>NC_090436.1:299892562-300498372 GCF_031143425.1 Pleurodeles waltl
TGTACCTACACTACTGAGCCTGCTCATGGTAAGCTGGCTAACTTGGTTCCTGGGGTGAAGGTTGAATTGTCAGAAGGTCCATGTGCCTCTACATCTGTTATGTATATGTGTAATTGTCTCAATCCGCATGTGTAGCAGTGTGCACTTTGCATTATTGTCACATCAATATGTGTTCATAGCACAGTCCACTTCCTCATTGCTAGCGGGCAATGTCACCCCAGGAGTGATGTGAGATGTTGGTACAGCCTCAATGATTCCATGCCACCTTCATTAGAGTCAGCATCATCATGCTGTGTGTCTCATGGTGTTTGACCTGCAGCAAAACACATTACACACCCCTTACACAGGACGTATTGCTTCGAAGGGTGTGTGATTGAGTGTTATTGATGTGATATTGGAAGATTCATCTTCCAAGTTGTACTGCCAGTTAAGGCCATGTCATTGTCACTGTGTGGTTTTAAATTGTTCTCTTGTGGCTCTGGAGTGGCATCTGTTGTTATTTGCATCTGTCATTTGTCCGTAGGTGTGTATCCCATTGGGCCAGGATATCAAACAAGACTAGCAGTGTCACAAGCTCAGTGTCTTCCTGGCCACGTTTCAATGTAGTGGTGTATGTGTTGTGTGTCCTACAGGGTTGCTATGCAGTGTATAAATGACTAGGTTTCTGTACTTACCAACAAGTAGGCCATTTCCATATTGTCCATCCTGGAAGTGTTGATTGATGGTGCTGTGGCTGAAGATTAATGAATCATGTACACTCCCAGGATACTTTGCCACGATGTTGGTGATCAATCCACGGTGATCCACAATAGCCTGCACATTGATGGAGTGTGTGTGCTTACTGTTGCGGTATAGATGCTCGGTTGCAGCAGGTGGCACAATCCGTACATGTGTGCAGTCAATGCCACCAAGCATGTGTGGGAAGCCATTGATTTGATAGAAGCCCTGTTTGGTCTCCTGCTACTTCAGCTGTGTGTTGGGGAAGCTGATGTGGCGGGTGTGAGGGAGATGATGGCATCAACTACCTTGGGAATGAAGGCAGAGAATGAGGGCTGTATTTTCCCAGCAACCAGGGCACCAGTGGTTCAAAAAGAGCCACTTGCCAACATGTGCAGGACAGCTAGCAGCTTGGTCTCTGGTGGAATGATGTGGTGTGTCTACAAGCTGGGTGCCAACTGTGGCTCAATTTGGCACAGCAGCTGCTGTATGGCTTGCCAGTTTAGTCTGTACCTCTGGATGATGTCATGTTCCCTGAGGCCCTGAAGGGTTGCCCTGGTCCTGAATATCATCTCCTGCCTTCTGCGTTGTCTTTGGGGTCCCTATTGGTGTGGTGGAAGCTGCTGCTGTTGGTCCTGTGCTCTGCGTCTTTGTGCATGCTGGATAAATAGCACCTCCATGTCTTCCTTTTTGAGCTCTGATGTTGCTTTGGTGTGTTCCCCCATTTTTTTTTAATGCAAATCGGGATGTGCGCCATTTTCCGGCTCCGCCTCCCAGCCGTGTGTCATTTTTGTGCGGTTGGATAAATATGGCGCACAAGATTTTAATTCATTTTTTGGACAGCAACGCATACCTTGCATCTCATTGACGCAAGGCGGTTTCATGCATCCAGAAAATGACGCACACGTAGATATTTTAACATTAGCGGGGTCTAGCGTCAAAGTATAAATGTGGTGTTAGTTTTGCGCTGAATTTGCGTCAAAAAAATTACGCAAATGCAGTGCAAGCAGAGTATAAATATGGCCCTTAATTCTAATTAAAGCAGAGGTGCTTATATTTTGTTTTATTTTATTACACATTTTTAAACTTTGAGAAGGTTTTTATAGGAGTCATTTTTTCTGTTTTATTGTATATAATGAAGCATATCTGACAGGGGTGTCTTTGCCAGGGCTCAAGGAAACAAAAGGCTATTGTTCTACTGTTTTCAAAACAGCAAGCCTTAGTATTCAGTGTGACAAGTTCTAGGCAAACCTATTTTTGTGCCCTCACCAAGTTGTCTCATGTGCGAATGTGTACCTACACTACTGAGCCTGCTCAAGGTAAGCTGGCTAACTTGGTTCCTGGGGTGAAGGTTGAATTGTCAGAAGGTCCATGTGCCTCTACATCTGTTATGTATATGTGTAATTGTCTCAATCCGCATGTGTAGCAGTGTGCACTTTGCATTATTGTCACATCAATATGTGTTCATAGCACAGTCCACTTCCTCATTGCTAGCGGGCAATGTCACCCCAGGAGTGATGTGAGATGTTGGTACAGCCTCAATGATTCCATGTCACCTTCATTAGAGTCAGCATCATCATGCTGTGTGTCTCATGGTGTTGACCTGCAGCAAAACATGTGTGATTGAGTGTTATTGATGTGATATTGGAAGATTCATCTTCCAAGTTGTACTGCCAGTTAAGGCCATGTCATTGTCACTGTGTGGTTTTAAATTGTTCCCTTGTGGCTCTGGAGTGGCATCTGTTGTTATTTGCATCTGTCATTTGTCCGTAGGTGTGTATCCCATTTGGCCAGGATATCAAACAAGACTAGCAGTGTCACAAGCTCAGTGTCTTCCTGGCCACGTTTCAATGTAGTGGTGTATGTGTTGTGTGTCCTACAGGGTTGCTATGCAGTGTATAAATGACTAGGTTTCTGTACTTACCAACAAGTAGGCCATTTCCATATTGTCCGTCCTGGAAGTGTTGATTGATGGTGCTGTGGCTGAAGATTAATGAATCATGTACACTCCCAGGATACTTTGCCACGATGTTGGTGATCAATCCACGGTGATCCACAATAGCCTGCACATTGATGGAGTGTGTGTGCTTACTGTTGCGGTATAGATGCTCGGTTGCAGCAGGTGGCACAATCCGTACATGTGTGCAGTCAATGCCACCAAGCATGTGTGGGAAGCCATTGATTTGATAGAAGCCCTGTTTGGTCTCCTGCTACTTCAGCTGTGTGTTGGGGAAGCTGATGTGGCGGGTGTGAGGGAGATGATGGCATCTACTACCTTGGGAATGAAGGCAGAGAATGAGGGCTGTATTTTCCCAGCAACCAGGGCACCAGTGGTTCAAAAAGAGCCACTTGCCAACATGTGCAGGACAGCTAGCAGCTTGGTCTCTGGTGGAATGATGTGGTGTGTCTACAAGCTGGGTGCCAACTGTGGCTCAATTTGGCACAGCAGCTGCTGTATGGCTTGCCAGTTTAGTCTTTACCTCTGGATGATGTCATGTTCCCTGAGGCCCTGAAGGGTTGCCCTGGTCCTGAATATCCTCTCCTGCCTTCTGCGTTGTCTTTGGGGTCCCTATTGGTGTGGTGGAAGCTGCTGCTGTTGGTCCTGTGCTCTGCGTCTTTGTGCATGCTGGATAAATAGCACCTCCATGTCTTCCTTTTTGAGCTCTGATGTTGCTTTGGTGTGTTCCCCCATTTTTTTTTAATGCAAATGGGGATGTGCGCCATTTTCCGGCTCCGCCTCCCAGCCGTGTGTCATTTTTGTGCGGTTGGATAAATATGGCGCACAAGATTTTAATTCATTTTTTGGACAGCAACGCATACCTTGCATCTCATTGACGCAAGGCGGTTTCATGCATCCAGAAAATGACGCACACGTAGATATTTTAACATTAGCGGGGTCTAGCGTCAAAGTATAAATGTGGTGTTAGTTTTGCGCTGAATTTGCGTCAAAAAAATTACGCAAATGCAGTGCAAGCAGAGTATAAATATGGCCCTTAATTCTAATTAAAGCAGTGGTGCTTATATTTTGTTTTATTTTATTACACATTTTTAAACTTTGAGAAGGTTTTTATAGGAGTCATTTTTTCTGTTTTATTGTATATAATGAAGCATATCTGACAGGGGTGTCTTTGCCAGGGCTCAAGGAAACAAAAGGCTATTGTTCTACTGTTTTCAAAACAGCAAGCCTTAGTATTCAGTGTGACAAGTTCTAGGCAAACCTATTTTTGTGCCCTCACCAAGTTGTCACATGTGCGAATGTGTACCTACACTACTGAGCCTGCTCAAGGTAAGCTGGCTAACTTGGTTCCTGGGGTGAAGGTTGAATTGTCAGAAGGTCCATGTGCCTCTACATCTGTTATGTATATGTGTAATTGTCTCAATCCGCATGTGTAGCAGTGTGCACTTTGCATTATTGTCACATCAATATGTGTTCATAGCACAGTCCACTTCCTCATTGCTAGCGGGCAATGTCATCCCAGGAGTGATGTGAGATGTTGGTACAGCCTCAATGATTCCATGTCACCTTCATTAGAGTCAGCATCATCATGCTGTGTGTCTCATGGTGTTTGACCTGCAGCAAAACACATTACACACCCCTTACACAGGACGTATTGCTTCGAAGGGTGTGTGATTGAGTGTTATTGATGTGATATTGGAAGATTCATCTTCCAAGTTGTACTGCCAGTTAAGGCCATGTCATTGTCACTGTGTGGTTTTAAATTGTTCCCTTGTGGCTCTGGAGTGGCATCTGTTGTTATTTGCATCTGTCATTTGTCCTTAGGTGTGTATCCCATTTGGCCAGGATATCAAACAAGACTAGCAGTGTCACAAGCTCAGTGTCTTCCTGGCCACGTTTCAATGTAGTGGTGTATGTGTTGTGTGTCCTACAGGGTTGCTATGCAGTGTATAAATGACTAGGTTTCTGTACTTACCAACAAGTAGGCCATTTCCATATTGTCCATCCTGGAAGTGTTGATTGATGGTGCTGTGGCGGAAGATGAATGAATCATGTACACTCCCAGGATACTTTGCCACGATGTTGTTGATCAATCTATGGTGATCCACAATAGCCTGCACATTGATGGAGTGTGTGTGCTTACTGTTGCGGTATA
The DNA here is from genome assembly GCF_031143425.1 of Pleurodeles waltl. NCBI lineage: Eukaryota > Metazoa > Chordata > Amphibia > Caudata > Salamandridae > Pleurodeles > Pleurodeles waltl. The sequence continues at coordinate 299,897,392 of NC_090436.1, forward strand.
GATGCTCGGTTGCAGCAGGTGGCACAATCCGTACATGTGTGCAGTCAATGCCACCAAGCATGTGTGGGAAGCCATTGATTTGATAGAAGCCCTGTTTGGTCTCCTGCTACTTCAGCTGTGTGTTGGGGAAGCTGATGTGGCGGGTGTGAGGGAGATGATGGCATCAACTACCTTGGGAATGAAGGCAGAGAATGAGGGCTCTATTTTCCCAGCAACCAGGGCACCAGTGGTTCAAAAAGAGCCACTTGCCAACATGTGCAGGACAGCTAGCAGCTTGGTCTCTGGTGGAATGATGTGGGGTGTCTACAAGCTGGGTGCCAACTGTGGCTCAATTTGGCACAGCAGCTGCTGTATGGCTTGCCAGTTTAGTCTGTACATCTGGATGATGTCATGTTCCCTGAGGCCCTGAAGGGTTGTCCTGGTCCTGAATATCCTCTCCTGCCTTCTGCGTTGCCTTTAGGGTCCCTACTGGTGTGGTGGAAGCTGCTGCTGTTGGTCCTGTGCTCTGCGTCTTTGTGCATGCTGGATAAATAGCACCTCCATGTCTTCCTTTTTGAGCTCTGATGTTGCTTTGGTGTGTTCCCCCATTTTTTTTTAATGCAAATCGGGATGTGCGCCATTTTCCGGCTCCGCCTCCCAGCCGTGTGTCATTTTTGTGCGGTTGGATAAATATGGCGCACAGGATTTTAAGTCATTTTTTGGACAGCAACGCCTACCTTGCATCTCATTGACGCAAGGCGGTTTCATGCATCCAGAAAATGACGCACACATAGATATTTTGACATTAGCGGGGTCTAGCGTCAAAGTATAAATGTGGTGTTAGTTTTGCGCTGAATTTGCGTCAAAAAAATTAAGCAAATGCAGCGTAAGCAGAGTATAAATATGGGCCTTAATTCTAATTAAAGCAGAGGTGCTTATATTTTGTTCTATTTTAATACACATTTTTAAACTTTGAAAAGGCTTTTATAGGAGTCATTTTTTCTGTTTTATTGTATATAATGAAGCATATCTGACAGGGGTGTCTTTGCCAGGGCTCAAGGAAACAAACGGCTATTGTTCTACTGTTTTCAAAACAGCAAGCCTTAGTATTCAGTGTGACTAGTTCTAGGCAAACCTATTTTTGTGCCCTCACCAAGTTGTCTCATGTCCGAATGTGTACTTACACTACTGAGCCTGCTCAAGGTAAGCTGGCTAACTTGGTTCCTGGGGTGAAGGTTGAATTGTCAAAAGGTCCATGTGCCTCTACATCTGTTATGTATATGTGTAATTGTCTCAATCCACATGTGTAGCAGGGTGCACTTTATATTATTGTCACATCAATATGTGTTCATAGCACAGTCCACTTCCTCATTGCTAGCGGGCAATGTCACCCCAGGAGTGATGTGAGATGTTGGTACAGCCTCAATGATTCCATGTCACCTTCATTAGAGTCAGCATTATCATGCTGTGTGTCTCATGGTGTTTGACCTGCAGCAAAACACATTACACACCCCTTACACAGGACGTATTGCTTCGAAGGGTGTGTGATTGAGTGTTATTGATGTGATATTGGAAGATTCATCTTCCAAGTTGTACTGCCAGTTAAGGCCATGTCATTGTCACTGTGTGGTTTTAAATTGTTCCCTTGTGGCTCTGGAGTGGCATCTGTTGTTATTTGCATCTGTCATTTGTCCGTAGGTGTGTATCCCATTGGGCCAGGATATCAAACAAGACTAGCAGTGTCACAAGCTCAGTGTCTTCCTGGCCACGTTTCAATGTAGTGGTGTATGTGTTGTGTGTCCTACAGGGTTGCTATGCAGTGTATAAATGACTAGGTTTCTGTACTTACCAACAAGTAGGTAATTTCCATATTGTCCATCCTGGAAGTGTTGATTGATGGTGCTGTGGCGGAAGATTAATGAATCAGGTACACTCCCAGGATACTTTGCCACGATGTTGGTGATCAATCCACGGTGATCCACAATAGCCTGCACATTGATGGAGTGTGTGTGCTTACTGTTGCGGTATAGATGCTCGGTTGCAGCAGGTGGCACAATCTGTACATGTGTGCAGTCAATGCCACCAAGCATGTGTGGGAAGCCATTGATTTGATAGAAGCCCTGTTTGGTCTCCTGCTACTTCAGCTGTGTGTTGGGGAAGCGGATGTGGCGGGTGTGAGGGAGATGATGGCATCAAGTACCTTGGGAATGAAGGCAGAGAATGAGGGCTGTATTTTCCCAGCAACCAGGGCACCAGTGGTTCAAAAAGAGCCACTTGCCAACATGTGCAGGACAGCTAGCAGCTTGGTCTCTGGTGGAATGATGTGGGGTGTCTACAAGCTGGGTGCCAACTGTGGCTCAATTTGGCACAGCAGCTGCTGTATGGCTTGCCAGTTTAGTCTGTACCTCTGGATGATGTCATGTTCCCTGAGGCCCTGAAGGGTTGCCCTGGTCCTGAATATCCTCTCCTGCCTTCTGCGTTGTCTTTGGGGTCCCTATTGGTGTGGTGGAAGCTGCTGCTGTTGGTCCTGTGCTCTGCGTCTTTGTGCATGCTGGATAAATAGCACCTCCATGTCTTCCTTTTTGAGCTCTGATGTTGCTTTGGTGTGTTCCCCCATTTTTTTTTTACGCAAATCGGGATGTGCGCCATTTTCCGGCTCCGCCTCCCAGCCGTGTGTCATTTTTGTGCGGTTGGATAAATATGGCGCACAAGATTTTAATTCATTTTTTGGACAGCAACGCATACCTTGCATCTCATTGACGCAAGGCGGTTTCATGTATCCAGAAAATGACGCACACGTAGATATTTTAACATTAGCGGGGTCTAGCGTCAAAGTATAAATGTGGTGTTAGTTTTGCGCTGAATTTGCGTCAAAAAAATTACGCAAATGCAGCGCAAGCAGAGTATAAATATGGGCCTTAATTCTAATTAAAGCAGAGGTGCTTATATTTTGTTTTATTTTAATACACATTTTTAAACTTTGAAAAGCTTTTTACAGGAGTCATTTTTTCAGTTTTATTGTATATAATGAAGCATATCTGACAGGGGTGTCTTTGCCAGGGCTCAAGGAAACAAAAGGCTATTGTTCTACTTTTTTCAAAACAGCAAGCCTTAGTATTCAGTGTTACAAGTTCTAGGCAAACCTATGTTTGTGCCCTCATCAAGTTGTCTCATGTGCGAATGTGTACCTACACTACTGAGCCTGCTCAAGGTAAGCTGGCTAACTTGGTTCCTGGGGTGAAGGTTGAATTGTCAGAAGGTCCATGTGCCTCTACATCTGTTATGTATATGTGTAATTGTCTCAATCCGCATGTGTAGCAGTGTGCACTTTGCATTATTGTCACATCAATATGTGTTCATAGCACAGTCCACTTCCTCATTGCTAGCGGGCAATGTCATCCCAGGAGTGATGTGAGATGTTGGTACAGCCTCAATGATTCCATGTCACCTTCATTAGAGTCAGCATCATCATGCTGTGTGTCTCATGGTGTTTGACCTGCAGCAAAACACATTACACACCCCTTACACAGGACGTATTGCTTCGAAGGGTGTGTGATTGAGTGTTATTGATGTGATATTGGAAGATTCATCTTCCAAGTTGTACTGCCAGTTAAGGCCATGTCATTGTCACTGTGTGGTTTTAAATTGTTCCCTTGTGGCTCTGGAGTGGCATCTGTTGTTATTTGCATCTGTCATTTGTCCGTAGGTGTGTATCCCATTGGGCCAGGATATCAAACAAGACTAGCAGTGTCACAAGCTCAGTGTCTTCCTGGCCACGTTTCAAAGTAGTGGTGTATGTGTTGTGTGTCCTACAGGGTTGCTATGCAGTGTATAAATGACTAGGTTTCTGTACTTACCAACAAGTAGGCCATTTCCATATTGTCCATCCTGGAAGTGTTGATTGATGGTGCTGTGGCGGAAGATGAATGAATCATGTACACTCCCAGGATACTTTGCCACGATGTTGGTGATCAATCCACGGTGATCCACAATAGCCTGCACATTGATGGAGTGTGTGTGCTTACTGTTGCGGTATAGATGCTCGGTTGCAGCAGGTTGCACAATCTGTACATGTGTGCAGTCAATGCCACCAAGCATGTGTGGGAAGCCATTGATTTGATAGAAGCCCTGTTTGGTCTCCTGCTACTTCAGCTGTGTGTTGGGGAAGCTGATGTGGCGAGTGTGAGGGAGATGATGGCATCAACTACCTTGGGAATGAAGGCAGAGAATGAGGGCTGTATTTTCCCGGCAACCAGGGCACCAGTGGTTCAAAAAGAGCCACTTGCCAACATGTGCAGGACAGCTAGCAGCTTGGTCTCTGGTGGAATGATGTGGGGTGTCTACAAGCTGGGTGCCAACTGTGGCTCAATTTGGCGCAGCAGCTGCTGTATGGCTTGCCAGTTTAGTCTGTACCTCTGGATGATGTCATGTTCCCTGAGGCCCTGAAGGGTTGCCCTTGTCCTGAATATCCTCTCCTGCCTTCACCGTTGTCTTTGGGGTCCCTATTGGTGTGGTGGAAGCTGCTGCTGTTGGTCCTGTGCTCTGCGTCTTTGTGCATGCTGGATAAATAGCACCTCCATGTCTTCCTTTTTGAGCTCTGATGTTGCTTTGGTGTGTTCCCCCATTTTTTATTTATGCAAATCGGGATGTGCGCCATTTTCCGGCTCCGCCTCCCAGCCGTGTGTCATTTTTGTGCGGTTGGATAAATATGGCGCACAAGATTTTAATTCATTTTTTGGACAGCAACGCATACCTTGCATCTCATTGACGCAAGGCGGTTTCATGCATCCAGAAAATGACGCACACGTAGATATTTTAACATTAGCGGGGTCTAGCGTCAAAGTATAAATGTGGTGTTAGTTTTGCGCTGAATTTGCGTCAAAAAAATTACGCAAATGCAGTGCAAGCAGAGTATAAATATGGCCCTTAATTCTAATTAAAGCAGAGGTGCTTATATTTTGTTTTATTTTATTACACATTTTTAAACTTTGAGAAGGTTTTTATAGGAGTCATTTTTTCTGTTTTATTGTATATAATGAAGCATATCTGACAGGGGTGTCTTTGCCAGGGCTCAAGGAAACAAAAGGCTATTGTTCTACTGTTTTCAAAACAGCAAGCCTTAGTATTCAGTGTGACAAGTTCTAGGCAAACCTATTTTTGTGCCCTCACCAAGTTGTCTCATGTGCGAATGTGTACCTACACTACTGAGCCTGCTCAAGGTAAGCTGGCTAACTTGGTTCCTGGGGTGAAGGTTGAATTGTCAGAAGGTCCATGTGCCTCTACATCTGTTATGTATATGTGTAATTGTCTCAATCCGCATGTGTAGCAGTGTGCACTTTGCATTATTGTCACATCAATATGTGTTCATAGCACAGTCCACTTCCTCATTGCTAGCGGGCAATGTCATCCCAGGAGTGATGTGAGATGTTGGTACAGCCTCAATGATTCCATGTCACCTTCATTAGAGTCAGCATCATCATGCTGTGTGTCTCATGGTGTTTGACCTGCAGCAAAACACATTACACACCCCTTACACAGGACGTATTGCTTCGAAGGGTGTGTGATTGAGTGTTATTGATGTGATATTGGAAGATTCATCTTCCAAGTTGTACTGCCAGTTAAGGCCATGTCATTGTCACTGTGTGGTTTTAAATTGTTCCCTTGTGGCTCTGGAGTGGCATCTGTTGTTATTTGCATCTGTCATTTGTCCGTAGGTGTGTATCCCATTTGGCCAGGATATCAAACAAGACTAGCAGTGTCACAAGCTTAGTGTCTTCCTGGCCACGTTTCAATGTAGTGGTGTATGTGTTGTGTGTCCTACAGGGTTGCTATGCAGTGTATAAATGACTAGGTTTCTGTACTTACCAACAAGTAGGCCATTTCCATATTGTCCATCCTGGAAGTGTTGATTGATGGTGCTGTGGCGGAAGATGAATGAATCATGTACACTCCCAGGATACTTTGCCACGATGTTGGTGATCAATCTATGGTGATCCACAATAGCCTGCACATTGATGGAGTGTGTGTGCTTACTGTTGCGGTATAGATGCTCGGTTGCAGCAGGTGGCACAATCCGTACATGTGTGCAGTCAATGCCACCAAGCATGTGTGGGAAGCCTTTGATTTGATAGAAGCCCTGTTTGGTCTCCTGCTACTTCAGCTGTGTGTTGGGGAAGCTGATGTGGCGGGTGTGAGGGAGATGATGGCATCAACTACCTTGGGAATGAAGGCAGAGAATGAGGGCTGTATTTTCCCGGCAACCAGGGCACCAGTGGTTCAAAAAGAGCCACTTGCCAACATGTGCAGGACAGCTAGCAGCTTGGTCTCTGGTGGAATGATGTGGGGTGTCTACAAGCTGGGTGCCAACTGTGGCTCAATTTGGCGCAGCAGCTGCTGTATGGCTTGCCAGTTTAGTCTGTACCTCTGGATGATGTCATGTTCCCTGAGGCCCTGAAGGGTTGCCCTTGTCCTGAATATCCTCTCCTGCCTTCTGCGTTGTCTTTGGGGTCCCTATTGGTGTGGTGGAAGCTGCTGCTGTTGGTCCTGTGCTCTGCGTCTTTGTGCATGCTGGATAAATAGCACCTCCATGTCTTCCTTTTTGAGCTCTGATGTTGCTTTGGTGTGTTCCCCCATTTTTTTTTTATGCAAATCGGGATGTGCGCCATTTTCCGGCTCCGCCTCCTAGCCGTGTGTCATTTTTGTGCGGTTGGATAAATATGGCGCACAGGATTTTAAGTCATTTTTTGGACAGCAACGCCTACCTTGCATCTCATTGACGCAAGGCGGTTTCATGCATCCAGAAAATGACGGACACGTAGATATTTTACCATTAGCGGGGTCTAGCGTCAAAGTATAAATGTGGTGTTAGTTTTGCGCTGAATTTGCGTCAAAAAAATTACGCAAATGCAGCGCAAGCAGAGTATAAATATGGGCCTTAATTCTAATTAAAGCAGAGGTGCTTATATTTTGTTTTATTTTAATACACATTTTTAAACTTTGAAAAGGTTTTTATAGGAGTCATTTTTTCTGTTTTATTGTATATAATGAAGCATATCTGACAGGGGTGTCTTTGCCAGGGCTCAAGGAAACAAAAGGCTATTGTTCTACTGTTTTCAAAACAGCAAGCCTTAGTATTCAGTGTGACAAGTTCTAGGCAAACCTATTTTTGTGCCCTCAGCAAGTTGTCTCATGTGCGAATGTGTACCTACACTACTGAGCCTGCTCAAGGTAAGCTGGCTAACTTGGTTCCTGGGGTGAAGGTTGAATTGTCAGAAGGTCCATGTGCCTCTACATCTGTTATGTATAAGTGTAATTGTCTCAATACGCATGTGTAGCAGAGTGCACTTTGCATTATTGTCACATCAATATGTGTTCATAGCACAGTCCACTTCCTCATTGCTAGCGGGCAATGTTACCCCAGGAGTGATATGAGATGTTGGTCCAGCCTCAATGATTCCATGTCACCTTCATTAGAGTCAGCATCATCATGCTGTGTGTCTCATGGTGTTTGACCTGCAGCAAAACACATTATACACCCCTTACACAGGACGTATTGCTTTGAAGGGTGTGTGATTGAGTGTTATTGATGTGATATTGGAAGATTCATCTTCCAAGTTGTACTGCCAGTTAAGGCCATGTCATTGTCACTGTGTGGTTTTAAATTGTTCCCTTGTGGCTCTGGAGTGGCATCTGTTGTTATTTGCATCTGTCATTTGTCCGTAGGTGTGTATCCCATTGGGCCAGGATTTCAAACAAGACTAGCAGTGTCACAAGCTCAGTGTCTTCCTGGCCACGTTTCAATGTAGTGGTGTATGTGTTGTGTGTCCTACAGGGTTGCTATGCAGTGTATAAATGACTAGGTTTCTGTACTTACCAACAAGTAGGCCATTTCCATATTGTCCATCCTGGAAGTGTTGATTGATGGTGCTGTGGCGGAAGATGAATGAATCATGTACACTCCCAGGATACTTTGCCACGATGTTGGTGATCAATCCACGGTGATCCACAATAGCCTGCACATTGATGGAGTGTGTGTGCTTACTGTTGCGGTATAGATGCTCGGTTGCAGCAGGTGGCACAATCCGTACATGTGTGCAGTCAATGCCACCAAGCATGTGTGGGAAGCCATTGATTTGATAAAAGCCCTGTTTGGTCTCCTGCTACTTCAACTGTGTGTTGGGGAAGCTGATGTGGCGGGTGTGAGGGAGATGATGGCATCAACTACCTTGGGAATGAAGGCAGAGAATGAGGGCTGTATTTTCCCGGCAACCAGGGCACCAGTGGTTCAAAAAGAGCCACTTGCCAGCATGTGCAGGACAGCTAGCAGCTTGGTCTCTGGTGGAATGATGTGGGGTGTCTACAAGCTGGGTGCCAACTGTGGCTCAATTTGGCGCAGCAGCTGCTGTATGGCTTGCCAGTTTAGTCTGTACCTCTGGATGATGTCATGTTCCCTGAGGCCCTGAAGGGTTGCCCTGGTCCTGAATATCCTCTCCTGCCTTCTGCGTTGCCTTTGGGGTCCCTATTGGTGTGGTGGAAGCTGCTGCTGTTGGTCCTGTGCTCTGCGTCTTTGTGCATGCTGGATAAATAGCACCTCCATGTCTTCCTTTTTGAGCTCTGATGTTGCTTTGGTGTGTTCCCCCATTTTTTTTATGCAAATCGGGATGTGCGCCATTTTCCGGCTCCGCCTCCCAGCCGTGTGTCATTTTTGTGCAGTTGGATAAATATGGCGCACAGGATTTTAAGTCATTTTTTGGACAGCAACGCCTACCTTGCATCTCATTGACGCGAGGCGGTTTCATGCATCCAGAAAATGACGCACACGTAGATATTTTGACATTAGCGGGGTCTAGCGTCAAAGTATAAATGTGGTGTTAGTTTTGCGCTGAATTTGCGTCAAAAAAATTACGCAAATGCAGCGCAAGCAGAGTATAAATATGGGCCTTAATTCTAATTAAAGCAGAGGTGCTTATATTTTGTTTTATTTTAATACACATTTTTAAACTTTGAAAAGGTTTTTATGGGATTCATTTTTTCTGTTTTACTGTATATAATGAAGCATATCTGACTGGGGTGTCTTTGCCAGGGCTCAAGGAAACAAAAGGCTATTGTTCTACTGTTTTCAAAACAGCAAGCCTTAGTATTCAGTGTGACAAGTTCTAGGCAAACCTATTTTTGTGTCCTCACCGAGTTGTCTCATGTGCGAATGTGTACCTACACTACTGAGCCTGCTCAAGGTAAGCTGGCTAACTTGGTTCCTGGGGTGAAGGGTGAATTGTCAGAAGGTCCATGTGCCTCTACATCTGTTATGTATATGTGTAATTGTCTCAATCCGCATGTGTAGCAGTGTGCACTTTGCATTATTGTCACATCAATATGTGTTCATAGCACAGTCCACTTCCTCATTGCTAGCGGACAATGTCACCCCAGGAGTGATGTGAGATGTTGGTACAGCCTCAATGATTCCATGTCACCTTCATTAGAGTCAGCATCATCATGCTGTGTGTCTCATGGTGTTTGACCTGCAGCAAAACACATTACACACCCCTTACACAGGACGTATTGCTTCGAAGGGTGTGTGATTGAGTGTTATTGATGTGATATTGGAAGATTCATCTTTCAAGTTGTACTGCCAGTTAAGGCCATGTCATTGTCACTGTGTGGTTTTAAATTGTTCCCTTATGGCTCTGGAGTGGCATCTGTTGTTATTTGCATCTGTCATTTGTCCGTAGGTGTGTATCCCATTGGGCCAGGATATCAAACATGACTAGCACTGTCACAAGCTCAGGGGCATATTTATACTCCGTTTGCGCCGGAATTGCGTCGTTTTTTTTTACGCAATTTCGACGCAAAACTAACTCCATATTTATACTTTGGCGTTAGACGCGTCTAGCGCCAAAGTCCATGGAGTTTGCGTCCTTTTTTAGCGTGGACACCTACTTTGCGTTAATGAGATGCAAGGTAGGCGTTCACGTCAAAAAAATCGACTCCGAGGCATGTGCGTCGGATTTATACTCCCGGGCAAAATTCACGCCCGGGAGTGGGCGGGTCAAAAAAAATGACGTAAGGCCGCTTTTGCGCTGTTTTTTAGCGCCTGCAAAAGGCAGGCGTTAAGGGACCTGTGGGCTCTGAAGGAGCCCAGAGGTGCCCTCCCATGCCCCCAGGGACACCCCCTGTCACCCTTGCCCACCCCAGGAGGACACCCAAGGCTGGAGGGACCCATCCCAGGGACATTGAGGTAAGTTCAGGTAAGTGTTTTTTTTTTTTTTTTTGTGGCATAGGGGGCCTGATTTGTGCCCCCCTACATGCCACTATGCCCAATGACCATGCCCAGGGGACAGAAGTCCCCTGGGCATGGCCATTGGGAAAGGGGGCATGACTCCTGTCTTTGCTAAGACAGGAGTCATTTCTATGGGGGTTGGGAGTGAAACAAAATGGCGCAAATCGGGTTGAGGCGAAAAAATTGCCTCAACCTGACTTGCCCCATTTCTTGACCCCCAAACCCCATATCCCCCTACGCCGGCGCTGCCTGGTGTACGTTGTTTTTTTCCACGCACCAGGCAGCGCCGGCGGCTAACGCCGGCTAACGTCATTGATTAAATACGGCACCCGCATGGTGCTTCAGAATGGCGTTAGCCGGCGCTAATTTTTTTGACGCAAAACTGCGTTAGCGCAGTTTTGCGTCAAAAAGTATAAATATGGGCCTCAGTGTCTTCCTGGCCATGTTTCAATGTAGTGGTGTGTGTGTTGTGTGTCCTACAGGGTTGCTATGCAGTGTATAAATGACTAGGTTTCTGTACTTACCAACAAGTAGGCCATTTCCATATTGTCCATCCTGGAAGTGTTGATTGATGGTGCTGTGGAGGAAGATTAATGAATCATGTACACTCCCAGGATACTTTGCCACGATGTTGGTGATCAATCCACGGTGATCCACAATAGCCTGCTCATTCATGGAGTGTGTGTGCTTACTGTTGTGGAATAGATGCTCGGTTGCAGCAGGTGGCACAATCCGTACATGTGTGCAGTCAATGCCACCAAGCATGTGTGGGAAGCCATTGATTTGATAGAAGCCCTGTTTGGTCTCCTGCTACTTCAGCTATGTGTTGGGGAAGCTGATGTGGCGGGTGTGAGGGAGATGATGGCATCAAGTACCTTGGGAATGAAGGCAGAGAATGAGGGCTGTATTTTCCCGGCAACCAGTGCACCAGTGGTTCAAAAAGAGCCACTTGCCAACATGTGCAGGACAGCTAGCAGCTTGGTCTCTGGTGGAATGATGTGGGGTGTCTACAAGCTGGGTGCCAACTGTGGCTCAATTTGGCGCAGCAGCTGCTGTATGGCTTGCCAGTTTAGTCTGTACCTCTGGATGATGTCATGTTCCCTGAGGCCCTGAAGGGTTGTCCTGGTCCTGAATATCCTCTCCTGCCTTCTGCGTTGCCTTTGGGGTCCCTATTGGTGTGGTGGAAGCTGCTGCTGTTGGTCCTGTGCTCTGCGTCTTTGTGCATGCTGGATAAATAGCACCTCCATGTCTTCCTTTTTGAGCTCTGATGTTGCTTTGGTGTGTTCCCCCATTTTTTTTTAATGCAAATCGGGATGTGCGCCATTTTCCGGCTCCGCCTCCCAGCCGTGTGTCATTTTTGTGCGGTTGGATAAATATGGCGCACAGGATTTTAAGTCATTTTTTGGACAGCAACGCCTACCTTGCATCTCATTGACGCGAGGCGGTTTCATGCATCCAGAAAATGACGCACACGTAGATATTTTGACATTAGCGGGGTCTAGCGTCAAAGTATAAATGTGGTGTTAGTTTTGCGCTGAATTTGCGTCAAAAAAATTACGCAAATGCAGCGCAAGCAGAGTATAAATATGGGCCTTAATTCTAATTAAAGCAGAGGTGCTTATATTTTGTTTTATTTTAATACACATTTTTAAACTTTGAAAAGGTTTTTATGGGATTCATTTTTTCTGTTTTACTGTATATAATGAAGCATATCTGACTGGGGTGTCTTTGCCAGGGCTCAAGGAAACAAAAGGCTATTGTTCTACTGTTTTCAAAACAGCAAGCCTTAGTATTCAGTGTGACAAGTTCTAGGCAAACCTATTTTTGTGTCCTCACCGAGTTGTCTCATGTGCGAATGTGTACCTACACTACTGAGCCTGCTCAAGGTAAGCTGGCTAACTTGGTTCCTGGGGTGAAGGGTGAATTGTCAGAAGGTCCATGTGCCTCTACATCTGTTATGTATATGTGTAATTGTCTCAATCCGCATGTGTAGCAGTGTGCACTTTGCATTATTGTCACATCAATATGTGTTCATAGCACAGTCCACTTCCTCATTGCTAGCGGACAATGTCACCCCAGGAGTGATGTGAGATGTTGGTACAGCCTCAATGATTCCATGTCACCTTCATTAGAGTCAGCATCATCATGCTGTGTGTCTCATGGTGTTTGACCTGCAGCAAAACACATTACACACCCCTTACACAGGACGTATTGCTTCGAAGGGTGTGTGATTGAGTGTTATTGATGTGATATTGGAAGATTCATCTTTCAAGTTGTACTGCCAGTTAAGGCCATGTCATTGTCACTGTGTGGTTTTAAATTGTTCCCTTATGGCTCTGGAGTGGCATCTGTTGTTATTTGCATCTGTCATTTGTCCGTAGGTGTGTATCCCATTGGGCCAGGATATCAAACATGACTAGCACTGTCACAAGCTCAGGGGCATATTTATACTCCGTTTGCGCCGGAATTGCGTCGTTTTTTTTTACGCAATTTCGACGCAAAACTAACTCCATATTTATACTTTGGCGTTAGACGCGTCTAGCGCCAAAGTCCATGGAGTTTGCGTCCTTTTTTAGCGTGGACACCTACTTTGCGTTAATGAGATGCAAGGTAGGCGTTCACGTCAAAAAAATCGACTCCGAGGCATGTGCGTCGGATTTATACTCCCGGGCAAAATTCACGCCCGGGAGTGGGCGGGTCAAAAAAAATGACGTAAGGCCGCTTTTGCGCTGTTTTTTAGCGCCTGCAAAAGGCAGGCGTTAAGGGACCTGTGGGCTCTGAAGGAGCCCAGAGGTGCCCTCCCATGCCCCCAGGGACACCCCCTGTCACCCTTGCCCACCCCAGGAGGACACCCAAGGCTGGAGGGACCCATCCCAGGGACATTGAGGTAAGTTCAGGTAAGTGTTTTTTTTTTTTTTTTTTGTGGCATAGGGGGCCTGATTTGTGCCCCCCTACATGCCACTATGCCCAATGACCATGCCCAGGGGACAGAAGTCCCCTGGGCATTGCCATTGGGAAAGGGGGCATGACTCCTGTCTTTGCTAAGACAGGAGTCATTTCTATGGGGGTTGGGAGTGAAACAAAATGGCGCAAATCGGGTTGAGGCGAAAAAATTGCCTCAACCTGACTTGCCCCATTTCTTGACCCCCAAACCCCATATCCCCCTACGCCGGCGCTGCCTGGTGTACGTTGTTTTTTTCCACGCACCAGGCAGCGCCGGCGGCTAACGCCGGCTAACGTCATTGATTAAATACGGCACCCGCATGGTGCTTCAGAATGGCGTTAGCCGGCGCTAATTTTTTTGACGCAAAACTGCGTTAGCGCAGTTTTGCGTCAAAAAGTATAAATATGGGCCTCAGTGTCTTCCTGGCCATGTTTCAATGTAGTGGTGTGTGTGTTGTGTGTCCTACAGGGTTGCTATGCAGTGTATAAATGACTAGGTTTCTGTACTTACCAACAAGTAGGCCATTTCCATATTGTCCATCCTGGAAGTGTTGATTGATGGTGCTGTGGAGGAAGATTAATGAATCATGTACACTCCCAGGATACTTTGCCACGATGTTGGTGATCAATCCACGGTGATCCACAATAGCCTGCTCATTCATGGAGTGTGTGTGCTTACTGTTGTGGAATAGATGCTCGGTTGCAGCAGGTGGCACAATCCGTACATGTGTGCAGTCAATGCCACCAAGCATGTGTGGGAAGCCATTGATTTGATAGAAGCCCTGTTTGGTCTCCTGCTACTTCAGCTATGTGTTGGGGAAGCTGATGTGGCGGGTGTGAGGGAGATGATGGCATCAAGTACCTTGGGAATGAAGGCAGAGAATGAGGGCTGTATTTTCCCGGCAACCAGTGCACCAGTGGTTCAAAAAGAGCCACTTGCCAACATGTGCAGGACAGCTAGCAGCTTGGTCTCTGGTGGAATGATGTGGGGTGTCTACAAGCTGGGTGCCAACTGTGGCTCAATTTGGCGCAGCAGCTGCTGTATGGCTTGCCAGTTTAGTCTGTACCTCTGGATGATGTCATGTTCCCTGAGGCCCTGAAGGGTTGTCCTGGTCCTGAATATCCTCTCCTGCCTTCTGCGTTGCCTTTGGGGTCCCTATTGGTGTGGTGGAAGCTGCTGCTGTTGGTCCTGTGCTCTGCGTCTTTGTGCATGCTGGATAAATAGCACCTCCATGTCTTCCTTTTTGAGCTCTGATGTTGCTTTGGTGTGTTCCCCCATTTTTTTTTAATGCAAATCGGGATGTGCGCCATTTTCCGGCTCCGCCTCCCAGCCGTGTGTCATTTTTGTGCGGTTGGATAAATATGGCGCACAGGATTTTAAGTCATTTTTTGGACAGCAACGCCTACCTTGCATCTCATTGACGCAAGGCGGTTTCATGCATCCAGAAAATGACGCACACGTAGATATTTTAACATTAGCGGGGTCTAGCGTCAAAGTATAAATGTGGTGTTCGTTTTGCGCTGAATTTGCGTCCAAAAAATTACGCAAATGCAGCGCAAGCAGAGTATAAATATGGGCCTTAATTCTAATTAAAGCAGAGGTGCTTATATTTTGTTTTATTTTAATACACATTTTTTAACTTTGAAAAGGTTTTTATAGGAGTCTTTTTTTCTGTTTTATTGTATATAATGAAGCATATCTGACAGGGGTGTCTTTGCCAGTGCTCAAGGAAACAAAAGGCTATTGTTCTACTGTTTTCAAAACAGCAAGCCTTAGTATTCCGTGTTCGCATATTTAATTACGGCAGCCGCGTGTTTAAGAGGAGGGCTTTGGGCACCGGCACATTTTTATTTGCAAATTAAGCCCTGCACTTGATGCAGGCGATGTTACCTTTCTGCGCTCTGTAAAATAATAAATATGCCCCCACTAATGACTTTGTCACAAGAACACTACAATCCTAACTACAAATCACTGCTTTCGAGAATGATAGTCCTATGAGTACACTTGGACTACAAGGCCCAGAATGAGAGCCTGTTAGTGGATGCGGTGTTCTTGTGACACGGAGTCATAGGATAACTCTTCTGGTATTGGTTTTATGGATGCTGCTCACGTACCACGAGGAATTTCCGCAGTTTATCCTGTTTAGTATTGTGTATTTTTTCATTATCTTTCTGGAGCAAGTGCAAACTTGTTGGGCAAATGGAGGAATTCTTTAACACCATATGGAGTCTCAAGTTAACCCTTAGCTCTCCCTGATTTCCGAGCGACTGTCATCGATCTCTTGTCTAATTTAGAATGTGCCAGCAAGGCACAAAGAGCCGACGTGTTTTTTTTGTTTTTTTGTTTCTTTGAAAACTCGAACACTGTCTTAAAACAGAGTAGTGTGCTCATGAGTTCTTTAACACATTAAAGTTAAGCCTAATGTAGTGCTGAAATGGATGGGTACGTGAGGTGAGTACCTGCTGCCGTGACCTCCGTGTACAGAGATTTCTTCTAGGAACAGGCTATGGTTCTCCACCCGCCGACTCACAGAGCTGGAGCCTGGCTCTGCAGGGACTCCTAGTAGCCAGCAGTGGTAGTGCACCATAGTGCGCCCAGCACATGAGCCTGGCTCTACAGCGACCCCTAGACCCATATTTATACTCTTTGTGCCGGATTTGTGTCATTTCTTTTTTTACACAAATTCGGTACAAACTTAACTAAGTTAAATGACATGCAAGGTAGGCGTTCCCTTGCAAAAAATGACTGTAAGGCATGTGCTCCTTATTTATCCTCCGGCGCACAGGAGGAGGTGGGCCTTAAAACAAGGTGCCCAGCTGGATTTGCACTGTTTTTTAACGCCTGGGTCAGGGCAGGCGTTAAGGGACCTGTGGGCTCATTTCCATGGTGGGAGACCATGAAAGCAGTCCACAGGTGCCCTTCCCTTCACCTAGGGACACCCCCTGCCACCCTCACCCTCCCCTGGAGGATACCCATGGATGGGGGACCCAACCATGGTGAGTGCAGCTAAGTGCATGTAAGTATATAGATATTTTTTTTAATGGCATGAGGGGGCCTAACTTGCCCCCCCCCCCTACATGCCACTGTGCCGAATGGGGGCATGACTCCAGTCTTTGCTAAGACAGCACTCATTTCCATGGGGGTTGTGCATCAAAAAATGGCGCAAGTCAGGATAGAGCCAATTTTTTTTTACTCTAACCTGACTTGCACCATTCTTTGGCGCACAACCCCAAGTCTTCCGTTCGCCTCCGCTGCCTGGTTACTGTAATTTATTTTAACGTTAACCAGGCCGCAGGGCCGGCTATCGTCATTCCAGAAATAAGGCGCCCAGCTGGCGCGTTGGACTGGCATCAGCCGGCGGTAAACTTTTTGACGCAAATCTGCCCTGGCGCTGATTTGCGTCAAAAAGTATAAATATGGGCCCTAGTGCGGCCAGTGGTAGTGCACCATAGTTCATGCAGGGCTATATATTTTCTTTTCCTGGAACCTCTATTGACGGCCTGTAATAGTAGATCATGGGTCTCCCAGCACCAGAGCCTAGCTTTCAAGAGAGGGATTTCTAGGTATGGCCTGTGGGAGTGCACCATACCTCACTCAGCGTTGTTTGCAGACTTTTGTGTACCTGATGGCCTCCACTTACATCTGACATACATCTTCTGGCCTCTACTGAGAAAGAATTGATATTACTGAGAATGCCTATAATACTGGGGGCTGCTTCTGTCATTATCTACTGTGAAGCACAAAGGCATTGTTTAGGTACTGAGATAAGATGCTCTACTTTGAACAGGAAATGATTTATTAAAGTGAGGGGGGGTGGTGTCTGCTATAGCAGCAAAAGACACTGCAGTGTTTTCTGTGTGATGTGTGCTGTTGTTGCTTCTTTCCAGTTTATCACATTTAGAATCAGGTCCAAAGGAAGTCTTTTTCACTTTCTATCTATATCTATCTGGGAGGTAATTGTTGGGTAAATAGAGAAACTATGGAGGAATCGCTGGTGTCTAACCCTTGCCTCTCTTTGAAGTTCGTGTGCTCATCATCTTCTTGTATTCTTTTGTCTAGATTGTGATGTGCCAGGAGGGCCCAAAAATAAGAGGGGCCATGTTTTCCAATAAATTTCACGAACCCCAGTTTCTGGTTCGTCAATTGTGTTTGTGAGTTGTTTAAAACGGATCCATATGGGGGGCGTGGCTACGGGCGTCAAGATGGCGGTCGCACTCTAGGAGTGCTCTGGACCCCTCCGTCATCCGCCCGAACAATCCACCTTCTCTGTCCCCGTTCTCTCACTCACGGAACCCCCGGGCGTGCTCTGACAGCTGGTGCTCCCGATCGGCAGTGAGCCGCAACAACCGGAGCTCGCGCTCCTTCAGGAGGGCTGGTCGGGCCTGCGGCGGCCGGGACTCCCCGTAGCGGCGTGCGCTCCCGGCCTGGACGCTCTGCCGGGCCGGGCTCTGCGGAGGCGCGTCTACTGCTGGCACCCCCCCCCGGTGTAAGCGCCGCGCCGATATTGTGCGCCCGGGGGTCGAGACGGCCGCCCACCAGCTGCCGCCAGCTGCAACTGATCCCCGCTTGGTGTTTTCCGGGGCGGCTCCCCCTGGAACGAGCTGCTCCTCCCAGATGGTGGCAGCGAAGTGCTGGAGCCTACCCTGGGCACGGGAGGAGGCAGCGAGTCCCTGCCCCAGGTGAATGTTCGTGGACAGGGGCCCGAGGAAGAAAGCGGGATAGGCGCCAGTGATGCGCCAGATGGTGAGATTTACGGGGCCCCCTCCTTGTTTTCTCAGCGGGGCTCGGGGTTGGGGAGTGGAGAAACAGTCTTGTCCCTCCCCAATTCCTTATTGCATCAGTGACCCGCCGGAGTCTGGGGGTGTGCTGTGCCCCAAGCTGGCTCCGGACTGGGACCAGAGGTCGGCACCTGACGAGGAGCGAGGAGCCACGCGGCCCCCCAGGCGCCACATCGCAATACCTGGCAGACAGCGGAGACCCCAGGGACCCCCCCTCCATATGCCCTGGGAACGGGAGTGGTCCTGAGTCAGCAGGACAAGGCCAAAAGCGACTGGGGCGGGTCCCCTCCTCCTCCTGTCCTTCTCGACGCGGTGGGCGACCCTGCCCCCTGGAGACCCCGGGGCCCCGGGGTGCAGTGGAGGTGCGCTGGTCGTGGCCCGGTTGCCCGGACCTGAAAGGGGACTGGTGGTTGGCCGGTGCTCCGGAAGAGGCCACCGCGGGAACGCTCCCCGACTCGTTGGTCCAGCGAGGAAGACACCCCCTCCAGATTGGACCGGTCTGGGGACCCACCGGGACCGGGATGTGGTGACCTGGAGCACAACGGATTTTATGGACTCGGCGAGCGACCTGGCGCTCTACCCCACAACCGCAGGCTCGTGCCCTGGCGCTACTGACTGGCGCCCCGGCCCTGGGGACGACCTGGACACGAGGCCCCCTCTGGGCGACCCCCTAGGGGCGCGCTGGGCGTGGGGGGTCCTTGGAGTGATTGGACCCCGTCCGCGTGACCAGGTGGCGCCACAGCGGCCTTGCTCAATTCCTGAGTGAACCATGGGGAAGGATAGGGCCACCAGACAGCCGCAGCCGTCCCAACAGAAGATCGACCAATTTACTACACCGGCGGCCTCTCGAACCGGGGGTGAGCCCCAACCTAGCGAACCGACCCCAGACGAAGTCAGTGCTATCCTTCAAGCAATCCAAACATCACAGCAGGCGGTCGAAACCAAAATTGGGGAGGTGAGAGAGGACGTGGGCCTCATCAGACAAGACCTTAGAAACGCAGTGGGCCGGATCACAGAAGTGGATAGCTGCGTCTCACAGACCGAAGACGACCTGGCTGACCTTAGGACCAAGGTAGCTCAACTGCAAACTCGAACTGGTGAACTGCATCGCCGGGCCGAAGACGCCAAAAATCGCTCTAGGCGCAACAATCTACGCTTTGTCGGTTTCCCGGAGGGAGCAGAGGATAGCAAAGCCCCTGAGTTTCTGGAGGGCTGGATCAAGTCCTGGATGCCAGAACACACCCTCTCACCATGGTTTGCAATTGAACGGGCCCACAGGGCTCTGGCCCCGCAGCCCCCACCGGGTGGGCCTAGGAGACCCATGATCGCACGTTTTCTTAACTTTAAGGACTGCGACATCATTCTTGGGGAGGCCAGACGCTCCCCCGACCTCCTCTGGGACAACCACAAAATTTTTATCTTTCCTGACTATACTCGAGAGGTCCAGGCCCGGTGTCGGTCATACGAACAAGAAAAACAAAAACTCAGAGCGATGCAACTTTCCTACATGCTCTTCTTCCCCGCACGCCTCACAGTTATTCTGGCCAGCAAAGCGCACTTCTTTGAGTCACCTGAAGAGGCATGGGACTGGCTCACGGAGGAGGGAGCGGGGAGCCGACGGGGCCCCGTGGGCCAGACGGTGGGGCCCCGGGAGCTGGAGCAGGCCCCGACTGGACATATGTAGAGGTCGCAAAAGGACAAGGTCCAGACGCGGAAGGCAGAGGAGCGCCGATGCCCCAGCAAAGGAAGACAAGAACAATGAACCGTATCTGGACTCCCGAGCGAGTGGGGAACACGGGGACTCCCAGGAAACCCCGACCCCGGGGCAGGGGCGGGAGGGGGACCGCTTGAGCCAATCCCCTACACTTTGTTAATGTGGTTTCACGCACTGGGTTCCGTCATATTAGGAGGGAACAACCACACTTGGCGCTGACCCGTGTAGATGGGAGCGGGGACACACACACAACGCAACACAATAAATTCCAGTAATATCCGAAGTTTGGCCAATAGCAGCCGGTTGCAACTGATCCGACTGAAAGGAGGTGTCCACCACTCCACTTAGGGACAGTCCATCTGACTGTGACACCCCAGTTGGGTACTTGGGCGACAGATGCTTCCTGGGTATAAGTATGAGGTGGGAGAGGTTGGGGGGTAAATGTTTCTTTAGGGTTTAGTAAAGTTGTTTTGATAGGTTTCCTTTGTTGCACCAACAACATTGATCCTCTTCGCTTAGAACGTTTGCCTCTGGGCCCCCGGACGGGCTCCCGACATTTCACAATCTCAGCACTATGCATACAGCTCACTCACTGACACAAGTTCTCTCATGGAATATAAACAGGCTATTAGACAAAATCAAGAGATCTGCGGTGTTCAGCACCCTGTGCAGGTACGCCCCGTCATTGGTCTTGTTGCAAGAGACTCATCTCCTCGGCACTAACTATCCCATGCTGGCACGTGGGGGCTACGACAAGGTCTACCATGCAGGATTCTCAAGGGGCTCTAGAGGGGTGGCCATCCTATTTCATCGCACACTACCTATGGTGGTCACAGCCACACACTCAGACCCACAAGGTAGTTTTGTGGTAGTAACTGGAACGCTACACGGCCTGCCATTTAATGTTGTGAGTGCTTACGCCCCCCCCAGCTGGGCTCGACGCCTTTCTACTTACGCTCCACCAGGTTCTGACAGACCTCCCTCAAGGTATTACACTGATAGGTGGGGACTTTAACTCCGTCCTGGACCCCAGACTGGACATCTCTGGGTCTATATCCACCACTCGGTCCGGGAGGGCGTCGAGTTTAAGCGGGTGGGCCGCCAGTCTGGGTCTGTGTGAGGTATGGAGGGCCTGGCACCCCAGGATGCAACAGTACATGCACACATCAGCTGCCCACCAATCTCAGGCCAGAATTTACCTCGTGTTCATGCCTGCACTGGATGTCTCTAGGGTCACCAATGCAGAAATACTACCGCGGGGGTCTCCGACCACTCTCCTGTGCGAATCCGACTGGGAGGTATCAACCCGACCTAGCGCCCGATGTGGCGCATGAACGCATGGCACCTACAAGAAGTGGAATTTTCCCCTCGAGATTAGGGATCATCTCACACAATACTTTGACCAAAACTTCGGTCCGTACAATCTCCGGGCACGATCTGGGCTGCATGTAAAGCCTCACTCAGAGGCCATGCCAAACACCTTGTCCGCATCAGGGAATGCGCCCGCGATTCACAGGTGGAGAAACTTGAGGCCAAGCCATTACACCTTGAACGACTAGATACTACAACTGCCTCAGCATCCGTCCTGAGACGCCTTACCATAGTCAGGGAAGAGATAAAACAATTAGTACTGGAGTCTGCTAAATACTCCTGGAGGGCGTCAATGGCACGTGTGTACGGTAGGGGAGACAAGAACGGCAAACTCCTACACTGTCTGGCCTCGCGTCCACTAGCCGATAGAATTATCCCTGAAATTACGGATGAGACGGGCTCAATTGCGAAGACACCTAGCGAAATCGCTAAGAGCTTCACCTCCTACTATGCACAATTATATGCGGAAAGCCCCCGGCTGAGAAGGAATCCCCCCTCCTGGATGACATCGTCCTCCCTAAAATCTCACAAACGACCAGAGAAAATTTAGACAAAGTCATAACGCTCGCTGAAATCACAGCAGCAATAGCCAGCTTATCAACGGGCAGAACACCTGGCCCAGATGGCTTCCCATTGGAACTTTATAACAGGTGTGGGGATATTCTGAGTCCTCACCTGCTCAATATGTACAACGAAGCCAAGAAGAATGGCTGTTTCCCCTCCGGGATTGATCAAGCCACAACAGTGGTGATCCCGAAAACTCAACCTCCGTCTCACAATCGCTTGACATACAGACCTATCTCTCTCTTGAACACTGAGATCAAGGTGCTATCAACCATACTCGCCACAAGACTGAGGGCTGCCCTCCCATCACTGGTACACCCTGACCAGTGCAGATTCATGCCATCGCGTAGCACCAGACACTGCATCAGACGACTGCATGTCGCCCTGGCACATCGAGGGACCATGACCCGATCTCCCTTGGCCCTTCTTCTGCTCAACTTCGAGAAGGCCTTCGACACTGTGGACTGGTCCTACCTGGAGCACTTCTACGGAGCAACGGTATTGGGCCTAAATTCCATGGTCTCGTAAAGCTACTATACTCCAACCCAACCGCGCGGGTCCAGGTAAACGGTGTAGCCTCTGAACCATTTCCCATCCGCCGTGGAACTCGGCAGGGATGCCCGTTGTCCCTGCTACTATTTGCACTAGCAATAGAACTGCTAGCGAGGTTGATAAGGGAAGACCCCCTGTTGGAAGGTTGGTCATGGCCTGCAGGCCCAGAAGACCGGGTGGCACTGTACGCAGACGATGTCCTTATTTACCTCTCTAACCCTGCCATGAGCGGTCCACTAGTCCTACAACTATTAGACCTTTTCTGACAGGCCTCAGGCCTGACCTTAAACCTGGGAAAATCCCTGTTGGTCCCCTTGCACTCCTCTAGAGACTGTGTCGACTGGCAACAAAATATCCTGATCCGCCGCAACAGCTTTAAATACCTAGGCGTACACATAGCCCTATTACCCAAATTGGCATGGGAATTAAATATCACTCCGCTCATTAGGAAAGTTAGAGATGACCTCCAACGGTGGCGGAGTCTACCCCTTCAATCTACTGGGCAGGATTGCGCTTTATAAAATGAAGATACTTCCCACGTTCCTATACCAACTACAGAACTTCCCATACCTAGTCCCCCGAAAGTGGTTCAAAGAGGTGGAGTCAGCAGCGCGCCAATTCCTGTGACACAGATCCCGCCCTAAACTGTCCCTCGCTACATGTCAGAGAGATATCTATGACGGAGGGCTGGGTATGTCTAACATCTACTTCTATTATCTGGCAACACACTTACTAGTAATTAATGACTGGATGGGGGGGGGCTGGATGGACCCGGCGGATAGGCTGGAACTCCAAACAACGGGCTACAAAGGGATTTTTAATGCACTGTACGGGGACCCAATTCCACGGAATACCCCAGAAGTGACTAAAATGACTCTCACAGGGTGGCGGGCAGCTCAAAAGGTGTCGGGCTGGTGGAGCCGCCTCACCCAACAGACTCCTCTCTGGCAGGGAAGGTGGTTGGCAGAAGTCTCCACACTGGAAGGATTCCAGAAATGGGACACTATTGGAATCTCCACCCTGAGGGACGTCTGGGAAGGGTCACACATACGATCATTTGGGGAGCTCCAAAAAATCTATTCACTAAACAATACCCAATTTCATAAATACTTACAACTTAGACACGCCCTGCTCATACACATGCTACCAGGGGACGATATCCCAGAGCACAGCCCACTGGAAGCGAAGGTCCTAATGGAAAGCCTGGGAAAAGGAGGAATCTCCCAGTTGTACCGCTCCATATTCACTAACACCTCTCTACCCCTCGGGGGACTCCGTTTAAAGTGGGAGGGCTGGGTGGGCCTTATAGATGAGGCAGATTGGAGGGAAGCGTTGATGGCCCCCCGAACACTGCCCATCTCCTCCCGATTCCAAATGCTGCAAACCTTCTACCTACACGCAGCATACCTCACCCCCAAAAGCCTCTTTAAAGCAGGCCTCCGGTCCACAGCTAACTGCCCCCAATGCTCCAACCCAGAGGACGACTTTTTCCATATGGTCTGGACCTGTCCAGTCATGGAGACGTACTGGAAGGCAATTATAGGTGAGGTTTCAGAAGTCCTACAATCCGAAGTGGAGATATCTCCTATACGGCTCCTGTTGGGGGCCATGGGGGAAATGGGTCTGACTAGGGCAAACCGAACTTTCCTGGGAGTGGCGTGCTTGGTGGCAAAGAGAGACATCATGGCAGATTGGAAGGTGGAAACAGCACCGGCCCTGGCCAAGTGGAGGCGAGGGGTGGACTTGTGCGCACAATGCGAAAAACCTATATATGAAGCAAGGGAACACCCAGACAAGCACAACAGAGTATGGGGGAAATGGGAAAACGCATTAGATACCTAGCCTGTGTGTGCCCATGAGAGACGAAACACATCAGCCTCAGATCTGGCGCCTCTGTGACGAGTGACCTGTAGTTAAGATGCACACTTACATTATTTTATTCATTGTATCACTGTCATCTATAGATTCAGAATTGGATGAATACATGCAGTTAGTGTTTGGGGGGCCTGTGGGGACCAATGGGTCGGACGTTGCACTCTGGTTTAATGGTGCCAATCTATTTGCATTTGTGTTTGCACTTTCTTTTCTGTTTACTTTCTCTAAAATCAATAAAAGCTCTTTATTTAAAAAAACTGATCCATATGAAAGAGAAATAAAAGTGATTCCAGGGATCTTTAGTAACAAGCTATCATAGTGCAGCTTGTATGATCTAAGCTCCAACAAAAGAAACAGAAAAACTTCAGAAAAAGATCATACAAGCTGCAGTATCAAGGCTCGTTACAAAAAAAATCCCTGTGCATTGAGATGCAGTATCACATACCGATACTAGAGATCCCTGGAACCTGGCACCAGTGCTGGGTGAACACGGGTGAAGTATCACAAGCTGTTAGCCCTCCACCAATAAAAGCAAATTCCGCAAAATTGGAGGCAAGCAGGCTAATCGTTTTGGGGAAGATCACTCTAATGCTGACAGGTCAAACGTGCTGAAATGAAAATGTATCTATATGAACTCATGGCTTGCTGTGGTTTAGTAATCTAGAGATTAGGGGCACCTTCCTGTACAAAAACAATTCCTTAATCACTCCCTGAACCAATCCCTTAATCCCTTAAACAATCCCTGCAGAATGCAGCACACATTGAAAAAGGGAAAAAAGAGGAAAAATAAAGATATTCATCCTAGTTACGCATCACTTGGGGAGGCGTAGCAGTTTTGGCACATTGCCAGGTCTGCCACTTATGGTAAATCTGGTAATGCGTCAAAATTGATGGGTGTTGCGTGGAAATACCCCTGCACCACTCATGGAATGCCTTCCAGGGTCTGAGTAACACAATGCAGCAGTTTGCGCTGCATTGTGTTACTACAGACTTATCAAGCCTCTCAGTGGTAGGCAAAGGGACCTTGCGTGGTTTGATAAATCACATTTAGCGATTGCATCGCACTCGAACCCAGTAGCATGGTGCAAATGCAACACAACTCCTACATAAATATGTCCCACAGTGTGCAATGCACAGGGGTCCACTTTACACAAGAATTGAAAAGCAGCTATCACAGCAATAAATGAACACCAGGTTGCAAACTAAAGTACTCAGGCCCATATTTATACTTTATGACGCAAATCAGCGCTAGCGCAGATTAGCGTCACAAAGTTTAGCACCGGCTAATGCCATTCCAACGCGCCAGCCATGCACCTTATTTATGGAATGACGTTAGCCGGCGCTGCGGCATGGTTAGCGTCAAAATAAATGATGGTAACCGGGCAGCGGAGGCGAAGGGAAAACTGGGGGTTGTGCGCCAAAGAATGGTGCAATTCAGGTTAGAGTCAAAAATATTGTCTGACTAGTGCCATTTTTTGACACACAACCCCCATGGAAATGACTCCTGTCTTAGCAACGACAGGAGTCATGCTCCCCTGTCCAATGGCCCTTCTGTCCCCTTGGCATGGGCACTGGGCACAGTGGCATGTAGGGGGGCCCGAGTTAGGCCCCCCTATGCCACTTAAAAAAAAGCTTATACTTACCTGCACTTACCTGCACTCACCAAGGATGTGTCCCCCATCCATGGGTGTCCTCCAGGGGTGGGCGAGGGTGGCAGGGGGTGTCCTTGGATGCAGGGAAGGGCACCTGGGGACTGCTTCCATGATCTCCCACCATGGAAATGAGCCCACAGGTCCCTTAACGCCTGCCCTGACCCAGGAATTAAAAAAACAGTGCAAATCCGGCTGGGCGCCATGTTTTAAGGCCCGCCTCCTCCTGTGCGTCATTTTGACACCGGAGGATAAATAAGGCGCACATGCCTTAGAGTCATTTTTTTCACGGGAACGCCTACCTTGCATGTCATTAGCACAAGGTAGGTTTTCACGTACAAAAAATTACTCAAACTCCATAACTTTGGCGCTAGGTGGGGTGTAAATATGGAGAAAAGCTTGTGCCGGATTTGCGCCAAAATAAATGACGCAAATCTGGTGCAAACAGAGTATAAATATGTGCCTCAGAATACCAACAAAAAGACACATTTGTGCTATATACCATTAACATACAATGAGGTATCACAGCACTAAATTGTAATTAAAGCACAATGCTTATATTTTGTTTTATTTTAATGCACATTTTTAAACTTAAAAAAAAATGATGAGACTTTTTTTTGTTCTAAAGTATATTGTAAAGCATATGTGACAGAGGTGCCTTTGCCAGGGCTCACATACCCAAACACCAATTGTTCTACTGTTTTCAAAATAGCACTGAGTTCATATAAATACATTTTAATTTCAGCACGTTAGACCTGCCAGCGTTAGGGTGGTCTTCACCCAAACGTTTTGACTGGTTGCCTCCAATTTTGCTGAATTTGTTTTTGTTTGCAATAGGACTAACAGCTTGTGATACTTCACCCGTGTTCACCCAGCACTGGCAACAGGTTCCAGGGATCTCTAGTATCGATATATGATACTGCACCTCAATACACAGGGATTGTTAGTAATGAGCTTTGATACTGCAGCTCGTATGACCCAAGATTCTCTGCTTCTAGCATTAGAGCTTAGCTCATACAAGCTGCACTATCAAAGCTCGTTATTAAAGATCCCTGGACTCACTTTTATTTTGCTTTGATAAGCGTCAGTTAAAAAAAACTAAGGCCCATATTTATACTTTTTGACGCAAAACTGCACCGGCGTAGTTTTGCGTAAAAAGTATTACTGTCAGCTAACGCCATTTTGGTGCGCCGTGCGGGCATCATATTTATACTTTGACGCACGGCAGCGCAAACAACAGGTGGGAGTCATTATTTTTGACGCACACCGCGGCGTCAAGTCGTAAAGGAAAACGACGTTAACGCAGCGGAAATGACTGTGGGTCGATTTACGACACCGCAACCCGGATATGCGCCGTTTTTTTTTTACGCAATAGCATCAAAAAACACAGCAAACACAGCCATTTCACCAGAGGAGAGCCAAAATGGATCCCAGATGCCACTACAGACCCCAGGAAGATGACAGCAGACCAGGAACCAGCCAGGAGGACCCACACAAGAACCAGGACACTTTTAAGAAGAAAAGAATGTGTCGCTTCAGTGCAGAGGAACAGGAAATCCTGATTAAAGAGGTGACGGAACACCAGCACCAACTGTTTGTCACATCAAAGTTGCCAATCAGTAGGAGAGAGGCTATATGGCAACAAATTGTCGACAAGATTAACAGTGTGGCTGAAGTACGCAGAACAGTCATCGAGTGCAAGAAACGCTGGCATGACTGCAAACGCAGGACCAAGGAAAAGATGGCCAGTAACAGGAAGGCAGCACTGCAGACCGGAGGGGGGAGTCCAGCACACCAGGAGGCCCTGGACCACATGGAGGAGATGGTCGCAGCCGTCATCCCTGAGGAGATCGTCACAGGGATTCAAGGACAGGACAGCGCAGACTACCAGGAGACAACGCACATGCAGGGTAAGTCGCATGGGGAATTGAAATGCACTAATGTCAACTGCAACCGGGTGGGGGAAATACCTACTACACATTGCATGTAAGTCATCATATACATGGAGTGGCATGGGTAAAGGGGCACGGCATGGGGGCATGGCCCATTCTCAGAAGACCAGAGGCACACCATTACACAACACCAACAACAGTCCCATGGGGGCATGCTGTCATGCCAACGTTGGAGCAAAGGGAAAGCCACGACAGGAGGGAAGGCCACTACGTCAAACTGACATCCTGGCACTCGTCAGCCAACATACCTCATACATTAACTAGGGCCCTATTAGCAATCCTCTAGCCAAACCGACAACTGCAATGTAACTGTGACAAGAATTGCCACTACCACCTCTGATCTGCGTGCAGCTCAAGTAGCCAATGGCAGTAACCTCCCCATGGAACATACATACCTAAATTAGGGGGTGAGGATGACATCTGCAACAATCTCCTGAAACAAGACAAAGGCCCCAGTACACTCAAATGTCAATGCTCATAGTTGTCACAAACATCAGCCAAAGTAAACAACAATAGGAGAGACACAGCACTAAGGACACACCCATGCTGCATATGTCAGGGTCCATCCTGTGCCTGGGTAACAAGGCAACATCCCAAATGTCATACTGCTCAGACAACAGCATTGAGGAGGGGACACATTTAACTGGTCACTGAAATACACCTGCACAGTTAGAGGACGAAATAGGACACTGATACGACTATCAGGGCAATCCAATGTAACACACATTACCCAACATCAGCAGGACCCATTAACAATGTCAACATCCATATCAGATCATAACATTGCCATGCATAGGATATGCAACATGTCAATTACATTTAAGTCGATGTGAACGATCAGGGATTGGGGCAGGTCCTGATAGTTAAGTGGGCTGCCAGGGCCATCAGAACACCCACAGCCAGTGAAAGGTCTCACCATGAGAATGGATATACACAGAGGGTCAAGTAGGACATGAAGGTGGCAATTCTCTATTTGGCATAAACCAACACCTAGAGGCGATGAGACTTACAAGTCTGATAACTCAAAAACATATATTTCACACACAGGTGGGCCATAGGCCTGAAACAATGCCCATCTGCAGGACTGCAGATATTAATACAAAACAAGATCACAAAGGGAATTCATCAAAAGGCAGGCACGTCACGTCACAATTGTCACAACACAGACACACTAATTGTACCCTGTTTCATTGCAGGGGAAGATGGATCTCCTGCCGATATGCCTTTCCCAGATTTCCCTGATGACATGGATGACGAGCCGATAAACATTCCCCAGGAGACTATCCAAAAGGTCCTTGAAACCCTCCAGACCCCACCTTCAGTCACAAGGAGGAACACAGAACAAGCAGCCATCGCAGAGGAACCACCACCCACCCCAATTGTAAGACCTGCCAGCTCCAATACAGCTGAGGACTCAGGCGACACTTGCACCAGCTTTGAGAGAACTGTAGTTGGAGTACAGCGGGAGCTGGCCAAGGAGGTGCGGGTGGGGATGCAAAATATGGCACCCAGCCTTGAGGGGGTGCGTTCGTGCATGATGTCATCTGCAGATCAGGCAGCAGCTATGCAAGCCCTAACATCTATCTTGCAGGAACTGCAGAAAACCCAGAAGGAAATCAGCACAGCTGTAATACAGTTGATCCAACACCTACACCAGCAATCCTGTCAACGCGTGCACGAATGCAACATTGAACCCCTTTGGGCCGACCTGGCTGCCTACCATCATGATGTGGCTGCTATTCTCAAGAACCAGCAGGCCCTCCTTGCAGCAGTACTGCCCTTAAGACCTTCACAAGGAGCAGCCACCGGGATGTCTGACTCCACGTCTTCTAACACTGAGGTGTGTATTGCCCCTTCACAACCAACAACAACAAGGACAAAGCAGGCAACACACACATCAGAAGAAGAAGACATGGAACAGATCACATTCAAAAGGAAAATGACCCGGAAGCACTAGTCCCTGCCACATGGCCAACTATTACCAAGGTCCTGCACTTTGTAACTTGCCAGTCTTGCAACAACTGTACTCAATGACTGTTCTGCAAACCACTGTATATCTTGTCACCCAGCCCAGTGATTGTCTCTCTCCTACTCATTGTCAAATCCTGTCCCTCTGCACTGTCTGAAACAGCAACCCCAGCATGACAAAAGCATTTTGGTAAACCCTTGTGTTGGATCACAATGGAAGATATCACTATAATGGACTCACAATCATGGACAATGTATATATAGCACTACAGCACTTTTCAATAAATAGCACTTACACAACAAATCTGTCTCTGGGTAATGTGACATATCAACTGCGCAGTAGATAATTGAAATGTCCCTACTGTCAAATAACGTAGCTTGTCAAAACAACTGTCCAGATATTATGTAGTTAGAGAAATCTGCACAGGGCCCATGATTGCATCATACTCTGCCCATCCTGAGGGAATAATCTGATGAAGTGAGAAACCATACACCACCATGCTGTGTTGGACAGAAGAATGCTTCCTCAGGGGATAACTAAGTCATCAAATAGTGCCCGCTAAATGTTGTCAACATGCAAAAATAACACAATAAACATGCCACACTAATCTAAGTAAACACAAAAAAACTGCACAAATGAAGGTGTCTGAGTTAACATACAAATAGGTAATCATGACGAACTGTGTCACAAATGATGTATGAGGGTCATGAAGACAAGAATACAAGATTGCCAATGAGAACTCATCTTATAAGGGTGTACATGATCATCACACTACAGTCAGACCTAAAACTGTTTCCCCAATATCAAGTCTGGAAGCACTGTTATTGACTTTGAAAACACACTTATCAACAGAAACAGATTGTCATCCATATTAACTGTGATTGGTGGTTGCAACAAAGGGTAGACACTTTGCAAGGTAGCTCTGGGTTAGCTGCCAATCGTACAGCTCAGTTGGGATGTGTTTGTAGCATTGGCCACAGATGTTATAGTACAAAATTGATGTACACTGAATCCAAACCCACGATCAAGTACCATTCAACACATACTATTAAGGGGTAACCAACTATTTATTAAAAGCTAACCATAGATGAGGAAACTGAGGGAAAAATCTTACCTACTCTAATCTACCCTGACTACTCATTACCCACAACTGTCCCTAACTAAGCTAAGCTACACTTACTTATCACATGTAATGAAACGTTCTAAACATCTACCCCCTCACCCCCTTATGAGACGGGACACATGGAGGACAACACATACTAACCTAAACACATACTATACTATCCTATACAAATATATATTTTTTTGGTAAATGGTTTTTTTAATGTTTTTTGCTTTTTTTTGTTTTTTTTTTACACACAAGAACCCCAACATAGCCCCCCACCCACCCACCCACACATGTAATAAGTAAAAAAAGAAACAAGCAGGACCCCCTACCCCCCATCCACTAACACTGACTAAACTAACAGCCTATACTAACCTAACACTAAGCCCACTAAGTATAAGAACAAGGAAAGAGGAGGGAGGGGAGGGTATCATGTCCATCTATTCAACTGTCTAGAGGTTGGCCCTCCGGAGGGTCCTCTTGATATCCTTGACCCGCCATTTAATGTGCTGCACGTCCCGGCTCAGGTGGCTCACCTTGCGCAGCACTTTGTCCATCTTGTTTTCAAGTCTATTGAAGGCTGCAGGGTCAACAGCTGGAGCAGTGGCAGTCTGGGTACCGGTGGAGGAGGTCTGTGTGGGCTGTCCTGCACCGGTGGCAATGCTGGGGCCAGGAAGTCCAGCAGATGTAAATTCAACAGAGGCAGCTGTGGGTGGGGCCACCTGGCTCAGATTGGTGGTTGTTTCTGTGGTGGCTGTGGTGGGCACAGTAGGCCCACCCTGTGGGAAGGCTCGCCATGCCCCGGAGGCCCGTTCATGGCGATATCGCCGGGCCATCCTCCGGAACCCCGACTCCACCAGCAGGATGTGCTGGTATCGCATGGCCCAACGCTGAAATTCACAGACCTGGTCTCGAGTCATGTTAGCTGCTGTGAAGACAAATGCAGATATGCCACATTAGTAACTGCATTGTGTGAAACAGCACAGCAAGTTAATCAGACAATACATCTACTGTACTTCTAACAGCTCATATCACGATACAGAGCATCGAATGTCCCTGAGGAAGTACATGGCAGGCCAGACAACAAAGGTCACATCACACAAAGCACATTCATAACCCACTAGATGGGTTACAACTGGCCTTGACTTGCAATCTGAGTTCTGACAGTTAACATCTAAGGGGCATATTTATACTCCGTTTGCGCCGAATTTGCGTTGTTTTTTTCGACGCAAATTCGACGCAAAACTAGCTCCATATTTATACTTTGGCGTTAGACGCGTCTAGCGCCAAAGTTCATGGAGTTAGCGTCATTTTTTGGCGTGAACACCTTCCTTGCGTTAATGAGATGCAAGGTAGGTGTTCCCGTCTTAAAAAATGACTCCCATGCATGTGCGTGGTATTTATACTCCCGGGCAAAAATGACGCCCGGGAGTGGGCGGGGCAAAAACCCCGCATTTGCGCCTCTTTTTAACGCCTGGGTCAGGGCAGGCGTTAAGGGACCTGTGGGCTCAGAATGAGCCCAGAGGTGCCGTCCCCTGCCCCCAGGGACACCCCCTGCCACCCTTGCTCACCCCAGGAGGACACCCAAGGATGGAGGGACCCATCCCAGGGAAGAAAAGGTAAGTTGTGGTAAGTATTTTTTTTTTTTTTTTTTGTGGCATAGGGGGGCCTGATTTGTGCCCCCCTACATGCCACTATGCCCAATGACCATGCCCAGGGGACAGAAGTCCCCTGGGCATGGCCATTGGGCAAGGGGGCATGACTCCTGTCTTTGCTAAGACAGAAGTCATGTTAATGGCGTCTGGGCACCCAAAAAAAATGGCGCAATTCGGGTTAAGACGATTTTTTTGCCTCAGCCTGACTTGCCCCATTTTTGGACGCCCAAACGCCATTTTTCCCTACGCCGGCGCTGCCTGGTGTACGTGGTTTTTTTTCACGTTAGCGCAGTTTTGCGTCAAAAAGTATAAATATGGCCCTCAGAATCATATCCTCCACCAAGAGCTGCGCTACAAATGTCAGTGTACGGAAAGCAAAACTAAAGCCACATGGTCTGCAAGTTGTAACTGGACTTTCCAGTATGGTACCAAGTGCCAAACCTGAGTGTGTATACTAGTATGCAACCAAACCGTCACTTCTTCACAGGGCTTTGAAACTAGAAGACAGTGTATAAATTGACCTGACGTCCATGCAGTCAGATGTTCTTTGACAATGGCATACCTTAGGAAAGGGTGTAGCACACTGGTTTGCTAATGTTGGTCTGTGTGTGTAGAGGAGGTATTATCAGGGTACACATCTTAGTATTTCAGGGACCTCCTCCGACAGGTGGGTTGTGACCAGGTGCATGGGTGTGTCAGGAGTTAGGAAATGGGCTGACATGTACATGGAATGTCATGTGCGCAACGCATGTCATATGTGTGGCACTTGTGCTGTCTATGTTCTGCTTCTATGGAACTCTAGTCACAGATATTCCTTGCAAATATTGGATGCAGTTGGACTAACTGCTGTCAAGGGTCTTGTCAGACATTCCTGTTAGTGATGCCAAAGCACATTGACTGCCTCATGTATGAGGCTTGTTTTCCCCTTATTGAGTGATGGTGTCATAGTTGTGTGCCATATGCTGCGTTGGACCTTGCTTTCAACATGTATGTGTGAAATAGTTGTGGTCCTCTGCTATAGGCCTTCAAA
The DNA here is from genome assembly GCF_031143425.1 of Pleurodeles waltl. Classification (NCBI taxonomy): domain Eukaryota; kingdom Metazoa; phylum Chordata; class Amphibia; order Caudata; family Salamandridae; genus Pleurodeles; species Pleurodeles waltl. The sequence continues at coordinate 299,930,805 of NC_090436.1, forward strand.
GGAGATATGTACATGATATATGTAATTAAGAGTGTGTGTGTATGTGACCATTGTATGTTAGGCATCACATAAGCTCTGGGATGTTCCGTGTCCTACTCAGTATCTCAGCAATGCTCCATGAGGCAACACTTTTATTCTGATAAGTAGAGATGAAGGTGTGTAAAAAGGAATAGCCAGACAATGATATGGTGATTATAATAGGTGTTTATTTACATTAGTTAACTAAAGTGGTGAAGGTGATCATATTCAGAAAAATGTATTTACAATCTGTTGCCGCCTGCGTATACCAGCAGCTGTGTTCTGTAGTTCCCCCTCCTGTTGCAGGCCAGCATCCTCCTCTTCCTCCTCTTCAGGCATGTGTGGCTTTGGTTCCAGGAGGGGAATGTTTCTTCTGATACAAATGTTGTGCAATATTGCATATGTGAGGATGATCTTACAGACCATCTCAGGGCAATATAGGAGGCTACCACCAGTGATGTTGAGGCAGCGGAACCTTGACTTGAGGATGCCAAAGGTCCGCTAGACAATGCTGCGTGTCCTCCTATGGGCCTTGTTGTATGCACGCTCTGCAGCTATACTCGGGTTGCCAAATGGTGTCATAATCCATGGCTGGATGCCATACCCCTGATCAGCTGCAAGAGAAAATGAATGGGATCATGTTGATGTAGATGGCACTATTGAAAAGACCTTTAATGGCAGTAGTTGACTTGTGTTGTCTGTGACTCTTTTGTGTACTAATGTGACATCCTATGCTTGTAGGCTGTACCATCTGCATTGTCTTTTTTCCTTGGCTGAACAAGTGTTTGTCTGCTAACCGTTTGTCAGCAGTATATTTTGGGATTTTCAGTACAGTGTGCCCTCCCTAGCATTGTGACTTGTGATACAGGTGTCCGTGTGTCTTCACTGGGGGTGAGATGATAGTTCCATGCACAGTTAAAATTGAAAGTGTTGTTAACACGTTCATATCAAAGTACCCTGGACATCCCATACCTTTAGACTTAGGCAATGTATTAATGTAAATGTCATTGGGACACTTACAATTTGCAAGGTGACATTTAGGCAACCACACTCATTGACATCTTCACATTAGTCTGTACAGTAAATTCCGATGTGTGACAGGTTCAATGGTGACTTAAGTAACAAGGCTAGCGATGTCACGACCTCAGTGTGTTCCTGTCAACATGTTGCTGTTGTGGTGTATGTGTTGTGTGTCCTAGAGGGTTGCTGTGTAGTGTGTAAATAAGTAGGTTTTTGTACTTACCAACAAGTAGTCCATTGCCATACCGTCCATCCTGGAAGTGTTCATTGATGGTACAGTGACGAAAGATGTATGAGTCATGTACACTCCCAGGATATTTAGCCACAATGTTGGTGATCAATCCTTGGTGATCGACTCTGGCCTGCACGTTGATGGAATGTGTGTGCTTCCTGTTGCGGTAGAGGTGTTCAGTTGCAGCAGGTGGCACAAGGCGTACATGTGTGCAGTCGATTGCACCAAGGATGTGTGGGAAGCCACTGATTGCGTAGAACCCCTGTTCAGTTTCCTGCTGCTTCTGCAGTGTGTTAGGGAAGCAGATGTGGCAGGGTGTCAGTCAAATGATGGCATCCAGTACTTTGGGCAAAAAGGCGGAGAATGATGGTTGTGATATTCCGCCAACCAGGGCACCAGTTGTTTGAAAAGAGCCACTTGCCAGCATGTGAAGTACGGCAAGCAGCTTTGTTTCTGTTGGGATGGTGCGGGGTGTCACCAAAGTGGGAGCCAACTGCTGTTCAATGTTTCGCAGCAGCTGCTGAATGGCCTGCCAGTTCAACCGGTACCTCTGTATGATGTCGTGTTCCCTGAGGCCCTGAAGGGTTGTACTTGGGCGGAATATCCTCTCCTGCCTTCTGCGCTGCCTTTGGGGTCCCTGCTGGTGTTGTTGTAGCTGCTGTTGTTACTGCTGGGCTCTGCGTCTGCATGCATGCTGGATTAGAATCACCTCCATGTCTCCCTGTTGCTGCTCTGCTGCTCTGCTGCTCTGCTGTTTGTTCTGTGTGTTCTGATTAAATACAGGTGTGTTTGCCCCATTTTAACACCTGCCCTGACCCAGGCGTTAATTTTTTACGCAAATAGGGCTGTGCGTCATTTTCTGGCTCCGCCTCCCGGCTGTGCGTCATTTTTACCGGAAAGCATAAATACGACGCACGGCCGTTTAAGCCATTTTTTGGACGGGAACGCCTACCTTGCATATAATTAATGCAAGGCGGGTTGCCGCATCCCAAAAATGACGCACACGGCGGAATTTTGTCGTCCGCGGGCTCGGCGTCAAAGTTTAAATACGGGGCAACGTTTGCGCTGATTGTGCGTCCAAAATTTGGACGCACAATCGGCGCAGACGGAGTATAAATATGCCCCTAAGGAACACAACTGACGAACCAGAAACAGGGGCTTGAGAAGTTTATTGGAAAACCATGGCCCCTCTTATTTTTGGGCCCTCCTGGCACATCACAATCTAGACCAGTGATACTCAAAGTACGGCCCGGGGGCTGCATGTGGCCCTCCTGACATTTACATGTGGCCCCCAAGTAAAGAGCAGCACTGGGCTGCTGTTTTCTTCACTGTTAAATCAATAGGCAATCCTGTATTTAAAGCTTAATTGAAGTTCATGAAAGGTCGTAACTAGGTTATCCTGTACAGCCGAACTTTAAGAACCACCTTTATTTTTAAAGTCGTCTTGCAGCAAAAGTGTAAAAATATAAGGGGGCATATTTATACTCTGTTTGCACTGAATTAGTGTCATTTTTTTTAACTCTAATTCGGTGCAAAACTAACTCCATATTTATACTTTGGTGCTAGACCCCTCTAGCACCAAATTTATGGAGTTAAAGTCATTTTTTGAAAGTGGAGACCTACCTTGTCCTAATGAGATGCAAGGTAGGTGTTCCCGTGCAAAAAATGACTCTATGGCCTTAACGCCATATTTAGGGGCATATTTATACTCTGTGGCATATTTATACTCTGTTTGCACCAAATTAGCGTCATTTGTTTTACTCTAATTCGGTGCAAATCTAACTCCATATTTATACTTTGGTGCAGGCCCTGATTTATACTTTTTTGCGCAGCATTAACGTCATTTTTTGACGCAAAAGTGGCGCAAACTTACAAAATATTGCCCCTTATTTATACTTTTTGCTGCAAAACTGCACTAACTCAGTTTTGTACCAAAATGTTTAGCACCAGCTTGCACCATTTCTGTGAACTAGCCGGGCACCATATTTATGTAATGGTGCAAGCCGGTGAAAAGGGTAGGCTAGAGTTTTAAAAAATGACTTTAGTCGGGTGGGGCTGGCAGTATAGAAGAAGAGGGTTTAGCACCAAAATATGGCTTTAGGCAGGTTAGAGTAAAAAAATGACTCTAACCAGATTAGCGTAATTTTATGGTGCTAAACCTACCATGCCACATGAGTCATGCCCACCACCCCAATGGGCAGCACAGAGGACAGGGGTCCCCTGGGCATGGCCAATGCACCCTGTGCCATGTATGGGGGCCCATTTCAGGGCCCCCTATGGCACTTTCAAAAATAAAGGGGCATATTTATACTCCGTTTGCGCCGAATGTGCGTCAAAAATTTTGACGCACATTCAGGGCAAACGTTGCCCCATATTTAAACACTGACGCCCGAGCCGGCGCAAAGGTAAATTCCGCAATGTGCGTCAGTTTCTGGAAGCGGCACCCCGCCCTGCGTTAATGACATGCAGGGTAGGCGTTCCCGTCCAAAAACCGACGCACACAGCCGTGCGTCGTATTTATGCTTCCGGGCAAAAATGACTCCCGGCGGGTAGGCGGAGCTAAAAAATGACGTAAAGCACGAATAGCGTCACAATTTAACGCCTGGGCCAGGGCAGGCGTTAAAATGGGGCAAACACACCTGTATTTAATCAGAACACACAGAACAAACAGCAGAGCAGCAGAGCAGCAGAGCAGCAACAGCGAGACAAGGAGGTGATTTTGATTCAGCGTGCACGTAGACGCAGAGCTCTGCAGCAACAACAGCAGCTACAACAACAACAGCAGGGACCCCAAAGGCAGCGCAGAAGGCAGGAGAGGATATTCCGCCCAATAACAACCCTGCATGGCCTCAGGGAACGGGACATCATCCAGAGGTACCGGTTGAACTGGCAGGCCATTCAGCAGCTGCTGAGAAATATTGAACAGCAGTTGGCCCCCACTTTAGTGACTCCCCGCACTATCCCAACAGAAACAAAGCTGCTTGCCGTACTTCACCTGCTGGCAAGTGGCTCGTTTCAGACAACTGGTGCCCTGGTTGGTGGAATATCCCAACCATCATTCTCTGCATTCCTGCCAAAAGTACTGGATGCCATCATTCGACTGACACCCCTCCACATCTGCTTCCCTAACACACTGCAGAAGCAGCAGGAAACTAAACAGGGGTTCTATGCCATCAGTGGCTTCCTGCACGTCCTTGGTGCAATCGACTGCACACACGTACGCCTTGTGCCACCTGCTGCGACTGAATACCTCTACCGCAACAGGAAGCACACACATTCCATCAACGTGCAGGCCATAGTCGATCACCAAGGATTGTTCAGCAACATTGTGGCTAAATATCCTGGGAGTGTACATGACGCATTCATCTTCCGTCACTCTACCATCAACCAACACTTCCAGGATGGACGGTATGGCAATGGACTACTTGTTGGTAAGGACAAAAATTCTACTTATATACACACTGCACAGCAAACCTCTAGGACAAACAACACATACACCACAATAGCAACACCTAGACAGGAACACACTGAGGTACTCACATCACTAGCCATGTTTCAGAAGTCACCATTGAACCGGTCACACATTTGATTTTACTCCACAGCTCAATGTGAAGACATTAATGAGTGTGGTTGCCTAAATGTCACCTTGCAAATTGGAAGTCTCACAATAACCTGTACACTAATACATTGCATAAGTTTTAAGGGATGGGTTGGCCTGGGTACTTTCACATGAACGTGTTAACTACACTTTCATGTTTCAACTCTGCATGGAACTATCATCTCACCCCCAGTGAAGACACACGGTCACCTGTATGACAAGTCACAATGCTAGGGAGGGCACACTGTACTGAAAAAACAAATACATACTGCTGGCAAATGGTTAGCCAACAAACACTTGCTCAGCCAAGGAAAAATTATCAATGCAAAAGTTTTCACCAACAACTATAGGTTGTCACATTAGTACACAAAAGAGTCACAGACAACACAAGACAACTACTGCCATCAAAGATCTGTACAACAGTGCCTCCTACATCTAATTTATCCCATTCTGTGTTTTTCTTTCAGCTGATCAGGGGTATGGCATCCAGCCTTGGCTAATGACACCATTTGGGAACCCAAATACTGCTGCAGAGCGGGCATACAATGACGCCCACAAGAGGACACGCAGCATTGTGGAGCGGACCTTTGGGATCCTAAAGTCAAGGTTCTGCTGCCTTGACATAACTGGCGGTAGCCTACTCTATTCCCCAGAGATGGTCTGTAAGATCATACTCACTTGTGCCATATTGCACAATATTTGTGTAAAAAGGAACATTCCCCTCCTTGAACCGGACCCAGACATGCCTGAGGATGATGAAGAGGAGGATGCTGCCCTGCAACAGGAGGGGGAACAACCTAACACGGCAGCAGGAGTGCGTAGGCGCCAACAGCTTGTCAATAATTTTTTTTCATAATTTCTTATAACAACTCGTATTGCACAATTGTAAATAAACACAGATAACAGACACCACATCATGCTTTGGCCTATTCATTTCTGACCACCTTTAGTTTGAAATTGCTGAAGAAGAATGTCGTCTCATTGAGCAAGAATGCTATACTAATCATCACACCAAAAATAAACATCACAAATGTATGCACAGAGTGTAGGATGTGACATGATACATTACCATACACAGAGGCCAACAGGAGTACAAATGTGGCAATTACACATGCCTGATCCAGACACCTGAGACAGTCACTCACCCAGCCCAAAAATGTAGATCATTTGAAAGTCTCATCACACGTGTTGAGAGACATGGTGGGACCATCCATGTGTACGTGACCATGTCATCAATAGCTTCTCTCAAGTGTGTGATATGAGCAATACCCAATTGGAACAACATTAGCTGCCACTAACTAATGAGGAGACCTTGAAGTTACAGTGACAACATACACCCAGACAGGTGATAGTGGATCCACATTCCCACACACATGTAAACATATGTCATCCAATCAACCAAATATTTGAAAGCAGCCCATCACAGTAGTGTCCCAGTTTGAACCTAGCAGGAAGAATGTAACATGCCACTAAATCAGGTAATGCCGAAAGGGCCACAGACATCAACTAAATATTTGTCATCAGCACATGAGGAACGCTGAGATTTTGCAAACATAGTCATTGGAAAATGGTATGCCAGATTGCTCCAACTCATCAATAGTGCAAACGTCAAATGGGCTAATGAGATGAATGAATGGTTAACAGTGATTCATACCATATGGCCTTACATTAGCCTGCTGCTGCAGGTTTTGCATAACAGAACAAATAAAAGCCATGGCTACATTAGCTAATCTGGATGGGCAAATTCTAGGGTGCTGGGGGCCTAAGTCCACCTCTACCGCCCCACAAATATACAAGAATCTTGTGCTTGTCAACTAAACACATGCATAAGGCACATGTGTGTGCTACATGTCAAAAGTAAAACAAAAATCAGAAACACAAATTCATAATGGGACATGGTTAGCCCCATAAAAACTGTAAGTGACTATTACACTCCCTGTTCGGACTATAGATAAAAGCATCACCATCATAATAGTGGACACATTTTGGAGAAGGAATACATCATGGTATCCCATCCATCATTCCAAAATAGCCATCAGCAATTACCCAAAATATGTGGACAAATATGGTTAATACATTATTTAACGTATCATAAATATTACAGTGTGAATGCCTTCTATACATACAACAACGGACATGTGTCATAGCTAACCACAAATGTGTATCACATAGCACCGTTTGGCCATGACAAATCACCTTCCCCAAGTTTAAAAAATGAAGACATAATTTAAAAATTGCTCAAATATCTACGCATACAGCATGGGCAACATAATTTTTTCACGTACAGGAGTGCACAGAATGCAGAGTCAAATATAATTTTTGATAAATGTTTCTCATATTTAGCTATGTAATTAAAATTTTCATATCATATTTTTTGACTCTGCATTATGTGCACTCCTGTACGTGGAAAAAATATGACGCCCATGATGTATGCGTGGAAAATATGACGCAACATGGACAATATGTTGGACATCTCATGTACCTGATTAAATTATAAATTTTCATATATTTTTTGACTCTGCATTATGTGCACTCCTGTACGTGGAAAAATTATGACGCCCATGATGTATGCGTGGAAAATATGACGCAACATGGACAATATGTTGGACATCTCATGTACCTTATTAAATTATTAATTTTCATATCATATTTTTTGACTCTGCATTATGTGCACTCCTGTACGTGGAAAAATTATGACGCCCATGATGTATGCGTGGAAAATATGACGCAACATGGACAATATGTTGGACATCTCATGTACCTTATTAAATTATTAATTTTCATATCATATTTTTTGACTGCATTATGTGCACTCCTGTACGTGGAAAAAATATGACGCCCATGATGTATGCGTGGAAAATATGACGCAACATTGACAATATGTTGGACATCTCATGTACCTTATTAAATTATTAATTTTCATATCATATTTTTTGACTCTGCATTATGTGCACTCCTGTACGTGGAAAAAATATGACGCCCATGATGTATGCGTGGAAAATATGACGCAACATGGACAATATGTTGGACATCTCATGTACCTTATTAAATTATTAATTTTCATATCATATTTTTTGACTCTGCATTATGTGCACTCCTGTACGTGGAAAAAATATGACGCCCATGATGTATGCGTGGAAAATATGACGCAACATGGACAATATGTTGGACATCTCATGTACCTTATTAAATTATTAATTTTCATATCATATTTTTTGACTCTGCATCATGTGCACTCCTGTACGTGGAAAAAATATGACGCCCATGATGTATGCGTGGAAAATATGACGCAACATGGACAATATGTTGGACATCTCATGTACCTTATTAAATTATTAATTTTCATATCATATTTTTTGACTCGGCATCATGTGCAATGTTATGCGTCATAAAAAAATGACGCACATTGTGTATTCGTGAAAATATGACGCATAACGGGAAAATAAAAACGGCGGCCATTTTATGCAGGAAGTGATGTAATAGGATATCCTGTTTACTAAATCTGTACTGGGAGTTAACTTTCACTTACACTTTGCAGTCTCTGATTTATCTAGACTGTGTGGTTGTGTGAAAGGTGTTGTCCTGTGTTTAACTGCTTTTGTGTCCTGTGTACCTTGTATTTTGTCTTTTTGTGATCCTAGTCTTGTTGCATAATATTGTCTCAGTCTGTTTAGTCTAGTTTTGTCTAATCCTGTTTTTGTTTGTATTGTCTGTGGGAGTCTGTTCTGGGTAGCATAATTTTGGGGTTAGTTGGGCTATTTTTCTCATTTTTCTTTTTCCTTCACAACTCTACCTTTCCCCATTTCCCACTTTTACTGTATTATTTCATTTGTCTAATTTTTTCAGTAAATATGTCAGGTAGGCCTCGCCTTTCCAGGATGGGTGAGGATGAATTGGGGGGATTCATTTGGCTAGTTTGCCATTTCCTCCCACTGATGCTGGAGGCTGGGGGCCGTGTGATACAGGGGTATCACACGGAGGCACGGAAAGTCCGGTGGGAGAAGGTGCGCCATCACCTGGTCCGGGTGTATGGGAGCATGCGGAATGTCCATCAATTAAAGCACCGCTGGGCAGATCTGATATCCAGGGAACAGGACCTGCTGGACCACCTTGGACTCAGGATTGGTGGCCATGTTGGTGAGTACAAATCAATTACATGGGAATAATAGAAATCTGTGTGGGGACATGTGATGATAGTTACCCAATCTGCTAGATAAGTAGCTGACTGTGTGTAATGCTAGGGAAACCTAGGCCCATGTTTATACATTTCTATCCCCGATTTAGCGCCACATTTTCACGCAAAAACGGTGCCATCTTACAAAATATATTTGTATTTTGCTAGCTTGCCCCGTCTCTGCGTCAAAAAATGATGCAAATGCTGCGCTACAAAAGTATAAATATGTGCCCTAATGTGTATTTGTTGCACAATGTGTAGTAAGACCAATGCTAGCAGTCAGATGGCTCATGTTTTCAACACATACCAGATGCCAGTAGCTGTATGTAATGTAGTGTTGCATTTGTGTCAGACAAGCGACACGTTAATGCCTCTATTTGTACTCTACAGGTCATATTGGCCAGTGAGTAAGTCATGTAGAAACAACATACTTACATATGTTGACGCCATAGCTAGACAGAAAATTTGTAACCCATGATGATGCTATAAATGTGTGTTGCCTTCACGTCACATGAAGTTAGATATGTTGGCCACACATATGTCACATGTGTGTCTGGTTGCTGTGTGTTGAACATGTCCACCTAGCCTGTTTGATTGTGAGGGGTCATGCAGTCCTCAAGTAACCAGCTTTTGGATGTCTCTCTGGGATGCACATGCTGCGATGTATGGAAGACATTATTGTTGGGGCATACTAATGGAGGGGTATCTTTGACAACACCTGACTGTCCTGGCCACTGCATGTGTGTAGTACGGTGTGTAACTGTAGCAGGAGACTCATCCAATGTTAATGTTGAATACAAATTCATCCATGCAGTATGAGCATGTGGGAAAGTGTATCATTACCATGTCATATTCACACAGTGTCATTGTAACTGCAATTATTTGTCACTGCACCCAGTCTGAGTATATTCTTCCTTTCATGCTTTACAGGTGGACCAGCCCCGTACACCATGGGAGAGGTGGCACATTTTGAGGACCCAGATACCTACAGTGAGTGTGGCCTGAGTGCTATTTTTATTGTTTGCTAGTGATGCATGATGGACTACTGTGTGTTCAACAGAATTCATGATTTAATGCGCTGGCCGTTCATTGGCATTGTTGCTTTAGTGGGATATCAAATAGCACTTCTGTTTCCGTAAACCAATACCTAGCCATCTTTCAGATTTAGGGGCTGTAGGTCATTCCAGTTGGGCCGCAATGGGGAATGGGATGAGTCATTTGGAATACACTGGTCAATGTAAGACTTGGTCGGGGACTTGGCATGAACTGAGTCTGCATATCAGACTGACATTCTCCCATATAGCTTTGGCAAATGGCTTTGATGGAAAGTGCATCTTCCTAGTTGAGGATGGACTGTGTACACTGTAGGTTGGATCTTCCGGGGGCATGTACTGCCACAAGGTGAACTAGAAGTGTGTGTGACTTGAGTGCAATGGCCTAGGTGTTCTGTCGACTCATGATAATGGGTGTTCTTGCTCCTCTGTGTGTGTTGTAAAACATGCCTCACTGATAGTATGTGATGTTGGCCTAAGTCATGGCATTTTGACATGTGTGGACCTTGGATGTGACAATGTTTGGCTGACTCCAACGTGTTGCTAGCCCTTCATAGGTGTTGTGTGTGAAGGCACATACTTGTTGAACTATCTATACACTCCTGGGTGTGCATTGAACATGGGATTGTTGGTTGTTATTTCCACACCACCCTCAAAGACTGCCATGTTAATGTGAAACAGGGTACCTAGGACTGTAGCAACCAGTATGTTACACGTACTTGCGACCTTTTGCGACTTGATTTAGAACCTAGGGCCAGATGTAGCAAACTGTTTACAAGTTGCAAATGTCATAAATTGCTCTTTGTGATTTGCAAACGTCTGTTTGCTATTCAGAAATGTATTTTGTGATTCTGAACATACTTGCAAAATGCTTTTCCAAATCGCAAATAGGAAGGTGTTTTCCCCTCCTATTTGCGACTCGCAGTGGTATGCAATTCCATTTGCAACCGAGTACGTGGTCGCAAAGGGAGTCGCAGTTATCATCCACTTCAAGTGGATGGTAACCCACTTGCTAACTGGAAGGGGTCCCCATAGGAACTCTTCCCCTTTGTGAGTCGACCTAAATCATCATGTACAAAACAGCCAGTGGTCCAAGGGACCACTAACTGCCCTGAAATAATCCAAGATTGAAGATTTTGTATTTTTTTCTGAGTGCAGCTCGTTTTCCTTTCAGGTAAACGGGCTACACTTGGGAAAAAATAACCTGCTTTATTTAAAAGCAGTCACGGCCATGGAGGTCTGCTGTTCCCAGCAGGCCTCCATCCCCGTGAGTGCCCATAGTCGCTAAGGGGGCGCAACTTGGAACCCACCTCATTGATGTAAATGAGGTGGGTCTTAGCGACCCCATAGCGACTCGCAGACGGTGTCGGAGACACCGGTCTGCATTGCAAATTGCTAGTCGCAATTTTCCAGCTTCCTACATCTGGCCCCTAGTGTACACATTCGGTTATGGCCCATGGGTTCAATATTAGCACACAACTAATTACAAATGGCATTGAGTGAGGATTGTGATAGTTATCACATAGAGGGCCGTATTTATACTCCGTTTGCGCCGAATTTGCGTCGTTTTTTTCGACGCAAATTCGACGCTAAACTAACGCCAACTAACGCCATATTTATACTATGGCGTTAGAGGCGTCTAGCGCCAAAGTTCCCGGAATGTGCGTCATTTTTTAGCGTGAACCCCTTCCTTGCGTTAATGATATGCAAGGGAGGCGTTCCCGTCTAAAAAATGACTCCCAGGCCTTTACGTGGTATTTATACTCCCGGGCAAAAGAGACGCCCGGGAGTGGGCGTGGCTAAAAACGGCGCATTTGCGCCGCTTTTTAACGCCTGGGTCAGGCATGGCGTTAAGGGACAAGTGGGCTCAAAATGAGCCCAGAGTGCCCTCCCCTGCCCCCAGGGACCCCCCCTGCCACCCTTGGCCACCCCAGGAGGACACCCAAGGCTGGAGGGACCCACCCCAGGGACATTCAGGTAAGTTCAGGTAAGTATTTTTTTTTTTTTTTTATAATTTTTTTTGGCATAGGGGGGCCTGATTTGTGCCCCCCTACATGCCACTATGCCCAATGACCATGCCCAGGGGACAGAAGTCCCCTGGGCATGGCCATTGGGCAAGGGGGCATGACTCCTATCTTTACAATGATAGGAGTCATGTTGATGGGGGATGGGCGTCGTTAAAAAATGGCGCAAGTCGGGTTAAGACGATTTTTTTGCCTCAACCTGACTTGCCCCATTTTAAGACGCCCTAACGTCATTTTTGCCCAACGCCGGCGCTGCCTGGTGTACGTGGTTTTTTTCCACGCACACCAGGCAGCGCCGGTCTGCTTGCGCCGGCTAACGCCATTCCATAAATACGGCGCCCGCATGGCGCTTCAGAATGGCGTTAGACGGCGCAAATTTTTTTGACGCTAAACTGCGTTAGCGCAGTTTAGCGTCAAAAAGTATAAATATGGGCCAGAGTGACATATCTAGTGAAGTCAGTATGCGGAAGAGGTGCAGCCATAACGTCAGATGCCTTAGGTATAATTTGGATGAGTAGTTTAGGGTGATGTCATCCATCACGTAGAGACATGGATATGTTAGGTGTGAGATGGCCTTATGTATGCATGCTTCACATGTACTTCCTCTGAGCCTTTCAGTGAACTATGTTGTGACAATTGCTGCAACCAATACATTTCTAGTAATGTACAAATAACCCATTGTGCTATTCCACCCAATGCAATTCCAAAGGTAAATATTTGCCTTTTCTCTTCACAGCTGAAAACATGAGTGCCGCAGATCGCAACCATTTTGAGAGGCGTGCCATGAGATACAGGCACATCCTGCAAGTGCAGTGTGGGTACCGGAGGATGGCTCGCAAATATCATTCGGATCGGGCCTCCGGGGCATGGTGGGCCACACCACAGGCTCCCCCTACATTGCCACCAACAGCCACCAACACCACATCCACCAGGTCTCCCCAAGTGGCCCCAGCAACGTCGGGAACAATAGACCCTGGCTCTTCCTCCAGACCTGGACCCAGCCGTGTTGGGATACCAGGACAGTCCAGTGGGCAACCAACTCCTGCCACAACCTCAACCTCCGCCGGCACACTAACAACCTCAGACCCTCCTGTTGACCCAGCTGCCTTCCTGGCATTAACAAGAAAAATGGACAAGCTCGTCAAGAAGGTGGACAACCTGAGGGAGGATATGGGCTATATTAAAAAGCGGGTCCGCTCCATCAGGCGGACACTACGGAGGGCGAACCTGTAGGACTTTTGCCCTGTAGAACTTTTACCCCTCTCCTCTCTCCTCTTTCCTATTTTCTACTGTTAGTTGGGTTTTGGGGATTAGTATTAGGTAAGTATAGGTATTTAGCTTAGTTAGTGTTAGGGAAGAGGGTGGGGGGTCCTTATTCTTTCTATCTTTATTTTTTGTGTGGGTGGGGGGCAATGTTGGGATTCCTGTTAAAAATAAAAAAATAAAATAAAAATAAAAATACAAAAAACTTTCAAAAAATTACAAATAAATATATGTTTGTTTAGGATAGTATAGTATGTGTGTAGGTTAGTAAGTGTTGTCCTGCATGTGTCCTGTCTCATAATGGTGGGTGGGGGGTTGATGTTTAGATCGTTTCGTTACATGTGTAGAGTAAGTTTAGCTTAGGTTAGTTAGGGACAGTTGTGGGTTAGTAGTAGTCAGGTTAGATTAGTGTAGGTTTACCTTTCCCTTAGTTGCCTCTTGTGTTACTCAATAGAAATAAATATATAGTTAACCCTTTACATGATGCGTTAGGTGCTACTTTATCATGGCCTTGACATCAGTGTAGCTGAATGTTTTAGTATGACATTTGTGTCCTATGCTCGCCATCCCCAGGAAATTGAGGTTTCACATGCCAGCTACCCGTGTGCTAACTTGGTAAGTATCCACCATTTGGGAGACCCACCATTGGTAGTGTGCATTGATCACCAAGGTTTTGTGTTGGTATGTATCCTACTTCACAAAGAGTGCTTCCACACTTGTTATTGTGGGTAAATTGAGAGGTCGGACAGCAGTGTGAAGTTCAGGGAGATCTTTGTAGATGAGGAGTTGTTCACACTCTTGTCTTGTTGCTTTCTTTGCTGACCTACATCATGTGTGTACTGATTCTGCATGACTTCCCTTCATGGAAGTATACTCCGTAAGGGTGATTGATGCAGTGTAATTTGTTAATGTTTCCTTACATTTTGCAGCATTATTTCTTATTTTAGTATTGAATGGTGCCTACATTTCTCAGCCACCATTAGTTGTCTAGAATAGCTATAGATGGTGCATCATTCTGTCCAACACAGCATGATTGTGTGTGGTTAGTCCCTTCATCAGTTATTTTCATCAAGATGGTAAGGCTATGATGCAATCCTGGCCACTGCACAGATGTTTCAGAATACATGAAATCAGGACAGTAGTATTGAGAATCTACATGGTTGCCACACAGGCACTTTGGAGTTAGGTACTGCACAGTTGAAGTGTGAAATAACACAGAGACATAATAGGTGTGCAAGTGCTATATATTTATAGGTGCTGTAGTGCAAAATGTCCATTCACCATGTTTGCTGAGTCCGTTCTGGTGCATTCTTAAATGGTGATACTACAGAAGGGGTGTGGATGATGCTCCTGACATGCTGGGGTGATGTCACAGACAGTGCAGAGGGACAGGAATTGGCAAATAGTAGGAGAGAGACATTCACTGGCAATGGGGACAAGTCATACAGTGGATTGCAGAACAGTCATTGAGTGTAGTTGTAGTGAGACTGGCATTTGACAAAACGTAGGACCTTGGTCAAAGTAGGCCATGGTGCAGGGACTAGTGCTTCCGGGTACTCTTCTGTGTGAATGTTATCTGTTCCATGTCTTCTTCTTCTGATGTGTGTGTTGCCTGGTTTGTCCTTGTTGTTGTTGGTTGTGAAGGGGCAACACACACCTCAGTGTTAGAAGACATGGAGGCAGACATCCCGGGGGCTGCTCCCTGTGGAGTTATGAAGGCCAGTACTGCAGCAAGGAGGGCCTGCTGGTTTTTCAGAATGGCAGCCACATCACGATGGTAGGCAGCCAGGTCGGCCCTGAGGGGTTCTATGTTGCATTCGTGCACACGTTGACTGGATTGCAGTTGTAGTTGTTGTGTCAACTGGATGACAGCTGTGCAGATTTCCTTCTGTGTTTTGACAAGTTCCTGCAAGAGAGATGTTCGGGTTTGCATAGCAGCTGCCTGATCCTCAGAAGACATCATGCACGAACGCACCCCCTCAAGGCTGGCTGCCATAGTTTGTATCCCCACCCGCACCTCCTTGGCCAGCTCCCGCTGTACCCCAACGACGGTTCTTTCGAAGCTGGTGCCAGTGTCGTCAGAGTCCTCAGCTGTGTTGGAGCTGGCAGGTCTTACAATTGGGGTGGCGGGTGGTTCTCCTGTGGTGGCTGCTTCTTCTGTGCTCCTCCTTGTGACTGAAGGTGGGGTTTGGAGGCTTTCAAGGACCATTTGGATGGTCTCCTGTGGAATGTTTATGGGCTCGTCATCCATGTCATCAGGGAAATCAGGGACAGGCATATCGTCAGGAGATCCATATTCCTCTGCAATGAAACAGGGTACAATTAGTGTGTCTGTGTTGTGACAATTTTGCACTAAGATACAAGCCTTTGGATGCCTTAACTTTGTGCTCTGTTTTTGTCTTGGTATCTGCTGTCCTTCATATGGGCATTGTTGTAGGCCTATGGCCCACCTGTGTGTCACATGTATGATATGGAGCTATCAGACTTGTCTGCCTGATCGCCTCTAGGTGTTGCTTTGTCAAAATTTAGGAATGGGCATGTTTTTGTCCTACTCCTCCCTCCGTGTTTAACTATTCTTATGGAGGGACATTTTGTTGGGTGGGCTCTCATTATCCTACATGAGATTACTGGCTTTCTAGGCAGCAGGATAGCTAATGGTGTGGGGGACTAAGTCTGACACACTTGTAATTAACTCTGTCACCCTGATTCTTTCTTTTTGCTCTGGCTAACTAGCAGTGCCTCTGGTCTCCCACAGCAAAGGAATGTTTAGACATCCGAGCGCATGACATCTTTGGAACTTCACAGGGAAGTCGTGGTCACTCAGATCCTACACAATTCTCTCTTTTCCTTTATGTTCTCATACACAAATGACAAAGACAGTACTTGTTTAATATGATGATTTCATTGTACAACTGACTTGTACATATTTAGGTGTGAGCCACAATGACCCAAACAATACAAACTGTTAGAATTGGAATAGTCAGCAGGAGAGTAAAACATTAGTCCAAAGCTATCATGCAGCCTAACTGTTTCTACTATCCCTCTGCTTGTTCTATTATAGCACAGCATGTTAAGCTTGGAGCTTGCCTGTCTGAATCACTGGGGAGACATCATCCCTCATATCAGAGCAATGGCCTGCGATCTGGTTCTGCATCTGCAGCAAGGCAGGCAGCGTCTAGTTGTGGTTCTCTGTTTGGAAACTCCCTCTTGCGTGTCTTGGGACAAGGAAGTGATTTTATGAGTCATATGTCATCGTGATGACAAAGTGTCCCTACGCAGGAATGCCAAATCTTAACCCCTACCACGTCTATCGGCAATGTACCAGACTGTATCCTTGACTAGGACACAGAGTGAATATGTTCTGGCAAACTCCAGTGCAGAAGTAGGCAAAACAGTGTGATTTGACTAATTAACACCGTAGGACTGGCTATTTGCTAAATTAACTGATAGGAAGGCCAATAAAAAGCATTTAGTGCAAAGTGCTCTGAGGCTCTTAGATGTGAGCAAATGAGTAAAAGTACATTCAGGACAAGGTGCACAAAGGCCTAAAGCCTGAAGCTAATGCGCAAAGTATACGTTACACTTACAACACTACACTTTGACTGGCTGTGGGTGTTGTGAATGCCCTGGCAGCACACTTGCCTCTCAGGACCTGCCCCAAACACTTTTTAGTCACATTGCCCGAAATGTACATGTGACGTGGCATATCCTATGCATGTCAATGTTAGGATGTGGTATGGATGTAAACATTGTTGATGTTTGAAGATGATGTTGGGTCATGCGTGTTTAATTGGATTGGCCTGTTTATCGTATGAAGGTTCTATTTGGTTGTCAGACTGTGCAGGTGTGTTTCAGTGACCAGTTGCCTGTGTCCTCTCCTCAATGTTGTTGTCTGAGCAGTATGACATTAGTGATGTAGCCGTGTTAGCCAGGCACGTGAGAGACCCTGACGTATGCAGCATGTGTGTGTCCTTAGTGCTGTGTGGCTCCTATTGCTGTTTACTTTGCTTTATGTATGTGGCAAGTATGCACATTCGGCATTTGAGTGTACTGGTGCCTTTGTATAATTTCTATGAATAGTTGCAGATGTCATCCTCACCCCGTAATTTAGGTATGTATGTTCCATGGGGAGGTTCCTGCCATTTGGTACTATAGCTGCACAGAGATGAGAGGTGTTCTTGTCAACTGTTGTGGCAGTTACATTGCAGTTGTTGTTTTGGCTACTGCATTACTGATAGGGACCTAGTTGATGTAGGATAGATTTTGCAAGACAAGTGCCTGGATGTGAGTTTGACGTAGTGGCCTTCCCACCTGTCGCTGCTTTCCCTTGGCTCTATTGTTGTACTTACAGGATGGCCCCATGGGACTGTTGTTGGTGCTGTATTTTGTCGTGGCCCAGATTCAGTCTGTGCTGGCCATGCCCCCCTGCCGTGCCCCTTTACCCATGCCACTTCATATATGTGCTGACTTACATGCATTGTGTAGTAGGTATCCCCCCCCTGCTTACAGTCCCCATTATTGCAATTTAATTCCCCATGCGACTTACCCTGCATGTGCGTTGTCTCGTGGTAGTCTGCGCTGTCCTGTCCTTGAATCCCTGTGACGATCTCCTCCGGGATGACGGCTGCGACCATCTCCTCCATGTGGTCCAGGGCCTCCTGTTGTGCTGGACTCCCCCCTCCAGTCTGCATTGCTGCCTTCCTGTTCCTGGCCATTTTTTCTTTTGTCCTACGTTTGCAGTCATGCCAGCGTTTCTTACACTCGGTGACTGTGCGGCGTTCTTCAGCCACACTGTTGATCTTGTCCACAATTTGTTTCCATATGGCCTCTCTCCTACTGAGTGGCAATTTAGAGGTGATGAACAATTGGTGCTGGTGTTCCGTCACCTCTTTCACCAGGATTTCCTGCTCCTCTGCACTGAAGCGACACTTTCTTTTTTTTCTAAAAATGTCCTGGTTCCGGTATGGATCCTCCTGGCTGGTTCTTGGTCTGCTGTCATCCTCCTGGGGTCTGTACTGGCTTCTGGGATCCATTTTGGCTCTCCTCTGCTGAAAGGGCAGTTTTCGCGCTAATATTTGACGCAATAGCGTCAAGAAAAACAACGCTTTCCGGTTTGCGCTGTCGTAAATCGACCCACAGTGATTTGCGTCGCGTTAACGTTGGTTTCCTTTACGACGTAAAGCCGCTGTGTGCGTCACGAAATAATGACTCCCACCTGTTGGTTGCGCCGCCGTACGTCAAAGTATAAATTTGACGCCCGCACAGCGCATCCAAATGGCGTTAGCCGGCGCTAATTTTTTTGACGTAAAACTGCGTTAGCGCAGTTTTGCGTCAAAAAGTATAAATATGGCCCAAAATGCAATCTTACCTGTACTTAACTGGGGTGCCCCATCCTCGCAGTCCCTCTAGTGTGGGTGGGGGTGCCCCTGGGGCCTGGGGAGGGCACCTGTGGGCTTATTCCATGGTGTTCCACCATGGAAATAGGCCCACAGGTCCCCTAACGCCTGCCCTGACCCAGGTCTTAAAAAATGGGGCAAAGCAAGCTTTGCCCCATTTTTTGACCCCTCCTCCGTTGCACCATTTTTGCATGGGAGTATAAATATGGTGTTAAGGCCATAGAGTCATTTATTTGCACGGGAACGCCTACCTTGCAAATCTTTTGGTTGCAAAACTGCACTAACTCAGTTTTGCACCAAAAAGTATAAATAAGGCCCTAGGGGCCTTATTTATACTTTTTGGTGCAAAACTGCACTAACGCAGTTTTGCACCAAAAAGTTTTGCACCGGCTTGCACCATTTTTTAGCACCAGCTGGGCACCATAATTATGGAATGGTGCAAGCTGGTGCAAAGGGTAGGCTAGCTTAAAAAAAATGACGTTAGGCAGTTTTGAGTCAAAATAAATGATTCTGACCAGATTAGCATCATTTTTTGACACTGAGGGGCATATTTATACTCCGTTTGTGCCGGAATTGCGTCGTTTTTTTTGACGCAATTCCGACGCAAAACTAACTCCATATTTATACTTTGGTGTTAGACGCGTCTAGCGCCAAAGTCCATGGAGTTTGCGTCATTTTTTAGCGTGGACACCTACTTTGCGTTAATGATATGCAAGGTAGGCGTTCACGTCTAAAAAATTGACTCCGAGGCATGTGCGCCGTATTTACACTCCCGGGCAAAATTCACGCCCAGGAGTGGGCGGGTCAAAAAAAATGACGTACGGCCGCTTTCGCGCCGTTTTTTAGCGCCTGGAAAAGGCAGGCGTTAAGGGACCTGTGGGCTCTGAAGGAGCCCAGAGGTGCCCTCCCATGCCCCCAGGGACACCCCCTGTCACCCTTGCCCACCCCAGGAGGACACCCAAGGCTGGAGGGACCCATCCCAGGGACATTTAGGTAAGTTCAGGTAAGTCATTTTTTTTTTTTTTTTGTGGCATAGGGGGGCCTGATTTGTGCCCCCCTACATGCCACTATGCCCAATGACCATGCCCAGGGGACAGAAGTCCCCTGGGCATGGCCATTGGGCAAGGGGGCATGACTCCTGTCTTTGCTAAGACAGGAGTCATTTCTATGGGGGTTGGGAGTGAAAAAAAATGACGCAAATCGGGTTGAGGTGAAAAATTTGCCTCAACCTGACTTGCCCCATTTTTTGACGTCCAAGCCCCATATCCCCCTACGCCGGCGCTGCCTGGTGTACGTCTTTTTTTTCCACGCACACCAGGCAGCTCCGCCGGCTAACGCCGGCTAACGTCATTGATTAAATACGGCGCCTGCATGGCGCTTCAGAATGGCGTTAGCCGGCGCTCATTTTTTTGACGCAAAACTGCGTTAGCGCAGTTTTGCGTCAAAAAGTATAAATATGGCCCTAAGGGGCATAGTTATACTCTGTTTGCACTGAATTAGAGTCATTTTTTTTTTACTCTAATTCAGTGCAAAACTAACTCCATATTTATATTTTGGTGCTAGACCCATCTAGCGCCAAATTTATGGAGTTAAAGTCATTTTTGGAAGTGGAAACCTACCTTGCCTTAATGAAATGCAAGGTAGGCGTTCCAGTGCAAAAAATGACTCTATGGTCTTAACACCATATTTATACTCCCATGCAAAAATGGTGCACGGGAGGGAGGAGAGGTCAAAAAATGGGGCAAAGCTTGCTTTGCCCGATTTTTTAACACCTGGGTCAGGGCAGGCGTTAGGGGACCTGTGGGCCTATTTCCATGGTGGAACACCATGGAATAAGCCCAGAGGTGCCCTCCCTAGGCCCCAGAGGCACCCCTACCCACACTAGAGGGACTGCGAGGATGGGGGACCCCATCCCAGGTAAGTACAGGTAAGTGCATTTTATTTTTGAAAGTGCCATAGGGGGCCCTGAAATGGGCCCCAATACATGGCACAGGGTACAATGGCCATGCCCAGGGGACCCCTGTCCTCTGTTCTGGCCATTGGGGTGGTGGGCATGACTCCTGCCTTTTCTAAGGCAGGAGTCATGTGGCATGGTAGGTTTAGCACCATAAAATGACTCTAATCTGGTTAGAGTCATTTTTGTTTTACTCTAACCTGCCTAAAGCCATTTTTTGGTGCTAAACCCTCTTCTTCTATACTGCCAGTCCCACCCAACTTAAGTCATTTTTTTAAACTCTAGCCTACCCTTTTCACCGGCTTGCACCATTCCATAAATATGGTGCCCGGCTGGTGCACAGAAATGGTGCAAGCCGGTGCTAAACTTTTTGGTGCAAAACTGAGTTAGTGCAGTTTTGCAGCAAAAAGTATAAATAAGGGGCAATATTTTGTAAATTTGCGCCACTTTTGTGTCAAAAAATGACGTTAATGCGGTGCAAAAAAAGTATAAATCCGGGCCTTGGTGCTAGACGGGTCTGGCACCAAAGTATAAATATGGAGTTAGATTTGCACCGAATTAGAGTAAAAAAATGACGCTAATTCGGTGCAAACAGAGTATAAATATGCCGCAGAGTATAAACATGCCCCTAAATATGACGTTAAGGCCATAGAGTCATTTTTTGCACGGGAACGCCTACCTTGCATCTCATTAAAGCAAGGTAAGTCTCCACTTTCAAAAAATGACTTTAACTCCATAAATTTGGTGCTAGAGGGGTCTAGCACCAAAGTATAAATATGGAGTTAGTTTTGCACCGAATTAGAGTTTTAAAAAAATGACACTAATTCGGTGCAAACAGAGTATAAATATGCCCCAAGGTATTTTCAAAGTTCAAAGAGTGTAGTTCATTAACACGAATAACCGTTTCCCCCAATACATTACCTTATACCAGTGCACTGAGAAGTATTTTTTTAAGCAATATTTTTCAAACATGAATTTACATTAATTCTCTCCTCCCCCACCAACCTGAAAATAATGCAAGTCAGTTGTTAAGTGCACATTTTGGGCTGGGATCCTATAATAGTATAGTAATAAAACATGAGTTTATTAAATCAAACACAGGAGAAGTTTTTGTACAATAAACACACATAAGTCTTGTATTTCAATTATTTCAATGTCCTTTTATATATGATAACGAAGAATAAGGAGGATAGTGAAATTAAACAATTACCTAGGATCACACAATATAGGAAAGCTGGGAATAATCCCAGGTTTTCGGGTTTCTCATTAAGCAATCCAGCCAATGGATGTATATGCTTTGCCTCCCCTCCCTACACCCACCTTATAGGCACCGCCTCCCCCTTTCCTGGTTTTAAGCCCCCACCTCCCAAACGCCACCCTTGTATTATCAATGCGGCCCTCTGTCATATCTCAGTCAAAACCTTTTGGCCCCTGGGAAAATGTCTGTGAGTACCCATGATCTAGACAAAAGAAACCAAGAAGATGACAGGCACACGGACTTCAAGGAGAGGCAATAGTTAGCCACCAAAGATTCCTCCAGCATTGTTCTATTTACCCAACAATTACCTCCAAGATAGATATGTTTCAGAAAGTGAAAATGATGTCTTTCGGACCTGATTCTAATTGAAATAAACTGAAAAAGAAGCCATGCCAGCACACGCCACACAGAAAACACTGTTATATGTATTTTGCTGCTACCTCCCTCCCTCCAACCTTAATAAATCATTTCCTGTTCAAAGTAGAACATGTTATCTCAGTACTTAGACAATGCCTTTGGCTTAACAGTAGATAATGACAGAAGCAGACCCCAGTATTATAGGCATTTTCAGGAATATCAATTCTTTCTCAGTCGAGGCCAGAAGATGTATGTTAGATGTAAGTGGAGGCCATCATGTATGCATAAGTCTGCAAACAACGCTGCGAGAGGTATGGTGCACTATCACATGCCCTACCAAGAGATCTCTCTCTGGAAAGCTAGGCTCTGGTCCTGGGAGAACCATGATGCACTATCACAGGCTCTCAAGAATAGAGGTTCTTGAAAAAGAAAATACAGCCCTGCATGAACTACGGCGCACTACCACTGGCCGTCAATAGGGGTCCCTTAAGGGCCAGGCTCAAGTGCTGGGCGCTTTATGGTGCACTACCACCGCTAGCTACTAGAGATCTCCGTGCACGGAGGTCACGGCGGCAGGAGCTCACCTCACGTACTCATTAATTTCAGCACTACATTAAGCTTAACTTTAACGACTAAAATGTGATTCATTTTCACGTTAAAAGAGCAAAGACTATGTTAAAGAACTCCTGAGCACATTACTGTGTTTTGAGACAGGGTTCGAGTATTCAAAGAAACAAAAAAAAAACACGTCGCCTCTTTGTGCCTTGCTGGCACAATTTAAATTAGACAAGAGATCGATGACAGTCACTCGGAAATCAGGGAGAGCTAAGGGTTAACTTGAGGCTCCATATGGTGTTAAAGAATTCTTCCATTTGCCCAACAAGTTTCGACTTGCTCCAGAAAGATAATGAAACAATAAACGATGCTAAACAGGATAAACTGCGGAGATTCCTCGTGGTACATGAGCAGCATCCAGAAAACCAATACCAGAAGAGTTTTCCTATGACTCCCTGTCACAAGGACACCGCACCCAATAACAGGCTCTCATTCTGGGCCTTGTAGTCCAAGTGTACTCATAGGACTATCATTCTCGAAAGCGGTGATTTGTAGTTAGAATTCTATCACAGGACCGGAGGCGAGGATTATGCAGATCTTTCTTCACTTTTTATTAAACAGCAAGTTCAAAGTCAAACAAAACATGAACAAAAAACTACAAGTTCCATGAGCCCGCCGCCATGGTAACGAGTATCCAATGAGGTGCACTCCTTCATGTTGGTATAAATATCCCGAAATGCGTCACACTTCCTCTTTCTTCACTGCTGCGAGTCAGATAAGTGCCTTTTTCTGCCTCCGGTTAGAAGTTTGTTTGTTGGCTCGCGTTACTGCTTCAATTGTGTTTTCCGTGTATTTAATTGTTATAGCAACGTTCGTTGCTACGAGCGGTCCGGAACAGACGTTTCCGCTCGAGCGTTTCATTTTTCTGTTTCGCCCTCGGCGTGTTTAAATACGCGTCGGACCCACCAGAGGGCGCGCGCGCTGCGTTTTTCAGCGTCAGAGAGCGTGTTACTCTCAGCTCTCGGCGCTCGCACCTCGCGCTTGTTATTTTTTTTTTTAAGAATTGAGGGTTTTTTACCTCAGTAGCACGTTTTCGTGCCTCTGGTGCAGTTTTTTCCCTACCTGTGACACCCGTTTGGGTAAGGATTACCCCATTGGGAAGGCATTATTTCTTGACTTTACTTGAGTGACAGAGAGGGTAGGGATTTACCCTATATATTATATATATTTTTGTTGGGTGTATACTCTGTCCAGTCCTCATTATGCAATCCTCTCAAGTGAATGAACCTTTTACCAACATGTCCCCAGGTGAGGGTCCCTCTCACCGTACCCTTCCCCCTGGGGTGGACGCTTTATTTTCACAGGCTATTTCTCACGCTTTAGCCCCTCTTAGGGATACTGTAGCTAAACTTACTGAACAGGTGTCCAGGGGTACGGGCATGTTTGGTGTGACGGGAGCGGAGGGTGATTCCTCTACCCTTTCGGCTCCCAGGAAAATGCGCAAGCGCGACGCGGGGCACCTGGAGGATGGTGAGTTTTTATCCAACCCCAAGAGTGCGCGCGCGCATAAGCGCTTACCCTCCCGGGAGGGCCGTTTGCCCGGGGTAATGGGTGACATGCTTCACCACCTATGGAACCCTGATTTGGGATCCCCTAAAGGCTTTATGGGAGGTTCAGATGAGGACTCATCATCTTTGGATGACGACTCAGGTCGCCCTTGGCGTCCTGGTGCTACCCTACCAGATCCTTCGAATCACGGCGATTCTGACTCCGATATGTTTGAACCGGAGGGTATCTACCATCCGCGTTCCTCGGAGTGACGTCCAGACCACAAGGTAGCTGAATATGTCGCCAGCAAAATTAGGCAACCTCTGGACAAAGAGGTGCGAGCTCGTCTACGGGCGGAGTGCCCACGCCCGTCTTTATCGGATAAGGTCGCTTTTACGCCTGACATTGACCCTAAAATGTGTACGTTTTTTGCCAAGTATACCAAGGATCCCAAAAAAAGGGATTGATCGCTCCTGGAGGGCATGCCAAGATAAACTTCTTGATGTGTTAGGTCCCCTCACACAGATTATTCAATTAGCGGAGCGTGCCAAGCAAGCAAACACTCTCCTTCAGACAGACATCATAGCAGGATGGGCTCAGAGAGCTGTTTGTCTCCGGGGCAACGCGAACTGTGCCCTCTCTGCAGAAAGACGCAGGTCTTTATTGATCAAAATCGACCCCAAGTTAGGGGAACTGTCTAACTCAGAGGCAGGGGCTGTTGCCCAAGGTAATTTATTTGGCGTCCCTTTTGTGAAAGAGTTAGGAAAATTTGTGGCTACTTTTTCAGCTTTGGATAAAAGCACAATCTTTAATCTTCCTAGGGTTTCTAGTGGATTCCCGATCGGCGTCTCTCAGTCTCCCGACGACGAAGATTTCCAAGATAAAGAAGGAACTGAGAAAAGTCCTTCGACGAGACCAGATTTCACTACGTCAGTTAGCCAGAGTGGTCGGCCTGCTTTCCTCTTCGATTCAGGCCATTTTTCCTGGTCCCCTACACTACAAAGCCCTGCAACGCTTGAAAGCGTTTCACCTTCGCCGAGGGGTGACGTACTCCGAGCTGATCTCCCTGTCTCAGGAGGCAAGGACGGAGTTGTTTTGGTGGCTGGACCACATGGAGGCATGGAATGGCAGGGCCATTTTTGGAGCAGCCCCGGATCTGGTGATCGAGTCAGACGCCAGTCGCCAGGGATGGGGGGCTCGTTGCGGGGACATCTCGTTCGGGGGTCGCTGTACCCCGCAGGAACTAACCATGCATATCAACTGCCTGGAGCTCCTGGCGGGATCATTTGCGATCAAATCTCTCACGAGAGACAAAGTCTCATGTGTAGTTCTACGGATGGACAATGTATCGGCAGTACAATACATAAATCGTCTAGGGGGGACAAGATCAAGAGCCCTAGCGGAACTAGCGAAAGATTTTTGGCATTTTTGCCTTCAACACCAAATCTCAGTCACAGCAGAGTATCTTCCGGGATCCCAGAATATCTGGGCAGACTGGAATTCTCGGTTTCTCCAGGATCCCAGCGATTGGCGACTACATCACTCGGTTTTTCAGGCGATCATGGATCGTTGGGGTCCCTGCTCAGTGGATCTCTTTGCGTCTCGTTGGAATGCTCAGCTTCCCCTATACTTCAGCTGGCGTCCAGGATCCGGGAGCGGCGGCAGTAGATGCGTTTCTCCAACATTGGGGGACCCTTCAGGGTTATGCTTTTCCCCCGTTTCTTCTTATCCCGTGGGTTGCTGCTCAAGTTCGCCGCCAAGAGGCGACGGTGATTCTAATAACCCCCTGGTGGAGGTCACAGGCGTGGTTCCCGACTCTGCTGGAACTCTCGTGCGAATGTCCTCTTCGCCTCCCGGATTTTCCCTCAATACTCCTGGATCCGTCGGGTTTCTGTCACCCTCTAGTCCTTCTAGGTCATCTTTCCCTCATAGCTTGGAAGATTTCCGGCATCGTTGGCAAGACAACCGACTTTCGCAGGAAGCTAATAACTTCATCGCACAGGCCTGGGCCCCTGGTACATGCAAACGATATAGATCAGCATGGAATAGATGGTCTCGTTGGTGTGTGGGCAAACACTGCGATCCCATGGGGGCCAGTATTACCGACATCATCAATTTCCTTGCAGAATTAGCAAAATCCGGCTAGGCGTATCGCACGATCAATTCTTTTCGTTCGGCCATCTCCGCGGGCCACCCTCCCCTGAACAATCTCCCGATCGGGGAGCATCCCTGGATATGTAAACTTCTTAAGGGTATTAGACTCTCCAGACCTCCACAACCCAGATATTCGGAGCTCTGGGATGTGGACTTAGTTCTTAATCTTTTATCCTCTTGGCGGGACAACCAGTATTTGTCGACGAAAGAATTGTCGGCCAAATTAGCCATGCTTCTCTGCCTCATTTCCTGTAAGCGAGTGTCAGATATCAGAGCACTGGATGTTTCCGCTCGAGTCTTTACTCCAGAAGGAGTCACGTTTACTATTGCAAGGAGGACAAAGACTAATACCAGGTCGGTATCCTATCCCGCTTTTCCTGATTCCCCGAAACTATCTGTGTTTAGATGTCTCAAAGTCTATGAGGAAGTGACCAGTTCTTGTAGACCTCCAGGTGAGAATCAATTGTTGATTTCTATAAAGAGACCGTTCAAGGCGGTTTCTTCTCCTTCCATTGCCAGATGGATTCGATGGATTCTCTGAGGCAGGAATAGATATTCAAGTTTTTGGCGCCCATTCTACTCGGGGAGCTATGGCTTCCAAAGCCATACAAGTGGGGGGCGGATTAGAGGACATCATGCATGCTGCTGATTGGTCTTCAGATTCTACTTTTAAGAAGTTTTACTTTAAACCAATTCATGAAGCAGCCGCACTAGTGGTGAGTAAGCTTTGAACTTGCATAATCCTCGCCTCCGGTCCTGTGATAGAATACGAAATTTCCTAGCTATCGTGAAGGAAAGTTTCAATTCTATTAAGGACACGGAGGCGAGGATTATCCCACCCACATACATTACGCTGGTATGTTCCCTCCCGATTACATCTATCTGCGTAGCAAGGTAGTATACTTGCGTTTATACCTTTATTTATTGTTATTCTGCTCATATTCTAATTTACATTAGGCAGCACTTGATTCAGATGTATTTACATTTTATATTTAAATGTATGTTAAGGTTCATGACTTTATTGCCTTCGGTATGTTTCTGTGTTCTATTGGATTAGCATCTAATTATACCTCTTTTGTAGGTTTCGAAACTACAACCAATTGACTCTACCAGGATTCCTTCCGCAGTGAAGTCGAGGAAGTGTGACGCATTTCGGGATATTTATACCAACATGAAGGAGTGCACCTCATTGGATACTCGTTACCATGGCGGCGGGCTCATGGAACTTGTAGTTTTTTGTTCATGTTTTGTTTGACTTTGAACTTGCTGTTTAATAAAAAGTGAAGAAAGATCTGCATAATCCTCGCCTCCGTGTCCTTAATAGAATTGAAACTTTCCTTCACGATAGCTAGGAAATTTCGTATTCTAGTGTCCTTGTGACAAAGTAATTAGTGGGGGGCATATTTATTATTTCACACAGCGCAGCGCACTGCGTTTAGTGCAGTGCTTAATTTGTAAATACAAATGTGCCGGTGCACAAAGCCCTACTCTTAAACATGCGGCTGCCGTAATTAAATAGGCAAACACGGAATACTAAGGCAGTGTAATCCTGAAGAATCCTGGGGCCTCCTTAACCCTTTTAAAGCCACTCCCTGCCTCTTCAGCTCACCCTTGCAGCTTTCTGCTTTCTCCCTTTGTGATGCCTTTTCACTTTTCTCTTCCTCTGTCTTTCTCATGTGTCTTTTACTCGCAATAAATGCTTGAGGCAGAAAAATAAGTGCTGGCCCTCAAAAATAAGTGCTGGTGCTCCGCACTGGAAACAACAAGCACAAAATAAGCACTAGTTGAGTGAAAAGGAGAGATCAGAATTACTCCATATTTACAAAGATATGGAGTATTTCTGCTTTCATTTTGCGCTACCGCAAGTACCCTTCCACTACAGTGCAAGGACGCCTGGGTGCCTGAAGCATATTTCTCTTTCAATGTGTGCTGAAGAATTCAGCACACAGGGAGAGAGGGAGTCACAAGTAGAAATAAGAATATTTCTTCTCGTTATGACTTCTGTATTGACTCTCGTATGGCAACAAGACTACTGATTTGGGGCGGCAGCACCTCTGATTGTGGGCGAATGTATCCCACACCAGTTTGCAGCTCTTGGCCCAACCTTAGTAGCTCTCTAGCAGCATCTCACCTAAACGGTGAAGGTGGTTCGTGGCAGCCTAGTGCATGGAAAGCTGAAAATCCCTCAGGGAAATCACGATGAACAAGCTTTACCCTTTTCTCTCCACATACAAGTCTCTTATTCACACATAGGCAAGGAAAGAGATGCATGACAGTTTCAATACATTTAATGAAAAGACTGCAACCTACAACAAAACACATGTGCTGCAATGATAAGGATAGTGAGGAATAGCAAAATCAGAACAGTGAGAATCAGATGTGTGAATATGAACAACCCCAACATGTTGCAATGACATAGAAATACAATTCCTACCTAAAAGACTAATTTCCAATCCCTAAGCAAAAGCATGGTGATGTCAGCCAAATCTGTCCATATAGTGTTAATGAGAAGCACACCCCACCCCCATTACCTTGGTACAAGGTTAGGTCTTCAATCTCCAGATAAGAGGATGCAGAGACACAAAGGCTCAGGTCGGCGACAAACAGGCATTCAGCATGGATGTAAAATCCTGGCTGGAACTCCCTCTAATGCCCTTTGTCCTACAAGATGTTTCTATAGTGGGCATGTTTATGTTCTTGCACAGAAGCCTAAAAGGGTATGTACCTAAGCGCTGGACTGTTTACATAGTCTTGTGGCGGCAATACAAAATATTATCCTGCGTGGCTCACACTTTGGCCCATATTTATACTTTTTGACGCAAAACTGAGCCAATGCAGTTTTGCGTCAAAAATATTAGCACCGGCTAACGCCATTTCTGTGCGCCATATGGGCGTCAAATTTATACTTTGAGGCACGGTGGCGCAAACCACAGGTGTGAGTCATTTTCTTTGACGCACACCACAGCTTCACGTCGTAAAGGAAAACAACGTTAACGCGGTGGAAATGACTGTGAGCCGATTTACGACACGCAAACCGGATATGCAGCGTTTTTTTACGCGACAGCGGCAAAACTCACCGCAAACACAGCCATTTGTGCAGAGGAGAGACAAAATGGATCCCAGATGCCTGTACCGACCCCAGGAAGATGACAACAGACCAGGAACCAGCCAGGAGGACCCACACAAGACCCACGACAAGAAGAAGAAGAAAAGAAAGTGTCGCTTCAGTGCAGAGGAGCAGGATATTCTGGTGAAAGAGGTGACGGAACACCAGCACCAACTGTTGGTCACCTCAAAGTTGCCAATCAGTAGGAGAGAGGCAATATGGCAACAAATTGTTGACAAGATTAACAGTGTGGCAGATGTACACAGAACAGTCATCGAGTGCAAGAAACGCTGGCATGACTGCAAGCGTAGGACCAAGTAAAAGATGGCCAGGAACAGGAAGGCAGCACTGCAGAGTGAAGGTGGGAGTACAGCACCGCAGGAGGCCCTGGACCACATGGAGGAGATGGTCGCAGCCGTCATCCCTGGGGAGATCGTCACAGGGATTCAAGGACAGGACAGCACAGACTACCAGGAGACAACGCACATGCAGGTTAAAATGCACTAATGTTAACTGCAACCGGGAGGAATACCTACTACACAATGCAGGTAAGTTATCATATACATGGAGTGGCATGGGTATAGGGGCACAGCACGGGGCATGGCCCGTTCTAGGAAAACCTGGGGCACACCATTACACAACACCAACAACTTTCCATGGGGGTATGCTGCCATGCCAACGATGTTGCAAAGGTAAAGCCAGGCCAGGAGGGAAGGGCACAATGTCAGACTGACATCCCATCACACGTCAGCCACTATACTCCCTACATTAACTAGGGCCCAATTAACCCGTTGAATGCGGGCGTCGGCCACTGGCCGACGCCCACACTCCCTCCCTGGTGCGGGTCACGACCAGTGGCCGACACCAGGGAGGGGGTTAAAAATCCTCCGGTGCAATGCACCGGAGGATTTTTTATATTTTTTTTTTCACCGTAGGAGACGCGGAAGAGCTTCCGCGTCTCCATCCCACCCCCCTCCCGCCCCCTTATGACGTCCGCGCTGACGTCACATTTTTTCCCCACCGGAGAAGGAGAGACGGAGGTAAGCGTTCTTTCCTTCTCCGGTGGGGAAAAAAAGGCCAAAACGGCCTCCCCAGATGCCAGGGAGGCATCGATGGAAAGGGGAGGCTCTCCCCTTTCCATCGATGCCTCCCTGGCACCGTTTCCTGGCCGTGGATCGCAGCGCGGCTGCGATCCACGGCCAGGAAACGCCCCTAGGCACCAGGGATCTTCTTTGGGGGGGTCGGCCCCCTCGTAAAAGGGCCACCCCCCCCCGGCAATATTTAAATTATTGACACTGTTTTGGAGGGCGATCGCGACCCCCACAAAAAAAAAAAAAAGAAAAAAAGAAAAAAAAAATGGCGGGGTCGGCCCTTGGAACACGGGCCGACCCCAGGGGAAAAAAAAAAACTTTGTTTTGCCTGGGGAGGCCGATCGCCCCCCCAGGGTAAAAAAAAACAAAAAAAAACAAATTGTTGGTGGTCAGCCCTTAGGGTGACCATCAATGGGGCAATTTTTTTTTTTATACATGTGTGCTTTGCCGAGGGCAAGCACACATGTATAAAAAGAAAAAGATTTGTGACATTAGTCTCATATATATGTGTATATATGTATACACATATATATATCTATATAGATATATATATCTATATAGATATATATATATATATATATATATAGATATATATATATATATATATATATAGATAGATATATATATTTTTTTCAGGACAAGCATTGCAGCGTCCATGTGCTGCTTTTCTGACTTGTTGGTGTGTATCTGGGCTTCTAACAACGCCCACCTCACGCCCATCACTACCACTCCTTTGATGGCATTGGAAAATGATTTACCTTTGTCCCTCCTTGGGGAGGTTTTGCTACCGCCTTGGCCATCGCCCCTGGTACATGGCTAATTGCACTTTTGCTGTTACGTTTAACTGCGAGCGAACTTCTTTTCCTTTTGTGTAACTCTTCACATGATGCTCATGGTGGCCATGGCGCTGTGAATCGGCTCTCTTATGTGAAAGAGTTTAACTTTAAATTATCAATTTATGTGTTAAGAAAAGTTGGGTTAGGAGTTTATAACGCTAATAGCTCTAACTTGAGCAGATGCGAGACCCATTGCATTGTAAATGCTTGTTATTCTTGTGTGTGTTGTTTTATAATGGTGAACAATTTCACCGCACTCCACGAGGACCGTGATCAAGACTCCTTGGTGAGTTGAAACACGTTGGTGGTTATTGACTGCAATAAAATACACGTTTATTTGTACTTCATGGAGTGCGGTGAAATTTTTCGGCATTAGATAATTTCTAGATTGGTCTTCCCTGTCACTGGGCACCGGCAGTGGAGTGTGCCGCCCAGCAACCCTTCAACCACTTTGTTTCTAAACATATAAATATATATATATTATTATATATATATATATATATATATATATATACACAATATGCATGCATGCATGTCTTTTCTGTAGTGGCAGTTTTGCTGGATAGTACTGAGGGAATTAGAAGAGGAGGTAATGGGAGGCAGAGCACCAAAAATGACTGTTGCACAGGGTGTGTGGTAAGGTGAAGTAATACATTCTTTTTTTGTTTTTTTCAGTGTTTTCAGAGAATCTGCAGAATTGGAGAAGAAGCGAAGGTAAGGTGACGACATTTCCTGTTGTACACAACAAACATACCAACAAGCAATTTTGTGACTATCTGCCTTCTACGTAGGATAGTAATTTAGAGGGACAGTTTAGCCAGTTGCAGAGATGGCGTCTCGTTGGATGACTGCTGATCAAGCCCTAGCTCGGGTTATGGAGGACAGTTCTGATGTAGGCTCAGAGACTGAGACAGCAGACACTGAGACAGCATCTGAGGGAGAGGACAATGGGGCAGATTCTGGGAGTGATTTTTCAGTCGGCGGAGTCCCATCTGACGACACCTCTTCCAGTGAGTCTGAAGGAGACAATGACGACATCCGTGCTGTCCCTTCGCAAGCACATTCTGGGCAGCGGGACCACATTGGGTTAGCCGAACCCAGAGAGCACGTGCTTGCTGCCGCAAGCACAGAACGAGTGCTCTCTTGGCAGCCCCCCTGTTTGGTTCAGCCCCAAATTCCACCTTTTACTGGTGACGCTGGATGTAAAGTCGATACAGCTAACTTTTTGCCAGTCGACTACATCTATCTGTTTTTGGATGTTGACTTTCTTCAGAAAGTTGTGCAGCAAACAAATTTGCGTGCAGACCAATTTCTGAGGGAGCGCGGAGGCACTCTAGGGCCCCGTTCTAGGGCACGCCAGTGGACTCCCACTTCGCTGGCGGAGTTGAAGATATTTTTGGGCCTTACCCTCAAAATGGGGTTAGTACAGAAACCCACCTTGCAGTCCTACTGGACGACTCGCACGGTTTGGGTAACTCCCATCTTCGCACCATACATGAGCAGAGATTGTTTTTTGCTACTGCAGCGCATGCTGCATTTCAATGACAATTCTGCTGCATTGCCCCGGGACCATCCAGATCATGACAGGTTGTTCAAAATTCGGCCTGTCGTGGAACATTTGTCTGCCAGGTTTCCAGAGATCTATACTCCTGGAAAGAATATAGCAGTCGATGAGTCCTTGATCCTGTACAAAGGACGGCTGCTTTTCAGACAGTACATTGCGAGCAAAAGAGCTCGCTATGGCATAAAGCTGTACATGCTGTATGAGAGCTCTACTGGCTATGTGTACAGCCTGAGAGTGTATACAGGGAAGGATTCTACCCTAAACCCTGTAGGTTGCCCTCCCGCGTTAGGGGTCACAGGTAAGATTGTATGGGAACTTGTCCAGCCACTTCTTCACAAAGGTTATAACCTTTATGTGGACAATTTCTATACAGGAGTAGAGCTGTTCAGTGAGCTCTACAAAGCTGGCACTGTGGCCTGCGGTACAGTTCGTTGTAACCGCAAAGGATTCCCGCGGGAGCTTGTTTGCAAGAAGCTCCAGAAATCACAGAGTACTGCATTGCGTTCTAACGAACTGCTCGCAGTCAAGTTCCTAGATAGACGTGATGTATACGTGCTCACTACAATTCATGATGAGAGCACTTCTCCCATCACGGTTTGGGGTCAGATGGCCGAAGTCCACAAGCCCATCTGTATACTCGATTACAATAAGTACATGGGTGGAGTGGACAAGAACGACCAGGTTCTTCAACCATACAATGCGTGTCGTAAAACTCGCACTTGGTACAAGAAACTGTTTACCCACCTGATTCAGATGGCAACATATAATGCGTATGTTGTTTACCGTCAGACAACAACAGGAAGACTCATGACTTTCCTTGACTTCCAGTTGTCTGTAATTGAAAGCCTCACTGCTGTTACTGAAGAAGCAGCAGCCTCCACCTCATATGTTCTGGAGGATGTGGCAAGGCTGCAGGAGCGACACTTTGCTGATCGCATACCTAAAACACCCAAAAAGGATCGCCCATGTCGTCGCTGTAAAGTGTGCTCAAAGCATGGAAAGCGGCAGTAGAGTCGGTATTACTGTCCCCAGTGTCCATCACAACCAGGCCTCTGTATCCCTACTTGCTTTACGCTGTATCATACTAAAGCAAAGTTCTGGGAAATCGACTGAGGTTGAGCTGCTGTTGGGTAATCCTTTCAGTGGCAGTGCATGGATACCGAACGTCCATGGGCCACTGCTTCGTTAGGCAAGGAGCCACAGAATTTTACTTCATCATGGACTTCCTTTTGGCGTGGTCGGTGTTCTGTTCAATTAACATGCATTTTCTTCCCCCTACTGCATATACTAGTAGACAGAACATATGCCACATTGCCACGGAGTACCCTTTCTTCACCTGCATGTCTTCCTTACTTTCAACGGTAGATATGCTCTCTCAGTTCGAGAAATCACTTTGTAGGGCATACTTGGAAGCCCCCAACTTGCTTCCACAAACTAGTATAGGTTCACTTGGCTATTATACAGGATTAGCCAGGACTCTGATGAGAACAGAGACATGGATGGGTAAGGAAAGCTTATGGTAGGAGTGCCTTCACAGGGTTATTGCACAGGTAGAAGGCAGATAGTAAAGGTAGTACAGATGTACATCATCTACACCTATGGATTCAAACCCATTGGTGCCATCCCAGCACTAAAGGAGAATGACTTGTATAGGTCAGTGTTTGACCTGCTTTTCATGTTCATCCTCCATCAGAACTTAGTAGATGTTCAGTTTGCTGTATAAGTGCATTATAGTCACATCACTGCACATAATGTTGGCTGGGACATATGCTACGTTCTCATGGACTCCCCTATGTACCAAACACTACCCTTTTCCATAGCCTATGACCTTCTCTTTAGGGAACATCATGAGAAATCCCCAGCATGTCTCCCTTAGTTTCAAAGGTAGATATGCTCACTCAGTTCGAGGAATCGCTTTGTACGGCATACTCGGACACCCCCAACTTGCATCCACAAACTGGAAGGAGTTGGATTTAGCACAGAGATTGCGCTAAAGGCGCATGAAAAACATGTCTTCCTGAGCCTCAGGTGGCTGTCACAGGAGTCATTAGTAAAGGTTTGTTACGCATGCATTTGGTAATGTTAAGGAAGAAGGAGGCAGGTAGCCTATGACCTTCTCTTTAGGTAACAGCATGAGAAATCCCCAGCATGTCTCCCTTAGTTTCAAAGGTAGATATGCTCACTCAGTTCGAGGAATCGCTTTGTACGGCATACTCGGACACCCCCAACTTGCATCCACAAACTGGAAGGAGTTGGATTTAGCACAGAGAGTGCGCTAAAGGCGCATGAAAAACATGTCTTCCTGAGCCTCAGGTGGCTGTCACAGGAGTCATTAGTAAAGGTTTGTTACGCATGCATTTGGTAATGTTAAGGAAGAAGGAGGCAGTTACTTGACAGGTGGTAAAATGTAGTCAAACTTATTCCGTTCTGTGGCGTGTGAATATGATGGGCCCTTGTCTGGCAGCGGTAAGTTAATGTGAGTGGAGTGATTGATTGGATTGGGCCCGTGGCTGGCGATATGAAAGGGTTGTTTGTTGTGCGTGAATGGCGTGTGAATGGACCATAAAGAGGTTGGTGCCTGGACGCGGCTTTATGGCCCACCTTCAGAAGGCTTGGTTTCAACATTCAGATACTTTGATAAGTAATCATGCTTTAAAACCATCATTTCTGGAGGTGCTAAAACCAACCAGTGTGAGTGGTGGGTTAACTTTAACAAACTAGTACCAGGGGAGACCAAGGGTGCAGGACTTGCATGGCTCTCACCAGTTTTCCTTCACCCAGAATCCCCTCGAAATTACATTATGTGCTTAAAAAACACATTTTCCTTGCATTCCAATGAGCAGAAGTCCAGGGATCTGCAGGGATCCTCAAAATTCCTACCACCCAGTGTTTCCCCACTTGTCCTGATAAAAACACAACCCCGCTTGTGTGCCTGCGCCTAGTGCCTGCTTCAGGAATGAATCACTCCAGGGTTAACAGTAGACCTCAAGCAAGGACTACCATTGACCCTTGTGTGATCCATTCCTGTCGCGGGCGCTAGGCCTACCCACACAAGTGAGGTATCATTTTTATCGGGAGACTTGGGGGGACGCTGGGTGGAAGGAAATTTGAGGCTCCTCTCAGATTCCAGAACTTTCTGTCACCGAAATGTGAGGAAAACTTGTTTTTTTAGCCACTTTTTGAGGTTTGCAAAGGATTCTGGGTAACAGAACCTGGTCAGAGCCCCGCGAGTCACCCCATCTTGGATTCCCCTAGGTCTCTAGTTTTCAAAAATGTACAGGTTTGGTAGGTTTCCCTAGGTGCCGGCTGAGCTAGAGGCCAAAATCTACAGGTAGGCACTTTGCAAAAAACAGCTCTGTTTTCTGTGATGTGTCCACGTTGTGTTTTGGGGCATTTCCTGTCGCGGGCGCTAGGCCTACCCACACAAGTGAGGTATCATTTTTATCGGGAGACTTGGGGGGACGCTGGGTGGAAGGAAATTTGAGGCTCCTCTCATATTCCAGAACTTTCTGTCACCGAAATGTGAGGAAAACTTGTTTTTTTTGCCACTTTTTGAGGTTTGCAAAGGATTCTGGGTAACAGAACCTGGTCAGAGCCCCGCGAGTCACCCCATCTTGGATTCCCCTAGGTCTCTAGTTTTCAAAAATGTACAGTTTTGGTAGGTTTCCCTAGGTGCCGGCTGAGCTAGAGGCCAAAATCTACAGGTAGGCACTTTGCAAAAAACAGCTCTGTTTTCTGTGATGTGTCCACGTTGTGTTTTGGGGCATTTCCTGTCGCGGGCGCTAGGCCTACCCACACAAGTGAGGTATCATTTTTATCGGGAGACTTGGGGGGACGCTGGGTGGAAGGAAATTTGAGGCTCCTCTCAGATTCCAGAACTTTCTGTCATCGAAATGTGAGGAAAACTTGTTTTTTTAGCCACTTTTTGAGGTTTGCAAAGGATTCTGGGTAACAGAACCTGGTCAGAGCCCCGCGAGTCACCCCATCTTGGATTCCCCTAGGTCTCTAGTTTTCAAAAATGTACAGGTTTGGTAGGTTTCCCTAGGTGCCGGCTGAGCTAGAGGCCAAAATCTACAGGTAGGCACTTTGCAAAAAACAGCTCTGTTTTCTGTGATGTGTCCACGTTGTGTTTTGGGGCATTTCCTGTCGCGGGCGCTAGGCCTACCCACACAAGTGAGGTATCATTTTTATCGGGAGACTTGGGGGGACGCTGGGTGGAAGGAAATTTGAGGCTCCTCTCAGATTCCAGAACTTTCTGTCACCGAAATGTGAGGAAAACTTGTTTTTTTAGCCACTTTTTGAGGTTTGCAAAGGATTCTGGGTAACAGAACCTGGTCAGAGCCCCGCGAGTCACCCCATCTTGGATTCCCCTAGGTCTCTAGTTTTCAAAAATGTACAGGTTTGGTAGGTTTCCCTAGGTGCCGGCTGAGCTAGAGGCCAAAATCTACAGGTAGGCACTTTGCAAAAAACAGCTCTGTTTTCTGTGATGTGTCCACGTTGTGTTTTGGGGCATTTCCTGTCACGGGCGCTAGGCCTACCCACACAAGTGAGGTATAATTTTTATCGGGAGACTTGGGGGGACGCTGGGTGGAAGGAAATTTGAGGCTCCTCTCAGATTCCAGAACTTTCTGTCACCGAAATGTGAGGAAAACTTGTTTTTTTTGCCACTTTTTGAGGTTTGCAAAGGATTCTGGGTAACAGAACCTGGTCAGAGCCCCGCGAGTCACCCCATCTTGGATTCCCCTAGGTCTCTAGTTTTCAAAAATGTACAGGTTTGGTAGGTTTCCCTATGTGCCGGCTGAGCTAGAGGCCATAATCTACAGGTAGGCACTTTGCAAAAAACAGCTCTGTTTTCTGTGATGTGTCCACGTTGTGCTTTGGGGCATTTCCTGTCGCGGGCGCTAGGCCTACCCACACAAGTGAGGTATCATTTTTATCGGGAGACTTGGGGGGACGCTGGGTGGAAGGAAATTTGAGGCTCCTCTCAGATTCCAGAACTTTCTGTCACCGAAATGTGAGGAAAACTTGTTTTTTTAGCCACTTTTTGAGGTTTGCAAAGGATTCTGGGTAACAGAACCTGGTCAGAGCCCCGCGAGTCACCCCATCTTGGATTCCCCTAGGTCTCTAGTTTTCAAAAATGTACAGGTTTGGTAGGTTTCCCTAGGTGCCGGCTGAGCTAGAGGCCAAAATCTACAGGTAGGCACTTTGCAAAAAACAGCTCTGTTTTCTGTGATGTGTCCACGTTGTGTTTTGGGGCATTTCCTGTTGCGGGCGCTAGGCCTACCCACACAAGTGAGGTATAATTTTTATCGGGAGACTTGGGGGGACGCTGGGTGGAAGGAAATTTGAGGCTCCTCTCAGATTCCAGAACTTTCTGTCATCGAAATGTGAGGAAAACTTGTTTTTTTAGCCACTTTTTGAGGTTTGCAAAGGATTCTGGGTAACAGAACCTGGTCAGAGCCCCGCGAGTCACCCCATCTTGGATTCCCCTAGGTCTCTAGTTTTAAAAAATGTACAGGTTTGGTAGTTTTCCTTAGGTGCCGGCTGAGCTAGAGGCCAAAATCTACAGGTAGGCACTTTGCAA
The DNA here is from genome assembly GCF_031143425.1 of Pleurodeles waltl. NCBI lineage: Eukaryota > Metazoa > Chordata > Amphibia > Caudata > Salamandridae > Pleurodeles > Pleurodeles waltl. Next base: position 299,969,589 of record NC_090436.1, read on the forward strand.
AAAACACCTCTGTTTTCTGTGATGTGTCCACGTTGTGTTTTGGGGCATTTCCTGTCGCGGGCGCTAGGCCTACCCACACAAGTGAGGTATCATTTTTATCGGGAGACTTGGGGGGACGCTGGGTGGAAGGAAATTTGAGGCTCCTCTCAGATTCCAGAACTTTCTGTCACCGAAATGTGAGGAAAACATGTTTTTTTAGCCACTTTTTGAGGTTTGCAAAGGATTCTGGGTAACAGAACCTGGTCAGAGCCCCGCGAGTCACCCCATCTTAGATTCCCCTAGGTCTCTAGTTTTCAAAAATGTACAGGTTTGGTAGGTTTCCCTATGTGCCGGCTGAGCTAGAGGCCATAATCTACAGGTAGGCACTTTGCAAAAAACAGCTCTGTATTTTGTCAAAAAATGGGATGTGTCCACGTTGTGTTTTGGGGCATTTCCTGTCGCGGTCGCTAGGCCTACCCACACAAGTGAGGTATAATTTTTATCGGGAGACTTGGGGGAACATAGAATAGCAAAACAAGTGTTATTGCCCCTTATCTTTCTCTACATTTTTTCCTTCCAAATATAAGAGAGTGTGTAAAAAAGACGTCTATTTGAGAAATGCCCTGCAATTCACATGCTAGTATGGGCACCTCGGAATTCAGAGATGTGCAAATAACCACTGCTCCTCAAAACCTTATCTTGATCCCATTTTGGAAATGCAAAGGTTTTCTTGATACCTCTTTTTCACTCTTGATATTTCAGCAAATGAATTGCTGTATACCCAGTATAGAATGAAAACCAACTGCAGGGTGCACCTCATTTATTGGCTCTGGGTACCTAGGGTTCTTGATGAACCTATAAGCCCTTTATATCCCCGCAACCAGAAGAGTCCAGCAGACAAAACGGTATATTGCTTTCAGAAATCTGACATCGCAGGAAAAAGTTACAGAGTAAAACATAAAGAAAAATGGCTGTTGTTTTCAGCTCAATTTCAATATTTTTTTATTTCAGCTGTTATTTTCTGTAGGAAAACCTTGTAGGATCTACACAAATGACCCCTTGCTGAATTCAGAATTTTGTCTAGTTTTCAGAAATGTTTAGCTTTCCGGGATCCAGCATTGGTTTCACACCCATTCCTGTCACTAACTGTAAGGAGGTTGAAAGCACCAAAAATAGTAAAAATGGGGTATGTCCCAGTAAAATGCCAAATTTGTGTTGGAAAATGTGGTTTTCCGATTCAAGTCTGCCCGTTCCTGAAAGGTGGGAAGATAGTGATTTCAGCACCAGAAACCCTTTGTTGATGGCATTTTCAGGGAAAAAACCACAAGCCTTCTTCGGCTGCCCTTTTTTCCCATTTTTTTGGAAAAAACGAAATTTTCACTGTATTTTGGCTATTTTCTTGGTCTTCTCCAGGGGAAACCACAAACTCTGGGTACCATTAGAATCCCTAGGATGTTGGAAAAAAAGGACGCAAATTTGGCGTGGTTAGCTTATGTGGACAAAAAGTTATGAAGCCCTAAGCGCGAACTACCCCAAATAGCCAAAAAAGGGCTCAGCACTGGGGGGGAAAAGGCCCAGCAGCTAAGAGGTTAACAACCTCTAGCCATACCAACATTTGGAATGTAACATTGACAACAGTCGCCACTACCACCTCTGCTGTGTGTGCTGGTCAAGTAGCAAATGGCAGCAACGTCCCCATGGATCATACACACCCAAATTAAAGGGTTTAGGATGACAACGTTAACAATGCCCTGAAACAAGACAAATAGACAAATGTTCCAGTCCTGTCAAATGTGAATTCCCATAGTTGCCGCAAACATCAGCCAATGTCATCAACATTAGGAGGTACACAGCACTAATGTCACACCCATGCTGCATGCTGTGCCAGGGTCACAATGCAACATCCCAAATGTCATACTGCTCAGACAACAGCATTGAGGGGGAGGACACATGTAACTGGTCACTGAAATACACCTACACAGTCAGAGGGGGAAATAGGACACTGCTATGACTATCAGGGCAATCCAATGTACCACACATTCCCCAACATCAGCTGTACACATTACCAATGCCGACATCCATATCGTGCCATAACAATGCTATGCATAGTATACAGTACATTTCAACAACATATAGGTGGATGTGAAAGATCAGAGACTGGGGCAGGCTTAGATTGTTAAGTGTGCTGCTAGTGCCATCAGAGCACCCACAGCCAGTGAAAGGCCTCACCATGAGAATGGAAGTAGGGGGAGGGTTGAGTAGGACAAGAAGGTGGCTATTCACTATTTGGCCAGAACCAACACCTAGAGGAGATGATGCTGACAAGTCCACAAACTGACCACAATACATGTGACATGCAGGTGGGGCACAGGCCTGGGAGAATGCCCATCTGAAAGACTGGAGCAATGAACAGGAACCAAGATCACAATGTGAAAAGCATCACAAGGCAGGCATGTCACATCACAAATGCCACAACACAGACACACTAATTGTACCATATTTAATTGCAGAGGACGATGGATCTCCCGCGTATATGCCTGTCCAGGACGACCCTGATGACATGGATGACGAGCTGACAAACATCAGCCAGCAGACCCTCCAAGAGGTCCTTGGAACCCTCCAGACCCCACCTTCAGTCACAAGGAGGACCACAGATACAGCAGCCATTGCAGAGGATCCATCCACCAACCCAATTGTACGACCTGCCAGCTCCAATACAGCTGAGGACTCTGACGACACTGGCACCAGCTTTGAGAGAACTGTAGATGGAGTACAGCGGGAGCTGGCCAAAGAGGTGCGGGTGGGGATGCAAACTATGGAAGCCAGGCTACAGGGGGTGCGTTTGTTCATGTTGTCAACTGAAGAACAGGCAGCAGCTATGCAAGGGCAAACAAATATCTTTCAGGAAGTAGAAAATAGGCTGAAGGAAATCACACAGCTGTAATACAGTTGACCCAACACCTACAACAGCAATCCTATCAACGCGTGCACAAATGCAACATTGAACCGCTAGGGCTGACCTAGCTGCCACCCCTGAATGTCCAATGACATGTCCTTTTGCACTTGTGTAGGATCACAATGGAAGATGTCACTATAATGGACTCACAATCATGGACATTGTACATATAGCACTACAGCACTTTTCAATAAATAGCACTTACACAACCACTTTGTCTCTGTGTAATGTGACACATCAACCGTGCAGTAGATCACTGAATTTTGCCTCCTGTCAAATATCATAGATTGTCAATACAACTGTCCTGAAATAATGTGGGCTGATAACTATGCACAGTGGCCTGGATTCTACCATGCTCTGCCCTTCCTGAGGGTAATTTCTGAGGAAAAGAGAAACTGTACACCATAATGCTGTGTTGGACAGAATAACACTTCCTCAAGGGATATCTAAACCATAAAATAGTGCCTTCAAAATGTTGCTTCAATGCAAAACTAACATATGTAACATTGCCCACAAATATAAACGAACACTCACCAAACTGCATGAATGGAGGTGTATGAGTTCACATCCAAATAAGTAATCATGCTGAACAGTGTAACAAATGATCTATGTGAGTTATGTACACTATACTACAAGAGAGCTTAACACCACTCACCTTATAAGGGTTTCCTTGGACATGCGACTGCAGTCAGACATAACACAGTGTCCCCAATCCTAAATCTGGAAGCACAGTATGTGACATTGAAAACATATATTACGAAAAAAACAAACTTTGGGATCCATAGCAACTGTGATTGGTGGTTGTAATGAATGGCCGAATCTTAGCTAAGTAGCTCTGGGGTAGCTGCCAATGTTACAGCTCAGTTGTGAATTGTTTGCAGCATAGGACACAAAATGTAATACAAAAGAAACACTGTACACTCATGCCAAGGCCATGATCTACAAGCATGTGACACATACTGTAAAGGGTTACCTACATATTTATTAAACAGTAAAACAGAAGTGAAAACTCGGGGAAAAGCCTTACCTACCCTAATCTAATCTAATTACTCATTACCTACAACTGTCCCTAACTAACCTAAGCTAAACTTACTTACACATAAGTACACATCACATATCACATATCACCGTTAACAAAATGTTCTAAACATCAACACCCCAAACTCCTTATGAGACGGGACGCATGGAGGACGACAGATACTAACCTAAACACATACTATCCTATACTAAACAAATATATATTATTGTTTTTTTTTTTGTTTTTTTTGTAAAGACACAAGAAAACCAACATTGCCACACACACTTATAAATAAACAGTAGAAATATTTAGGACCCCCTACCCACTAACACTAACTAAACTAACAGCCTATACTAACCTAACACTAAGCACCCTAAACCCTCAAAGTATAAGAACCAGGAAAGATGAGGGAGGGGAGGGAATCATGTCCGTCTCATTATCTACAGGTTGGCCCTCCGGAGGGTACTCTTGATCGAACGCACCCGCGGGTTGACCTGTCGCACCTCCTACCGCAGTCGGCTTATCTTCCTAAGGACACGGTCCAATTTTCGCTGCATTTTTCCAAAAGCAGCAGGGTCAATGGCTGCAGCAGGGGTGGTCTGGGTGCTAGCCGAGAAAGTATGGGGCTGTGTAGTGTCCATGGCTGTGGGCTGCCCTGCAGGTGGTGCTTGAGCCAGAAGCAGTTGCTGTGGATGGTCCCGCAACAGTCCCAGCTGCTGGTGGTGCCACCTGGGTGGTAGTGGTGGTGGTGCTGGTGGTGGTTGTGGTAAGCAAAGACGGTCTGCCTTGTGGAAATGCCCTCCAGGCTCCAGAGGCTTGTTCATGGCGATATCTGCGGGCAATTCTTCGGTACCCAGACTCGACTTGAAGTATGTGTTAGTACCTCATTGCCCGCCGTAGAAACTCCCTGACCTGGAGGGGTGTCATATTTGCAGCTGTTAAGACAAATAGAAAATCTAACATTAGGTACTGCATTGTGTGTAATGGCACAACAAGTAAATCAGACAATACATCTATTGTACTTGTCACAGCTCATATCATCATACAGCTCATTGATTGTCCCTGAGGAAGTACATGGCAAGCCAGGCTACAAAGGTCCTATCACACATAGCACATCCAAACCCTACAAGATGGGGAACAACAGCCATGATTTTCACATCATTGTTCTGCCAGTTGTCAGCTAAAAATCATGCAGCACATCCTCCACCACTGGCAGGGCTACAAATGTCATTGTACGGGATGGAAATCTAGGGCCTCATGATCTGCGAGTTGTAAATGGACTTTCCAGTATAGTAAGCATGTGCTAAACATGAGTGTGTATACTAGGTTCAGACAAGTGATTCACTGATTTACATGTCTGTGTACCTGTCAGAGTCACCAGATCCTCGGGGTCTGCGCACGTTCCCAACACGTCCACCACTGAACAGCTCCAAGACTCTGATAGATAAATCACAGAGGCTAAGAGAGTTCAAGAGGTGAAGAGGGGATTAGGAAGGGAAACAGCTGGGAAGGAGACCTGTAGTAAGAAAAGGGTTAGAACACACAATATGAACATTATATCTCCTGAAATCAATACTAGACTATGATTCTAAGCATAGCAATTCTGAAAACATGAACAATCTAAGAATTAAGTTTAAAATGATTAAGTTTTAAGATGGCCGGATACCTGTAAGGGAATCAAGATGGATTAAATGAAAACTTTCTTATTCAAGTACTTTCCTTTACATGAGAATCAGAAAAACATTCTAACTAAATTTTAAACCAGTCATATAAATCCTTTTTTGAGAATGCATACTAGGGCCATACAATATTGCATCTAGAAACTCTGATCTTCTGTGTACTCTTAAAATGTTTCAACACAAATTGCGCATATTGTAGATTTATAAATATATATATATAGTAAACACCATAAAAGTATTGTGCACCATGAATAACACAGTATGGATTCAGGAAAATAAATCACATAACTTGTCAACTCGAATATTACATGATAAATATCTTAGAATAGTGGCACACAATAAACAACATGAATTAAACTCGAGGAGAGAATCGTGCGTCTTGCCGATTCGAGTGCCACCATGTAAAATGCCAAGAAATGGTAGTACGCAATGAATAACAAAGTCAAATCATCATTAAACGAATCGTGCGTCTTGCCGATTCGTAAACCATGATGTAAATGCCAAGAAATAACAGCTCACAATGAATAACAAGATCAAAGTACAATGAAACGAATCGCGCATCTTTTGCAGATTATTAAGCCACCATGTAAATGTCAAGAAATTGTAGCGTGCAATGAATAACAAGATTAAATTATCATGAAACGAATCGCGCGTCTTGCCGATTCGCAAGTCACCCTGCAAATGACACAAACACTCAAGTGCATATTTCACACACGCAAAGTACTCTGTCAAATCATAAAAGAATTAGGCCCAAGAACATGAGAGTTCTCGATAACAGCGTTGGGAGGCCAGCCCAACCACCTTCTTTCCGCCCAGAACAAGGATCTCCAAATGAAGAATGAAAGTCAGATGTCTGGAAGATCAAATAGGCCACCGGGACAGGAGCTCAGGAAGTAGCTGCTGCTCTGCATCGGGACCTCTGAATAGTGAGCACTTGGAGCTGGGCTGGCTCCTTTTTATAGAGTCTTGGCCCAGCCCACAACTACACCCAGGCATGTTGCAGGGAAAGTCTCTAGAAGGCCCTGGAAAGGGACCACACCCTAACACACTCTGAAAGCCTGCAGCAATACATTGCAAATGAACAGCATTTGTAAGCACATTAAAAATAAGTCTTCAGGATTGAACTCTTCAATGCAATGGTTAAACAACAACATATCAGCACAATGCATAAATTACGTTGTTTTGAGAGTGCTGGGTTTTTGCATTCTAGTCGCCAATAGAGCACGCACTGCCCTGGTGTTGACAGTACTCCCCTCTCCCATACGCGCTCCAGGGCCTGGTTTGCCTGGATGAAGACGATGAAAGCATCTCACAAGTACTGGAGCATGAACATCAGATGCGGAAACCCATGAGTTACTTTCAGGACCATATTCCATGAGATGAAGTATCATAGATTACGCCCTTGTAGTTTAGAATCCAACACTTTCTTAACTTCATATTCTTCTTCTCCCTATACTAGAACAGGAGCTGGATGAGGGTGGACATTTTGGACTGCCCTTTTCAATAGGGAAGTGTGGAACACTGGATGAATCCATAAGGATCTGGGCAATTGTAGTTTATAGGTTACTGGATTGATTTGCTGAAGGACTGTGTAAGGACCTATACATTTGGGATTAAACATGTGCTTCTTCTTGAAGTCTTTATGTTTTGTGGAAAGCCACACTTTGTCACCTGGTTGATATTGCGGTCCCTCACAATGTTTCTTGTCATAATGCCTTTTGTATTTTTGTTTGGCTTTTTCTAAATGCTGTTGAATCAGTTTCTGGGTTTGATGCAAATGCTGATTGGCTTCTGACACAGCTGGAGTAAGAGAACTTTCTTGAGGAATTGTGATGGGCAGGGTGTCAGGATGATAGCTAAATAAACCAAAAAAGGTTGTAACGCCAATAGAAGTGTGGAATGAGTTATTGTAAGCTAACTCAGCTAACCAGAGCATAGATGTCCAAGAACGAAGTGCCTTTTCAGCGTAGGCACGTAGGTATTGTTTCAAAGTCTGATTTAGTCTCTCCGTTTGACCATCTGTTTGAGGATGGTGACTAGTAGATAGCGTAGATGTCACTTGGAGTGTTTTACACCATGTCTTCCAGAAATTGGAGGCAAATTGCGACCCCCAATCGGAGAGGATAACTTTTGGCAGTCTATGGTAACGAACCACTCTGTTCAGTAAAATAGTTGCCAGTTCACTAGAAGTGGGCAATTTTTTACAGGCAATGAAATGGCCATATTTCGTGAGACTATCTACTACCACCAGAATTACAGAATGCTGTTGAACCACTGGCAGACCGGTAATAAGGTCTAAAGAAATGTGCTCCCATGGACGACTTGGGGGTGGAAGTGGATGTAACAACCCTTTTGGTTTTGAATGACTTGTTTTAATGCGAGCACAAGCTTCGCAGTTGTTTACCATTGCTTTTACATCTTTTGTTAGGGTAGGCCACCAAAAATAGCATTGGATCAGTTCAAGAGTTTTAGGAGTACCTGGGTGACCTGTTGTCGGTATAACATGCAACCAATGAAACACTATCTTGCGAAGTTTGGTAGTGGGTACGAACAAACAAGCGTCATGAAAGGGTAGTCCTTGCTTGATTGACCTTTTGGGATCTGCTCGGGCCCATGTTTGCAATTTTTCAACAGTGAAAGAGTTGTGAATTTCTTCAAAGAAATCTTCAGTTTTTATAATACATAGAACCTTGTCAGGAGCAATGATAGCTCTAGAGGCTTGAAATGCAGGCAACGTGGTAGACTCTTGACGGGACAAGGCATCAGCTTTGCGATTATCTTTACCAGGCCGGAAGGTTACTACAAAATCAAATTCGGCAAAAAACAGCATCCAGCGTAATTGCCGAGGGGTCAAAAGTCTGGCGGAACTCATGAATTGAAGATTACGATGATCAGTATATACTGTGACAGTGTATTTGGCACCCTACAAATGATGTCTCCATTCTTTAAAGGCGTCACGAATCGCCAGAAGCTCTTTTTCAGCAATGACATAGTTCTGTTCGGCTTCGTTCAACTTCTGAGACATATGAGCTACAGGATGAAGTTGACCAGTGTCTTTATTTCGTTGTGATAAGACGGCTCCTATTGCTACATCTGAAGCATCAGCTTCCACTATGAAAGGTCGATTTGCATCAGGATGAGTCAAGACTGGGGCAGTGGAGAAAGCTTTCTTCAAAGTCGAGAAGGCTTGATCAGCTTCTGGGGACCATACAAACTTTTCTTTCTTTCTTAGTAGCTTAGTGATTGGAGCCACTGTCTGGTAGAAATTATTTATGAATCTCCGGTAAAGATTTGCAAACCCCAGGAAACATTGTACATCACGAACAGTCTTTGGGGTGGGCCAATCAGATACAGCTTTTACTTTCTTTTCTGCCATCACCATACCTTGAGGGGTAAGAATAACCCCTAAAAACTCAACTGTGGTAACATGAAACTCACACTTGGTTAGTTTGCAATATAAATGGTGCTTTCGAGAATTTGCTGCATGAATGTTCTTGACATGTTGGACATGTTCGTTTTCATTGTCAGAGTAGATCAAAATGTCATCGATGTACACTATGGCAAATATGTCGAGGTACTCTCTAAGAACGTCATTCAAGAATAATTGAAATGCTGCTGGAGCATCACACAGACCAAAAGGCATGACGGTGTATTCAAAAAGGCCATATCTTGTCTTGAACGCTGTTTTCCATTTGTCACCCTCTCTCATTCTGACCAAATGATAATCACCTCGAAGGTCAAGCTTCGTGTAGATTTTTGCTCTCTTTACTTGTTTCAATAATACCGGAATTAGGGGTAAAGGATATTTATTCTTGATGGTGACTTTGTTCAAATCCCTATAGTCGATGCAAGCTTGAAGTTCTCCATTAGCTTTTGGAACAAAAAACAAAGGCGAAGCTGCAGGAGACTTAGAGGGGCGAATGAAGCCATTATCCAAAAAGCGATCTAGGTATTTTCGTAAATGTTGATTTTCATGTTCTGACAGGGCATATACACGAAAGTTTGCGCTAAGATATCTTTTAGTTCCTCTTTGAGTCCCTTGTAAAACAAGACCGCTTGTCTTTCTTCAGGCCAGGATGACTGGGCAACCAGCCGGTTAAAATAGGCTAAATACAACACTAGGTCTTGATTCCCTTGGCGTAAATCTAATAATTCACGATCTGCTGACTGTGTTACCCTTCTACGATCAAAAACTCTCTCAAACTCACTAACAAAATTTCTCCAGTTGTACAACAAGAGACTATTTTTTTTCGCACAAGAGGAATTGCCCAAGTAGCTGCATCTCCAGCCAAATATGATAACAAGAAAGCTACTTTGGACTGGGCATTGGGGAAAGTATGTGGTCTGCAGGTGAAGTGTAGTCCCACTTAAACCAGGAAAGATTGCGCTTTCAAAGGGTCACTTGAGAAACGTTCTGGGGGAGCTAAAGGAATTGTGGAAGAAACATTTAGGGAAATGTTTGTCGGATTACTTCCAGAAGCCTGAGAAGAAGTACCTGGCCAGGACACACCTGTGGGACTTTGTTACTTCTTCTCTACCTTATCTTGCAACTGACTCACTCTCTCAGCTAAGCTAGTTGTCAATTCTTTGGATGATACTACCTCTGCCTGGAGATGGTTGATAGCCTTGACTAACTCATCCAGCGTGGCCATGTTGAGAACATACACAAACCAGGAGGATAATAATTTGTGGGCTCACTGTTCTGTCAGAGTCACCAGATCCTCAGGGTCTGCGCACGTTCCCAACACGTCCAACACTGAACAGCTCCAAGACTCTGATAGATAAATCACAGAGGCTAAGAGAGTTCAAGAGGGGAAGAGGGGATCAGGAAGGGAAACAGCTGGGAAGGAGACCTGTAGTACGAAAAAGGTTAGAACACACAATATGAGAATTATATCTCCTGAAATCAATACTAGACTATGATTCTAAGCATAGTAATTCTGAAAACATGAACAATCTAAGAATTAAGTTTAAAATGACTAAGTTTCAAGATGGCCGGATACCTGTAAGGGAATCAAGATGGATTAAATGAAAACTTTCTTATTCAGGTACTTTCCTTTACATGAGAATCAGAAAAACATTCTGACTAAATTTGAAACCATACAATATTGCATCTAGAAACCATACAATATTGCATCTAGAAACTCTGATCTTCTGTGGACTCTTAAAATGTTTCAACACAAATTGCGCATATTGTAGATTTATAAATATATATATTTATAGTAAACACCATAAAAGGATTGTGCAATATGAATAACACAATATGGATTCCGGAAAATAAATCACATAACTTGTCAACTCGAATATTACATGATAAATATCTTAGAATAGTGGCACACAATAAACAACATGAATTAAACTCGAGGAGAGAATCGTGCGTCTTGCCGATTCGAGTGTCACCATGTAAAATGACAAGAAATGGTAGTACGCAATGAATATCAAAGTCAAATCATCATTAAACGAATCGGGCATCTTGCCGATTCATAAACCAAGATGTAAATGCCAAGAAATAACAGCTCACAATGAATAGCAAGATTAAAGTACAATGAAACAAATCACGCGTCTTTTGCCGATTCTTAAGTGTGAGAAAGTAGCCTCTTTCTAGCCTTATTACCACCACTTTTGGCCTGTTTGTGAGTATATGTCAGGGTGTTTTCACTGTCTCACTGGGATCCTGCTAGCCAGGGCCCAGGGCTCATAGTGAAAACCCTATGTTGTCAGTGTGTTTGTTATGTGTCACTGGGACCCTGTTAGCCAGGACCCCAGTGCTCATAAGTTTGTGGCCTATATGTATGTGTTCCCTGTGTGATGCCTAACTGTCTCACTGAGGCTCTGCTAACCAGAACCTCAGTGGGTATGCTCTCTCTACTTTCCAAATTGTCACTAACAGGCTAGTGACCAATTTCACCAATTCACATTGGCATACTGGAACACCCTTATAATTCCCTAGTTTATGGTACTGAGGTACCCAGGGTATTGGGGTTCCAGGAGATCCCTATGGGCTGCAGCATTTCTTTTGCCACCCATAGGGAGCTCTGACAATTCTTACACAGGCCTGCCACTGCAGCCTGAGTGAAATAATGCCCACATTATTTCACAGCCATTTTGCACTGCACTTAAGTAACTTATAAGTCACCTATATGTCTAACCTTCACCTGGTGAAGGTTGGGTGCAAAGTTACTTAGTGTGTGGGCACCCTGGCACTAGCCAAGGTGCCCCCACATTGTTCAGGGCAAATTCCCCGGACTTTGTGAGTGCGGGGACACCATTTCACACGTGCACTATACATAGGTCACTACCTATGTATAGCGCCACAATGGTAACTCCGAACATGGCCATGTAACATGTCTAAGATCATGGAATTGTCACCCCAATGCCATTCTGGCATTGGGGAGACAATTCCATGACCCCCCGAGTCTCTAGCACAGACCCGGGTACTTCCAAACTGCCTTTCCCGGGGTTTCACTGCAGCTGCTGCTGCTGCCAACCCCTCAGACAGGTTTCTGCCCTCCTGGGGTCCAGCCAAGCCTGGCCCAGGAAAGCAGAACAAAGGACTTCCTCAGAGAGAGGGTGTTACACCCTCTCCCTTTGGAAAAAGGTGTCAGGGCTGGGGAGGAGTAGCCTCCCCCAGACTCTGGAAATGCTTTGATGGGCAGAGATGGTGCCCATCTCTGCATAAGCCAGTCTACACTGGTTCAGGGATCCCCAAGCCCTGCTCTGGCGCGAAACTGGACAAAGGAAAGGGGAGTGACCACTTCCCTGACCTGCACCTCCCAGGGGAGGTGCCCAGAGCTCCTCCAGCGTGCCCCAGACCTCTGCCATCTTGTATTCAGAGGTGTTCTGCCACACTGGACTGCTCTGAGTGGCCAGGGCCAGCAAGTGACGTCAGAGACTCCTTCTGATAGGCTCTTACCTTTGTTACTAGCCTATCCTCCTTCCTAGGTAGCCAAACCTCCTTTTCTCGCTATTTAGGGTCTCTGCTTTGGGGAATTCTTCAGATACCGAATGCAAGAGCTCACCAGAGTTCCTCTGCATCTCTCTCTTCACCTTCTGCCAAAGGATCGACCGCTGAATGCTCAGGACGCCTTCAAAACCGCAACAAAGTAGCAAAGATGACTACTGCAACCTTGTATCGCTCATCCTGCCGCCTTCTCAACTGTTTCCTGGTGGTGCATGCTCTGGGGGTAGCCTGCCTCCTTTCTGCACCAGGAGCTCTGAAGAAATCTCCTGTGGGATGACGGAATCTTCCCCCTGCAACCGCAGGCAACAAAAGACTGCATCACCGGTCAACTGGGTCCCCTCTCAGCGCGACGAGCGTGGTCCCTGGAACTCAGCAACTCTGTCCAAGTGACTCCAACAGTGCAGTGACTCTTCAGTCCAAGTTTGGTGGAAGTAAGTCCTTGCCTCCCCACGCTAGACTGCATTGCTGGGTACCGTGTGATTTGCAGCTGCTCCGGCTCCTGTGCACTCTTCCAGGATTTCCTTTGTGCACAGCCAAGCCTGGGTCCCCGACACTCTAACCTGCAGTGCACAACCTTCTGAGTTGTCCTCCGGCGTCGTGGGACTCCCTTTTGTGACTTTGGGTGGACTCTGGTTCACTCCTCTTCCAAGTGCCTGTTCTGATACTTCTGTGGGTGCTGCCTGCTTCTGTGAGGGCTCCCTGACTTGCTGGGCGCCCCCTCTGTCTCCTCATCCAAGTGGCGACATTCTGGTCCCTCCTGGGCTACAGTAGCCTCCAAAAACCCTTACCGCAACCCTTGCAGCTAGCAAGGCTTGTTTGCAGTCTTTCTGTGTGGGAACAACTCTGCAAGCTTCTCCACAACGTGGGACATCTATTCTTCAAAGGGGAAGTTCCTAGTCCTCTTCGTTCTTGCAGAAACCAAAGCTTCTTCCATCCAGTGGCAGCTTCCTTGCACCCTCAGCTGGCATTTCTTGGGCATCTGCCAACTCTCGACATTGTCGCGACTCTTGGACTTGGTCCCCTTGTCTCACAGGTACTCAGGCCCAGAAATCCACTGTTGTTGCTTTGCTGGTGTTGGTCTTCCTTGCAGAAACCCCCTATCACGACTTCTGTGCTATCTGGGGGTTATAGGTGTACTTTCCACCTACTTTTCAGGGTCTTGGGGTGGGCTATTTTTCTAACCCTCACTGTTTTCTTACAGTCCCAGCGACCCTCTACAAGCTCACATAGGTTTGATGTCCATTTATGGTTCGCATTCCACTTTTGGAGTATATGGTTTGTGTTGCCCCTATACCTATGTGCTCCAATTGCAATCTACTGTAACTTTACATTGCTTGCATTACTTCCTTTTGCTATTACTGCATATTTTTGGTGTTGTGTACATATATCTTGTGTATATTTGGCATCCTCATGCTGAGGGTACTCACTGAGATACTTTTGGCATATTGTCATAAAAATAAAGTACCTTTATTTTTAGTATATCTGTGTATTGTGTTTTCCTATGCTATGTGAGTTACAGTGTTTGACCTGCAGCAAATTACATTCCACACCCCTTACATAGTACGTATTGGCTGGAAGGGTGTTTGTTTGGGTGGTATTAATCTGTTATTGGAGTTTTATCTTCACAGATGTCATGCCAGTTGGCACCATGTGTTTGTCATTGTGTTTACATTTTTCCCTTGTGTCTTTGGAGTGCCATCAGTTTTTATTTGGAACTGTCATTTGTCCCTAGGTGTGTCTCCCATTGGGTGAGGATATCAAACATGCCTAGCGGTGTCACAACCTCAGTGTGTTCCTGTTCACATGTCGCTGTCGTGGTGTATGTGTTGTTTGTCCTAGAGGGTTGCTGTGCAGTGTGTATATAAGTAGGTTTCTGTACTTACCAACAAATAGTCCATTGCCATATCATCCATCCTGGAAGTGTTGATTGATGGTACAGTGACGGAAGATGAATGAATCATATACACTCCCAGGATACTTTCCCACGATGTTGGTGATCAATCCCAGGTGATCCACAATGGCCTGCACATTGACAGAGTGTGTGTGCTTCTTGTTGCGGTATAGATGTTCAGTTGCAGCAGGTGGCACAAGGCGTACATGTGTGCAGTCAATGGCACCAAGGATGTGTGGAAATCCATTAATGAGGTAAAACCCCTGTTTGGTCTCCTGCTGCTTCTGCTGTGTGTTTGGGAAGCAGATGTGGCGGGGTGTGAGTCTGATGATGGCATCCAGTACCTTGGGCAGGAAGGCAGAGAATGATGGCTGTGAGATCCCAGCAACCAGGGCGCCAGTGGTTTAAAAGGAGCCACTTACCAACATGTGGAGGACAGCTAGCAGCTTGGTTTCTCGTGGGATGGTGCAGGGTGTCTGCAAGCTGGGTGCCAACTGTGGCTCAATGTTGCGCAGCAGCTGCTGAATAGCTTGCCAGTTCAACCTGTACATCTGGATGATGTCATGTTCACTGAGGCCATGAAGGGTTGTCCTGGTGCGGAATATCCTCTCCTGCCTTCTGCGTTGCCTTTAGGGTCCCTGCTGGTGTTGTGGAAGCTGCTGTTGTTGTTCCTGTGCTCTGCATGCACGCTGGATGAGAAGCACCTCCTTGTCTTCCTTTTGCTGCTCTGCTGTTGCTTCTGTGTGGTTTCATTAAATACAGGTGTGTTTGCCCCATTTTAACGCCTGCCCTGACCCAGGCATTAATTTTTTATGCAAATCGGGCTGTGCATCATTTTCTGACTCCGTCTCCCGGCCGTGAGTCATTATTGCACGGTAGCATAAATACGGCGCACGGGTGTTTGTGTCATTTTTTGGACGGGAACGCTTACCTTGCATTTCATTAACGCAAGGCGGTTTCCGGCATCCAGAAAATGACGCACACAGCGGGATTTTGACATCCGCGGGCTCGGGCGTCAAAGTTTAAATATGGGGCAAGGTTTGCACTGAATGTGCGTCAAAATTCGGCACAAACGGAGTATAAATATACCCCTTTGTTCATACGAACCCGAGGAAAAAGAACATGATGAAAAGTATCTTATCCATAACACTGATAGTAGTGTCACTCTCGCAGAATAGCACCTGATTTTGAGAATCAAACAGTGCCACTAAAACAAGCCAAACTAAAATGAATAAATAAATACAGAGCATATTATCTGTGTAAAAGGGCAAGGCACAGGCTGCAAGCCTAAGTTAAGCCGTCACTGTGCCCAAGCAGGGAACTACACATGGACTCACAACACGGCTTTGTCAGGTAAGTACACTATTTTGGAGCAAACCTAGGTTTAGCAGTCTTTGTAAAAATGGTTTACGATGAAATACAT
Organism: Pleurodeles waltl; assembly: GCF_031143425.1. NCBI lineage: Eukaryota > Metazoa > Chordata > Amphibia > Caudata > Salamandridae > Pleurodeles > Pleurodeles waltl. The sequence continues at coordinate 299,985,496 of NC_090436.1, forward strand.
TTGTGGCTGCATGGAAATGCCCATGTAATATCTACATAACGTAAAGTATCACAAGGCACTGCTACGCTCTACATTGCATTACTTTGTATTTTCTAAATCACACACAGCCACGGAAAGTGCCTTGCTGTGGTTTAGTAATTTAGGGGTTAGGGGCACCTTCCTGTACAAAAACAAACAAACAAAAACAATTCCTTAATCACTGCCTTAACCAATCCCTTAATACCTTAAGCAATCCCTGCAAAATGCAGCACACATTGAAAGAGGGAAAAAAGAGGCGAAATAAAGATATTTATCCTAGTAACGAATCACTTGGGGAGGCAGTTTGGGCGCATTGCCAGGTCTGTAACTTATGGTAAATCTGGTAATGCGTCAAACTCGATGGGTGTTGTGTGGAAACACACATGCACCATTCATGGAATGCCTTCCTGGGTCTGAGTAACACAATGTAGCAGTTTGTGCTGCATTGTATTACTTCAGATTCATCAAGCCTCTCAGGGGCAGGCAAAGGGGCCTTGCGTGGTTTGATAAATCACATTTAGCGATTGCAACGCACTTGAACCCTGTAGAATGGTGCAAGTGCGACACAACTCCTACATAATTATGTCCCGTAGTGTGCAATGCACAAAGGTCCACTTTACACAAGAACTGAAAAGCAGCTATCACAGCAATAAATGAACACCAGGTTGCAAACTAAAGTACCAAGGCCCATATTTATATTATTTGAGGCAAATCAGCGCTAGCGCAGATTTGCGTCACAAAGATTAGTGCCGGCTAATGCCATTCCAACGTGCCAGCCGTGCACCTTATTTATGGAATGACGTTACTCAGCGCTGCGGCCTGGTTAGCGTCAAAATAAATTACGGTAACCGCGCAGCTGAGGCGAAGGGAAGACTGGGGATTGTGCGCCAAAGAATGGTGCAAGTCAGGTTAGAGTCAAAAATATTGGCTCTCACCTGACTAGTGCCGTTTTTTGACGCACAACCCCCATGGAAATGACTCCTGTCCTAGCAAAGAGAGGAGTCATGCCCACCCTGCCCAATGGCCATGCCCAGCGGACGTCTTTCCCCTGGGCATCGCCATTGGGCACTGTGGCATGTACGGAGGCCCAAGTTAGGCCCCCCTATGCCACTTAAAAAAAAAATTATACTTACCTGCACCTACCTGCACTCACTATGGATGTGTCCTCCCATCCATGGATGTCCTCCAGGTGTGGGCGAGGGAGACAGGGGGAGCCCCTGGGTGCAGGGAAGGGCACCTGTGGACTGCTTCCATGGTCTCCGACAATGTTAATGAGCCCACAGGGCCCTTAACGCCTGCCCTGACCCAGGTGTTAAAAAACGGCACAAATCCGGCTCAGCGTCATGTTTTAAGGCCCACCTCCTCCTGTGTGTCATTTTGACGCCAGATTATAAATAAGGCGCACATGCCTTAGAGTCATTTTTTGCACGGGAACGCCTACCTTGCATGTCGTTAGTGCAAGGTAGTTTTTCACATACAAAAAAAGACTCAAACTCCATAACTTTGGCACTAGACAGGTCTAGCGCCAAAGTATAAATAAGAAGTTAAGTTTGCGCCAGATTTGTGCCAAAATAAATGACAAAAATCTGGCGCAAACAGAGTATAAATATGGGCCTCAGAAAACCAACAAAAAGGCACATTTGTGTTATATACCATTAACATATAAGGAGGTATCACAGCACTAAATTGTAATTAAAGCACAATGCTTATATTTTCTTTTATTTTAATGCACATTTTTAAACTTTAAAAATGTTCTTCATGAGACTTTGTTTCTGTTTTCTTGTATATTGTAAACCATATGTGACAGGGCTCACAGACCCAAAAGCCTATTGTTCTACTGTTTTCAAAATAGCACTGAGTTCATATAGATACATTTTAATTTCAGCACGGTAGACCTGTCAGCATTAGGGTGGTCTTCGCCCAAACGTTTTGACTGGTTGCCTCCAATTTTGCTGCGTTTGTTTCTGTTTGCAGTAGGACTAACAGCTTGTGGTACTTCACCCGTGTTCACCCAGCACTGGCATCAGGATCCAGGGATCTCTAGTATCGATATATGATACTGCACCTCAATACACAGGGATTTTTAGTAATGAGCTTTGATACTGCAGCTCGTATGACCCAGGTTTTTCTGCTTCTAGCATTAGAGCTTAGCTCATACAAGCTGCACTATCAAAGCTCGTTATTAAAGATCCCTGGACTCACTTTTATTTCCCTTTCATAAGCATCATTTTCAAAAAACTGAGGAACACATCTGACGAACCAGAAGAGCGTTTGAGAAGTGTATTGGAAAACCATGGCCCCTCCTATTGTTGGGCCCTCCTGGCACGTCACAATCTACACAAAAGAAACCAAGAAGATGCCAGGCACACGGACTTCAAGGAGAGGCAATAGTTAGCCACCAAAGATTCCTCCAGCATTGTTCTATTTACCCACCAATTACCTCCAAGATAGAAATGTTTCAGAATGTGAAAATGATGTCCTTCGGATTTGATTCTAAATGAAATAAACTGGAAAAAAGCCATGACACCACACGTCACACAGAAAACACTGTTATGCGTCTTTTGCTGCTACAGCACCCCCCTCATCACCACCCTCCCCCCCCCCCCCCCACACACACACACCTTAATAAATAATTTCCTGTTCAAAGCAGAACATCTTATCTCAGTACCTAGACAATGATTTTGGGCTTAACAGTAGATAATGACAGAAGCAGCCCCCAGTATTATAGGCATTCTCAGTAAAATCAATTCTTTCTCAGTAGAGGCCAGAAGATGTATGTCAGATGTAAGTGGAGGCCATCATGTATACATAAGTCTGCAAACAACGCTGGGTGAGGTATGGTGCACTACCACATGCCCTACCTAGAGATCTCTCTCTGGAAAGCTAGGCTCTGGCCCTGGGAGAACCATGATGCACTATCACAGGCTGTCAATAGAGGATCCTAGAAAAGAAAATACAGCCCTGCATAAACTATGGCGCACTAGCACTGGCCGTCACTAGGGGTCCCTTTAGAGCCAGGCTCAAGTGCTGAGCGCACTATGGTGCACTACCACCGCTGGTTACTACAGGTCACTGGAGAGCGAGGCTCAAGTACCGGGCGCACTATAGTGCACTACCACCGCTGCCTACTAGGGGTCCCTGGAGAGCCAGGCTCCAGCTCTGTGAGTCGGCGGGTGAAGGACCACAGCCTGTTCCTAAAAGAGACCTCCGTACACGGAGGTCACGGCGGTAGGTGCTCAACTCAGTACTCATTAATTGTAGCCCTACGTTAAGCTTAACTTTAACGACTAAAATTTTATTCATTTTCATGTTACAAGAGCAAAGATTATGTTAAAGAACTGACGAGCACACTACTCTGTTTTGAGACAGGGTTCGAGTATTCAAAGAAACAAAAAAAAAAACACGTCGGATCTTTGTGCCTTGCTGGCGCAATTTAAATTAGACAAGAGATCGATGACAGTCACTAGGAAATCAGGGAGGGCTAAGGGTTAACTTGAGACTCCATATGGTGTTAAATAATTCTTCCATTTGCCCAACAAGTTTTGACTTCCTCCTCAAAGATAATGAAAAAATAAACGATGCTAAACAGGATAAACTGCGGAGATTCCTCGTGGTACATGAGCAGCATCCAGAAAACCAATACCTGAAGTGTTTTCCTATGACTCCGGCCCATATTTATACTCCGTTTGCGCCGAATGTGCGTCAAAAAGTTTGACGCACAATCAACGCAAACGTTGCCCCATATTTAAACCCTGACGCCCGAGGCCGCGCACGAGAAAAATTTGCAGTGTGCGTCGTTTTCTGGAAGCGGCAACCCGCCCTGCGTTAATGATATGCAGGGTAAGCGTTCCTGTCCAAAAAACAACGCACACGGCCGCGCGTCGTATTTATGCTTCCGGGCAATAAAGACTCCCGGCCGGTAGGCGGAGCAAAAAATTACGCAAACCCCGATGTGCGTCAAAATTTAGGGGCATATTTATACTCCGTTTGCGCCGAATGTGCATCAAAAATTAGTATTCAGTGTGACAAGTTCTAGGCAAACCTATTTTTGTGCCCTCACCGAGTTGTCTCATGTGCGAATGTGTACCTACACTACTGAGCCTGCTCAAGGTAAGCTGGCTAACTTGGTTCCTGGGGTAAAGGTTGAATTGTCAGAAGGTCCATGTGCCTCTACATCTGTTATGTATATGTGTAATTGTCTCAATCCGCATGTGTAGCAGTGTGCACTTTGCATTATTGTCACATCAATATGTGTTCATAGCACAGTCCACTTCCTCATTTCTAGCGGACAATGTCACCCCAGGAGTGATGTGAGATGTTGGTACAGCCTCAATGATTCCATGTCACCTTCATTAGAGTCAGCATCCTCATGCTGTGTGTCTCATGGTGTTTGACCTGCAGCAAAACACATTACACACCCCTTACACAGGACGTATTGCTTCGAAGGGTGTGTGATTGAGTGTTATTGATGTGATATTGGAAGATTCATCTTTCAAGTTGTACTGCCAGTTAAGGCCATGTCATTGTCACTGTGTGGTTTTAAATTGTTCCCTTATGGCTCTGGAGTGGCATCTGTTGTTATTTGCATCTGTCATTTGTCCGTAGGTGTGTATCCCATTGGGCCAGGATATCAAACATGACTAGCACTGTCACAAGCTCAGGGGAATATTTATACTCCGTTTGCGCCGGAATTGCGTCGTTTTTTTTTAACGCAATTCCGATGCAAAACTAACTCCATATTTATACTTTGGCGTTAGACGCGTCTAGCGCCAAAGTCCATGGAGTTTGCGTCATTTTTTAGCATGGACACCTACTTTGCGTTAATGAGATGCAAGGTAGGCGTTCACGTCTAAAAAATTGACTCCGAGGCATGTGCGCTGTATTTACACTCCCGGGCAAAATTCACGCCCGGGAGTGGGCGGGTCAAAAAAAATGACGTACGGCTGCTTTTGCGCCGTTTTTTAGCGCCTGGAAAAGGCAGGCGTTAAGGGACCTGTGGGCTCTGAAGGAGCCCAGAGGTGCCCTCCCATGCCCCCAGGGACACCCCCTGTCACCCTTGCCCACCCCAGGAGGACACCCAAGGCTGGAGGGACCCATCCCAGGGACATCAAGGTAAGTTCAGTTAAGTCATTTTTTTTTTTTTTTTTGTGGCATAGGGGGGCCTGATTTGTGCCTCCCTACATGCCACTATGCCCAATGACCATGCCCAGGGGACAGAAGTCCCCTGGGCATGGCCATTGGGCAAGGGGGCATGACTCCTGTCTTTGCTAAGACAGGAGTCATTTCTATGGGGGTTGGGAGTCGAAAAAAATGCCGCAAATCGGGTTGAGGCGAAAAATTTGCCTCAACCTGACTTGCCCCATTTTTTTACGCCCAAGCCCCAAATCCCCCTACGCCGGCGCTGCCTGGTGTACGTCGTTTTTTTCCACGCACACCAGGCAGCGCCGGCGGCTAACGCCGGCTAACGTCATTGATTAAATACGGCACCCGCATGGTGCTTCAGAATGGCGTTAGCCGGCGCTAATTTTTTTTACGCAAAACTGCGTTAGCGCAGTTTTGCGTCAAAAAGTATAAATATGGCCCTGAACGCCTGGGTCAGGGCAGGCGTTAAAATGGGGCAAACACACCTGTATTTAATCAGAACACACAGAGCAAACAGCAGAGCAGCAGAGCAGCAACAGGGAGACATGGAGGTGATTTTGATTGAGCGTGCACGTAGACGCAGAGCCCTGCAGCAACAACAGCAGCTACAACAACAACAGCAGGGACCCCAAAGACAGCGCAGAAGGCAGGAGAGGATATTCCGCCCAAGAACAACCCTGCATGGCCTCAGGGAACACGACATCATCCAGAGGTACCGGTTGAACTGGCAGGCCATTCAGCAGCTGCTGAGAAATATTGAACAGCAGTTGGCCCCCACTTTGGTGACACCCCGCACCATCCCAACAGAAACAAAGCTGCTTGCCGTACTTCACCTGCTGGCAAGTGGCTCCTTTCAAACAACTGGTGCCCTGGTTGGTGGAATATCACAACCATCATTCTCTGCATTCCTGCCAAAAGTACTGGATGACATCATTCGCCTGACACCTCGCCACATCTGCTTCCCTAACACACTGCAGAAGCAGCAGGAAACTAAACAGGGGTTCTACGCCATCAGTGGCTTCCCACACGTCCTTGGTGCAATCGACTGCACACACGTACGCCTTGTGCCACCTGCTGCAACAGAACACCTCTACCGCAACAGGAAGCACACACATTCAATCAACGTGCAGGCCATAGTCGATCACCAAGGACTGATCAGCAACATCGTGGCTAAATATCCTTGGAGTGTACATGACGCAATCATCTTCCGTCACAGCACCATCAACCAACACTTCTAGGATGGACGGTATGGCAATGGACTACTTGTTGGTAAGGACAAAAATCAAACTCATATACACACTGCACAGCAACCCTCTAGGACAAACGACACATACACCACATTAGCAACACCTAGCCAGGAACACACTGAGGTCCTCACATCACTAGCCATGTGTCATAAGTCACCATTGAACTTGTCGCACATTGGAATGTACTCCACAGCTTAATGTGGAGACATTAATGAGTGTGGTTGCCTAAATGTCACCTCGCAAATTGGAAGTGTCACAATAACCTGTACATTAACACATTGCATAAGTCTTAAGGTATGGGATGTCCAGGGTACTTTCATATGAACGTCTTTACTACACTTTCATGTTTTAACTCTGCATGGAACTATCATCTCACCCCCAGTGAAGACACACGGACACGTGTATCACAAGTCACAATGCAAGGGAGGGCACACTGTTCTGAAAATCCAAAGACAGACTGCTGACAAACGGTTAGCTAACAAACACTTGCTCAGCCAAGGAAAAAACTCAATGCAAAACTTTTCCCCTACAAGTATAGGTTGTCACATTAGTACACAAAAGAGTCACAGACAACACAAGACAACTACTGCCATCAAAGGTCTGTACAAGAGTGCTTTCTACATCTAATTGATCCAATTCTGTGTTTCTATTTCAGCTGATCAGGGGTATGGCATCCAGCCTTGGCTAATGACACCATTTGGGAACCCCACTACTGCTGCAGAGCAGGCATACAACGACGCCCATAAGAGGACACGCAGCATTGTTGAGCGGACCTTTGGGATCCTAAAGTCAAGGTTCCGCTGCCTTGACATCACAGGCGGTAGCCTACTCTATTCCCCAGAGATGGTCTGTAGGATCATACTCACTTGTGCCATATTGCACAACATTTGTGTAAAAAGGAACATTCCCCTCCTTGAACCAGACATGCCTGAAGATGACGAAGAGGAGGATGCTGGCCTGCAACAGGAGGGGGAACAACCAAACACGGCAGCTGGAGTGCGTAGGCGCCAACAGCTTGTAAATATTTTTTTTTCATAATTTCTTATATCAACACTTATTGCACAATTGTATATAAACACAGATAACAAACACCACATCATGCTTTGGCCCATTAATTTCTGCCCACCTTTAGTTTGAAATTGCTGAAGAAGAATGTCGTCTCATTGAGCAATACTGACATAACACTCATCACAGAAAAAATATACACCACAAATGTCTGCACAGAGGCTAGGATGTTACATGATACATTACCATCCAGAGAGGCCAACAGGAGTACAAATGTGGCAATGACACATGCCTGATCCAGACACCTGAGACAGTCTCTCACTCAGCACAAAAATGTAGATCATTTGAAAGTCTCATTACACGTGTTCAGTGACAGGGTGGGACCATCCATGTGTACGTGACCATGTCCTCAATGGCTTCTCCCAATATTTGATATAAACAATACCCAATTGGAACAACATTAGCTGCCACTAACTCATGAGGAGACCTTGAAGTTAGAGTGACAACATACACCCAGACAGTTGATAGTGGATCCACATTCGCACACACATATAAACATATGTCATCCAATCAACCAAATATTTGCAAGCAGCCCATCACGGTAGTGTCCCAGTTCGAACCTAGCAGGAAGAATGTAACATGCCACTAAACCAGGTAATGCATAAAGGGCCACATACATCAACAACCTATTTGTCATCAGCACATGAGGAACGCTGAGATTTAGCAAACATAGTCAGTGCAAAATGGTATGTCAGATTGCTCCAAATAATCAATAGGGCAAACGGCAAATGGGCTAATGCGATGAATGAATGGCTAACAGTGATTCATACCCTATGGCCTTCCATTAGCCTGCTGCTGCAGGTTTTGCATAACAGAATAAATGAAAGCCATGGATAAATTAGCAAATCTGGAAGGGCAAACCCTAGGGTGCTGGGGGCCTAAGTCCACCTCTACCGCCCCCCAAATATACATGAATCATGTACTTGTGAAGTAAACACATGCATAAGGCGCATGTGTGGCCTACATGTCAAAAGTCAAACACAAATCAGATACACAAAATCATAATAGGACATGGTTAGCCCCATAAAAAGTGTAAGTGACTATTGCACTCCCTGTTTGGACTATAGATAAATGCATTACCATGATAAATGTGGACACATTTTTGAGAAGGAATACATCATGGAATCACATTCATCATTTCAAAATAGCCATCAGTAATTACCCTAAATATGTGTACAAATATGGTTAATACATTTTTTGAGGTATCATAAATATTACAGTATGAATGCCTTCTATACATCCAATAAGGGACATGTGTCATAGCTAACCACAAATGTGTATCACATAGCACCGTTTGGTCATGACAAAGTTCCTTTCTCAACTTAAAAAAATTAAGACATAATTAAAAAATGCGTCAAATTTCCACGCATACAGCATGGGCGTCATAATTTTTTCACGTACAGGAGTGCACAGAATGCAGAGTCAAAAAATATGATATGAAAAATAATAAATTAATAAGGTACATGACATGTCCACCATATTGTCCATGTAGCGTCAAATTTCCACGCATACAGCATGGGCGTCATAATTTTTTCACGTACAGGAGTGCACAGAATGCAGAGTCAAAAAATATGATATGAAAAATATTAAATTAATAAGGTACATGACATGTCCACCATATTGTCCATGTAGCGTCAAATTTCCACGCATACAGCATGGGCGTCATAATTTTTTCACGTACAGGAGTGCACAGAATGCAGAGTCAAAAAATATGATATGAAAAATATTAAATTAATAAGGTACATGACATGTCCACCATATTGTCCATGTAGCGTCAAATTTCCACGCAAACAGCATGGGCGTCATAATTTTTTCACGTACAGGAGTGCACAGAATGCAGAGTCAAAAAATATTATATGACAAATATTAAATTAATAAGGTACATGACATGTCCACCATATTATCCATGTAGCGTCAAATTTCCACGCATACAGCATGGGCGTCATAATTTTTTCACGTACAGGAGTGCACAGAATGCAGAGTCAAAAAATATGATATGAAAAATATTAAATTAATAAGGTACATGACATGTCCACCATATTGTCCATGTAGCGTCAAATTTCCACGCGTACAGCATGGGCGTCATAATTTTTTCACGTACAGGAGTGCACAGAATGCAGAGTCAAAAAATATGATATGAAAAATATTAAATTAATAAGGTACATGACATGTCCACCATATTGTCCATGTAGCGTCAAATTTCCACGCGTACAGCATGGGCGTCATATTTTTTTCACATACAGGAGTGCACAGAATGCAGAGTCAAAAAATATGATATGAAAAATAATAAATTCTACACTATAACTGTAAACTCAGCCTCACATTAATGTAAGGGAAGAATGAAGAAATTACTTTTGACTCTGCATTATGTGCAATGTTATGCGTCAAAAAATATGACGCACAATCTGTATGCGTGAAAATATGACGCATAACGGAAAAATAAAAACGGCGGCCATTTTATGCAGGAAGTGATGTCATAGGATATCCTGTTTACAAAATCTGTACTGTGAGTTTACTTTCACTTTCACTTTGCAGTCTCAGATTTATCTAGACTGTGTGGTTGTGTGAAAGGTGTAGTCCTGTGTTTAACTGCTTTTGTGTCCTGTGTACCTTTTATTTTGTGTTTTTGTGATCATAGTCTTGTTGTCTAATATTGTCTTAGTCTGTTTAGTATACTTTTGTCCAATCCTGTTTTTGTTTGTATTGTCTGTGGGAGTCTGTTCTGGGTAGTTTAACTTTGGGGTTAGTTGGGCTATTTTTCTTAAGTTTTCTTTTTCCTTCACTACTCTACCTTTCCCCATTTCCCACTTTTACTTGTTTGTCTCATTTTTCACCATTCAATTTGTTAATATGTCAGGTAGGCCTCGGCTTGCCAGGATGGGTGAGGAGGAATTGGGGAGATTCATTTGGCTTGTTTGCCATTTCCTCCCACTCATGCTGGAGGCTGGGGGCCGTGTGATACAGGGGTATCACACGGAGGCACGTAAAGTCCGGTGGGGGAAGGTGCGCCATCACCTGGTCCGGGTGTACGGGAGCATTAGGAATGAGCATCAACTAAAGCACCGCTGGGCTGATCTCATATCCAGGGAGCAGGACCTCTGTACCACCTGGGAATCAGGATTGGTGGCCATGTTGGTGAGTACAAATCAATTACATGTGAATAATTGAAAGCTGTGTGGGGACATGTGATGATTGTTACCCAATCTGCTAGATAAGTAGCTGACTGTGTGTAATACTAGGGAAACCTAATGTGTATTTGTTGCACAATGTGTAGGAAGACCAATGCTAGCAGTCAGATGGCTCATGTTTTCAACACATACCGGATGCCTGTAGCTGTATGTAATGTAGTGTTGCCTTTGTGTCAGACAAGCGACACGTTAAAGCCTCTATTTGAACTCTACAGATCATATTTGCCAGTGAGAAAGTTATGTTGAAACAACATACCTACATATGTAGACGCCATAGCTAGACAGAAAATTGTAAACCCATGATGATGCTATAAATGTGTGGTGCCTTCACGTCACATGAAGTTAGCTATGTTGTCCACACATATGTCACATGTGTGTCTGGTTGCTGTGTGTTGAAAATGTCCACATAGCCTGTTTGAGTTTGAGGGGTCATGCAGTCCTCAAGTAACCAGCTTTTGGATGTCTCTCTGGGATGCACATGATGAGATGAATGCAAGCCATTATTGTTGGGGCATACTAATGGAGGTGTATCTTTGACAACACATGACTATCCTGGCCACTGCATGTGTGTAGTAGGGTGTGTAACTGTAGCAGGAGACTCATCCAATGTTAATGTTGATTAAAAATTCATCCATGCAGTATGAGCATGTGTGAAAGTGTATCATTACAATGTCATATTCACACAGTGTCATAGTAACTGCAATTATTTGTCAGAGCACGGAGTCTGAGTATATTCTTCCTTTTATGCTTTACAGGTGGACCAGCACCGTACACCATGGGAGAGGTGGCACATTTTGAGGACCTCGATACCTACAGTGAGTGTGGCCTGAGTGCTATTTTTATTGTTTGCTAGTGATGCATGATGGACTACTGTGTGTTCAACAGAATTCATGATTTGATGCGCTGCCCGTTCATTGGCATTGTTGCTTTAGTGGGATTTAAAATATCACTTCTGTTTCTGTAGACCAATACTTAGCCATCTCTCAGATTTAGGGGCTGTAGGTCATTCCAGTCGGCCCGCTATGGGGAATGGGATGAGTCATGTGGAATACACTGGTTAATGTAAGAGTTGCTCTGGGACTTGGCTTGAACTGAGTCTCCATATCAGACTGACATTATCCCAGATAGCTTTGGCAAATTGCTTGTATGAAATATGCAGCTTCCTAGTTGAGGATGCACTGTGTACACTGTAGGTTGGATCTTCCGGGGGCATGTACTTCCACAAGTTGAACTAGAAGTGTGTGTGACTAGAGTGCAATGGCCTAGGTGTTCAGTCGACTCATGATCATGGGTGTTCTTGCTCCTCTATGTGTGTGGTAAAACATGCCTCACTGATAGTATGTGATGTTGGCCTGAGTCAGAGCATTTTGACATGTGTGGACCTTGGACATGACAATGTTTGGCTGACTCCAACGTGTTGCTAGCCCTTCATTGGTGTTGTGTGTGGAGGCAAATACTTGTTGACCTTTCTATACACTCCTGGGTGTGCATTGAACCTGGGATTGTTGGTTGTTCTTCCCACCCCACCCTCAAAGACTGTCAGGTGATTGGGAATAGGGTACCTAGGACTGTAGCAACCAGTATGTTACACGTACTTGTGACCTTTTGCAACTTTGTTTAGAACCTAGTGTACACATTCGGTTATGGCCCATGGGTTCAATATTTGCAAACAACAAATTACAAATGGCATTGAGTGAGGGTTGTGATAGTTATCACATAGAGTGACATATGTAGTGAAGTCAGTATGCGGAAGAGGTTCAGCCATAATGTCAGCTGCATTAGGCATTATTTGGATGAGTAGTTTAGGCTGATGTCATCCATCATGTAGAGACATGGATATGCTAGGTGTAAGATGCCCTTATGTATGCAGGCTTCACATGTACTTCCTCTGAGACTTTAAGTGAACTATGTTGTGACAATTGCTGTAACAAATACAGTACAAGTAATGTACAAATAACCCATTGTGCTATTCCACCCAATGCAATTCCCATGGTAAATATTTGCCATATCTCTTCACAGCTGCAAACATGAGTGCCGCAGATAGACACCAATTTGAGAGGCGTGCCATGCGATACCGGCACATCCTGCAGGTGCAGTCGGGGTACAGGAGGATGGCCCGAAAACATCAATCAGATCGGGCCTCCAGGGCATGGTGGGCCTCACCACGGGGTGGCCCTACATTGCCCACAACAGCCACCACCACCACATCCACCAGGTCTCCCCAAGTAGCCCCAGCAACGTCGGGCACAGTTGACCCTGGCTCCTCATCAAGACCTGGACCCAGCCATGTTCAACAACCAGGACAGTCCAGTGGGCATTCAACTGCTGGCACAAGGTCCACCTCGGCCGGCACACAGACAGCATCAGCCCCTCCTGTGGACCCAGCCGCATTCCTGGCATTGAGCCGTAAATTGGACAAGGTGTTTACAAAGGTGGACAAGCTAAGCCAGGATGTGGCATATATAAAAAAAAAAGGGTTCGGTCCATCAGGCGGACCCTACGGAGGGCCAACCTCTAGGACATTTGCCATGTTTAACTTTTACCCCTCCCCTCTCTCCTCTTTCCTATTTTGTACTGATAGTTGGATTTTGGGGATTAGTATTAGGTTAGTATAGGTAGTTAACTTAGTTAGTGTTAGTGAAGAGGGTGAGGGGTCCTTATTCTTTCTATCTTTATTTTTTGTGTGGGTGGGTGGGTGGGGGTCAATGTTGGGATTCCTGTTTGTTTAAAAAAACCAAAAAATATATATATATGATTGTTTAGGATAGTATAGTATGTGTGTAGGTTAGTAAGTCTTGTCCTGCATGTGTCCTGTCTCATAATGGTGGGTGGGGGGTTGATGTTTAGATCGTTTCGTTATATGTGTAGAGTAAGTTTAGCTTAGGTTAGTTAGGGACAGTTGTGGGTTAGTAGTAGTCAGGTTAGATTAGTGTAGGTATGACTTTTTCCTTAGTTGCCTCTTGTGTGAATAAATAGTAATAAATATATAGTTAACCCTTTACATGATGCGTTAGGTGCTACTTTATCATGGCCTTGACATCAGTGTAGGTGAATGTTTTTGTATTACATTAGTGTCCTATGCTAGCCATCCCCAGAAAATGGAGGTTTAACATGCCAGCTACCCGTGTGATAACTTGGTAAGTATCCACCATTTGGGAGACCCACCATTGGTAGTTTGCATCGATCACCAAGGTTTTGTGTTGGTGAGTATGTATTCTACTTCACATAGTGTTCTTCCAGACTTGTTATTGCGGGTAATTTTATAGGTCGGACTGCAGTGTGATGTTCAGGGAGATCTTTGTAGATGAGGTGTTGTTAACACTCTTGTCTTGTTGCCTTCATTGCTGACCTACATCATGTGTGTACTAATTCAGCCTGACTTTCCTTCATGGAAGTATACTCAGAAAGGGTGATTGATGCAGTGTTATTTTTTTATGTTTGCTAACATTTTGCAGCATAATTTAATGTTTTTGTATTGCATGGTGCCTACATATCTCAGCCACCATTAGTTGACTAGAATTGCTATAGATGGTGCATTATTCTGTCCAACACAGCATGATTGTGTGTGGTTTGTCCCTTCATCAGTTATTCTCCTTAGTATGGTAAGGCTATGATGCAATCCTGGCCACTGCACAGATGTATCAGACTACATGATGTCAGGACAGTTGTATTGACAAGCTACATGGTTGCCACACAGGCACTTTGGAGTTATGTACTGCACAGTTGAAGTGTGAAATAACACAGAGACATATTAGGTGTGCAAGTGCTATTTATTGATAGGTGCTGTAGTGCAAAATGTCCATTGTCCATGTTTGTTGGTTCCGTTCTGGTGCATTCTTACATGGTGATCCTACAGAAGGGGTGTGGATGAGGCTCCTGACATGCTGGGGTGATGTCACAGACAGTGCAGAGGGACAGGAATTGGCAAATAGTAGGAGAGAGACATTCACTGGCAATGGTGACAAGTCATACAGTGGATAGCAGAACAGTCATTGAGTGTAGTTGTTGTGAGACTGGCATTTGACAAAACGTAGGACCTTGGTCAAAGTAGGCCATGGTGCAGGGACTAGTGCTTCCGGGTACTCTTCCGTGAGAATGTGATCTGTTCCATGTCTTCTTCTTCTGATGTGTGTGTTGCCTCGTTTGTCCTTGTTGTTGTTGGTTGTGAAGGGGCAACACACACCTCAGTGTTAGAAGACGTGGAGGCAGACATCCCGGGGGCTGCTCCCTGTGGAGTTATTAAGGGCAGTACTGCAGCAAGGAGGGCCTGCTGGTTTTTGAGAATAGCAGCCACATCACGATGGTAGGCAGCCAGGTCGGCCCTGAGGGGTTCAATGTTGCATTCGTGCACACGTTGACTGGATTGCAGTTGTAGGTGTTGTGTCAACTGGATGACAGCTGTGCTGATTTCCTTCAGTGTTTTGGCAAGTTCCTGCAAGAGAGATGTTCGGGCTTCCATAGCAGCTGCCTGATCTGCAAATGACATCATGCACGAACGCACCCCCTCAAGGCTGGCTACCATGTTTTGCATCCCCACCCGCACCTCCTTGGCCAGCTCCCGCTGTACCCCAACTACAGTTCTTTCAAAGCTGGTGCCAGTGTCGTCAGAGTCCTCAGCTGTGTTGGAGCTGGCAGGTCTTACAATTGGGGTGGTGGGTGGGTCTTCTGTGATGGCTGCTTGTTCTGTGCTCCTCCTTGTGACTGAAGGTGGGGTCTGGAGGGTTTCAAGGACCTTTTGGATGGTCTCCTGGGAAATATTTATGGGCTCGTCATCCATGTCCTCAGGGAATTCAGGGACAGGCATATCGGCAGGAGATCCATGTTCCTCTGCAATGAAACAGGGTACAATTAGTGTGTCTGTGTTGTGACAATTTTGCCATAACATGCAAGCCTTTTGATGACTTAACTTTGTGATCTGGTTTGGTATTGGTATCTGCTGTCCTTCATATGGGCATTGTTATAGGCCTATGGCCCACCTGTGTGTCACATGTATGATATAGAGTTATCAGACTTGTCTGCCTAATTGCCTCTAGGTGTTGCTTTGTACCAATTTGGGAATAGCCATCTTTTTGTCCTACCCGTCCCTCCGTGTATATCTATTCTTATGGAGAGACATTTTGTCGCGTGGGCTCTCATTATCCTACATGAGATTACTGGCTTTCTAGGCAGCAGGATAGCTAATGGTGTGGGGGACTGAGTCTGACCCACTTCTAAATGACTCTGTCACCCTAATTCTTTCTTTTTGCTCTGGCTAACTAGCAGTGCCTCATGTCTCCCACGGCAAAGAAATGATTAGACAGCCGAGCGCATTACATCTTTGGAACTTCACAGGGAAGTCGTGGTCACTCAGATCCAAACCAATTCTCTCTTTCCCAGTATGATCTCATATACAAATGACAAAGACAGTATTTGTTTTATATGATGATTTCCTGAAACAACTGACTTTTAGATAATTAGGTGTGAGCCACAATAACCCAAACAATACAACATGGTAGAATTGAAATAGTCACCAGGAGTGTAAAACATTCGAAAAAAGCTATCATGGTGCCTAACTGTTTCTACTCTCCCTCTGCTTGTTCTATTTAGAGCACAGCATGTTAAGCTTCGAGTTTGCCTGTCTGAATCACTGGGGAGACATCAGCCCTCATATCTGAGCAATGGCCTGTGATCTGGTTCAGCATCTGCAGCAAGGCAGGCAGCGTCTAGTTGTGGTTCTCTGTTCGGAAACTCCCTCTTGCGTGTATTGGGACAAGGAAGTGATTTTAAAACTAACATGTCATCGTGATGACAAAATGTCCCTACGCAGGAATGCCAAATCTGAACTCCTACCACGTCTATCGGCAATGTACCAGACTGTATCCTTGACTGGAGCACAGAGTGAATATGTTATGGAGAACTCCAGTGCTGAAGTAGGCAAAACAGTGTGATATGAATAATAAACAACACCGTAGAACTGGCTATTTGCAAAATAACTGATACGAAGCCTAATAAAAAGCATTTAGTGCAAAGTGCACAGAGGATCTAAGCTGTTAGCAAATGAATAAAAGTACATTCAGGGCAAAGTGCACAAAGGCATAAAGCCTGAAGCTAATGCGCAAAGTATACGTAAAACTTACCACACTACACTTTGACTGGCTGTGGGTGTTGTGAATGCCCTGGCAGCACACTTGCCTCTCAGGACCTGCCCCAAAAACTTTTTATTCACATTGACCTAAATGTACATGTTATGTGGCATATCCTATGCATGGCAATGTTAGGATGTGGTATGGATGTAAACATTGTTGATGTTTCCAGATGATGTTGGGTAATGTGTGTTTAATTGGATTGCCCTGTTTATCGTATCAAAGTCCTATTTGGTTCTCAGACTGTGCAGGTGTGTTTCAGTGACCAGTTGCCTGTGTCCCCTCCTCAATGTTGTTGTCTGAGCAGTATGACATTAGTGATGTTGCCTTGTTAGCCAGGCACGTGAGGGACCCTGACGTAAGCAGCATGTGTGTGTCCTTAGTGCTGTGTGGCTCCTATTGCTGTTTACTTTGGCTGATGTATGTGTCAAGTATGGACATTGGCATTTGAGTGTACTGGTGCCTTTGTCTTATTTCTAGAAAGAGTTGCAGATGTCATCCTCACCCCCTAATTTAGGTATGTATGTTCCATGGGGAGGTTCCTGCCATTTGCTACTATAGCTGCACAGAGATCAGAGGTGTTATTGTCAACTGTTGTCGCAGTTACATTGCAGTTGTTGTTTTGGCTACTGGATTACTGATAGGGACCTAGTTGATGTAGGATACATTTTGACTGACGAATGCCTGGATGTAAGTTTGACGTAGTGGCCTTCCCACCTGTCGCTGCTTTCCCTTGGCTCCATTGTTGTAATTACAGGATGGCCCCATGGGACTGTTGTTGGTGCTGTATTTTGTCGTGCCCCAGCTTCAGTCTGTGCTGGCCATGCCCCCCTGCCGTGCCCCTTTACCCATGCCACTTCATATATATGCTGAGTTACATGCATTGTGTAGTAGGTATTCCCCCCCCCCCGGTTGCAGTTACCATTATTGCATTATAATTCCCCATGCGACTTACCCTGCATGTGCGTTGTGTCGTGGTAGTCTGTGCTGTCCTGTCCTTGAATCCCTGTGACGATCTCCTCAGGGATGACGGCTGCGACCATCTCCTCCATGTGGTCCAGGGCCTCCTGGTGTGCTGGACTCCCCCCTCCAGTCTGCAGTGCTGCCTTCCTGTTCCGGGCCATTTTTTCTTTTGTCCTACGTTTGCAGTCATGCCAGCGTTTCTTACACTCGGTGACTTTTCTGCGTTCTTCAGCCACACTGTTGATCTTGTCCACAATTTTTTGCCATATGGCCTCTCTCCTACTGATTGGCAATTTAGAGGTGATGACAAATTGGTGCTGGTGTTCCGTCACCTCTTTAACCAGGATTTCCTGCTCCTCTGCACTGAAGCGACACTTTCTTTTTTTTCTATAAATGTCCTGGTTCCTATATGGATATTCCTGGCTGGTTCCTGGTCTGCTGTCATCTTCCTGGGGTCTGTTGTGGCATCTGGGATCCATTTTGGCTCTCCTCTGCTGAAAGGGCAGTGTTCGCGGGTGATTTTGACGCTATTGCGTCAAAAAACTGAGCTTTCTGGGTTGCGCTGTCGTAAATCGACCCACAGCGATTTGCGTCGCGTTAACGTTCGTTTCCTTTACGACTTGACGCCGCTGTGTGCGTCACAAAATAATGACTCCCACCTGTTGGTTGCGCCGCCGTGCGTCAAAGTATAAATTTGACGCCCGTAAGGCGCATCGAAATGGCGTTAGCCGGCGTTAAAATTTGCGTCAAGAAGTATAAATATGGCCCACCATGTCACAAGGACACCGCACCCACTAACAGGCTCTCTTTCTGGGCCTTGTAGTCCAAGTGTACTCATAGGACTATCATTCTCAAAAGCAGTGAATTGTAGTGTCCTTGTGACAAAGTCATTAGTGGGGGGCATATTTATTATTTCACACAGCGCAGAGCACTGCGTTGAGTGCAGTGCTTATTTTGTAAATAAAAATGTGCCGGTGCCCAGAGCCCTCCTCTTAAACACGCGGCTGCCGTAATTAAATAGGCAAACGCGGAATACTAAGGCAGTGTAATCCTGAAGCCTCCTGGGGCCTCCTTAACCCATTTAAAGCCACTCCCTGCCCCTTCAGTTCACTCTTGCAGCTTTCTGCTTTCTCTCTTTGTGACGCCTTTTCTCTTCCTCTTTCTTTCTCATATGTGTCTTTTACTCGCAATAAATGCTTAAGGCAGAAAAATAAGTGCTGGCCCTCAAAAATAAGTGCTGGTGCTCCACACCGGAAACATCAAGCACAAATTAAGCACTAGTTGAGTGAAAAGGAGAGATCAGAAATACTACATATTTACAAAGATATGGAGCATTTCTGCTTTCATTTTGTGCTGCCCCAAGTATCCTTCCACTACAGTGCAAGGATGGCTCCGTTGCCTGAAGCATATTTCTCTTTCAATGTGTGCTGCAGAATTCAACACACATGGGGAGAGGGAGTCACAAGTAGAAATAAGGATATTTCTTCTCGTTATGGCTTCCATAATGACTCTCGTATAGCAACAAGACTACTGATTTGGGGCGACAGCATCTCTGATTGTAGGCGACTGTATCCCCCACCAGTTAGAAGCTGTTGGCCTAACCTTAGTAGCTCTCTAGCAGCATCTCACCTAAACGGTGAAGGTGGTTTGTGGCAGCCTAGTGAACGGAAAGCTGAAAATCCCTCAGGGAAATCATGGTGAACAAGCTTTACCCTTTTCTCTCCACACACAACTCTCTTATACACACATAGGCAAGGAAAGAGATGCATGACAGTTTCAATACATTTATTGAAAATACTTCAATCTAAAACAAAACACATGAGCTGCAATGATAAGGATAGTGAGGAATAGCAAAACCATAACAGTGAGAATCAGATGTGTGAATATGAACAACCCCAAAAATGTTGCAATGATATAGAAATGCAGGGGCATATTTATACTCCGTTTGCGCCGAATTTGCGTCGTTTTTTTCGACGCAAATTCGACGCAAAACTAACTCCATATTTATACTTTGGCGTTAGACGCGTCTAGCGCCAAACTTCATGGAGTTAGGGTCATTTTTTTGCGTGAACACCTTCCTTGCGTTAATGATATGCAAGGTAGGCGTTCCCGTCTTAAAAAATGACTGCGATGCATATGCGTCGTATTTATACTCCCGGGCAAAAATGACGCCCGGGAGTGGGCGGGTCTAAAAAACCTGCATTTGCGCCAGATTTTAGCGCCTGGGTCACGGCAGGCGTTAAGGGACCTGTGGGCTCAGAATGAGCCCAGAGTTGCCCTCCCCTGCCCCCAGGGACACCCCCTGCCACCCTTGCCCACCCCAGGAGGACACCCAAGGATGGAGGGACCCACCCCAGGGACATTAAGGTAAGTCCAGGTAAGCATTTTTTTTTATTTTTTTTGTGGCATAGGGGGGCCTGATTTGTGCCCCCCTACATGCCACTATGCCCAATGACCATGCCCAGGGGACAGAAGTCCCCTGGGCATGGCCATTGGGCAAGGGGGCATGACTCCTGTCTTTGCTAAGACAGGAGTCATTTCAATGGGGGATGGGCGTCGTAAAAAAATGGTGCAAATCAGGTTGTGGCGATTTTTTTGCCTCAGCCTGACTTGCACCATTTGTGGACGCCCATACGCCATTTTCCCCCTACGCCGGCGCTGCCTGGTGTACGTCGTTTTTTTTAACGCACACCAGACAGCGCCGGTAACGTCATTCAATAAATACGGCGCCCGCATGGCGCTTCAGAATGGCGTTAGCGGGTGCTAATTTTTTTGACGCAAAACTGCGTTGGCGCAGTTTTGCGTCAAAAAGTATAAATATGGGCCGCAATTCCTACGTAAACTACTACTTTCCAACCCCTAAGTGAGAGCATGGTGATGTCAGCCAAATCTGTCCACACAGTATTCATAAGAAGCACGCCCCACCCCCGTTCCCTTGGTACAAGGTTAGTTCTTCAATCTCCAGATAAGAGGATGCAGAGACACAAAGGCTCAGGTTGGCGACAAACAGGCATCAGCATGGATGTAAAATCCTGGCTAGAACCCCCTCTAATGCTCTTTGTCCTACAAGATGTTTCTATACGGGGCATGTTTATGTTCTTGTATAGAAGCCTAAGAGGGTATGTACCTAGGCGCTGGACTGTTTACATAGTCTTGTGGCGGCAATACAAAATATTATCCTGTGTGGCTCGCACTTTGTTCTTATGAACCTGAGGAAAAAGCACATGATGCAAAG
The DNA here is from genome assembly GCF_031143425.1 of Pleurodeles waltl. Lineage (NCBI taxonomy): Eukaryota > Metazoa > Chordata > Amphibia > Caudata > Salamandridae > Pleurodeles > Pleurodeles waltl. The sequence goes on from NC_090436.1 coordinate 300,006,476, forward strand.
TATCTTATCCATAACACTGATAGTAGTGTCACTCTCGCAGAATAGTAACTGATTTTGAAAATAAAACAGTGCCACTAAAATAAGCCAAACTAAAATGAATAAAAATTATGAATAAATGAATACAGAATATATTATCTGTGTGAAAGGGCAAGGCACAGGCTGCAAGCCTAAGTTACGCTGTCACTGTGCCCAGGAAGGGAACTACGTATGGACTCACAACACGGCTTTGTCAGGTAAGTGCACCATTTTGGAGCAAACCTAGGTTTAGCAGTCTTTGTAAAAATGGGTTTACGTCGAAATACGGTTGTGGCTGCATGGAAATGCCCATCCTCTATTCATGTAATATCTACATAACGTAAAATATCACAAGGCTCTGCTACGCTCTACATTGCATTACTTTTTATTTTCTAAATCACACGCAGCCACAGAACGTGGCTTGATGTGGTTTAGTAATCCAGGGGTTAGGGGCACCTTCCTGTACAAACATAATTCCTTAATCACTCCCTTAACCAGTCCCTTAATCCCTTAAACAATCCCTGCAGAATGCAGCACACATTGAAAGAGGGAAAAAAGAGGCAAAATAAAGATATTCATCCTAGTTACCCATCACTTGGGGAGGCGTAGCAGTTTTGGCACATTGCCAGGTCTGCCACTTATGGTAAATCTGGTAATGTGTCAAAATCGATGGGTGTTGCGTGGAAATACCCACGCACCTCTCTTGGAATGCCTTTCTGGGTCTGAGTGACGCAATATAGCATTTTGCGCTGCATTGTGTTACTCCAGACTTATCAAGCCTCTCAGGGATAGGCAAAGGGGCCTTGCGTGGTTTGATAAATCACATTTAGCGATTGTATCGAACTTGAACACTGTAGCATGGTGCAAGTGTGATACAACTCCTACATAAATATGTCCCATAGTGTGCAATGCACAGAGGTCCACTTTACACAAGAATTGAAAAGCAGCTATCACAGCAATAAATGAACACCAGATTGCAAACTAAAGTACCAAGGCCCATATTTATATTTTTTTACGCAAATCAGCGCTAGTGCAGATTTGCGTCACAAAGTTTAGCGCCGGCTAATGCCACTCCAACGTGCCAGCCATGCACCTTATTTATCGAATGCCGTTACCCGGAGCTGCGGCCTGGTTAGCGTCAAAATAAATTACGGTAACCGGGCAGCGAAGGGAAGACTAGGTGTTGTGCGCCAAAGAATGGTGCAAGTCAGGTTAGAGTAAAAAATATTGGCTCTAACATGACTAGTGCCGTTTTTTGACACACAACCCCCATGGAAATTACTCCTGTCTTAGCAAAGACAGGAGTCATGCACCCCTGCCCAATGGCCATGCCCATCGGACTTCTTTCCCCTGGGCATGGTCATTGGGCACTGTGGCATGTACGGGGACCCAACTTAGGCCCCCCTATGCCACTTTAAAAAAAATTATACTTACCTGCACTTACCTGCACTCACCATGGATGTGGCCTCCCATCCATTGGTGTCCTCCAGGGGTGGGCGAGGGTGGCAGAGGACGCCCCTCGGTGCAGGGAAGGGCACCTGTGGACTGCTTCCATGGTCTATCACAATGGAAATGAGCCCACAGGTCCCTTAACGCCTGCCCTGACCCAGGCGTTAAAAAACAGCGCAAATCCGGCTGGGGGCCATATTTTAAGGCCCACCTCCTCCTGTGCGTCATTTTGATGCCGGAGGATAAATAAGGTGCACATACCTTAGTGTAATTGTTTGCATGGGAACGCCTACCTTGCATGTCCTTAGTGCAAGGTCGTTTTTCACGTACAAAAAAATGACTCAATCTCAATCATTTTGGCGCTAGTCGGGTCTAGCGCCAAAGTATAAATATGGAGTTAAGTTTGCACCAGATTTGCGCCAAAATAAATGACAAAAATCTGATGCAAACATAGTATAAATATGGGCCTCAGCATACCAACAAAAAGGCACATTTGTTTGTGTTATATACCATTAACATACAATGAGGTATCACAGCACTAGATTGTAATTAAAACACAATGCTTATATTTTCTTTTATTTTAATGCACATTTTTAAACTTTAAAAATGTTTTTTATGAGACCTTTTTCTGTTTTATTGTATATTGTAAAGCATATGTGACTGGGCTCACAGACCCAAAAGCCTATTGTTCTACTGTTTTCAAAATAGCACTGAGTTCATATAGATACATTTTAATTTCCGCACGTTAGACCTGTCAGCATTAGGGTGGTCTTCGCCCAAACGTTTTGACTGGTTGCCTCCAATTTTGCTGCATTTGTTTCTGTTTGCAGTAGGACTAACAGCTTGTGGTACTTCACCCGTGTTCACCCAGCACTGGCAACAGGATCCAGGGATCTCTAGTATCGATATATGATACTGCACCTCAATACACAGGGATCTCTAGTAATGAGCTTTGATACTGCAGCTCGTATGACCCAGGTTTTTCTGCTTCTAGCATTAGAGCTTAGCTCATACAAGCTGCACTATCAAAGCTCGTTATTAAAGATCCCTGGACTCACTTTTATTTCCCTTTCATAAGCATCAGTTTAAAAAAACTGAGCAACACATCTGACGAACCAGAAACAGGGATTTGAGAAGTTTATTGGAAAACCATGCCCCCTCTTATTGTTGGGCCCTCCTGGCACATCACAATGTACACAAAAGAAACCAAGAAGATGCCAGGCACACTGACTTCAAGGAGAGGCAATAGTTAGCCACCAAAGATTCCTCCAGCATTGTTCTATTTACCCACCAATTACCTCCAAGATAGAAATGTTTCAGAATGTGAAAATGATGTCCTTCGGACCTGATTCTAAATGAAATAAACTGGAAAAAAGCCATGACACCACACGTCACACTGAAAACACTGTTATATGTCTTTTGCTGCTATAGCACCCTCCCTCCCCCCCCCCCCAACACCTTAATAAATCATTTCCTGTTCAAAGCAGAACATCTTATCTCAGTACCTAGACAATGATTTTGGGCTTAACCGTAGATAATGACACAAGCAGCCCCCAGTAGTATAGGCATTCTAAGTAAAATAAATTATTTCTCAGTAGAGGCCAGAAGATGTATGTCAGATGTAAGTGGAGGTCATCATGTATACATAAGTCTGCAAACAACACTGGGTGAGGTATGGTGCACTACCACATGCCCTACCTAGAGATCTCTCTCTGGAAAGCTGGGCTCTGGTCCTGGGAGAACCATGATGCACTATCACAGGCTGTCAATAGAGGATCCTAGAAAAGAAAATACAGCCCTGCATAAACTATGGCGCACTACCAATGGCCGACACTAGGGGTCCCTTTAGAGCCAGGCTCAAGTGCTGAGCGCTCTATGGTGCACTACCACCGCTGGTTACTACAGATCACTGGAGAGCGAGGCTCAAGTACCGGGCGCACTATGGTGCACTACCACCGCTGCCTACTAGGGGTCCCTGGAGAGCCAGGCTCCAGCTCTGTGAGTCGGCGGGTGAAGGACCACAGCCTGTTCCTAGAAGAGATCTCCGTACACGGAGGTCACGGCGGTAGGTGCTCACCTCACATACTCATTAATTGTAGCCCTACATTAAGCTTAACTTTAACGACTAAATTTTTTTATTCATTTTCACGTTACAAGAGCAAAGATTATGTTAAAGAACTGACGAGCACACTACTCTGTTTTGAGACAGGGTTCGAGTATTCAAAGAAACAAAAACAAAAAAACACGTCGGATCTATGTGCCTTGCTGGCGCAATTTAAATTAGACAAGAGATCGATGACAGTCACTAGGAAATCAGGGAGGGCTAAGGGTTAACTTGAGACTCCATATGGTGTTAAATAATTCTTCCATTTGCCCAACAAGTTTGGACTTCCTCCTCAAAGATAATGAAAAAATAAACGATGCTAAACAGGATAAACTGCGGAGATTCCACGTGGTACATGAGCAGCATCCAGAAAACCAATACCAGAAGAGTTTTCCTATGACTCCGTGTCACAAGGAAACCGCAAACACTAACAGGCTCTCATTCTGGGCCTTGTAGTCCAAGTGTACTCATAGGACTATCTTTCTCGAAAGCAGTGATTTGTAGTTCGAATTGTAGTGTCCTTGTGACAAAGTCATTAGTGGGGGGCATATTTATTATTTCACACAGCCCAGAGCACTGCGTTGAGTGCAGTGCTTATTTTGTAAATAAAAATGTGCAGGTGCCCAAAGCGCTCCTCTTAAACACGCGGCTGCCGTAATTAAATAGGCAAACACGGAATACTAAAGCAGTGTAATCCTGAAGCCTCCTGGGGCCTCCTTAACCCATTTAAATCCACTCCCTGCCCCTTCAGTTCACTCTTGCAGCTTTCTGCTTTCTCTCTTTGTGACGCCTTTTCTCTTCCTCTTTCTTTCTCATATGTGTCTTTTACTCGCAATAAATGCTTGAAGCAGAAAAATAAGTGCTGGCCCTCAAAAATAAGTGCTGGTGCTCCACACCGGAAACATCAAGCACAAATTAAGCACTAGTTGAGTGAATAGGAGAGATCAGAAATACTCCATATTTACAAAGATATGGAGCATTTCTGCTTTCATTTTGTGCTGCCCCAAGTATTCTTCCACTACAGTGCAAGGATGGCTCCGTTGCCTGAAGCATATTTCTCTTTGAATGTGTGCTGCAGAATTCAACACACATGGGGAGAGGGAGTCACAAGTAGAAATAAGGATATTTCTTCTCGTTATGGCTTCCATAATGACTCTTGTATAGCAACAAGACTACTGATTTGGGGCGACAGCACCTCTGATTGTAGGCGACTGTATCCCCCACCAGTTAGAAGCTGTTGGCCTAACCTTAGTAGCTCTCTAGCAGCATCTCACCTAAACGGTGAAGGTGGTTTGTGGCAGCCTAGTGAACGGAAAGCTGAAAATCCCTCAGGGAAATCATGGTGAACAAGCTTTACCCTTTTCTCTCCACACCCAACTCTCTTATACACACATAGGCAAGGAAAGAGATGCATGACAGTTTCAATACATTTATTGAAAATACTTCAATCTAAAACAAAACACATGAGCTGCAATGATAAGGATAGTGAGGAATAGCAAAACCATAACAGTGAGAATCAGATGTGTGAATATGAACAACCCCAAAAATGTTGCAATGATATAGAAATGCAATTCCTACGTAAAAGACTACTTTCCAACCCCTAAGCGAGAGCATGGTGATGTCAGCCAAATCTGTCCACAAAGTGTTCATAAGAAGCACGCCCCACTTCGTTACCTTGGTACAAGGTTAGTTCTTCAATCTCCAGATAAGAGGATGCAGAGACACAAAGGCTCAGGTTGGCGACAAACAGGCATCAGCATGGATGTAAAATCCTGGCTGGAACCCTCTCTAATGCTCTTTGTCCTACAAGATGTTTGTATAGGGGGCATGTTTATGTTCTTGTACAGAAGCCTAAGAGGGTATGTACCTAAGCGCGGGACTGTTTACATAGTCTTGTGGCGGAAATACAAAATATTATCCTGTGTGGCTCGCACTTTGTTCTTATGAACCCGAGGAAAAAGCACATGATGCAAAGTATCTTATCCATAACACTGATAGTAGTGTCACTCTCGCAGAATAGTAACTGATTTTGAAAATAAAACAGTGCCACTAAAATAAGCCAAACTAAAATGAATAAAAATGATGAATAAATGAATACAGAGCATATTATCTGTGTAAAAGGGCAAGGCACAGGCTGCAAGCCTAAGTTAAGCCGTCACTGTGCCCAGGAAGGGAACTACGTATGGACTCACAACACGGCTTTGTCAGGTAAGTGCACCATTTTGGAGCAAACCTCGGTTTAGCAGTCTTTGTAAAAATGGGTTTACGTCGAACTACGGTTGTGGCTGCATGGAAATGCCCATCCTCTATTCATGTAATATCTACATAACGTAAAGTATCACAAGGCTCCGCTACGCTCTACATTGCATTACTTTTTATTTTCTAAATCACACGCAGCCACAGAACGTGGCTTGCTGTGGTTTAGTAATCTAGGGGTTAGCGGCACCTTCCTGTACAAAAAGAATTCCTTAATCACTCCCTTAACCAATCCCTTAATCCCTTAAACAATCCCTGCAGAATGCAGCACACATTGAAAGAGGGAAAAAAGAGGCAAAATAAAGATATTCATCCTAGTTACGCATCACTTGGGGAGGCGTAGCAGTTTTGGCACATTACCAGGTCTGCCACTTATGGTAAATCTGGTAATGTGTCAAAATCGATGGGTGTTGCGTGGAAATACCCACGCCCCACTCATGGAATGCCTTCCTGGGTCTGAGTAACGCAATGTAGCAGTTTGCGCTGCATTGTGTTACTCCAGACTTATCAAGCCTCTCAGGGATAGGCAAAGGGGCCTTGCGTCGTTTGATAAATCACATTTAGCGATTGTATCGAACTTGAACACTGTAGCATAGTGCAAGTGCGATACAACTCCTACATAAATATGTCCCATAGTGTGCAATGCACAGAGGTCCACTTCACACAAGAATTGAAAAGCAGCTATCACAGCAATAAATGAACACCAGGTTGCAAACTAAAGTAAAAAGGCCCATATTTATATTTTTTTACGCAAATCAGCGCTAGCGCAGATTTGCGTCACAAAGTTTAGCGCCGGCTAATGCCACTCCAACGTGCCAACCATGCACCTTATTTATGGAATGACGTTACCCGGAGCTGCAGCCTGGTTAGCGTCAAAATAAATTATGGTAACCGGGCAGCGGAGGCGAAGGGAAGACTAGGTGTTGTGCGCCAAAGAATGGTGCAAGTGAGGTTAGAGTAAAAAATATTGGCTCTAACATGACTAGTGCCGTTTTTTGACACACAACCCCCATGGAAATTACTCCTGTCTTAGCAAAGACAGGCGTCATGCACCCCTGCCCAATGGCCATGCCCAGCGGACTTCTTTCCCCTGGGCATGGTCATTGGGCACTGTGGCATGTACGGGGGCCCAACTTAGGCCCCCCTATGCCACTTAAAAAAAAATTATACTTACCTGCACTTCCCTGCACTCACCATGGATGTGTCCTCCCATCCATTGGTGTCCTCCAGGGGTGGGCGAGGGTGGCAGAGGATGCCCCTGGGTGCAGGGAAGGGCACCTGTGGACTGCTTCCATGGTCTATCACAATGGAAATGAGCCCACAGGTCCCTTAACGCCTGCCCTGACCCAGGCGTTAAAAAACAGCGCAAATCCGGCTGGGGGCCATGTTTTAAGGCCCACCTCCTCCTGTGCGTCATTTTGATGCCGGAGGATAAATAAGGGGCACATACCTTAGTGTAATTTTTTGTATGGAAACGCCTACCTTGCATGTCCTTAGTGCAAGGTCGTTTTTCACGTACAAAAAAATGACTCAAACTCAATAATTTTGGCGCTAGTCGGGTCTAGCACCAAAGTATAAATATGGAGTTAAGTTTGCACCGGATTCGCGCCAAAATAAATGACAAAAATCCGATGCAAACATAGTATAAATATGGGCCTCAGCATACCAACAAAAAGGCACATTTGTGTTATATACCATTAACATACAATGAGGTATCACAGCACTAGATTGTAATTAAAGCACAATGCTTATATTTTCTTTTATTTTAATGCAAATTTTTAAACTTTAAAAATGTTTTTTATGAGACCTTTTTCTGTTTTACTGTATATTGTAAAGCATATGTGACAGGGCTCACAGACCCAAAAGCCTATTGTTCTACTGTTTTCAAAATAGCACTGAGTTCATATAGATACATTTTAATTTCCGCACGTTAGACCTGTCAGCATTAGGGTGGTCTTCGCCCAAACGTTTTGACTGGTTGCCTCCAATTTTGCTGCATTTGTTTCTGTTTGCAGTAGGACTAACAGCTTGTGGTACTTCACCCGTGTTCACCCAGCATTGGCAACAGGATCCAGGGATTTCAAGTATCGATATATGATACTGCACCTCAATACACAGGGATTTTTAGTAATGAGCTTTGATATTGCAGCTCGTATGACCCAGGTTTTTCTGCTTCTAGCATTAGAGCTTAGCTCATACAAGCTGCACTTTCAAAGCTCGTTATTAAAGATCCCTGGACTCACTTTTATTTCCCTTTCATAAGCATCAGTTTTAAAAAACTGAGCAACACATCTGACAAACCAGAAACAGGGATTTGAGAAGTTTATTGGAAAACCATGCCCCCTCTTATTGTTGGGCCCTCCTGGCACATCACAATCTACACAAAAGAAACCAAGAAGATGCCAGGCACACTGACTTCAAGGAGAGACAACAGTTAGCCACCAAAGATTCCTCCAGCATTGTTCTATTTACCCACCAATTACCTCCAAGATAGAAATGTTTCAGAATGTGAAAATGATGTCCTTCGGACCTGATTCTAAATTAAATAAACTGGAAAAAAGCCATGACACCACACGTCACACAGAAAACACTGTTATATGTCTTTTGCTACTATAGCACCCCCCCAACACCTTAATAAATCATTTCCTGTTCAAAGCAGAACATCTTATCTCAGTACCTAGACAATTATTTTGGGCTTAACAGTAGATAATGACAGATGCAGCCCCCAGTAGTATAGGCATTCTCAGTAAAATCAATTCTTTCTCAGTAGAGGCCAGAAGATGTATGTCAGATGTAAGTGGAGGTCATCATGTATACATAAGTCTGCAAACAACGCTGGGTGAGGTATGGTGCACTACCACATGCCCTACCTAGAGATCTCTCTCTGGAAAGCTGGGCTCTGGTCCTGGGAGAACCACGATGCACTATCACAGGCTGTCAATAAGAGGATCCTAGAAAAGAAAATACAGCCCTGCATAAACTATGGCGCACTACCACTGGCCGTCAGTAGGGGTCCCTTTAGAGCCAGGCTCAAGTGCTGAGCGCACTATGGTGCACTACCACCGCTGGTTACTACAGATCACTGGAGAGCGAGGCTCAAGTACCGGGTGCACTATAGTGCACTACCACCGCTGCCTCATAGGGGTCCCTGGAGAGCCAGGCTCCAGCTCTGTGGGTCGGCGGGTGAAGGACCACAGCCTGTTCCTAGAAGAGATCTCCGTACACGGAGGTCACGGCGGTAGGTGCTCACCTCACGTACTCATTAATTGTAGCCCTACATTAGGCTTAACTTTAACGACTACATTTTTTTATTCATTTTCACGTTACAAGAGCAAAGATCATGTTAAAGAACTGATGAGCACACTACTCTGTTTTGAGACAGGGTTCGAGTATTCAAAGAAACAACAAAAAAAAAACACATCGGATCTTTGTGCCTTGCTGGCACAATTTAAATTAGACAAGAGATCGATGACAGTCACTAGGAAATCAGGGAGGGCTAAGGGTTAACTTGAGACTCCATATGGTGTTAAATAATTCTTCCATTTGCCCAACAAGTTTGGACTTCCTCCTCAAAGATAATGAAAAAATAAACGATGCTAAACAGGATAAACTGCGGAGATTCCTCGTGGTACATGAGCAGCATCCAGAAAACCAATACCAGAAGAGTTTTCTCATGACTCCGTGTCACAAGGACACCGCATCCACTAACAGGCTCTCATTCTGGGCCTTGTAGTCCAAGTGTACTCATTGGACTATCATTCTCGAAAGCAGTGATTTGTAGTTCGAATTGTAGTGTCCTTGTGACAAAGTCATTAGTGGGGGGCATATTTATTATTTCACACAGCGCAGAGCACTGCGTTGAGTGCAGTGCTTATTTTGTAAATACAAATGTGCCGGTGCCCAAAGCCCTCCTCTTAAACACGCGGCTGCCGTAATTAAATAGGCAAACATGGAATACTAAGGCAGTGTAATCCTGAAGCCTCCTGGGGCCTCCTTAACCCATTTAAAGCCACTCCCTGCCCCTTCAGTTCACTCTTGCAGCTTTCTGCTTTCTCTCTTTGTGACGCCTATGTGTCTTTTACTCGCAATAAATGCTTGAGGCAGAAAAATAAGTGCTGGCCCTCAAAAATAAGTGCTGGTGCTCCACACCGGAAACATCAAGCACAAATTAAGCACTAGTTGAGTGAAAAGGAGAGATCAGAAATACTACATATTTACAAAGATATGGAGCATTTCTGCTTTCATTTTGTACTGCCCTAAGTATCCTTCCACTACAGTGCAAGGATGGCTCCGTTGCCTGAAGCATATTTCTCTTTCAATGTGTGCTGCAGAATTCAACACACATGGAGAGAGGGAGTCACAAGTAGAAATAAGGATATTTCTTCTCGTTATGGCTTCCATAATGACTCTCGTATACCCACAAGACTACTGATTTGGGGCGACAGCACCTCTGATTGTAGGCGACTGTATCCCCCACCAGTTAGAAGTTGTTGGCCTAACCTTAGTAGCTCTCTAGCAGCATCTCACCTAAACAGTGAAGGTGGTTTGTGGCAGCCTAGTGAATGGAAAGCTGAAAATCCCTCAGGGAAATCATGGTGAACAAGCTTTACCCTTTTCTATCCACACACAACTCTCTTATACACACATGGGCAAGGAAAGAGATGCATGACAGTTTCAATACATTTATTGAAAATACTTCAATCTAAAACAAAACACATGAGCTGCAATGATAAGGATAGTGAGGAATAGCAAAACCATAACAGTGAAAATCAGATGTGTGAATATGAACAACCCCAAAAATGTTGCAATGATATAGAAATGCAATTCCTACGTAAAAGACTACTTTCCAACCCCTAAGCGAGAGCATGGTGATGTCAGCCAAATCTGTCCACACAGTGTTCATAAGAAGCACGCCCCACCCCCGTTACCTTGGTACAAGGTTAGTTCTTTAATCTCCAGATAAGAGGATGCAGAGACACAAAGGCTCAGGTTGGCGACAAACAGGCATCAGCATGGATGTAAAATCCTGGCTGGAACCCCCTCTAATGCTCTTTGTCCTACAAGATGTTTGTATAGGGGGCATGTTTATGTTCTTGTACAGAAGCCTAAGAGGGTATGTACCTAAGCGCTGGACTGTTTACATAGTCTTGTGACGGCAATACAAAATATTATCCTGTGTGGCTCGCACTTTGTTCTTATGAACCTGAGGAAAAAGCACATGATACAAAGTATCTTATCCATAACACTGATAGTAGTGTCACTCTCGCAGAATAGTAACTGATTTTGAAAATAAAACAGTGCCACTAAAATAAGCCAAACTAAAATGAATAAAAATAATCAATAAATGAATACAGAGCATATTATCTGTGTAAAAGGGCAAGGCACAGGCTTCAAGCCTAAGTTAAGCCGTCACTGTGCCCAGGAAGGGAACTACGTATGGACTCACAACACGGCTTTGTCAGGTAAGTGCACCATTTTGGAGCAAACCTCGGTTTAGCAGTCTTTGTAAAAATGGGTTTACGTCGAACTACGGTTGTGGCTGCATGGAAATGCCCATCCTCTATTCATGTAATATCTACATAACGTAAAGTATCACAAGGCTCCGCTACGCTCTACATTGCATTACTTTTTATTTTCTAAATCACACGCAGCCACAGAACGTGGCTTGCTGTGGTTTAGTAATCTAGGGGTTAGCGGCACCTTCCTGTACAAAAATAATTCCTTAATTACTCCCTTAACCAATTCCTTAATCCCTTAAACAATCCCTGCAGAATGCAGCACACATTGAAAGAGGGAAAAAAGAGGCAAAATAAAGATATTCATCCTAGTTACGGATCACTTGGGGAGGCGTAGCAGTTTTGGCACATTGCCAGGTCTGCCACTTATGGTAAATCTGGTAATGTGTCAAAATCGATGGGTGTTGCGTGGAAATACCCACGCACCACTCATGGAATGCCTTCCTGGGTCTGAGTAACGCAATGTAGCAGTTTGCGCTGCATTGTGTTACTCCAGACTTATCAAGCCTCTCAGGGATAGCAAAGGGGCCTTGCGTTGTTTGATAAATCACATTTAGCGATTGTATCGCACTTGAACCCAGTAGCATGGTGCAAGTGCGATACAACTCCTACATAAATATGTCCCATAGTGTGCAATGCACAGAGCTCCACTTTACACAAGAATTGAAAAGCAGCTATCACAGCAATAAATGAACACCAGGTTGTAAACTAAAGTACCAAGGCCCATATTTATATTTTTTTACGCAAATCAGCGCTAGCGCAGATTTGCGTCACAAAGTTTAGTGCCGGCTAATGCCACTCCAACGTACCAGCCATGCACCTTATTTATGAAATGACGTTTCCCGGAGCTGCGGCCTGGTTAGCGTCAAAATAAATTACGGTCACCGGGCAGCGGAGGCGAAGGGAAGATTAGGTGTTGTGCGCCAAAGAATGGTGCAAGTCAGGTTAGAGTAAAAAATATTGGCTCTAACTTGACTAGTGCCGTTTTTTGACACACAACCCCCATGGAAATTACTCATGTCTTAGCAAAGACAGGAGTCATGCCCCCCTGCCCAATGGCCATGCCCAGCGGACTTCTTTCCCCTGGGCATGGTCATTGGGCACTGTGGCATGTACGGGGGCCCAACTTAGGCCCCCCTATGCCACTTAAAAAAAAATTATACTTACCTGCACTTACCTGCACTCACCATGGATGTGTCCTCCCATCCATTGGTGTCCTCCAGGGGTGGGCGAGGGTGGCAGAGGACGCCCCTGGGTGCAGGGAAGGGCACCTGTGGACTGCTTCCATGGTCTACCACAATGGAAATGAGCCCACAGGTCCCTTAACGCCTGCCCTGACCCAGGCGTTAAAAAACAGCGCAAATCCGGCTGGGGGCCATGTTTTAAGGCCCACCTCCTCCTGTGCGTCATTTTGATGCCGGAGTCTAAAAAAGGTGCACATACCTTAGTGTAATTGTTTGCATGGGAACGCCTACCTTGCATGTCCTTAGTGCAAGGTCGGTTTTCACGCACAAAAAAATGACTCAAACTCAATAATTTTGGCGCTAGTCGGGTCTAGCACCAAAGTATAAATATGGAGTTAAGTTTGCACCGGATTTGCGCCAAAATAAATAACAAAAATCCGATGCAAACATAGTATAAATATGGACCTCAGCATACCAACAAAAAGGCACGTTTGTGTTATATACCATTAACATACAATGAGGTATCACAGCACTAGATTGTAATTAAAGCACAATGCTTATATATTTTGTTATTTTAATGCTCATTTTTAAACTTTAAAAATGTTTTTATGAGACTTTTTTCTGTTTTATTGTATATTGTAAAGCATATGTGACAGGGCTCACAGACCCCAAAGCCTATTTTTCTACTGTTTTCAAAATAGCACTGAGTTCATATAGATACATTTTAATTTCCGCACGTTAGACCTGTCAGCATTAGGGTGGTCTTCGCCCAAACGTTTTGACTGGTTGCCTCCAATTTTGCTGCATTTGTTTCTGTTTGCAGTAGGACTAACAGCTTGTGGTACTTCACCCGTGTTCACCCAGCACTGGCAACAGGATCCATGGATCTCTAGTATCGATATATGACGCTGCACCTCAATACACAGGGATCTCTAGTAATGAGCTTTGATATTGCAGCTCGTATGACCTAGGTTTTTCTGCTTCTAGCATTAGAGCTTAGCTCATACAAGCTGCACTATCAAAGCTCGTTATTAAAGATCCCTGAACTCACTTTTATTTCCCTTTCATAAGCATCAGTTTTAAAAAACTGAGCAACACATCTGACGAACCAGAAACAGGGATTTGAGAAGTTTATTGGAAAACTATGCCCCCTCTTATTGTTGGGCCCTCCTGGCACATCACAATCTACACAAAAGAAACCAAGAAGATGGCAGGCACACTGACTTCAAGGAGAGGCAATAGTTAGCCACCAAAGATTCCTCCAGCATTGTTCTATTTACCCACCAATTACCTCCAAGATAGAAATGTTTCAGAATGTGAAAATGATGTCCTTCGGACCTGATTCTAAATAAAATAAACTGGAAAAAAGCCATGATACCACACGTCACACAGAAAACACTGTTGTATGTCTTTTGCTGTTACAGCACCCTCCACCCCCCCCCCCCAACACCTTAATAAATCATTTCCTGTTCAAAGCAGAACATCTTATCTCAGTACCTAGACAATGATTTTGGGCTTAACAGTAGATAATGACAGAAGCAGCCCCCAGTATTATAGGCATTCTCAGTAAAATCAATTCTTTCTCAGTAGAGGCCAGAAGATGTATTTCAGATGTAAGTGGAGGCCATCATGTATACATAAGTCTGCAAACAACGCTGGGTGAGGTATGGTGCACTACCACATGCCCTACCTAGAGATCTCTCTCTGGAAAGCTAGGCTCTGGTCCTGGGAGAACCATGATGCACTATCACAGGCTGTCAATAGAGGTTCCTAGAAAAGAAAATACAACCCTGCATAAACTATGGCGCACTACCACACGCCGTCACTAGGGGTCCCTTTAGAGCCAGGCTCAAGTGCTGAGCGCACTATGGTGCACTACCACCGCTGATTACTAGAGGTCACTGGAGAGCGAGGCTCAAGTACCGGGCGCACTATAGTGCACTACCACCGCTGCCTACTAGGGGTCCCTGCAGAGCCAGGCTCCAGCTCTGTGAGTCGGCGGGTGAAGGACCACAGCCTGTTCCTAGAAGAGATCTCCGTACACGGAGGTCACGGCGGTAGGTGCTCATCTCAGTACTCACTAATTGTAGCCCTACATTAAGCTTAACTTTAACGACTAAACTTTTATTCATTTTCACGTTACAAGAGCAAAGATTATGTTAAAGAACTGAGGAGCACACTACTCTGTTTTGAGACAGGGTTCGAATATTCAAAGAAACAAAAAAAACACGTCGGATCTTTGTGCCTTGCTGGCGCAATTTAAATTAGACAAGAGATCGATGACAGTCACTAGGAAATCAGGGAGAGCTAAGGGTTAACTTGAGACTCCATATGGTGTTAAATAATTCTTCCATTTGCCCAACAAGTTTGGACTTCCTCCTGAAAGATAATGAAAAAATAAACGATGCTGAACAGGATAAACTGCGGAGATTCCTCGTGGTACATGAGCAGCATCCAGAAAACCAATACCAGAAGAGTTTTCCTATGACTCCGTGTCACAAGGACACCGCATCCACTAACAGGCTCTCATTCTGGGCCTTGTAGTCCAAGTGTACTCATAGGACTATCATTCTCGAATACAGTGATTTGTAGTTCGAATTGTAGAGTCCTTGTGACAAAGTCATTAGTGGGGGGCATATTTATTATTTCACACAGCGCAGAGCACTGCGTTGAGTGCAGTGCTTATTTTGTAAATAAAAATGTGCCGGTGCCCAAAGCCCTCCTCTTAAACACGCGGCTGCCGTAATTAAATAGGCAAACACGGAATACTAAGGCAGTGTAACCTGAAGCCTCCTGGGGCCTCCTTAACCCATTTAAAGCCACTCCCTGCCCCTTCAGTTCACTCTTGCAGCTTTCTGCTTTCTCTCTTTGTGACGCCTTTTCACTTTTCTCTTCCTCTTTCTTTCTCATATGTGTCTTTTACTCGCAATAAATGCTTGAGGCAGAAAAATAAGTGCTGGCCCTCAAAAATAAGTGCTGGTGCTCCACACCGGAAACATCAAGCACAAATTAAGCACTAGTTGAGTGAAAAGGAGAGATCAGAAATACTCCATATTTACAAAGATATGGAGCATTTCTACTTTTATTTTGTGCTGCCCCAAGTACCTTTCCACTACAGTGCAAGGATGGCTGTGTTGCCTGAAGCATATTTCTCTTTCAATGTGTGCTGCAGAATTCAACACACATGGAGAGAGGGAGTCACAAGTAGAAATAAGGATATCTCTTCTCGTTATGGCTTCCATAATGACTCTCGTATAGCAACAAGACTACTGATTTGGGGCGACAGCACCTCTGATTGTAGGCAACTGTATCCCCCACCAGTTGGAAGCTGTTGGCCTAACCTTAGTAGCTATCTAGCAGCATCTCTCCTAAACGGTGAAGGTGGTTTGTGGCAGCCTAGTGAATGGAAAGCTGAAAATCCCTCAGGGAAATCATGGTGAACAAGCTTTACCCTTTTCTCTCCAGACGCAACTCTCTTATACACACATAGGCAAGGAAAGAGATGCATGACAGTTTCAATACATTTATTGAAAATACTGCAATCTAAAACAAAACACATGAGCTGCAATGATAAGGATAGTGAGGAATAGTAAAACCATAACAGTGAGAATCAGATGTGTGAATATGAACCACCCCAACATGTTGCAATGATATAGAAATGCAATTCCTATGTAAAAGACTACTTTCCGACCCCTAAGCGAGAGCATGGTGATGTCAGCCAAATCTGTCCACACAGTGTTCATAAGAAGCACGCTCCACCCCCGTTACCTTGGTACAAGGTTAAGTCTCGAATCTCCAGATAAGAGGATGCAGAGACACAAAGGCTCAGGTCGGCGACAAACAGGCATCAGCATGTATGTAAAATCCTGGCTGGAACCCCCTCTAATGCTCTTTGTCCTACAAGATGTTTGGATAGGGGGCATGTTTATGTTCTTGTACAGAAGCCTAAGAGGGTATGTACCTAAGCTCTGGACTGTTTACATAGTCTTGCGGCGGCAATGCAAAATATTATCCTGTGTGGCTCGCACTTTGGCCCATATTTATACTTTTTGACGCTAAACTGCGCTAACGCAGTTTAGCGTCAAAAAGTTTTGCGCCGGCTAACGCCATTCTGAAGCGCCATGCGGGCGCCGTATTTATTGAATGGCGTTAGCCGGCGCAAGCAGACCGGCGCTGCCTGGTGTGCGCGAGAAAAACCACGTACACCAGGCAGCGCCGGCGTAGGGGGAAAATGGCGCATGGGCGTCTTAAAATGGGGCAAGTCAGGTTACGTCGAAAAAATCGTCGTAACCCGACTTGCGCCATTTATTTTCGACGCCCATCCCCCATCAACATGACTCCTATCATTGTAAAGATAGGAGTCATGCCCCCTTGCCCAATGGCCATGCCCAGGGGACTTCTGTCCCCTGGGCATGGTCATTGGGCATAGTGGCATGTAGGAGGGCACAAATCAGGCCCCCCTATGCCAAAAAAAATTATTAAAAAAAAATAAAAAAATACTTACCTGAATGTACCTGGGGTGGGTCCCTCCATCCTTGGGTGTCCTCCTGGGGTGGGCAAGGGTGGCAGGGGGGGTCCCTGGGGGCAGGGGAGGGCACTCTGGGCTCATTTTGAGCCCACTTGTCCCTTAACGCCATGCCTGACCCAGGCGTTAAAAAGCGGCGCAAATGCGCCGTTTTTAGCCACGCCCACTCCCGGGCGTCTCTTTTGCCCGGGAGTATAAATACCACGTAAAGGCCTGGGAGTCATTTTTTAGACGGGAACGCCTCCCTTGCATATCATTAACGCAAGGAAGGGGTTCACGCTAAAAAATGACGCACATTCCGGGAACTTTGGCGCTAGACGCCTCTAACGCCATAGTATAAATATGGCGTTAGTTGGCGTTACTTTAGCGTCGAATTTGCGTCGAAAAAAACAACGCAAATTCGGCGCAACCAGAGTATAAATACGGCCCTTTGTTCTTATGAACCCGAGGAAAAAGCACATGATGCAAAGTATCTTATCCATAACACTGATAGTAGTGTCACTCTCGCAGAATAGTAACTGATTTTGAAAATAAAACATTGCCACTAAAATAAGCCAAACTAAAATGAATAAAAATGAATAAATGAATACAGAGCATATTATCTGTGTAAAAGGGCAACGCACAGGCTGCAAGCCTAAGTTAAGCCGTCACTGTGCCCAGGAAGGGAACTACGTATGGACTCACAACACAGCTTTGTCAGGTAAGTGCACCATTTTGGAGCAAACCTAGGTTTAGCAGTCTTTGTAAAAATGGGTTTACGTTGAAATACGGTTGTGGGTGCATGGAAATGCCCATCCTCTATCCATGTAATATCTACATAACGTAAAGTATCACAAGGCTCCGCTACGCTCTACATTGCTTTACTTTTTATTTTCTAAATCACACGCAGCCACAGAACGTGGCTTGCTGTGGTTTAGTAATCCAGGGGTTAGGGGCACCTTCCTGTACAAAAATAATTCCTTAATCACTCCCTTAACCAATCCCTTAATCCCTTAAACAATCCCTGCAGAATGCAGCACACATTGAAAGAGGGAAAAAAGAGGCAAAATAAAGATATTCATCCTAGTTACGCATCACTTGGGGAGGCGTAGCAGTTTTGGCACATTGCCAGGTCTGCCACTTATGGTAAATCTGGTAATGCTTCAAAATCGTGGGTGTTGCATGGAAATACCCACGCACCACTCATGGAATGCCTTCCTGGGTCTGAGTAACGCAATGTAGTAGTTTGCGCTGCATTGTGTTACTCCAGACTTATCAAGCCTCTCAGGGATAGGCAAAGGGGCCTTGCGTGGTTTGATGAATCACATTTAGCGATTGTATCGCACTTGAACCCTGTAGCATGGTGCAAGTGCTACACAACTCCTACATAAATATGTCCCATAGTGTGCAATGCACAGAGGTCCACTTTACACAAGAATTGAAAAGCAGCTATTGTAGAAGCCTAATTATTCAGCACCCATTCAGGATACAAACGACCGTTAGCCAGCTCTTCTAGATAAACATAATTAATTTATTAGGGATAGAATAGAAAGACATGTACATGGAGGATGCTCTGTACTAGTGTACACAAACAGCCTAATACAAGGAAGTAATACACGATCTTTTATAGTATTAAACCACAAACATAATTCAACGTCTTATTGGTTCTTTGGCTTTGATGTATGATTGACGTATGACTACTTCTCCATTATGGCAGAGGTAGTTTTTCCTATCATACAATATATAGTAACAAAAAGCATGGAAAAGGATTTTACACAAGGTGGCCTACGTGCCTAATATCACATGGTCCATCTTGTGACAGAACTTGAGAACATCACGTACTCAGACTGGTACTTTCCAGAAGGGAGATTGCTTCAGCTAGCATGCAATGACGATGATATTTCATGATGGCTGTTCAGAGAGCAAGCCTTGCAACATAATGCGTTCCTAGCAGTAACGAATTACATTTGTAGACCTCTTTACTTAATGATAGGCCTGTGCAGAGATTGTCATTGTGTATCACAGGGGCCACTAGGCATAGCATACCTAAGAACTGTAAAATGCGATTCCACATTCCGCCCTCTGATACTCAATGACAAATCTAAGGGTCATGGTGTATTGCTCTCATTTATACCTCTTGCTCGTCCCTATTGTCATCCTTATATCTTTTTCTTTGATAATGTGTGTGTTTCTGGTGACAGTTTTTTTTTTTTTCAAGAGTAGGGCCAGGAAGTATGGTCAAACTGGTATGAGCACACATATCGTTATCAGTGCCACGATCCCTATCGCTAGTACCTCTACCAACCAGGTAGCCTGATCGCATCACTATGATCCCCTCTATTACTATTACCTCATCCACCCACATTGTTTTCCTCTTCCTGCGCACCCCGCCAAGTGTTCTCTTTTCTCCCTTCTATAATGCTGTTCTATGCGCCATTTTTGGTAGCACGAATGCTAGGTAGCAGGTACCTTGCCATCCTGCTGGCAATTTAAAAAATTCCGATGTCCCACATATAATAAATATTCCTTTGGGAGGTGTCAGGCCTATGGACAAGCCTGTTGTGTCATTTCTTTTGTAGTCCTGGCTCAATGTTGTATTGCAAATACTATGTCCCACATCAATTCCGTTTTTGCTAGTGTCTGCGTTACCTCTTGAGTATTTGAAACACCATGGTGCCTTTATTTCTGTATCTATGGCCAGGCATGGTATTCGCTGTTCTGAGCCATGATCCCTTTCAGTGTAACCCTTCCCTCTCTCTGTTGTAAATGCATTCAATAAATTCTCTTCTTCTTTCTTCGGATCTAATCTCCTACACTTCTTTCTTCTCCTTCTATCTTCTACCTTCAATTTATTTTACACTCTTTCTACCAATTTTCCTTGCATATCACCTACATAAGGTTCATCTTCCAAATCATAGTCATCCCTTTTTCTCCTCATTTCTCCTTTGTTTATATTTTCTCTTATTCTCTCCTTTTTTCTTTTCCCTGTTCTCATTCCTTTTAAATTTCCCCCTAACATATTATCTAATATGTTACATGCCACGAATTCTGTGAGGGGCATTTGAGTGTAATTTCTTTTCTACTGGCTAGTGGTCGATAGGTGGGTACATATATAACAATCAGACACATTTGCTAGTTCTTTGTACATTGATACCATTTGCACAAATGTATTGTCCTTATAATCTTCTCCATCTTCTTTCCATTTTGTATATTTCACCCATTTTGTTTTATCCTCCACCCTCTCATGTTGTTTTGAGATATTGTTGTTCTCAGCACCGGTTGCTACTTCACCTTGGCCACTTTTGGGGATGTAGTGTTCCTGGTCGAGCCATGGAATATGTATGTCGTCTTTATATACTATCAGAATTGTTGTTAGTACTATAGCTGCTACCGGGGTGAGTAATGCTGTGACCACCACGGGCCACTTCTTCTGCTCCTTTTTCTTACGTTGTAATCTGAAATCCATGTCGCCTTATAGGGTGTGGTCGGATGTGGCTAGCACTTGAAACCAGTTCTATTGGTATGTAACCTTTGGTACCTCCTTATTCCTGTAGGAGTTCCACACGAGTAGTCTATTCCTTCTGTATATTTTCGGGGCGACGTTGAATGCTATTTGACACTTGTAGTTATGCAGAGTATAATGGGATGAATCCCAATGTCCAGTTCTAAGGGAGTTGGGTGCGATAGTCCACTGACCCGACGGATGGCCCTTTTGTCCTATTTTTGCTGTATTCCAAATTGGAAGAGGCACCTCCCAATGGGGCTACAAGCCGCACTGATCCTAGTGACCAGCCGCTTCCGTAGGACTGGGATCTGTACCTCTTGGCGCAAATGTTTCTAGTGGACTTTTAGGGCCATATTTATACTTTTTGACGCAAAACTGCGCTATCGCAGTTTTGCGCCAAAAAAATTAGCGCCGGCTAATGCCATTCTGAAGCGCCATGCGGGCGCCGTATTTATTGAATGGCGTTAGCCGGCGCTAGCAGACCGGCGCTGCCTGGTGTGCGTGGAAAAAAACCACGTACACCAGGCAGCGCCGGCGTTGGGGAAAATGGCGTTAGGGCATCTTAAAATGGTGCAAGTCAGGTTGACGCCAAAAAATCGCCTCCACCCGATTTGCGCCATTTTTAACGACGCCCAGACGCCATTTACATGACTCCTGTCTTAGTAAAGACAGGAGTCATGCCCCCTTGCCCAATGGCCATGCCCAGGGGACTTATGTCCCCTGGGCATGGTCATTGGGCATTGAGGCATGTAGGGGGGCACAAATCAGGCCCCCCTATGCCAATTTTTTTTTTAAAAAAAATAAAAAATTATACTTACCTGAACTTACCTGAATGTCCCTGGGATGGGTCCCTCCATCCTTGGGTGTCCTCCTGGGGTGGGCAAGGGTGGCAGGGGGGGTCCCTGGGGGCATGGGAGGGCAGCTGTGGGCTCATTTTGAGCCCACAGGTCCCTTAACGCCTGCCCTGACCCAGGCGTTAAAATCCGGCACAAATGCAGGGTTTTTTGCCCCGCCCACTCCCGGGCGTGATTTTTGCCCGGGAGTATAAATACGACGCATTTGCGTCGCAGTCATTTTTTTAGACGGGAACGCCTACCTTGCATCTCATTAACGCAAGGAAGGTGTTCACGCAAAAAAATGACGCTCTTTCCTCATACTTTGGCGCTAGACGCGTCTAACGCCAAAGTATAAATATGGCGTTAGTTTTGCGCCGAATTTGCGTCGAAAAAAACGACGCAAATTCGGCGCAAAACGGAGTATAAATATGCCCCTTAGTATTCTGTTCATTTATATCCTGATGTCTTTAATACTTAAGTGGCCTTGCTTGACTCTCCGACTCCTGTGGAGAGTGGCACAAGCAGTTCTGAAAGAGTATCCTGGTGTCTTGAAGGACCCGCTTGCACCCTCTGACTCCTGTGGGGTTGCAGCACGAGCAGTCCAAGAACAATGCTCTGGTGTACTGGGGAACCCGCTTACACTCTCTGACTCCTGTGGGAGTGTAGCACGAGCAGTTCCGTCAGTGTTGACTGGTGATGCTTGTTGAACGAAGGTTGTACCGCTGTGGTGAAGGTGGCATTACTCTCATCGGCAACTTTGTTGGCGGCTGGTCATCCTTTGGTCCAGCGGCCTTCTTGGTGTGTGAGGTTTGGACCCAGGATGTGATGCCCTCACACTTGACTGCTGTGGCTGTTGTCAACAGGACTTGGTGTGGTCCCTTCCACCGTGGTTGAAGGCAGTGACGTCTGGTGTGGTCTTTACCCACACCCAGTCTCCAGGATGCAGTCGTGTTCCGGTGGTGTACCTTCTTGGTGTAATAGCTGTGGATCCAGGAGGTCAGTCCCTCCTACTTTTCAGGTGACCCAAGCCCAATCTCCCTGTTGGAGATCATGTCCAGGTAGTGTTGTCCAGCCAGGAAGGGCCTGCAGCACCTAATGCTGAAGGTAAGGCAAACTGCTGTCAAAATGTCTTATCAGATAATAACTTCTCAGCACCAGGCATGTTCATAGGCCAGTCAAACAGTATCTCAGTCGGTGCTCACTTTGACAACTTTGTCAAGGGTGCCTTTCTTGACCAATGAAGCAAGTGGTAGTGCATCAATCTAGAACCGCTCAGCAGATGCACAAAATCTTATAAAGGGACATATCTGACTGGTTTAAGGGGTAACTAGCACACTCTTAAACTGAAATCAACACTCAAAAAATAAATAACAATTACACTCAGTAACAGTGGAATATTCACACAAACTATTTCACCAAACAAATGGTGATCCAAAGGTCAGGAGAAAACACATGTTACACTGGTATACAGCCAGTATATTTTTTTTAACATAGCATTGTATCCTATTATTCTATTTCAACACCCTGAATATCTGCATCAATGCTGGAAAGGTTGGGACTTTGCAGGCATCACCGCCATCAGAAGTCACTTCCCCTTTCTCGTACAAGCGTGATGTTCTGAAATGCTGATGTTCCTTTAAGATATTATGGGCCGTATTTATACTCTGGTTGCGCCGAATTTGCGTTGTTTTTTTCGACGCAAATTCGACGCTAAACTAACGCCAACTAACGCCATATTTATACTATGGCGTTAGACGCTTCGGGCGCCAAAGTGCCCGGAGTGTGCGTCATTTTTTAGCGTGAACCCCTTCCTTGCGTTAATGATATGCAAGGGAGGCGTTCCCGTCTTAAAAAATGACTCCCAGGCCTTTACGTGGTATTTATACTCCCGGGCAAAAATGACGCCCGGGAGTGGGCGTGGGCAAAAACGGCGCATTTGCGCCGCTTTTTAACGCCTGGGTCAGGCATGGCGTTAAGGGACAAGTGGGCTCAAAATGAGCCCAGAGTGCCCTCCCCTGCCCCCAGGGACCCCCCCTGCCACCCTTGCCCACCCCAGGAGGACACCCAAGGACGGAGGGACCCATCCCATGGACATTAAGGTAAGTTCAGGTAAGTATTTTTTTTTTTTTTTTTGTGGCATAGGGGGGCCTGATTTGTGCCCCCCTACATGCCACTATGCCCAATGACCATGCCCAGGGGACAGAAGTCCCCTGGGCATGGCCATTGGGCAAGGGGGCATGACTCCTATCTTTACAATGATAGGAGTCATGTTGATGGGGGATGGGCGTCGTTAAAAAATGGCGCAAGTCGGGTTAAGACGATTTTTTCGACACAACCTGACTTGTCCCATTTTAAGACGCCCATACGCCATTTTCCCCCTACGCCGGCGCTGTCTGGTGTACGTGGTTTTTTTCCACGCACACCAGGCAGCGCCGGTCTGGTAGCGCCGGCTAACGCCATTCAATAAATACGGCGCCCGCATGGCGCTTCAGAATGGCGTTAGACGGCGCTAAATTTTTTGACGCTAAACTGCGTTAGCGCAGTTTTGCGTCAAAAAGTATAAATATGGCCCTATATTTATTTAATTTATTTATATTTGGCACCCTCATCATCAGAAGTATATTACTCATAGCTGTATTGCAGCACTACATAGCACATCCTAAGGTAGTAATAACTCTATCCTAATATAGGTATTTTCAATACCCAAAACCAGTTTGGAGAATATTTAGTTGCAATCTACCAACACATGAAGGCAATCCATGTCACTGCGCACATTAAGATGTACCACGGAAGACTCCCATTAATTATGAAAACATAAAACGTAACATAGACAGACGGATACAGAAACCACATCTTCTCATCCATGTTCTGAAACCTAGGAAAAAACATGGATAGAAAAATACTCCTCCTGCCGCCAATTATATGTACATATATATACGTAGATACATATATCCTGCGTCCAGGGTGTATATAAACAAATCCTATAAACTTTAAAATTAACTGTAACATTCAGCTGTACATTTATTTTACAATTCTACTTGGTTCGTCATGGTAACATATCGCAACAATCCATGGCTTTACCCTTGGAGTCATGCCCAGAGTCTGTGGTTTTCAGAAATGGGGAAGGTAATCTTAACTGCTACAATTTAATACAGGGACCTCGCAGATAAGTGCATAAAAAAAAATACAATAAAAATAAAACACATTTGTGACAAATGTGCTGCATTTTTACCCATTCATTGCCCTTTTGACACCCTGGTTGCACTCACATGACTTCAACATACTACATGTACTGCAGATGTTTAAACATCCACTTGTGTTATTTTCTTTTAGCCTCTTATTAAGTGAAATCGATCAGTCACTAACACGTCATGTGTAATTATTATTACTGCACTAATATGTTTATTTTAAATATCAATACACCTTAGTAGAAGTTTGTTATCACATAACTAACTCACTCTACACCCCAACAAGAACCCACATTTTTATATATCTATTATTTCCTTATATTATTTACAATTCAGCACATTGTAACTCTTTTGTTAATTTCTATATCTCTTCTGTCATTGAACATGACTAAATTATTAGTATGTACTCTATAGAGCTATGAAGAAATACACAACCAGGGGTATGGAATTACCGTACAAAAATGCCCAGCACAATTCTTCCAGAATGCTCTCTCATCAGATGCAAATATCTGCAGAAGCTCGTAAGCAAAATTTGTTATCCCTTGCCTTCAAAATATCTTCACAAACAATATAACTAGGAAAGAAACATTCTGCTAAACTACCATGATATTTTAGGTGTCATTTCCTTGAAGCATCATTTAGTAAAATGTGCGGATGCATGGTGGTATTTCCAAAATTTATATTCATAACGGAAAAATCAATGTAACCTTTTCATCAAAGTTACACATTGCCACAGTAGTTCCTGGCATGAACAAAACTACTTTGTGCCAAAACTACTTTGCGCCAATATTCTTCGTATGGAAGAGCAGAATGGTGTCACTACCACTGAAGCCAGTCAATAAACAGAGAGACAGAATTCAAATAACAAAAGGTCTGTGATAACCAGTTTCTGGCAGAATTCTTAAGGAAAATCACAAAGTGCACCCATGGTATCTCTTCCTGCATTAGTGCAAATGTACAGCTTTTATACATGAGCTAGCATTTAATGAGGCAGACCAGGAAATCGAACTCCTAGACAATATTTGTAAACACCATTTCAGCAGGAGGAAAATATGCATGTGTTTTTACAGGACAAGTAGACTGATGACACAAACTGTCCCATGGACAATTAGACATCTTATAAAATTCCACACTCCTGACAACATATTGTTAACTGCTGCAAATGAATCCTCTGTTCCCTCCAGACTAAATTTGTTCACTGTAAGAATTTTGGCAACCTTTGCATGGGTCAAATATTTTTAAATGTAATCCCTACATAAGAAAGTTCTTATTTGTTGTACACCTGTGGTTCCTAACCTTTTTACTCCTGGGGGCCACCAGTGAAACATTACTGGAAGCCAGGTACCCCCAAGCAATTTGCACAATTTAAATTTCAAACATGAAATAATTCTTTTCTATTAAAAAAATATGCAAAAACCTAAACATTTTATTGGAAATGTTGGTGCTGCATCTCGGCGACGAACTTTTAAATTTTTAGTTTTATTTAGGAAAGGTGAATCCTTCGGGCAATTTTTTAAAATTATCTCCGGGGCTATTTCTGTTAATATGTTTAGGTACATAAGATCTAAGAAAGCTTTTATACATAAATATGTGGTGGGGAAAGGAAGTAAACCATAAGTGCCTCTCTTCTCTCCCTATCCTTTTTGTCACATGTAATTAATTTTTATTATAGCAACTCTCATACCAGTGTAGATGTTGGAGCACTTTACAGGGGAGTCCAAGGTGTAGGATTCACATGGCATCCAAACTGGTAGACATTTTTCTAAGAGTGCTTGGTCTGGAGAAGCACAAACTCAGCATTCAGAACACTACACAGTCGTTAGTGTTGTCTTTAATAATAGTAATGTATTTCTACACAGGCAAACCCTTTTTTTTTTCTTTTTTTCTTTTGAGCAGCATAAGGAAAATGAAAGACTGGGAAAAAACAGCCTTCTAATTTGTGCTATGCATTAGGCATGCAGCTCCTTAATTGCATTTCATAGCTCACTGTGCTAGATTACTATTATGAACTGTACAGTAACTAAAGAATCTCTGTGACAAAAGCAGTAACCCACTGTGCCATCCACATAAAATACTGTTCTTTTCATGATACACATCCTTTGTAGCCTGCATTTTAACCATCTGCACTACCTTTCAGTCAAAAATGCCACTGTCCAAAACTCTCATTCCTCCCCAGCAGGTGCATTAATCACTGGAGTTATCTTGACGCTTTTATTTTCGCTGTACAATGCTCTTTGCAGTGCTTTTAAAGCCATTAACAAGTAATAAAGTCTGAATTTTGTGTCTTATTACGTGTGATAACTTAACAATTAAACTTACATTTTCTACAGTGTGTAAGCATGTTACAGCCATCCCTTGTCTACTTGCAAACCTTTCCCATACTCAGTCTAGTGCCAAATGATAGTGTAGTAATTGGAGTAGTGGTCACATATTTCAAGCCAGTGTATCGCCTTCTTACAATCCTCCCACAAATCTCATGGTACAATAATGCTAAACAATGTATCCAGATCCTTCCAAAGCAGCCCTTCCCATGGCTATTATTCTGTTTAACTCTGTAAATTTTTATGTACGTCGAGAGACTGTGGGGGTGATTCTGACCGCGGCGGACGGCGGTCGCCACCCGCCATGCGGTTCCTGCCGACAGACCGCGGCGGTCATTCTGGCTTTCCCACTGGGCTGGCGGGCGACCGCCGAAAGTCCGCCCGCCAGCCCAGCGGGAAACACCCTTCCCACGAGGAAGCCGGCTCAGAATGGAGCCGGCGGAGTGGGAAGGTGCGACGGGTGCAGTTGCACCCGTCGCGAATTTCAGTGTCTGCAAAGCAGACACTGAAATTCTTTGTGGGGCCCTGTTACGGGGGCCCCTGCAGTGCCCATGCCTTTGGCATGGGCACTGCAGGGGCCCCCAGGGGCCCCACGACACCCCATACCGCCATCCTGTTCATGGCGGGTGAACCGCCAGGGACAGGATGGCGGTATGGGCTGTCAGAATCCCCATGGCGGCGCAGCAAGCTGCGCCGCCATGGCGGATTCCCATGGGCAGCGGAAAGTCGGCGGTACACCGCCGGCTTTCCGCTTCTGGCCGCGGCTGTACCGCCGCGGTCAGAATGCCCGGCGGAGCACTGCCAGCCTGTTGGCGGTGCTACCGCCGACCTCCGCCATGGCGGTAATTACCGCCAGGGTCAGAATGACCCCCTGTGTCTTGTGATCTCCAGCTGTGTGTTTGTATTGCTGAGCACCTCCTTCCACATCTTGATGTTATGGATTGTGTGATGTGCATACATGGACATATCCCATAGTAAATTGTGTGATCCCTCTCGCCCCTTGCCAATACACCTTCCCATTTCATTTGATATCTGTTTGCACTTCTGTTCATGTTTTCTAATTGCTTTAGCCACTTCCTCTTTACCCTGGCTATGGAATAACTGTCTAATTCTTTCACAAGGTCTCTTACGTTTTGCTTTTATTTTTCACTTCCTCATCCATCAAACGCCATGCCAGGGTGCGGCTTTCACGTTCCGTCTCTGCCTGCTGTTGTGGGGGCAGCTCAGAGTGTTTGGTCCCTGTTGTGGTGCCCTCAGGCTGTAGTGTATTTCCCAAATGTCTTCAAACAAAATCGATGTTTTTATTCCTGTGACTGTGCACTTGCCACAGGAGTAGAGCTTGACAAGCCCCTATTATCTCTATTTTTTTTTTTCGTCCTCCAATCTCCCCTGCCCTTGTCAGCCCCCCCCACCATGTGAAGGAAACCATTCTTCAGTTCAGTTTATTTATTTTGTTATCCTCCACATACAGGACAGCCCCACATTCAAGGGACATCCCATATGCTACTAGTATGTAGGCGGCATTGTAAAGCACCACATATGTCCGCAAAGCCACAGAAACACTACTGTCAGTTTCCTTGCAAAGTCAAAGTCTAAGAACAGTAGTGCATATAGGCCTTCTTTCGCCGCTATTTGGTATGCTGGACTGTCCTTGGGGCTATGTTGATTTGTCTCTAGTTTGCCTTTACTAAGAGGGCTCCTCGTGACTGTCTTACCCTAGCCTTTTGTTACATAACACGAAGACAATTACAATCGTTCCAGAAAACAGTAGGATGCCGGTGTATTTTTTTACACCGCTCATACCCCATGACACAGAAGGGATAACAATGGGTACATTCACGCACGCAGCCTCTCTCTGCCAGCCTCAATTATTTATTAGTAAAAGCAGGAAGCAAGCCGGTCTGCATTCATGCCACAATTTCAGCCAGCCATGTCCACCTGAGCTCACACAAAGTTTGAAATCAGACAGTACCCAAGGTGCTAGTGACGGCGTCCACACTGGCGTCCTTTGGGGCGAATCAAGAGATGACAGAATAGTCAGGAGGGAAAGATTAAAAAAAATCCTTTCCTGCCATGGGGCAGGGTGCGGCTGTATGATATTGGAAACTGGACCAGATCCTTGGCCAGTGACACACAGATAATGCAATAGCGGTGAACAAGTCAGGCAACCACATGTGACGGCAGAACCATAGACAAGGGTCACAGTACAATTAGCCCTGTGGGGTGATCCTACTCCCACCCCTTGTATCAAATATGTAGTGAGTGAAGGGCAGTGTTTGTACTGTGTGATGTTTGCAGATTAAATCAGTCAATTGTCATAAAAATCTGTATTATGTCTCCCAGGAGTCCAACCACCTAGTCTTAAATTTTCTAAAAATTCTTATCCTAAAGCGCAAATGCATGCAGTCAAAATAAATCACAGTACACCACCTCGTGGTGAACCCTTCCTTCATGAATCAAAAACCTCTTTCGCACACACACGTATTTATAGCTCAAAAACCACTTTCACACACACACGTATCTATAGCTCAAAAACCACTTTCACACACACACGTAATCAAACCAGCATCTATAGTTTACCCCATTTCACATGAGTAGCCGATAGTTCAATATGCCATAAGCATTGTTCAAAGAGCTGCAATATCACAGGAAACAGATAACATAACAATTGTTTAACACGACAAACAGAGCCTGTCTGCTCCACTGGAATGAACAACTATCATCCAGTTACTGGAATGAACCACTATCACTCCTATACACACAAGGACGCTGACAACACCTGCCAGTTCCTCTTAAATGGACACATAGGGGCATATTTATACTCTGTTTGCACCGAATTAGTGTCATTTTTTTTAACTCTAACTCGGTGCAAAACTAACTCCATATTACTTTGGTGCTATACCCATCTAGCACCAAATTTATGGAGTTAAAGTCATTTTTTAAAAGTGGAGACCTACTTTGCCTTAATGAAATGCAAGGTAGGTGTTCCCGTGCAAAAAATGACTCTATGGTCTTAACGCCATATTTAGGGGCATATTTATACTCTGCGGCATATTTATACTCTGTTTGCACCGAATTAGTGTCATTTTCTTTTACTCTAATTCGGTGCAAAACGAACTCCATATTTATACTTTGGTGCTAGACCCATCTAGCACCAAGGCCCTGATTTAAACTTTTTTTGCACCGCATTAACGTCATTTTATGACGCAAAAGTGGCGCAAACTTACA
This sequence comes from Pleurodeles waltl, assembly GCF_031143425.1. NCBI lineage: Eukaryota > Metazoa > Chordata > Amphibia > Caudata > Salamandridae > Pleurodeles > Pleurodeles waltl. The sequence goes on from NC_090436.1 coordinate 300,036,582, forward strand.
AAATATTGGCCCTTATTTATACTTTTTGCTGCAAAACTGCACTAAATCAGGGGCATATTTATACTCCGTTTGCGCCGAATGTGCGTCGAAAATTTTGACGCACAATCAGCACAAACGTTGCCCCATATTTAAACCCTGACGCCCGTGGCCGCGCACGTGAAAAATCCGCAGTGTGCGCAGTTTCTGGAAGCGGCAACCCGCCCTGCGTTAATGATATGCAGGGTAGGCGTTCCCGTCCAAAAAATGACGCACACGGCCGCGCGTCGTATTTATGCTTCCGGGCAAAAAGGACTCCCGGCAGGTAGGCGGAGCAAAAAAATGACGCAAAGCCCGATGTGCGTCAAAATTTAACGCCTGGGTCAGGGCAGGCGTTAAAATGGGGCAAACACACCTGTATTTAATCAGAACACACAGAACAAACAGCAGAGCAGCAGAGCAGCAGAGCAGCAGAGCAGCAACAGGGAGACATGGAGGTGATTTTTCTTCAGCGTGCACGTAGACGCAGAGCCCTGCAGCAACAACAGCAGCCACAATAACAACAGCAGGGACCCCAAAGACAGCGCAGAAGGCAGGAGAGGATATTCTGCCCAAGAACAACCCTGCATGGCCTCAGGGAACACGACATCATCCAGAGGTACCGGTTGAACTGGCAGGCCATTCAGCAGCTGCTGAGAAATATCGAACAGCAGTTGGCCCTCACTTTGGTGACACCCCGCACCATACCAACAGAAACAAAGCTGCTTGCCATACTTCACCTGCTGGCAAGTGGCTCGTTTCAGACAACTGGTGCCCTGGTTGGTGGAATATCACAACCATCATTCTCTGCATTCCTGCCAAAAGTACTGGATGCCATCATTCGCCTGACACCCCGCCACATCTGCTTCCCTAACACACTGCAGAAGCAGCAGGAAACTAAACAGGGGTTCTATGCCATCAGTGGCTTCCCACACGTCCTTGGTGCAATCGACTGCACACACGTACGCCTTGTGCCACCTGCTGCGACTGAACACCTCTACCGCAACAGGAAGCACACACATTCAATCAACGTGCAGGCCATAGTCGATCACCAGGGATTGATCAGCAACATCGTGGCTAAATATCCTGGGAGTGTACATGACGCATTCATCTTCCGTCACAGCACCATCAACCAACACTTCCTGGATGGACGGTATGGCAATGGACTACTTGTTGGTAAGGACAAAAATCAAACTCATATACACACTGCACAGCAACCCTCTAGGTCAAACAACACATACACCACAACAGCAACACCTAGCCAGGAACACACTGAGGTACTCACATCACTAGCCATGTGTCATAAGTCACCATTGAACCTGTCGCACATTGGAATGCACTCCACAGCTTAATGTGAAGACATTAATGAGTGTGGTTGCCTAAATGTCACCTTGCAAATTGGAAGTGTCACAATAACCTGTACATTAACACATTGCATAAGTCTTAAGGTATGGGATGTCCAGGGTACTTTCATATGAACGTTTCAACTACACTTTCATGTTTTAACTCTGCATGGAACTATCATCTCACCCCCAGTGAAGACACACGGACACCTGTATCACAAGTCACAATGCAAGGGAGGGCACACTGTTATGAAAAAAAAAATACAGACTGCTGACAAACGGCTAGCTAACAAACACTTGCTCAGCCAAGGAAAAAACTCAATGCAAAACTTTTCCCCTACAAGTATAGGTTGTCACATTAGTACACAAAAGAGTCACAGACAACACAAGACAACTACTGCAATCAAAGGTCTGTACAAGAGTACTTTTACATCTAATTGATCCCATTCTGTGTTTCTATTTCAGCTGATCAGGGGTATGGCATCCAGCCTTGGTTAATGACACCATTTGGGAACCCCACTACTGCTGCAGAGCGGGCATACAACGACGCCCTTAAGAGGACACGCAGCATTGTTGAGCGGACCTTTGGGATCCTAAAGTCAAGGTTCCGCTGCCTTGACATCACTGGCGGTAGCCTACTCTATTCCCCAGAGATGGTCTGTAAGGTCATACTCACTTGTGCCATATTGCACAACATTTGTGTAAAAAGGAACATTCCCCTCCTTGAACCAAACCCAGACAGGCCTGAAGATGACGAAGAGGAGGATGCTGGCCTGCAACAGGAGGGGGAACAACCAAACACGGCAGCAGGAGTGCGTAGGCGCCAACAGCTTGTAAATAAATATTTTTCATAATTTCTTATATCAACACTTATTGCACAATTGTAAATAAACACAGATAACAAACACCACATCATGCTTTGGCCTATTCATTTCTGCCCACCTTTAGTTCGAAATTGCTAAAGAAGAATGTCGTCTCATTGAGCAATAATGACATAACACTCATCACACAAAAAAAAAACATCACAAATGTCTGCACAGAGGGTAGGATGTCACATGATACATTACCATCCACCGAGGCCAACAGGAGTACAAATATGGCAATTACACATGCCTGATCCAGACACCTGAGACAGTCTCTCACTCAGACCAAAAATGTAGATCATTTGAAAGTCTCATTACACGTGTTCAGTGACAGGGTGGAACCATCCATGTGTACGTGACCATGTCCTCAATGGCTTCTCTCAAGTTTTTGATATAAACAATACCCAATTGGAACAACATTAGCTGCCACTAACTCATGAGGAGACCTTGAAGTTACAGTGACAACATACACCCAGACAGGTGATAGTGGATCCACATTCGCACACACATATAAACATATGTCATCCAATCAACCAAATATTTGCAAGCTGCCCATCACAGTAGTGTCCCAGTTCGAACCTAGCAGGCAAAATGTAACATGCCACTAAACCAGGTAATGCATAAAGGGCCACATACATCAACAATCTATTTGTCATCAGCACATGAGGAACGCTGAGATTTTGCAAACATAGTCATTGCAAAATGATATGTCAGATTGCTCCAAATCATCAATAGTGCAAACGTCAAATGGGCAAATGAGATGAATGAATGGCTAACAGTGATTCCTACCCTATGGCCTTACATTAGCCTGCTGCTGCAGGTTTTGCATAACAGAATAAATGAAAGCCATGGATAAATTAGCAAATCTGGAAGGGAAAACCCTAGGGTGCTGGGGGCCTAAGTCCACCTCTACCGCCCCCCAAATATACAAGAATCATGTACTTGTAAACTAAACACATGCATAAGGCGCATGTGTGGCCTACATGTCAAAAGTCAAACACAAATCAGATACACAAAATCATAATAGGACATGGTTAGCCCCATAAAAACTGTAAGTGACTATTGCACTCCCTGTTTGGAATATAGATAAATGAATTACCATGATAATTGTGGACACATTTTTGAGAAGGAATACATCATGGTATCCCATCCATCATTTCAAAATAGCCATCAGCAATTACCCAAAATATGTGTACAAATATGGTTAATACATTATTTTAAGGTATCATAAATATTACAGTGTGAATGCATTCTATACATCCAATAAGGGACATGTGTCATAGCTAACCACAAATGTGTATCACATAGCACCGTTTGGCCATGACAAATTTCCTTCCCCAACTTTAAAAAATGAAGACATAATTTAAAAATGCGTCAAATTCCCACGCATACAGCATGGGTGTCATCATTTTTCCACGTACAGGAGTGCACAGAATGCAGAGTCAAAAAATTTGATATGAAAATTAATAAATTAATAAGGTACATGACATGTCCACCATATTGTCCATGTTGCGTCACATTTCCACGCATACAGCATGGGCGTCATAATTTTTTCACGTGCAGGAGTGCACAGAATGCAGAGTCAAAAAATATGATATGAAAATTAATAAATTAATAAGGTACATGACATGTCCACCATATTGTCCATGTTGCGTCACATTTCCACGCATACAGCATGGGCGTCATAATTTTTTCACGTACAGGAGTGCACAGGATGCAGAGTCAAATATAAATTTTCATAAATGTTTCTCATATTTTGCCATGAAATTATAATTTTCATATCATATTTTTTGACTCTGCATCCTGTGCACTCCTGTACGAGGAAAAATTATGACGCCCATGCTGTATGCGTGGAAATGTGACGCAACATGGACAATATGGTGGACATGTCATGTACCTTATTAATTTATTAATTTTCATATCATATTTTTTGACTCTGCATCCTGTGCACTCCTGTACGTGTGAAAATTATGACGCCCATGCTGTATGCGTGGAAATTTGACGCAACATGGACAATATGGTGGACATGTCATGTACCTTATTAATTTATTAATTTTCATATCATATTTTTTGACTCTGCATTCTGTGCACTCCTGTACGTGGAAAAATTATGACGCCCATGCTGTATGCGTGGAAATTTGACGCAACATGGACAATATGGTGGACATGTCATGTACCTTATTAATTTATTAATTCTACACTAGAACTGTAAACTCAGCCTCACAATAATGTAAGGGAACAATGAAGAAATTAATTTTGACTCTGCATTATGTGCAATGTTATGCGTCAAAAAATATGACGCACAATGTGTATGCGTGAAAATATGACGCATAACGGGAAAATAAAAACGGCGGCCATTTTTTGCAGGAAGTGATGTAATAGGATATCCTGTTTACAAAATCTGTACTGTGAGTTAACTTTCACTTTCACTTTGCAGTCTCAGATTCATCTAGACTGTGTGGTTGTGTGAAAAGTGTAGTCCTGTGTTTAACTGCTTTTGTGTCCTGTGTACCTTGTATTTTGTCTTTTTGTGATCATAGTCTTGTTGTCTAATATTGTCTTAGTCTGTTTAGTGTACTTTTGTCCAATCCTGTTTTTGTTTGTATTGTCTGTGGGAGTCTGTTCTGGGTAGTTTAACTTTGGGGTTAGTTGGGCTATTTTTCTTAAGTTTTCTTTTTCCTTCACTTATCTACCTTTCCCCATTTCCCACTTTTACTTGTTTATCTCATTTTTCTCCTTTAAATTAGTTAATATGTCAGGTAGGCCTCGGCTTGCCAGGATGGGTGAGGAGGAATTGGGGGGATTCATTTGTCTCGTTTGCCATTTCCTCCCACTCATGCTGGAGGCCGTGTGATACAGGGGTATCACACGGAGGCACGTAAAGTCCGGTGGGGGAAGGTGCGCCATCACCTGGTCCGGGTGTACGGGAGCATGAGGAATGAGCATCAACTAAAGCACCGCTGGGCTGATCTCATATCCAGGGAGCAGGACCTGCTGGACCACCTGGGAATCAGGATTGGTGGCTATGTTGGTGAGTACAAATCAATTACATGTGAATAAATGAAATCTGTGTGGGGACATGTGATGATTGTTACCCAATCTGCTAGATAAGTAGCTGACTGTGTGTAATGCTAGGGAAACCTAATGTGTATTTGTTGCACAATGTGTAGGATGACCAATGCTAGCAGTCAGATGGCTCATGTTTTCAACACATACCGGATGCCTGTAGCTGTATGTAATGTAGTGTTGCCTTTGTGTCAGACAAGCGACACGTTAAAGCCCCTATTTGAACCCTACAGGTCATATTGGCCAGTGAGAAAGTCAAGTAAAAACAACATACCTACATATGTTGACGCCATAGCTAGACAGAAAATTGTAAACCCATAATGATGCTATAAATGTGTGGTGCCTTCACGTCACATGAAGTTAGCTATGTTGTCCACACATATGTCACATGTGTGTCTGGTTGCTGTGTGTTGAAAATGTCCACCTAGCCTGTTTGATTGTGAGGGGCCATGCAGTCCTCAAGTAACCAGCTTTTGGATGTCTCTCTGGGATGAACATGATGAGATGTATGCAAGCCATTATTGTTGGGGCATACTAATGGAGGGGTATCTTTGACAACACCTGACTGTCCTGGCCACTGCATGTGTGTAGTAGGGTGTGTAACTGTAGCAGGAGACTCATCCAATGTTAATATTGAATAAAAATTCATCCATGCAGTATGAGCATGTGGGAAAGTGTATCATTACCATGTCATATTCACACAGTGTCATAGTAACTGCAATTATTTGTCAGTGCACCGAGTCTGAGTATATTCTTCCTTTCATGCTTTACAGGTGGACCAGCACTGTACACCGTGGGAGAGGTGGCACATTTTGAGGACCCCGATACCTACGGTGAGTGTGGCCTGAGTGCTATATTTATTGTTTGCTAGTGATGCATGATGGACTACTGTGTGTTCAACAGAATTCATGATTTGATGCGCTGGCCGTTCATTGGCATTGTTGCTTTAGTGGGATTTCAAATATCACTTCTGTTTCTGTAGACCAATACTTAGCCATCTCTCAGATTTAGGGGCTGTAGGTCATTCCAGTTGGGCCGCTATGGGGAATGGAATGAGTCATGTGGAATACACTGGTTAATGTAAGAGTTGCTCTGGGACTTGGCTTGAACTGAGTCTGCATATCAGACTGACATTCTCCCAGGTAGCTTTGGCAAATGGCTTGTATGAAATGTGCAGCTTCCTAGTTGAGGATGCACTGTGTACACTGTAGGTTGGATCTTCCGGGGGCATGTACTTCCACTAGTTGAACTAGAAGTGTGTGTGACTAGAGTGCAATGGCCTAGGTGTTCAGTCGACTCATGATCATGGGTGTTCTTGCTCCTCTGTGTGTGTTGTAAAACATGCCTCACTGATAGTATGTGATGTTGGCCTGAGTCAGAGCATTTTGACATGTGTGGACCTTGGATATGACAATGTTTGGCTCACTCCAACGTGTTGCTAGCCCTTCATTGGTGTTGTGTGTAAAGGCACATACTTGTTGACCTTTCTATAAACTCCTGGGTGTGCATTGAACCTGGGATTGTTGGTTGTTCTTCCCACCCCACCCTCAAAGACTGCCATGTGATTGGGAATAGGGTACCTAGGACTGTAGCAACCAGTATGTTACACGTACTTGTGACCTTTTGCAACTTTGTTTAGAACTTAGCGCCAGATGTAGCAAACAGTTTTCAAGTTGCAAATGGCAAAAATCGCCCTTTGCGAGTCGCAAACGTCTGTTTGCTATGCAGAAATGCATTTTGTGAGTCGGAACCGAGTCGCAAAATGCATTTCCGACTCGCTAATAGGAAGGGGTGTTCCCTTCCTATTTGCGACTCGCAGTGGTATGCAATTCCATTTGCGACCGAGTACGTGGTCGCAAAGGGAGTCGCAGTTACGATCCACTTGAAGTGGATGGTAACCCACTCGCAAACTGGAAGGGGTCCCCATAGGACCCCTTCCCCTTTGTGAGTGGACCCAAAAATATTTTTTCAGAGCAGGCAGTGGTCCAAGGGACCACTACCTGCCCTGAAAAAATCCGAAACTAAAGGTTTTGGTTTTTTTTCTAAGTGCAGCTCGTTTTCCTTTAAGGAAAACGGGCTACACTTGGGGAAAAAAAAACTGCTTTATTTAAAAGCAGTCACGGACATGGAGGTCTGCTGTTCCCAGCAGGCCTCCATCCCCGTGAGTGCCCATAGTCGCTAAGGGGGTGCAAATTGGGACCCACCTCATTGATATTAATGAGGTGGGTCTTTGCGACCCCATAGCGACTCGCAGACGGTGTCGGAGACACCGTTCTGCATAGCAAATTGCAAGTCGCAATTTTCCGTCTTCCTACATCTGGCCCCTAGTGTACACATTCGGTTATGGCCCATGGGTTCAATATTAGCAAACAACAAATTACAAATGGCATTGAGTGAGGGTTGTGATAGTTAGCACATAGAGTGACATATGTAGTGAAGTCAGTATGCGGAAGAGGTTCAGCCATAATGTCAGATGCATTAGGCATTATTTGGATGAGTAGTTTAGGCTGATGTCATCCATCATGTAGAGACATGGATATGCTAGGTGTGAGATGCCCTTATGTATGCAGGCTTCACATGTACTTCCTCTGAGACTTTAAGGGCCATATTTATACTTTTCGACGCACAACTGCGCCAACGCAGTTGTGCGTCAAAAAATTTAACGCCGGCTAACGCCATTCTGAAGCGCCATGCGGGCGCCGTATTTATTCAATGACGTTAGCCGGCGGAGCTGCCTGGTGTGCGTAAAAAAAAATTACTTACACCAGGCAGCGCCGGCGTAGGGGAATATGGAGCTTGGGCGTCAAAAAATGGGGCAACTCAGGCTGAGGCAAAATTTTCGCCTCAACCCAAATTGTGCGTTTTTTTTTTACTCCCAACCCCCATTGAAATGACTCCTGTCTTAGTAAAGACAGGAGTCATGCCCCCTTGCCCAATGGCCATGCCCAGGGGACTTATGTCCCCTGGGCATGGTCATTGGGCATAGTGGCATGTAGGGGGGCACAAATCAGGCCCCCCTATGCCACAAAAAAAAAAAAAAAATACTTACCTGAACTTACCTTAACTTCCCTGGGATGGGTTCCTCCATCCTTGGGCGTCCTCCTGGGGTGGGCAAGGGTGGCAGGGGGTGTCCCTGGGGGCATGGGAGGGCACCTCTGGGCTCCTTCCGAGCCCACAGGTCCCTTAACGCCTGCGCTGAGCAGGTGTTAAAAAATTACGCTAACAAGGGTAGACGTCATTTTTTTTGACCCGCCCACTCCCGGCGTCATTTTTGCTCGGGAGTATAAATACGACGCACATGCCTCAGAGTCATTTTTTAGTAGGGAACGCCTACCTTGCATATCATTAACGCAAGGAAGGTGTCCACGCTAAAAAATGACGCAAACTCCAAGATCTTTGGCGTTCGACGCGTCTAACGCCAAAGTATAAATATGGAGTTAGTTTTGCGTAGGATTTGCGTAAAAAAAAACGACGCAAATCCGGCGCAAACAGAGTATAAATATGCCCCTAAGTGAACTATGTTGTGACAATTGCTGCAACAAATACATTACAAGTAATGTACAAATAACCCATTGTGCTATTCCACCCAATGCAATTCCAAAGGTAAATATTTGCCATTTCTCTTCACAGCTGCAAACATGAGTGCCGCAGATAGACACCAATTTGAGAGGCGTGCCATGCGATACAGGCACATCCTGCAGGTGCAGTCGGGGTACCGGAGGATGGCCCGAAAATATCAATCAGATCGGGCCTCCGGGGCATGGTGGGCCTCACCACAAGGTGGGCCTACATTGCCCACAACAGCCACCAACACCACATCCACCAGGTCTCCCCAAGTGGCCCCAGCAACGTCGGGAACAGTTGACCCTGGCTCCTCATCAAGACCTGGACCCAGCCATGTTCAACAACCAGGACAGTCCAGTGGGCATTCAACTGCTGGCACAAGGTCCACCTCGGCCGGCACACAAACAGCATCAGCCCCTCCTGTGGACCCAGCCGCATTCCTGGCATTGAGCCGTAAATTGGACAAGGTGTTCAATAAGGTGGACAAGCTGAGCCAGGATGTGGCGTATATAAAAAAAGGGTTCGCTCCATCAGGCGGACCCTACGGAGGGCCAACCTCTAGGACATTTGCCTTGTTTAACTTTTACCCCTCCCCTCTCTCCTCTTTCCTATTTTGTACTGATAGTTGGGTTTTGGGGATTAGTATTAGGTTAGTATAGGTAATTAGCTTAGTTAGTGTTAGGGAAGAGGGTGGGGGGTCCTTATTCTTTCTATCTTTATTTTTTGTGTGGGTGGGTGGGTGGGTGTCAATGTTGGGATTCCTGTTTGTTTAAAAAAGAAAAAAAAAAATACAAAACAATATATGATTGTTTAGGATAGTATAGTATGTGTGTAGGTTAGTAAGTGTTGTCCTGCATGTGTCCTGTCTCATAATGGTGGGTGGGGGGTTGATGTTTAGATCGTTTCGTTATATGTGTAGAGTAAGTTTAGCTTAGGTTAGTTAGGGACAGTTGTGGGTTAGTAGTAGTCAGGTTAGATTAGTGTAGGTATTACTTTTCCCTTAGTTGCCTCTTGTGTTAATAAATAGTAATAAATACATAGTTAACCCTTTACATGATGCGTTAGGTGCTACTTTATCATGGCCTTGACATCAGTGTAGGTGAATGTTTTTGTATGACATTAGTGTCCTATGCTAGCCATCCCCAGGAAATGGAGGTTTAACAAGCCAGCTACCCGTGTGATAACTTGGTAAATATCCACCATTTGGGAGACCACCATTGGTAGTTTGCATTGATCACCAAGGTTTTGTGTTGGTGAGTATGTATTCTACTTCACAAAGTGTGCTTCCAGACTTGTTATTGTGGGTAATTTCATAGGTCGGACTGCAGTGTGATGTTCAGGGAGATCTTTGTAGATGAGGTGTTGTTAACACTCTTGTCTTGTTGCCTTCATTGCTGACCTACATCATGTGTGTACTAATTCTGCATGATTTTCCTTCATGGAAGTATACTCAGAAAGGGTGATTGATGCAGTATTATTTGTTTATGTTTGCTTACATTTTGCAGCATAATTTCATGTTTTAGTATTGCATGGTGCCTACATATCTCAGCCACCATTAGTTGACTAGAATTGCTATAGATGGTGCATCATTCTGTCCAACACAGCATGATTGTGCGTGGGTAGTCCCTTCATCAGTTATTCTCCTCAGTATGGTAAGGCTATAATGCAATCCTGGCCACTGCACAGATGTATCAGACTACATGGTGTCAGGACAGTTGTATTGACAATCTACATGGTTGCCACACAGGCACTTTGGAGTTATGTACTGCACAGTTGAAGTGTGAAATAACACAGAGACATATTAGGTGTGCAAGTGCTATTTATTTATAGGTGCTGTAGTGCAAAATGTCCATTGTCCATGTTTGCTGGGTCCGTTCTGGTGCATTCTTACATGGTGATCCTACAGAAGGGGTGTGGATGATGCTCCTGACATGCTGGGGTGATGTCACATACAGTGCAGAGGGACAGGAATTGGCAAATAGTAGGAGAGAGACATTCACTGCCAATGGTGACAAGTCATGCAGTGGATTTCAGAACAGTCATTGAGTGTAGTTGTAGTGAGACTGGCATTTGACAAAACATAGGACCTTGGTCAAAGTAGGCCATGGTGCAGGGACTAGTGCTTCCGGGTACTCTTCCATGAGAATGTGATCTGTTCCATGTCTTCTTCTTCTGATGTGTGTGTTGCCTGGTTTGTCCTTGTTGTTGTTGGTTGTGAAGGGGCAACACACACCTCAGTGTTAGAAGACGTGGAGGCAGACATCCCGGGGGCTGCTCCCTGTGGAGTTATTAAGGGCAGTACTGCAGCAAGGAGGGCCTGCTGGTTTTTGAGAATGGCAGCCACATCACGATGGTAGGCAGCCAGGTCGGCCCTGAGGGGTTCAATGTTGCATTCGTGCACACGTTGACTGGATTGCAGTTGTAGGTGTTGTGTCAACTGGATGACAGCTGTGCTGATTTCCTTCAGTGTTTTGGCAAGTTCCTGCAAGAGAGATGTTCGGGCTTGCGTAGCAGCTGCCTGATCTGCAAATGACATCATGCACGAACGCACCCCCTCAAGGCTGGCTGCCATGTTTTGCATCCCCACCCGCACCTCCTTGGCCAGCTCCCGCTGTACCCCAACTACAGTTCTTTCAAAGCTGGTGCCAGTGTCGTCAGAGTCCTCAGCTGTGTTGGAGCTGGCAGGTCTTAGAATTGGGGTGGTGGGTGGTTCTTCTGTGATGGCTGCTTCTTCTGTGATCCTCCTTGTGACTGAAGGTGGGGTCTGGAGGGTTTCAAGGACCTTTTGGATGGTCTCCTGGGAAATATTTATGGGCTCGTCATCCATGTCATCAGGGAAATCAGGGACAGGCATATCGGCAGGAGATCCATGTTCCTCTGCAATGAAACAGGGTACAATTAGTGTGTCTGTGTTGTGACAATTTTGCAATAAGATGCAAGCCTTTGGATGACTTAACTTTGTGCTCTGGTTTGGTCTTGGTATCTGCTGTCCTTCATATGGGCATTGTTATAGGCCTATGGCCCACCTGTGTGTCACATGTATGATATAGAGTTATCAGACTTATCTGCCTAATTGCCTCTAGGTGTTGCTTTGTACCAATTTGGGAATAGCCATCTTTTTGTCCTACTCGTCCCTCCGTGTATATCTATTCTTATGGAGAGACATTTTGTCGCGTGGGCTCTCATTATCCTACATGAGATTACTGGCTTTCTAGGCAGCAGGATAGCTAATGGTGTGGGGGGCTGAGTCTGACCCACTTGTAAATAACTCTGTCACCCTGATTCTTTCTTTTTGCTCTGGCTAACTAGCAGTGCCTCATGTCTCCCACGGCAAAGAAATGATTAGACAGCCGAGCGCATGACATCTTTGGAACTTCTCAGGGAAGTCGTGGTCACTCAGATCCAAACCAATTCTCTCTTTTCCAGTATGATCTCATACACAAATGACAAAGACAGTATTTGTTTTATATGATGATTTCATAAAACAACTGACTTTTAGATAATTAGGTGTGAGCCACAATAACCAAAACAATACAACGTGGTAGAATTGAAATAGTCACCAGGAGAGTAAAACATTTGAACAAAGCTATCATGGTGCCTAACTGTTTCTACTCTCCCTCTGCTTGTTCTATTTAGAGCACAGCATGTTAAGCTTCGAGCTTGCCTGTCTGAATCACTGGGGAGACATCAGCCCTCATATCAGAGCAATGGCCTGTGATCTGGTTCAGCATCTGCAGCAAGGCAGGCAGCGTCTAGTTGTGGTTCTCTGTTCGGAAACTCCCTCTTGCGTGTCTTGGGACAAGGAAGTGATTTTATAAGTAACATGTCATCGTGATGACAAAGTGTCCCTATACATGAATGCCAAATCTTAACTCCTACCACGTCTATTGGCAATGTACCAGACTGTATCCTTGACTGGAGCACAGAGTGAATATGTTCTGGCGAACTGCAGTGCTGAAGTAGGCAAAACAGTGTGATTTGACTAAAAAATCAACACCGTAGAACTGGCTATTTGCAAAATTAACTGATACGAAGCCTAATAAAAAGCATTTAGTGCAAAGTGCTCAGAGGCTCTTAGATGTTAGCAAATGAGTAAAAGTACATTCAGGGCAAGGTGCACAAAGGCCTAAAGCCTGAAGCTAATGCGCAATGTATACGTAAAACTTACCACACTACACTTTGACTGGCTGTGGGTGTTGTGAATGCCCTGGCAGCACACTTGCCTCTCAGGACCTGCCCCAAACACTTTTTATTCACATTGACCTAAATGTACATGTAATGTGGCATATCCTATGCATGCCAATGTTAGGATGTGGTATGGATGTAAACATTGTTGATGTTTCGAGATGATGTTGGGTAATGTGTGTTTAATTGGATTGCCCTGTTTATCGTATCAAAGTCCTATTTGGTTGTCAGACTGTGCAGGTGTGTTTCAGTGACCAGTTGCATGTGTCCCCTCCTCAATGTTGTTGTCTGAGCAGTAAGACATTAGTGATGTTGGCCAGGCACATGAGGGACCCTGACGTATGCAGCATGTGTGTGTCCTTAGTGCTGTGTGGCTCCTATTGCTGTTTACTTTGGCTGATGTATGTGTCAAGTATGGGCATTGGCATTTGAGTGCACTGGTGCCTTTGTCTTATTTCTATAAATAGTTGCAGATGTCATCCTCACCCCCTAATTTAGGTATGTATGTTCCATGGGGAGGTTCCTGCCATTTGCTACTATAGCTGCACAGAGATCAGAGGTGTTATTGTCAACTGTTGTCGCAGTTACATTGCAGTTATTGTTTTGGCTACTGGATTGCTGATAGGGACCTAGTTGATGTAGGATACATTTTGACTGACGAGTGCCTGGATGTGAGTTTGACGTAGTGGCCTTCCCACCTGTCGCTGCTTTCCCTTGGCTTTATTGTTGTAATTACAGTATGGCCCCATGGGACTGTTGTTGGTGCTGTATTTTGTTGTGCCCCAGCTTCAGTCTGTGCTGGCCATGCCCCCCTGCCGTGCCCCTTTACCCATGCCACTTCATATATATGCTGAGTTACATGCATTGTGTAGTAGGTATTCCCCCCCCCCCCAGTTGCATGTATCATTATTGCATTGTAATTCCCCATGCGACTTACCCTGCATGTGAGTTGTGTCGTGGTAGTCTGCACTGTCCTGTCCTTGAATCCCTGTAACGATCTCCTCAGGGATGACGGCTGCGACCATCTCCTCCATGTGGCCCAGGGCCTCCTGGTGTGCTGGACTCCCCCCTCCAGTCTGCAGTGCTGCCTTCCTGTTCCTGGCCATTTTTTCTTTTGTCCTACGTTTGCAGTCATGAAAGCGTTTCTTACACTCGGTGACTGTTCTGCGTTCTTCAGCCACACTGTTGATCTTGTCCACAATTTTTTGCCATATGGCCTCTCTCCTACTGATTGGCAATTTAGAGGTGATGAACAATTGGTGCTGGTGTTCCGTCACCTCTTTAACCAGGATTTCCTGCTCCTCTGCACTGAAGCGATACTTTCTTTTTTTTCTGAAAATGTCCTGGTTCCTGTATGGGTCCTCCTGGCTGGTTCCTGGTCTGCTGTCATCTTCCTGGGGTCTGTTGTGGCATCTGGGATCCATTTTGGCTCTCCTCTGCTGAAAGGGCAGTGTTCGCGGGTAAATTTGACGCTATTGCATCAAAATAAACAGCGTTTTCCGTGTTGCGCTGTCGTAAATCGACCCACAGTGATGTGCGTCGCGTTAACGTTGGTTTTCTTTACGACTTGACGCCGCTGTGTGCGTCAAAAAATAATGACTCTCACCTGTTGGTTGCGCCGCCGCGCGTCAAAGTATAAATTTGACGCACGCACGGCGCATCGAAATGGCGTTAGCCGGCGTTAAAATTTTTGGCGCAAAGCTGCGCCGGCGCAGCTTTGCGTCAAAAAGTATAAATATGGCCCTCAGTTTTGCACCAAAAAGTTTAGCACCGGCTTGCACCATTTCTGTGCACCAGCCGCGCACCATATTTATGGAATGGTGCAAGCCGGTGCAAAGGGTAGGCTAGAGTTTTAAAAAATGACTTTAGTCGGGTGGGGCTGGCAGTATAGAAGAAGAGGGTTTAGCACCCAAAAATGGCTTTAGGCAGGTTAGAGTAAAAAAAAAGGGGGCATATTTATACTCCGTTTGCGCCGAATTAGCGTAGTTTTTTTCGACGCAAATTCGGCGCAAAACTAACGCCATATTTATACTTTGGCGTTAGACGCGTCTAGCGCCAAAGTATGAGGAAAGAGCGTCATTTTTTTGCGTGAACGCCTTCCTTGCGTTAATGAGATGCAAGGTAGGCGTTCCCGTCCAAAAAAATTACTGCGACACAAATGCGTCGTATTTATACTCCTGGGCAAAAATCACGCCCGGGAGTGGGCGGGGCAAAAAACCCCGCATTTGCGCCTCTTTTTAACGCCTGGGTCAGGGCAGGCGTTAAGGGACCTGTGGGCTCAAAATGAGCCCACAGCTGCCCTCCCATGCCCCCAGGGACCACCCTGCCACCCTTGCCCACCCCAGGAGGACACCCAAGGATGGAGGACCCATCCCAGGGACATTCAGGTAAGTTCAGGTAAGTATACATTTTTATTTTTTTTATATTTTTTTTGGGCATAGGGGGGCCTGATTTGTGCCCCCCTACATGCCTCAATGCCCAATGACCATGCCCAGGGGACATAAGTCCCCTGGGCATGGCCATTGGGCAAGGGGGCATGACTCCTGTCTTTACTAAGACAGGAGTCATGTAAATGGCATCTGGGCGTCGTTAAAAATGGCGCAAATCGGGTGGAGGTGATTTTTTAGCGTCAACCTGACTTGCACCATTTTTAAGACGCCCTAACGCCATTTTCCCCAACGCCGGCGCTGCCTGGTGTACGTGGTTTTTTTCCACGCACACCAGGCAGCGCCGGTCTGCTAGCGCCGGCTAACGCCATTCAATAAATACGGCGCCCGCATGGCGCTTCAGAATGGCGTTAGCCGGCGCTAAACTTTTTGACGCTAAACTGCGTTAGCGCAGTTTAGCGTCAAAAAGTATAAATACGGGCCAAAGACTCTAACCAGATTAGTGCCATTTTATGGTGCTAAACCTACCATGCCACATGACTCCTGCCTTAGAAAAGGCAGGAGTCATGCCCACCACCCTAGTGGCCAGCACAGAGGACAGGGATCCCCTGGGCATGGCCATTGCACCCTGTGTCATGTATGGGGGCCCATTTCAGGGCCCCCTATGGCACTTTCAAAAATAAAATGCACTTACCTGTACTTACCTGGGATGGGGTCCCCCATCCTCGCAGTCCCTCTAGTGTGGGTGGGGGTGCCCCTAGGGCCTAGAGAGGGCACCTCTGGGCTTATTCCATGGTGTTCCACCATGGAAATAGGGCCACAGGTCCCCTAACGCCTGCCCTGACCCTGGTCTTAAAAAATGGGGCAAAGCAGGCTTTGCCCCATTTTTTGACCCCGCCTCCCTCCCTTGCACCATTTTTACATGGGAGTATAAATATGGTGTTAAGGCCAAAGAGTCATTTTTTTGCACAGGAACGCCTACCTTGCATCTCATTAAGGCAAGGTAGGTTTCCACTTCCAAAAAATGACTTTAACTCCATAAATTTGGTGCTAGACGGGTCTAGCACCAAAGTATAAATATGGAGTTAGTTTTGCACTGAATTAGAGTAAAAAAAAAAATTACGCTTATTCAGTGCAAACAGAGTATAAATATGCCCCTTAGCATCAAAAAATGATGCTAATCTGGTCAGAATCATTTATTTTGACTCATAACTGCCTAACGTCATTTTCTTTTAAGCTAGCCTACCCTTTGCACCAGCTTGCACCATTCCATAAATATGGTGCCCAGCTGGTGCTAAAAAATGGTGCAAGCCGGTGCAAAACTTTTTGGGGCAAAACTGCCTTAGTGCAGTTTTGCACCAAAAAGTAAAAATAAGGCCCATAGACCCTGGAACGGACCACTACCATTCCATTCCACATCTGGGCAATGCCCTTTTAACCTGGGGTTGGCTTGGCGCCTACAACACCCTCTCTGGCCAGAATTATCCGCCCCAGCCCCTCTGGCTGGGGACTGCAAACAGCGACTCGTGCTGTGTTCTGAAGCAACACCGCTAATTGCCTCTATTCCTCGGACTTCTTTTTTTAACAGTAACAAGCTACATGAAATACAGGAAGCTATTCTAAGTTTACAGCTGCAGCGCAGGGAGGAAAGAAATGGTGTAATACAATGGAAGGACCAAATTAACACAGAATGCTAGCAGCCGGCAGCCGGCTATAGTTAACAATCTGAGGGGCATATTTATACTCCGTTTGCGCCGAATTTGCGTCGTTTTTTTCGACGCAAATTCGACGCAAAACTAACTCCATATTTATACTTTGGTGTTAGACGCGTCTAGCGCCAAAGTTCATGGAGTTAGCGTAATTTTTTTGCGTGAACACCTTCTCTTGCGTTAATGATATGCAAGGTAGGCGTTCCCGTCTTAAAAAATGACTCCGATGCATATGCGTCGTATTTATACTCCCGGGCAAAAATGACGCTCGGGAGTGGGCGGGTCTAAAAAACCCGCATTAGCGCCGGATTTTAGCGCCTGGGTCAGGGCAGGCGTTAAGGGACCTGTGGGCTCAGAATGAGCCCAGAGGTGCCCTCCCCTGCCCCCAGGGACACCCCCTGCCACCCTTGCCCACCCCAGGAGGACACCCAAGGATGGAGGGACCCACCCCAGGGACATTAAGGTAAGTTCAGGTAAGTATTTATTTTTTATTTTTTGTGTGGCATAGGGGGGCCTGATTTGTGCCCCCCTACATGCCACTATGCCCAATGACCATGCCCAGGGGACAGAAGTCCCCTGGGCATGGCCATTGGGCAAGGGGGCATGACTCCTGTCTTTGCTAAGACAGGAGTCATTTCAATGGGGGTTGGGCGTCGTAAAAAAATGGCGCAAATCGGGTTGAGGTGATTTTTTTGCCTCAGCCTGACTTGCACCATTTGTGGACACCCATACGCCATTTTCCCCCTACGCCGGCGCTGCCTGGTGTACGACGTTTTTTTTAACGCACACCAGACAGCGCCGGCGGCTAACGCCGGCTAACGTCATTGAATAAATACGGCGCCCGGATGGCGCTTCAAAATGGCGTTAGCCGGCGCTAAATTTTTTGCCGCAAAACTGCGTTAGCGCAGTTTTGCGTCAAAAAGTATAAATATGGCCCCAAATGTTTTCACGAGGTGCATTATCGGAGCCCGCAACAGAGGACAACAGAGGAAGAAATGCCCTTGGCATGCCACCGGAGACAGAGAAAAAAATGTCATTATAAAGATCAGGCTAAGGGGTACGGCAAATAGAAATATTAACCATAAATGCATAACCACTCTATGCAGGAAACATATTAACGAAACTCCCCAGTTACCTCCCTGTTTTGCAATATTTACACCAAAAATACAGTAGAGCAAACAGCGAGAGCAGGACCACGAAGCAGCAATAGATACTCACGACAGCTCCAGCCTCCGTCGCAGGAGGGGCCCTGTCCAATGGGTCAGCTGTCGCCCCAACCGAAACAGGAGCCGGGCTGAAGGGAGCTATCCACTGAACGAGACCGCAATTCTGCCACCAAATGTAGAAGCCTAATTATTCAGCACCCATACAGGATACAAACGACCGGTAGCCAGCTCTTCTAGATAAACATAATGAATTTATTAGGGATAGAATAGAAAGACATGTACATGGAGGATGCTCTGTACTAGTGTACACAAACAGCCTAATGCAAGGAAGTAATACATGATCTTTTATAGTATTAAACCACAAACATAATTCAACGTCTTATTGGTTCTTTGGCTTTGACGTATGATTGACGTATGACTACTTCTCCATTATGCCTGAGGTAGTTTTTCCTATCATACCATATATAGTAACAAAAATCATAGAAAAGGATTTTACACAAGGTGGCCTACGTTCCTAATATCATATGGTCCATCTTGTGACAGAACTTGAGAACATCACGTACTCAGACTGGTACTTTCCAGAAGGGAGATTGCTTCAGCTAGCATGAATTGACGATTATATTTCATGATGGGTGTTCAGAGAGCAAGCCTTGCAACATAATGCATTCCTAGCAGTAGCGAATTACATTTGTAGGCCTCTTTACTTAATGATAGGCCTGTGCAGAGATTGTCATTGTGTATCACAGGGGCCACTAGGCATAGCATACCTAAGAACTGTAAAATGTGATTCCACACTATCACAGCAATAAATGAACACCAGGTTACAAACTAAAGTACCAAGGCCCATATTGATATTTTTTTACGCAAATCAGCGCTAGCGCAGATTTGCGTCACAAAGTTTACCGCCGGCTAATGCCACTCCAACGTGCCAGCCATGCACCTTATTTATGGAATGACGTTACCCGGAGCTGCGGCCTGGTTAACGTCAAAATAAATTACGGTAACCGGGCAGCGGAGGCGAAGGGAAGACTAGGGCCCGTATTTATACTCCGTTTGCGCCGAATTTGCGTCGTTTTTTTCGACGCAAATTCGACGCTAAACTAACGCCAACTAACGCCATATTTATACTATGGCGTTAGAGGCGTCTAGCGCCAAAGTTCCCGGAATGTGCGTCATTTTTTAGCGTGAACCCCTTCCTTGCGTTAATGATATGCAAGGGAGGCGTTCCCGTCTTAAAAAATGACTCCCAGGCCTTTACGTGGTATTTATACTCCCGGGCAAAAGAGACGCCCGGGAGTGGGCGTGGCTAAAAACGGCGCATTTGCGCCGCTTTTTAACGCCTGGGTCAGGCATGGCGTTAAGGGACAAGTGGGCTCAAAATGAGCCCAGAGTGCCCTCCCCTGACCCCAGGGACCCCCCCTGCCACCCTTGCCCACCCCAGGAGGACACCCAAGGCTGGAGGGACCCACCCCAGGGACATTCAGGTAAGTTCAGGTAAGTATTATTATTTTTTTTTTAATAATTTTTTTTGGCATAGGGGGGCCTGATTTGTGCCCCCCTACATGCCACTATGCCCAATGACCATGCCCAGGGGACAGAAGTCCCCTGGGCATGGCCATTGGGCAAGGGGGCATGACTCCTATCTTTACAATGATAGGAGTCATGTTGATGGGGGATGGGCGTCGTTAAAAAATGGCGCAAGTCGGGTTAAGACGATTTTTTAGCCTCAACCTGACTTGCCCCATTTTAAGACGCCCTAACGTCATTTTTGCCCAACGCCGGCGCTGCCTGGTCTACGTGGTTTTTTTCCACGCACACCAGGCAGCGCCGGTCTGCTTGCGCCGGCTAACGCCATTCCATAAATACGGCGCCCGCATGGCGCTTCAGAATGGCGTTAGACGGCGCAAAATTTTTTGACGCTAAACTGCGTTAGCGCAGTTTAGCGTCAAAAAGTATAAATATGGGCCTAGGTGTTGTGCGCCAAAGAATGGTGCAAGTCAGGTTAGAGTAAAAAATATTGGCTCTTACCTGACTAGTGCCGTTTTTTGACGCACAACCCCTATGGAAATTCCTCCTGTCTTAGCAAAGACAGGAGTCATGCCCCCCTGCCCAGTGGCCATGCCCAGCGGATTTCTTTCCCCTGGGCATGGTCATTGGGCACTGTGGCATGTACGGGGGCTCAACTTGGGCCCCCCATCCCACTTACATTTCTTTTATACTTACCTGCACTTACCTGCACTCACCATGGATGTGTCCTCCCATCCATTGGTGTCCTCCAGGGGTGGGCGAGGGTGGCAGAGGGTGCCCCTGGGTGCAGGGAAGGGCACCTGTGGACTGCTTTCATGGTCTACCACAATGGAAATGAGCCCACAGGTCCCTTAACGCCTGCCCTGACCCAGGTGTTAAAAGACAGCACAAATCCGGCTGGGGGCCATGTTTTAAGGCCCGCCTCCTCTTGTGCGTCATTTTGACGCCGGAGGATAAATAAGGTGCACATACCTTAGAGTCATTTTTTGCACGGGAACGCCTACCTTGCATGTCCTTAGTGCAAGGTCGTTTTTCACGTACAAAAAATGACTCAAACTCAATAATTTTGGCGCTAGTCGGGTCTAGCGCCAAAGTATAAATATGGAGTTAAGTTTGCGCCGGATTTGCACCAAAATAAATGACAAAAATCCGATGCAAACAGAGTATAAATATGGGCCTCAGCATACCAACAAAAGGGCACATTTGTGTTAAATACCATTCACATACAATGAGGTATCACAGCACTAAATTGTAATTAAAGCACAATGCTTATATTTTCAATTATTATAATGCAAATTTTTAAACTTTAAAAATGTTTTTTATGAGACTTTTTTCTGTTTTATTGTATATTGTAAAGCATATGTGACAGGGCTCAAAGACCCAAAAGCCTATTGTTCTAATGTTTTCAAAATAGCACTGAGTTCATATAGATACATTTTAATTTCCGCACGTTAGACCTGTCAGCATTAGGGTGGTCTTCTCCCAAACGTTTTGACTGGTTGCCTCCAATTTTGCTGAATTTGTTTCTGTTTGCAGTAGGACTAACAGCTTGTGGTACTTCACCCGTGTTCACCCAGCACTGGCAACAGGATCCAGGGATTTCTAGTATCGATATATGATACTGCACCTCAATACACAGGGATTTTTAGTAATGAGCTTTGATACTGCAGCTCGTATGGCCCAGGTTTTTCTGCTTCTAGCATTAGAGCTTAGCTCATACAAGCTGCACTATCAAAGCTCGTTATTAAAGATCCCTGGACTCACTTTTATTTCCCTTTCATAAGCATCAGTTTTAAAAAACTGAGGAACACATCTGACGAACCAGAAACAGGGGTTTGAGAAGTTTATTGGAAAACCATGCCCCCTCTTATTGTTGGGCCCTCCTGGCACATCACAATCTACACAAAAGAAACCAAGAAGATGCCAGGCACACGGACTTCAAGGAGAGGCAATAGTTAGCCACCAAAGATTCCTCCAGCATTGCTCTATTTATCCACCAATTACCTCCAAGATAGAAATGTTTCAGAATGTGAAAATGATGTCCTTCGGACCTGATTCTAAATTAAATAAACTGTAAAAAAAGCCATGACACCACACATCACACAGAAAACACTGTTATATATCTTTTGCTGCTACAGCACCCTCCCCCAACACCTTAATAAATCATTTCCTGTTCAAAGCACAACATCTTATCTCAGTACCTAGACAATGCTTTTGGGCTTAACAGTAGATAATGACAGTTGCAGCCCCCAGTATTATAGGCATTCTCAGTAAAATCAATTCTTTCTCAGTAGAGGCCAGAAGATTGTAGTAGTGCGATCGTCGACAGATGAACCAAGGAACCGAGGTGGGTACTAATTCCTTTATTTAGATAGCCAGTACAGTGAAAGGGAACAGGTCCGTACAGACGAACATCCTGGCTCAACTGACCACAAGAGAATTCCAACGTCGTGGACATTGGAACTCCCTCGCGTCATTAGCCACACATTCCATTTAGGAATGTGCTCACTCACAACACATCCCCTTTCCTTATCTTAAAATCAATAATAAACAACAGATAAGCTAAATGAAGAACAAAAAAAACAATTCAAAGTTAGAATACAAAGATGAGAAGTTCCCTACAATGTAAAGATGGAAGTTTAACTCTCAAGTCTATATCCTAACACATAATCCTTCAGCCAACCCGGACGTGTCACCTTCCTCTTCTCCACACGCATAGCATCTACCCCATCACATTCCGAGTCACTACTCTCACACGTTCCCCCTTCTTCATAGTTAGAACCAGGTTGGGTTGCGGGGAAAATGCAGTCACTCTCTCCTGCAGTCCTAACACCTTGTAACTCATCTTCTAACCAATCAGATCTTCCATTCTCAATCTCATCTTTTCGCACAATATACTCCTTATTGTTAATTAAAGCAATGCGTTTGAGATTCCAAACCTTCCCATTACTCAATCTAACAGCATTATGCAATACTTCCATCACTTGTTCTGGTTCAAAATATTGGCTTTCATTCTTCTTAACTTTATAAGGTTTCTTAACCCGTACCCAATCTCCCACAGACATTTTCGCAGGTTTCACATGATGAGATTGGTCATAGTACGACTTTTTTTTATATGCGTTTTGTCTAAATTATCCCTAACCACTTCCAAAGACCAATGCTCCACACCCACATCACACAACCATGCAGGATTATGCTTACCCCTGGGTTTTCTGCCTCTCATAATGATAAACGGACTCAATCCAGTAGATAAATTTTCAGTAATTCTGTACGCCCATACAGCTTTAAATACAGCTGTGTGCCAATCGTCCTTACTACTGGAGTTCTGAATAACATTTTTTATAACTCTATTGAATCTCTCCACAGTACCACTGCCACTGGGATTGTACAAAGACGTAGTTTTGTGCTTAATTCCCACTCTTTCAAAATACATTCTAGCAGCATCTTAAACAAATTGCACACCATTATCACTTAACAATTTCGCTGGAATACCTTTGGACAAAAATACCTTGTCCATAAACTGTAGCACACTAGCAGTGTCCGCTCTTTCTATTATACCGATTTCAGGCCATTTAGAAAATAGATCGATAAGAACAATAACATATTCTTGTTCATCCCCTACAGGACCAAACAAATCCACTGCAACACATTCCCAAGGTTGTTTAGGTAAGAGAGCTTGTTCCATAGGTGGTCTCAAGGTACACAAACTTTTGTCCGCTGATGAACACACCTTACAGGATCTTACAAACCTTTCCACCGCTTTGTCTACTCCCGGCCACCAAAATGAATCCTTAACAACTGATTTAATGCGGACAATGCCAAAATGACCTTTATGACACAGATTCAAAACAACATCCCTCATACCACACGGTGGAATAATTTTATTTCCCCTCAAGATGATGCTTCCATCTATGGACAGTTCATGTCTAACCTCCCAAAAGTGCTTACTCAGCTCTGTAAGTTGGTCCTTCCTAGGCCAACCTTCCAAAATAAACTTCCTTACCATTTTCAAATCAAGATCCCTATCCATCTCATCACCCCAAGAGTCCTTATCAAGAGAAGAACTACCAGCATTATGTATGAGAGCAATGCTATAATCCTCCCAAGGATCATCCACGCAACTTTCCAATGGGCCTGGCAACTTTGATAAACAATCTGCCATCAAATTGTTTCTCCCAGGAACGTACACAATGCGGTATATATAATCTTTCATACGCAAGGACAGTCTCAAAATTCTCGAAGAAGCCAACACACTACCTTCTGATGTAAGTAGTTTAATCAAAGGTTTATGATCACATTGAATAGTGATGCACTTACCCCAAATGAATGTACGAAAGTGTTCCAAAGCCCAAGCACATGCTAAAGCCTCCTTTTCAATAACTGAGTACTTCTCCTCAGAAGGTGATAACGATCTGGAAGCAAACAAGATTATCCGCTCCCTTCCATCTCTACCTTTCTGAGATAAAACAGCTCCTAACCCCTTATTGCTAGCATCAGTAGTTATCACAGTATCTAATTCAGGGTCAAAACTTCCTAAATTCGCAACTTTGCTCAAATCTTCTTTAATCTTCACAAATTCTTGTTCACATACTTCACTCCAAATGAAATGGGCATTCTTTTTAAGAAGAAGTCTTAAATTATAAATCTTACTAGCAAAATTTGGGATGAACTTCGCACAAAATTCTGCCATCCCCAAAAATCATCTTACTTATTCCTTTGAAGTGGGGGTCGCTGCACCAACAATGGAGTTAACCAGCGACGCTTTCGGTTTCACACCATCACCACTGATCTCATGCCCCAAATACTCCATGCTTCTCCTGGCAAACTTGCATTTGCTCAATTCTACGGTCAAGCCCTTACTCTCCAACACCCCCAAAACATGTCTCAATCTTTCATCATGCACCTTTCGATCACACCCGAATACCAAAATATCATCTTGGAAACGCATCACTCCTAATGATTTCCCAAATAACTTATACATTAGTCTTTGAAAAACTGCAGCTGCAGACGCTAGTCCAAAAGGCATCCTTTTGTACTGAAAACATCCAAAAGGAGTGATAAAAGCTATCAGATTTCTCGATTCAGTTCTCAAAGGAATCTGATGGTAAGCAGCTGATAAGTCAATTGAAGAGAACCAACTCGCACCTTTTAGACTGGAAACCATCTCTGTGATCTTTGGTAAAGGAAAACGATCAATCACAATATTTTCATTTAAATATCTCAAATCGACACATAAGCGGATCCTCCCATTGCTGCGTCGAGCGATAACCAATGGCGAAATCCACTCTGCATTTTCTATTGGTTCAATAACATCCATTCGTACCAACTTCTCCAATTCTTTAGAAACTTCGGGCCATATTTATACTTTTTGACGCACAACTGCGCCAACGCAGTTGTGCGTCAAAAATTTTAATGCCGGCTAACGCCATTCCAAAGCGCCATGCGGGCGCCGTATTTATTGAATGATGTTAGCCGGCGCTGCGTAGTGGTGTGTGTCAAAAAAAATGACTCACACCAGGCAGCGCCGGCGTAGGGGAAAATGGAGTATGGGCGTCAAAAAATGGGGCAAGTCAGGCTGAGGCAAAATTCTTGCCTCAACCCGATTTGCGCCATTTTTTTTTGACGCCCAGACGCCATTGACATGACTTCTGTCTTAGCAAAGACAGGAGTCATGCCCCCTTGCCCAATGGCCATGCCCAGGGGACTTCTGTCCCCTGGGCATGGTCATTGGGCATAGTGGCATGTAGGGGGGCACAAATCAGGCCCCCCATGCCACAAAAAAAACAGAAAAATATACTTACCTGCACCTACCTTAATGTCCCTGGGGTGGGTCCCACCATCCTTGGGCGTCCTCCTGGGGTGGGCAAGGGTGGCAGGGGGTGTCCCTGGGGGCATGGGAGGGCACCTCTGGGCTCCTTTCGAGCCCACAGGTCCCAAACGCGGCTGGACGTCATTTTTTTTGACCCGCCCACTCCCGTGCGTCATTTTTGCACGGGAGTTTAAATAAGGCGCACAGGCCTGGGAGTCATTTTTTAGACAGGAATGCCTACCTTGCATATAATTAACGCAAGGTAGGTGTCCACGCTAAAAAATGACGCAAACTCCAAGGACTTTGGCGCTAGACGCGTCTAACGCCAAAGTATAAATATGGAGTTAGCTTTGCGTCGGATTTGCGTAAAAAAAAACGACGCAAATCCGGCGCAAACAGAGTATAAATATGCCCCTTCATGCCTTATCATTAAAGGTACCGAACTCACTTTATGAATTTTTGGTATGCCATTCTTCTTTAATACTATTTCATGTTCAAAACCAGCCAATTTTCCTAGCTGTGTATCAAAGACTTTATGGAATCTTCTTTCCATTTCCACAGCTGAAGGAAACCCATCATCAACTATTAATACTTTTTCTCTGCTGTTGGGATCCAAGATCATCTGAAGTTTCCCTTGATCTTTCCATCCAAGGACTGATGGCCCCCTTTTTGATACATACAGGCCCATATTTATACTTTTTGACGCTAAACTGCGCTAACGCAGTTTAGCGTCAAAAAGTTTTGCGCCGGCTAACGCCATTCTGAAGCGCCATGCGGGCGCCGTATTTATTGAATGGCGTTAGCCGGCGCAAGCAGACCGGCGCTGCCTGGTGTGCGCGAGAAAAACCACGTACACCAGGCAGCGCCGGCGTAGGGGGAAAATGGCGCATGGGCGTCTTAAAATGGGGCAAGTCAGGTTACGTCGAAAAAATCGTCGTAACCCGACTTGCGCCATTTATTTTCGACGCCCATCCCCCATCAACATGACTCCTATCATTGTAAAGATAGGAGTCATGCCCCCTTGCCCAATGGCCATGCCCAGGGGACTTCTGTCCCCTGGGCATGGTCATTGGGCATAGTGGCATGTAGGGGGGCACAAATCAGGCCCCCCTATGCCACAAAAAATTATAAAAAACAAAAAAAAAAATACTTACCTGAATGTCCCTGGGGTGGGTCCCTCCAGCCTTGGGTGTCCTCCTGGGGTGGGCAAGGGTGGCAGGGGGGGTCCCTGGGGGCAGGGGAGGGCACTCTGGGCTCATTTTGAGCCCACTTGTCCCTTAACGCCATGCCTGACCCAGGCGTTAAAAAGCGGCGCAAATGCGCCGTTTTTAGCCACGCCCACTCCCGGGCGTCTCTTTTGCCCGGGAGTATAAATACCACGTAAAGGCCTGGGAGTCATTTTTTAGACGGGAACGCCTCCCTTGCATATCATTAACGCAAGGAAGGGGTTCACGCTAAAAAATGACGCACATTCCGGGAACTTTGGCGCTATTCGCCTCTAACGCCATAGTATAAATATGGCGTTAGTTGGCGTTAGTTTAGCGTCGAATTTGCGTCGAAAAAAACGACGCAAATTCGGCGCAAACGGAGTATAAATACGGCCCACAGTTTCCCCCTGGTACACCTATTTTTAAAGGAAAATGAGAGCCATCTGAAACCAAGCAGGTAAATTTTTTCTCCAGTATAACTTTCTGGACAGACACCTGGTTGTGACAATTGTTTTCCTAATTTATTCACGAATGTTGTGTTCCACACTTCTTCATTCACAATGGTGAAGGGTGAGCCAGAATCAGCATATAAAGTAATCGGAATTCCACCAATCTCCATATCACACATTGGTTTCCCTTTAGTCCCTGGTTCAGTTATATTCAAGATAAAATTCTCGTTTACAGTAACGTCTTTAAATTCAGGAGAATATTCTTCGTTCTCAGTTCCCATGTAAGAATCACCTTCCGATATACACTTAACTATTTTCTTTTTACTCCTGCAGACTTTTGCAAAATGGCCCATAATACCACATTTGCTGCATTTTAATTTCAAGGCCGGGCACGACTTAGCGTATGCCAGATGCTCCTTACTGTCGCACCTATAACACCTCTTCTCACTATCATTGCTCAGTGATGTTTTCTGTTCCTTCGGTGTTTTACGATTAGAAATTTTGTAAACGTTGTCAACACTCCTCTCTGTTGATTTTAATTCTGAAACACACCTTTCAGAAATTTCTGCCTTCCTTGAAATGGCCAAAATCTCCTCCAGCGGTGAATCACCATTAATCCATAACCTTTCTTGAATGGATTGATTGTTGCCATGCATAACCACCTGATCCCGTATCAGATCATCGTGTATAGGACCAAATTTACAATCAAGGGCCAATTTTTTTAAATCTGCCACATAGTCATCCACTGACTCCCCTTTCTCTTGCCTCCTTTGGAAAAACTTATAACGAGTAATTCCAACACAAACTTTTGGTGCAAAATATTTGTCAAGATCTTGCATTGCAAAATTAAAAACACAAGTGTCACCACTTAAAGAACTTTTCTGCATCTTGTTGTACGTTTTCAAACCAATGGGCCCCAACGAATGTAGCAAGAGTCTCTTCTGTTCTACAGGCATTTTATTCTCAAGATCAATGGCCCCTATGTAGTTCAAAAAATAGTCCTTCCATTCAATCCATTTAACTGGTGGAGCGTTCCCTGCAGCCCAAAATGCTTGTGGTGGAATGATAGTAAAATTAGGCTGTGCGAGTTGTGCCATGACACCCACACTTTAATACCCAATTCAGTAATTGCCACACCTTAATGTAGAATTCAACTTAATGTACAGTTCAGGACCTGTTCCCTTTTCCTTCTTTATTTTTCTTTTCCTTCTTTTGTTATTTTTTTTATTTTTTTTTAAATAAAATGAAAGCTTTAATGTCCTTCCATTTCTATCGTACTAATGTACGAAATGCTGAAAATAGTGCTCGCTGCCCAGAGATTGACGGGCAGCATGCAGCTAACGATGTGCAGAGCGTTTCCGGTTGCCTAGGAGACGCTCTGCTCATAAATCGTGCCTTTGCGCATGCGTCAAATGCCTTAGGAGACGCGAGAGGAATGCGTCTCCGTATCCTTGGCAACGACGCGTGCGCGTCGAGCGGCTCGTGGGTCAGTTGTATCCTTGGCAACTCGTGCACGCAGAGCGGCTCGTGACTCCAATGGTTTACCGCTTGCGCGTCACGCCTCAAAGTCTAATTAAAAAAAAAATGATGAAGGACACAACCTGATGTCGATGAAAGCCACAGGAAGAAGAATAGACAACGTACTCCGGAATCCTGCCTGGACGCACCCACTCGGGAATCCCGCCTGGACGCCTGTTACGTCGCGCTGGTCACATCGCACCCAAAACCACCTTTTTCGCCAAATTGTAGGAGTGCGATCGTCGACAGATGAACCAAGGAACCGAGGTGAGTACTAATTCCTTTATTTAGATAGCCAGTACAGTGAAAGGGAACAGGTCCGTACAGACGAACATCCTGGCTCAACTGTCCACAAAAGAATTCCAACGTCGTGGACATTGGAACTCCCTCGCGTCATTAGCCACACATTCCATTAAGGAATGTGCTCACACACAACAAAGATGTATGTCAGATGTAAGTGGAGGTCATTATGTATACATAAGTCTGCAAACAACGCTGGGTGAGGTATGGTGCACTACCACATGCCCTACCTAGAGATCTCTCTCTGGAAAGCTAGGGTCTGGTCCTGGGAGAACCATGATGCACTATCACAGGCTGTCAATAGAGGATCCTAGAAAAGAAAATACAGCCCTGCATAAACTATGGCGCACTACCACTGGCCGTCACTAGGGGTCCCTTTAGAGCCAGGCTCAAGTGCTGAGCGCACTATGGTGCACTACCATTGCTGGTTACTACAGGTCACTGGAGAGCGAGGCTCAAGTACCGGGCGCTAGGGTGACCACCCGTCCGTAAATTTCACGGACTGCCCGTAATTTCGCCCTGCCGTCCGTTGTCCGTGATGAAAGTCTTCACGGACAGCATTTGTCCATAATTTTAGCCTTTCACCTAAAGGGCAAGGGATGACAGGGCGAAATTACGTGCAGAGGAGTTTCCTCAGCTGGGCTGGAAGGCAGGGGGTCTCCTGTGCTCTGAGGGAGGGGCAGACAGATAAGAATCAGACCTTCTTGCCAGGGGGTCTCCTTCCCTAAAGACATGCAAATGTGGGCAATCTGCAAATACAAAGGGGCTTGAGAACCTGCATTGACTTCACTAAAAGGAGTCACTTGAAGTTTTCTGGTGGCAAAGATATTTCTTTTAGAGAGGTATTGTAATGGTGTTCCAAGGTAAGCTGTGGAGTGTGTGGTTTTAATGGAGTGTTCTAAAAAACTTTTGGGCCATATTTATACTTTTTGACGCACAACTGCGCCAACGCAGTTGTGCGTCAAAAAATTTAACGCCGGCTAACGCCATTCCAAAGCACCATGCGGGCGCCTTATTTATGGAATGACGTTAGCCGGCGGAGCTGACTGGTGTGCGTCAAAAAAAATGACCCATACCAGGCAGCGCCGGCGTAGGGGAAAATGGAGCTTGGGCGTCAAAAAATGGGGCAAGTCGGTCTGAGGCAAAAAATCTGCCTCAACCCGATTTGCGCCATTTTTTTTTACTCCCAACCCCCATTGAAATGACTCCTGTCTTAGCACAGACAGGAGTCATGCCCCCTTGCCCAATGGCCATGCCCAGGGGACTTATGTCCCATGGGCATGGTCATTGGGCATAGTGGCATGTAGGGGGGCACAAATCAGGCCCCCCTATGCCACAAAAAAATAAAATAAAAATTACTTACCTGAACTTACCTTAAGTTCCCTGGGATGGGTCCCTCCATCCTTGGGCGTCCTCCTGGGGTTCCTGGGGTGGGCAAGAGTGGCAGGGGGTGTCCCTGGGGGCATGGGAGGGCACCTCTGGGCTCCTTCCGAGCCCACAGGTCCCTTAACGCCTGCCCTGAGCAGGCGTTAAAAAATGACGCAAACGCGGCTGGACGTCATTTTTTTGGACCCGCCCACTCCTGTGCGTCATTTTTGCACGGGAGTTTAAATATGGCGCACAGGCCTGGGAGTAATTTTTTAGAAGGGAACGCCTACCTTGCATATCATTAACGCAAGGTAGGTGTCCACGCTAAAAAATGACGCAAACTCCAAGATCTTTGGCGCTAGACGGGTCTAATGCCAAAGTATAAATATGGAGTTAGCTTTGCGACGGATTTGCGTAAAAAAAGACGACGCAAATCCGGCGCAAACAGAGTATAAATATGCCCCTTTATTACTAGATACAAACCGTATATTATTCAAATCTGTATTTGAGAAGCACTTTTTTTTCTTTAACCAAAATGTATTTGCGCATTTTGTAGCAGCCTTTATTATGATGTAATTGTATTTTTCACAGTTCTTTCAGGTACTTCGGTACCTCATAGTACTAACAAACATTGGCAAAGCAATAGGTCTCATCTACGAAAGAGTTATTGGCTTTGCTAATGTATTTTAGCCATTAGCCATGTTATACACCAGAGTGGCTGCTGTTCAGCATGGCTTAAAGTTAGTGGCATAGTGGTGTGGAGTAGTGTAGAGTAGCATAGGAGCAGTGGCGTAGAGCCCAGTGGTGCAAAGTAGAGTGCAGTGGGGTACTGTGCAGTTGTTTAGAGTGTGTTAGCGTAGAGTGCAGTGGTTTAGAGTGCAGTGGCATGGAGTGGCGTAGGACAGAGTAGAGTGGAATAGAGTGGCATACAATAGAGTGGCAGAGAGAGCAGTAGTGTAGAGTGGTGCAGTGGCATAGATTGCAGAGTAGACTCATGTTGCAGGGAGTGCAGTGGCGTAATGTAGAGCGGTGCAGAGTAGAGCAAAGTGCTGTGGAGTTATGCAGAGTAGAGTGGCATAGAGTGCAGTGGCATAAAATGCAGTAGTACATAGTACATTGGTGTATAGTACAGTGGTGGAGAGTGTAACACTGCTGAGTAGAGTGTCAGTGCAGTGATGTAGAGTGGAGTAGAGTGGCACAGAGAGCAGTGGCATAGAGTACAGTGGTACAGAATAGAGGGCAGTGGCGTACAGTGCACTTGTTTAGAGTGCATTGGCGCAGAGTGCAGTGGTATAGAGTGGCATGGGGTAGAGTTACATAGAGTGCAGTGGAGTAGAGTGGCATAGAATAGAGTAGCAGAGAGTGCAGTAATGCAGAGTGGTGCAGTTGTCATAGAGTGCAGAGTAGACTCATGTGGCATAGAGTGCAGTGGTGTAGAGTGGTGCAGAGTGGAGTATTGTAGAGTGGTGTAGAGTATAGTGCCTAGAGTGCAGTGGCATAGAGTAGAGTGGTGTAGAGTGCAGAGTTGCAGAGTAGAGTGTCAGTGCAGTGGTGTAGAGTGGTACAGAGAACAGTAGCATAGAGTACAGTGGTGCAGAGTAAAGGGCAGTGGCATACAGTGCAGTTGTTTAGAGTGCACTGGTGTAGAGTGCAGTTGCATAGAGTGGCATTGGGCAGAGTACAGTGGCATAGAATGCAGTGGAATAGAGTATATTGGTGCAGAATGCAGTAGTACAGAGCAGAGTGCTGTAGAGTATAGTGGTGGCCAATGCAGTGTTGCAGAGTGTCAGCTTCCATTGGTGTAGAGTGCATTGAACTAGAGTGCAGTGGTCAGAGTGGTATAGAGTACTGTAGCGTAGAATAGATTGTTTCAGAGTAGAGTGCAGTTGCATAAAGTGGAGAGGTGCAGGGTAGAGTGCAGTGGCATAGAATGCAGTGGCATAGAATGCAGTGGCATAGAGTGCAGTGGCATAAAGTAGATTATTTCACAGTAGAGTGAGGTGGCTTAGAGTGGAGAGGTGCAGGTTAGAGTGGAGTTGCATAAAGTGGCATAGAGTGTGATGGCATAGAGTAAAGTAGTGTAGAGTGCCGTGGCACAGAGTGCAGAGGTGCAGAGTAGATTAGAGTGATGTACAGTGTATTGATGTAGAGTGCAGGGGCATAGAGTTGAGTGTTAAAGAGTAAAGTGCATTAGCATAGAGTGTATTAGCTTAGAGTGCAGTGGCATGCAGTGCAGTGTTGCAGAGTGGCAGAGAGTGGAGTTGTGCGGATTAGATTGGTGTTGCCCAGACTGGAGTGGTATAGCATGCAGATAAGCAGAGCGCAGTGGTGTAGAGAGGCGTAAAGTGCAGTGGCATAGAGTAGAATGGTACAGAGTAGTGTAGAGAGGCATAGTGTGAAGTAGAATAGAGTGCAGTGGCATAATGTGGAGTGGTTCAGAATGGAGAAGAGTGCAGTGGCATGGAGTGGAGTAAAGTAGAGTGATACAGAGTAGGGTGCAGTGGCGTGTAGTGGTGAAGAGCAGAATGGAGTGCAGTATGGATGATATGCTAACACACTGCCATTACAGACAACATTTTTGATTGAAATGACCATTACATTTGCACAGATATACAGTTTTTCAAATCAAACTATACTGTGCACAGACGATGATGTGTGGAATTTGCACCACCTAATGCAATGATTTGTTTTAATCATGTAAAGGTATTTGCTTCCAGCACAGTTCAGAATTAACAAAAATGTGCTTGATTTGTACTTCTAATTCTGATATATTCTGAAGTTTATTTAAATGTTGTCATGTGATAGAAAAACTCTTTCCTAACCCCAGTAACCAGCAAGATTGTTGCATAAATCCTCTCACTTTGAAGTCAGAGAAAGGAAAGTAATCACTAAGTTCCCACCGAAGACAGAGCCTGACATTTGACTTTGTTCTTTGAATGCACAGCAAATATGGTAAGATAAGAACAACATTTACAGGCCTGTTTACAGAAAGGGAGCACTTGGCAGGATACTGTAAGTAAGGTGTTGGCAAGGGAAGGGACGAATTCAAGCTGTATAGCCTAAAACAAATAAAGCCAGCAAATTGAAAGCAACAAATTGTGAGTTACAAACCACAAGGCCAATGGCAAGCAACGGGCAGAATGCATTCACAAGGAAGCATTATGAATTTACTCTAAGTGACAGCTGTGGGATAACTTATGGGGAAAGTCCAGTATTTTAGTCCATATCTTGCAGAGGTTTGGCTACATAAATCACCCAGGTAGTATGAGGAGAAGATCTGGAGTGGTTTCCATGTTGCAGGATAGGTCTGTACACCAATTCTATCAGTTTGCCACCATTTCCTATGGTACAGAGCTTCTGGCACACCTCTTGTAGGGTTAGTGCTAGGTGGCAGACATGAATTAGGGCATTTAATAATTATTTAAGGTGGTTGTAAGTAAGGACTTGACCGGGGTGAAGATGGTAGTCTGCCACAAGGGTTTTGAAATTTAGTAGCTCACTGTTCAGAAACAAAGTCCCAAATTTTAAGACACCTGCAACATTCCACTGATGGAGTTGCTCTGAGCACAGCCATCCTGTGTGAGTGGGAAGGCCTAGCAAAG
Source organism: Pleurodeles waltl (assembly GCF_031143425.1). NCBI lineage: Eukaryota > Metazoa > Chordata > Amphibia > Caudata > Salamandridae > Pleurodeles > Pleurodeles waltl. The sequence goes on from NC_090436.1 coordinate 300,070,661, forward strand.
GTAGTGCAGGAGCAAAGGGTTTCTTCGTGTCAGTGAGTTTACAGGTTCTGGCAAGGCAGGAGAAAGCCGTGCATGATAACCCCGGATGGTGATCTGTAGAATGGTCAGTAGGAAACAATGAGCAGTGCATTAAGCCTTCCTTAAAAGTCTTTACTGGTAAACCCCATGTCATGCAGGGAGGTGGGCAGAAAGCCAGTGAGCCATCCATTGGACCTGTGCAGCTGAATAATAACATTGTAAGTCCAGAAGACCTAGGGGGTTATTACAACTTTGGAGGAGGTGTTAATCCGTCCCAAAAGTGACGGTAAAGTGACGGATATACCACCAGCCGTATTACGAGTTCCATAGGATATAATGGACTCGTAATACGGCTGGTGGTATATCCGTCACTTTACCGTCACATTTGGGATGGATTAACACCTCCTCCAAAATTGTAATAACCCCCTGATCCACCCGCAGTCACAGGTAGCTTTAGAGTGGCCTGTCTGAAGAAGGAATGAAGGACAAGCAGGGGAAGGTTTGCAAAATAATACTGTCATTGGGGTAGCACACCATCTTCACTAGTGCTACGTGGCCTTTACAGAAAGCAGAAGAGAAGACCAAAAAGCAAACTGGGCTTGGAGGGACTGTTCGCTCTGCTGAGATTTTCATCCTGGAAATCAGTGTAAGAATGGTAGATATGAATCACTAGGTATCAAAAGGTAACTGGTTCCCGGTTCAATCTGAGAGTTAATGATATATGAAGGGGAAAACAGCGCCATATGTTAAAGAAACACTAATTACATTTTAAAATTTGTAAATTTTGTTTGTGCAATTTACATCCCAAATATTTTGAAGATTCTATGTGTACTTGACACTTAGGAATAACCCAGATCTCTAGTTTGGCTTTTGCTCAATTTCAAAACCATATAAAGACATGGACAAAGCGGGCAATTGCCTTGCACAACCTTGCAAGTGGTCTGGCCCCTGCTCACCCTTCAAAAGCACTAACAGCGGACCATTGCACAAGAAGAGTTTTCCAAGGTGGAAGGGTGTTGCTTGTTCAACCACTTGACAGTGCCCCTTCTGTTTCTCTCCTGTGTGCAGAAAAAACTCCCCAGGTACCCAATACCTTCGAACAGTCTTGGTGGACCCATCTTGTCTGATTTTAGGAATTGTCCCACCTTGTTCTCTTCTTTATTTATCCAGTTTTTAGCAACAACCCTTTGAATTACTTGCCGTGGATCTCCCATTTGATCTCGATTTCATCCTCCTCTTTTACTATCTTTGATTGGTAGTCCGGGCTCCCATCTCTGAGATAAATGTAGAGTCCCAGACATACACTCTAGTGCAGTGAGACCACAGACAAGTTATGGGTACATCACATCCTGACATTAGGTGTGAGACTGTCGCCCACACCATCTTCCCTGGCTCTTTAAAAAAAAAAATAGGTTGAAAGTCCACGGGCAGTTGGGGTAAGCCAGATGTTTTTGTTCAATTTGTTTAAACTAGCATAAGGTTAATTACCTTAATGTTTCCCAAACTGTTTGCCAGGGGTTTTAAAATGTTCAGAAACATAGTCATAAAATTTGCTGTTACTTTCTTTTCAGGAAAGATCGGGTAGATTTGGGTAGGGGTGATGGCTTTTCCGCAGTACTGAAGGGCATTAATTTACTACTGAACAAGGACGTAATGTGACACCTGAATGTAGCATATCAGGAGGCAATCACCACAAAATGTCCACAGTGAATAAATAGTGCTATGTTAAAAAAGAGTAAATAAATGCACAACATAGTGAGGCATGGCCTCTCTTGAGTGTGTCTGTAAAACTGACATTTGTTCTTGAATTTTTGTCCTGAATTTTGACCCTTTGTCCTGAATTTTTGTCCTGAATTTTGACCCTTTGTCCTGAATTTTTTACAGTCCTGTCCAGAATTTGCCTCAATGCCAGGTGGTCACCCTACCGGGCGCACTATAGTGCACTACCACCGCTGCCTACTCGGGGTCCCTGGAGAGCCAGGCTCCAGCTCTGTGAGTCGGCGGGTGAAGAACCACAGCCTGTTCCTAGAAGAGATCTCCGTACACGGAGGTCACGGCGGTAGGTGCTCACCTCAGTACTCATTAATGTAGCCCTACATTAAGCTTAACTTTAACGACTAAAGTTTTATTCATTTTCACGTTACAAGAGCAGAGATTATGTTAAAGAACTGATGAGCATACTACTCTGTTTTGAGACAGGGTTCGAGTATTCAAAGAAACAAAAAAAACACATCGGATCTTTGTGCCTTGCTGGCGCAATTTAAATTAGACAAGAGATCGATGACAGTCACTAGGAAATCAGGGAGAGCTAAGGGTTAACTTGAGACTTCATATGGTGTTAAATAATTCTTCCATTTGCCCAACAAGTTTGGACTTCCTCCTCAAAGATAATGAAAAAGTAAACGATGCTAAACAGGATAAACTGCGGAGATTCCTCGTGGTACATGAGCAGCATCCAGAAAACCAATACCAGAAGAGTTTTCTTATGACTCCGTGTCACAAGGACACCGCATCCGCTAACAGGCTCTCATTCTGGGCCTTGTAGTCCAAGATACTCATAGGACTATCATTCTCAAAAGCAGTGATTTGTAGTTCGAATTGTAGTGTCCTTGTGACAAAGTCATTAGTGGGGGGCATATTTATTATTTCACACAGCGCAGAGCACTGCGTTGAATGCAGTGCTTATTTTGTAAATAAAAATGTGCCGGTGCCCAAAGCCCTCCTCTTAAACATGCGGCTGCCGTAATTAAATAGGCAAACACAGAATACTAAGGCAGTGTAATCCTGAAGCCTCCTGGGGCCTCCTTAACCCATTTAAAGCCACTCCCTGCCCCTTCAGTTCACTCTTGCAGCTTTCTGCTTTCTCTCTTTGTGACGCCTTTTCACTTTTCTCTTCCTCTTTCTTTCTCATATGTGTCTTTTACTCGCAATAAATGCTTGAGGCAGAAAAATAAGTGCTGGCCCTCAAAAATAAGTGCTGGTGCTCCACGCCGGAAACATCAAGCACACATTAAGCACTAGTTGAGTGAAAAGGAGAGATCAGAAATACTCCATATTTACAAAGATATGGAGCATTTCTGCTTTAATTTTGTGCTGCCCCAAGTACCCTTCCACTACAGTGCAAGGATGGCTGCGTTGCCTGAAGCATATTTCTCTTTCAATGTGTGCTGCAGAATTCAACACACATGGAGAGAGGGAGTCACAAGTAGAAATAAGGATATTTCTTCTCGTTATGGCTTCCATAATGACTCTCGTATAGCAACAAGACTACTGATTTGGGGCGACAGCACCTCTGATTGTAGGCGACTGTATCCCCCACCAGTTGGAAGCTGTTGGCCTAACCTTAGTAGCTCACTAGCAGCATCTCACCTAAACGGTAAAGGTGATTTGTGGCAGCCTAGTGAATTATAAAGCTGAAAATCCCTCAGGGAAATCATGGTGAACAAGCTTTACCCTTTTCTCTCCAGACGCAACTCTCTTATACACACATAGGCAAGGAAAGAGATGCATGACAGTTTCAATAAATTTATTGAAAAGACTGCAATCTAAAACAAAACACATGAGCTGCAATGATAAGGATAGTGAGGAATAGCAAAACCATAACAGTGAGAATCAGATATGTGAATATGAACAACCCCAACATGTTGCAATGATATAGAAATGCAATTCCTACGTAAAAGACTACTTTCCAACCCCTAAGCATGGTGATGTCAGCCAAATCTGTCCACACAGTGGGCCATATTTATACTTTTTGATGCAAAACTGCGCCAACGCAGTTTTGCGTCAAAAAAATTTGCGCCGTCTAACGCCATTTTGAAGCGCCGTGCGGGCGTCAAATTTATACTTTGACGTACGGCGGCGCAACCAACAGGTGGGAGTCATTATTTCGTGACGCACACAGCGGCGTCAAGTCGTAAAGGAAACCAACGTAAAGGCGACGCACATCACTGTGGGTCGATTTACGACAGCGCAATCCGGAAAGCGCTTTTTTTTTTCACGCTATTGCGTTACATTTTTGCGCGAAAACTGCCCTTTCAGCAGAGGAGAGCCAAAATGGATCCCAGATGCCACAACAGACCCCAGGAGGATGAGAGCAGACCAGGAACCAGCCAGGAGGATCCATACAGGAACCAGGAATTAAAAAAAAAAAACAGAAAGTGTCGCTTCAGTGAAGAGGAGCAGGAAATCCTGGTGAAAGAGGTGACGGAACACCAGCACCAACTTTTCATCTCCTCTAAATTGCCACTCAGTAGGAGAGAGGCCATATGGAAACAAATAGTGGACAAGATCAACAGTGTGGCTGAAGAACGCCGCACAGTCACTGAGTGTAAGAAACGCTGGCATGACTGCAAACGTAGGACAAAAGAGAAAATGGCCAGGAACAGGAAGGCAGCAATGCAGACTGGAGGGGGGAGTCCAGCACAACAGGAGGCCCTGGACCACATGGAGGAGATGGTCGCAGCCGTCATCCCGGAGGAGATCGTCACAGGGATTCAAGGACAGGACAGCGCAGACTACCACGACACAACGCACATGCACAGCACATATATGAAGTGGCATGGGTAAAGGGGCACGGCAGGGGGGCATGCCCAGCACAGACTGAAGCTGGGGCACGACAAAATACAGCACCAACAACAGTCCCATGGGGCCATCCTGTAATTACAACAATAGAGCCAAGCGAAAGCAGCGACAGGTGGGAAGGCCACTACGTCAAACTCACATCCAGGCACTTGTATAGCAAAATCTATCCTACATCAACTAGGTCCCTATCAGTAATGCAGTAGCCAAAACAACAACTGCAATGTAACTGCCACACCAGTTGACAATAATACCTCTCATCTCTGTGCAGCTATAGTACCAAATGGCAGGAACCTCCCCATGGAACATACATGCCTAAATTAGGGGGCGAGGATGACATCCGCAACTATTCATAGAAATAAGACAAAGGCACCAGTACACTCAAATGCCGAATGTCCATACCTGACACATACATAAGCCAAACTAAACAGCAATAGCACTAAATGATTCTCATTGCCCTTCCTATCAGCTAATTTAGCAAATAGCCAGTCCTAAGGTGTTGTCAATTAGTCAAATCACACTGTTTTACCTACTTCTGCACTGGAGTTTGCCAGAACATATTCACTCTGTGCCCCAGTCAAGGATACAGTCTGGTACGTTGCTGATAGATGTGGTAGGGGTTAAGGTTTGGCATTCCTGCGTAGGGAATCTTTGTCATCACGATGACATATGACTTATAAAATCACTTCCTTGTCCCAAGATATGCAAGAGGGAGTTTCCAAACAGAGAAACACAACTAGATGCTGCCTGCCTTGCTGCTGATGCACAACCAGATCACAGGCCATTCCTCTGATATGAGGGATGATGTCTCCCCAGTGATTCCGACAGGCAAGCTCCAAACTCAACATGCTGTGCTATACATAGAACAAGCAGAGGGAGAGTAGAAACTGTTAGGCACCATGATAGCTGTGTACTAATGTATTACTCTCCTGCGGACTATTTCAATTCGAACAGTGTGTATTGTTTGGGTTATTGTGGCTCACACCTAAATTTCAAGAAGTCAGTTGTACAATGAAACCTCATATTAAACAAATACTGTCTTTCTCATTTGTGTATGGGAACATACCGGAAAAGATATAATTGTGTAGGATCTGAGTGACCACCACTTCCCTGAGAAGTTCCAAAGATGTCATGCGCTCGGATGTCTAAACATTCCTTTGATGTGGGAGACCAGAGGCACTGCAAGTTAGTCTGAGCAAAATGAAATATCAGGGTGACAGAGTTAGTTACAAGTGGGTCAGACTTAGTCCCCCACACCATTAGCTATCCTGCTGCCTAGAAAGCCAGTAATCACATGTAGGATAATGAGAGCCCACCCAACAAAATGTCCCTCCATAACAATAGTTAAACACCGAGGGAGGAGTAGGACAAAAACACGCCTATTCCTAAATAATTACAAAGCAACACCTAGAGGCGATCAGGCAGACATGTCTGATAGCTCCATATCATACATGTGACACACAGGTGGGCCATAGGCCTACAACAATGCCCTATGACGGACAGCAGATACCAAGACAAACACAGAGCACAAAGTTAAGGCATCCAAAGGCTTGCATCTTAGTGCAAAATTGTCACAACACAGACACACTAATTGTACCCTGTTTCATTGCAGAGGAACACGGATCTCCTGCCGATATGCCTGTCCTTGAGTTCCCTGATGACATGGATGACGAGCCCATAAACATCCCACAAGAGACCATTCAAATGGTCCTTGAAAGCCTCCAAACCCCACCTTCAGTCACAAGGAGGAGCACAGAAGAAGCAGCCACCACAGGAGAACCACCCGCCACCCCAATTGTAAGACCTGCCAGCTCCAACACAGCTGAGGACTCTGACGACACTGGCACCAGCTTCGAAAGAACCGTCGTTGGGGTCCAGCGGGAGCTGGCCAAGGAGGTGCGGGTGGGGATGCAAACTATGGCAGCCAGCCTTGAGGGGGTGCGTTCGTGCATGATGTCAACTGCTGATCAGGCAGCTGCAATGCAAGCCCGAACATCGCTCTTGCAGGAACTTTTAAAAACACAGAAGGAAATCTGCACAGCTGTCATCCAGTTGACACAACAACTCCAACTGCAAGCCAGTCAACGTGTGCACGAATGCAACATAGAACCCCTCAGGGCCGACCTGGCTGCCTACCATCGTGATGTGGCTGCCATTCTGAAAAACCAGCAGACCCTCCTTGCTGCAGTACTGCCCTTCATAACTCGACAGGGATCAGCCCCCGGGATGTCTGCCTCTATGTCTTCTAACACTGAGGTGTGTGTTTCCCCTTCACAACCAACAACAACAAGGACACACCAGGCAACACACACATCAGAAGAAGAAGACATGGAACAGATAACATTCACACGCAAGAGTACCCGGAAGCCCTAGTCCCTGCACCATGGCCTACTCTGACCAAGGTCCTACGTTTTGTCAAATGCCAGTCTCACTACAACTACACTCAATGACTGTTTGGCAATCCACTGTATGACTTGTCCCCATTGCCAGTGAATGTCTCTCTCCTACTATTTGGCAATTCCTGTCCCTCTGCACTGTCTGTGACATCACCCCAGCATGTCAGGAGCATCATCCACACCCCTTCTGTAGGATCACCATGTAATTATGCACCAGAACGGACTCAGCAAACATGGTGAATGGACATTTTGCACTACACCACCTATAAATAAATATCACTTGCACACCTATTGTGTCTCTGTGTTATTTCACACTTCAACTGTGCAGTACATAACTCCAAAGTGGCTGTGTGGCAACCATGTAGATTCTCTATACTACTGTCCTGATTTCATGTATACTGAAACATCTGTGCAGTGGCCAGGATTGCATCATAGCCTTACCATACTGAGGAAAATAACTGATGAAGGGACTAAGCACACACAATCATGCTGTGTTGGACAGAATGATGCACCATCTATAGCTATTCTAGACAACTAATGGTGCCTGAGAAATGTAGGCACCATGCAATACTTAAATAAGAAAAAATGCCGTAAAATGTAAGGAATCATTAACAAATTACACTGCATCAATCACCCTTACGGAGTATACTTCCATGAAGGAAAGTCATGCTGAATCAGTACACACATGATGTAGGTCAGCAATGACAGCAACAACACAAGAGTGTGAACAATTCCTCATCTACAAAGATCTCCCTGAACTTCACACTGCTGTCCGACCTATCTATTTACCCACAATAACAAGTCTGGAAGCACTCTTTGTGAAGTAGGATACATACCAAAACAAACCCTTGGTGATCAATGCACACTACCAATGGTGGGTCTCCCACATGGTGGATACTTACCAAGTTAGCACACGGGTAGCTGGCATGTTAAACCTCAATATCCTGGGGATAGCGAGCATAGGACACAAATGTCATACTAAAACATTCTGCTACACTGATGTCAAGGCCATGATAATGTAGCACCTAACGCATCATGTAAAGGGTTAACTACATTTTTATTTCAATGAAGTAATAAAAGAGGCAACTAAGGGAAAGGTAAACCTACACTAATCTAACCTGACTACTACTAACCCACAACTGTCCCTAACTAACCTAAGCTAAAATTACTCTACACATGTAACGAAACGATCTAAACATCAACCCCCCACCCACCATTATGAGACAAGACACATGCAGGACAACACTTACTCACCTACACACATACTATACTATCCTAAACAAACATATATATATATATATTTTTTTTATATTTTTTTTTTTTTTTTTTTATTATTTATTTTTTTTTAAACAGGAATCCCAACATTGCCCCCCACCCACCCACCCACACAAAAATATAAGATAGAAAGAAGAAGGACCCCCCACCCTCTTCCCTAACACTAACTAAGCTAATTACCTATACTTATCCTATAACTAATCCCCAAAACCCAACTAACAGTATAAAATAGGAAAGAGGTAAGAGGGGAGGGGTAAAAGTTCAAGAGGGCAAAAGTACTACAGATTTGCCCTCCGTAGTGTGCGCCTGATGGAGCGGACCTTCTTTTTGACATAATTCATGTCCTCCCTCAGGTTGTCCACCTTTTTCACCAACTTGTCCAATTTTCGGGACAATGCCAGGAAGGCAGCTGGGTCCACAGGAGGGTCTGTGCTGGTTTGCGTGCTGGCGGAGGTTGATGTTGTGGCAGGAGTTGTTTGGCCACGGGACAGTCCTGCTACCACCACACGGCTGGGTCCATGTCTGGAGGAAGATGCAGGGTCCATTGCTGAAGACGTTGCTGGGGCCACTTGGGCAGACCTGGTGGATGTGGTGTTGGTGGTTGATGGTGGCACTGTAGGGGGAGCCTGTGGTGTGGCCCACCACGCCCCGGAGGCCCGATCTGAATGGTACTTGCGGGCCATCCTCCGATACCCACACTGCACCTGCAGGATGTGCCTGTATCTCATCGCACGGCGCTCAAAATGGTTGCGATCTGTGGCACTCAGGTTTGCAGCTGTGAAGAGAAAAGGCAAATATTTAGCCTTGGATTTGCATTGGGTGGAATAGCACAATGGGTTATTTGTCCATTACTAGAAATGTATTGGTTGCAGCAATTGTCACAACATAGTTCACGGAAAGGCTCAGAGGAAGTACATGTGAAACATGCATACATAAGGGCATATCACACCTAGCATATCCATGTCTCTACATGATGGATGACATCACCCTAAACTACTCATCCAAATCATACCTAAGGCATTTGACATCATGGCAGCACCTCTTCCGCATACTGACTTCACTACATATGTCACTCTATGTGATAACAATCACACTCCTCACTCAATGCCATTTGGAATTAGTTGTGTGCTAAGATTGAACCCATGGGCCATAAACAAATGTCAACACTAGGGGCCAGATGTAGGAATTTGGAAAATGCAACTAGCAATTTGCAATGCAGAACGGTGTCTCTGACACCGTCTGCGAGTCGCTATGGGGTCGCTAAGACCAACCTCATGAACATCAATGATGTGGGTTCCAAGTTGCGCCACCTTAGCGACTATGGGCACTCACGGGGATGGAGGCCTGCTGGGAACAGCAGACCTCCATGGACGTGACTGCTTTTGACTAAAGCAGGTTATTTTTCCCCAAGTGTAGGCTGTTTACCTGAAAGGAAAATGAGCTGCACTTAGTAAAAAATTACAACAACTTCAATTTTGGATTATTTCACAGTAATTAGTGGTCCCTTAGACCACTGGCTGTTTTGTACAGGATTATTTAGGTCCACTCACAAAGGTGAAGGGTTACAATGGGGACCCCTTCCAGTTAGCAAGTGGGTTACCATCCACTTCAAGTGGATGATAACTGCGACTCACTTTGCAACCACGTACTCGGTTGCAAATGGAATTGCCTACCACTGTGAGTTGCAAGTAGGTCTGGAAAACCCCTTCATATTTTGCATTTGGAAAAGCATTTTGCTAATATGTTCATGATCACCAAATACATTTCGGAATAGGAAACAGACGTTTGCAACTCACAAACAGAAATGTATGACATTTGCAACTTGTAAACAGATTGCTACATCTGGCCCTAGGTACTAACTCAAGTCACAAAAGGTGTCAAGTACGTGTAACATACTGGTTGCTACAGTCCTAGGTACCCTGTTTCACAGTAACATCCCAGTATTTGTGGGTGGTATGGGAAGAACAACCAACAATCCCATGTTCAATGCACACCCAGGAGTGTATAGAAAGTTCAACAAGTATGTGCCTTCACACACAACACCTATGAAGGGCTAGCAACACGTTGTAGTCAGCCAAACATTGACACATCCCAGGTCCACACATGTCAAAATGATATGACTTAGCCAACATGACATACTATCAGTGAGGCATGTTTTACAACACACACAGAGGAGGTAGAACACCCAGGCCCATATTTATACTTTTTTAGCACCGCATTTGCGTCGTTTTTTGATGCTAAATCGGCGCAAACTTTCAAAATGCAATAGCATTTTGGAAGTTTTCGCCGATTTAGCATAAAAAAACGACGCAAATGCGGCGCTAAAAAAGTATAAATACGGGCCCCATTCTCATGATTCGACAGAACACCTAGGCCATTGCACTCAAGTCACACACACTTCTAGTTCACCTTGTGGAAGTACATGCCCCCGGAAGATCCGACCTACAGTGTACACAGTCCATCCTCAACTAGGAAGAAGCACTTGTCATCAAAGCCATGTGCCTAAGCTATCTGGGAGACTGTCAGTCTGATATGCAGACTCAGTTCATGGCAAGTCCCTGACCAAGTCTAACATTGACCAGTGTATTCCAAATGAGTCATCCCATTCCCCATTGCCGCCCAACTGGAATGACCTACAGCCCCTCAATCTGAGAGATGGCTAGGTATTGCTTTACAGAAACATAAGTCCTATTTGATATCACACTAAAACAACAATGCCAATGAACGGTCAGCGCATCAAATCATGAATTCTCTTGAACACACAGTAATCCATCATGCTTCATTACCAAACAATGAAAATAGCACTCAGGCGACACTCACTGTAGGTATCGGGGTCGTCAAAATGTGCCACCTCTCCCACGGTGTACGGGGCTGGTCCACCTGTAAAGCATGAAAGGAAGAATATACTCAGACTGGGTGAACTGACAAATAATTTCAGTTACAATGACACTGTGTGAATATGACATGGTAATGATAGACTTTCCCACATGCTCATACTGCATGGATGACTTTGTATTCAACATTAACATTGGATGAGTCTCCTGCTACAGTTACACACCCTACTACACACATGCAGTGGCCATGACAATCATGTGTCGTCCAAGTTAACCCTCCATTAGTATGCCCCAACAATAATGTTATCCATACATCTCAGCATGTGCATCCCAGAGAGACATTCCAAAACTGGTTCCATGAGGACTGCATGACCACTCACAATCAAACAGGCTAGGTGGACATGTTCAACACACAGCAACCACACACACATGTGACATATGTGTGGCCAACATATCTAACTTCATGTGACGTGAAGGCAACACACATGTATAGCATCATCATGGGTTTCAAATTTTCTGTCTAGCTATGGCGTCTACATATGTAGGTATGTTGTTTCTACATGACTTACTCACTGGCCATTATGACCTGTAGAGTACAAATAGAGCCGTTAACGTGTTGCTTGTCTGACACAAATGCAACACTACATTACATACAGCTACTGGCATCTGGTATGTGTTGCAAAAATGAGCCATCTGACTGCTAGCATTGGTCTTCATACACATTCTGCAACAAATACACATTGGGGCACATATGTATACCTTTGTAGCGCATCATTTGCATCATTTTGTCACGCAGAGAGGGGGCAAAATAGCAAAATACAGATAGATGTTGCAATTTGCTGCTGTTATTGCGTCAAAATGTGTAGCAAAAATGGGGATATATGTGTATAAACATGGGCCTAGGTTTCCCTAGCATTACACACAGTCAGCTACTTATTTAGGAGATTGGGTAACAATCATCACATGTTCCCACACAGATTTCTATTATTCCCATGTAATTGATTTGTACTCACCAACATGGCCACCAATCCTGATTCCCAGGTGGTCCAGCAGGTCCTGTTCCCTGGTGATCAGATCTGCCCAGCGGTGCTTCAATTGATGGACATTGCGCATGCTCCCGTAGACCCGGACCAGGTGATGGCGCACCTTCTCCCACCGGATTTTCCTAGCCTCCGTGTGATACCCCTGTATCACACGGCCCCCAGCCTCCAGCATCAGTGGGAGGAAATGGCTAACTAGCCATATGAATCCCCCCAATTCATCTTCACCCATCCTGGACAGGCGAGGCCTACCTGACATATTGACTGCTAGAAAAATAGACAAATGAAATAAGAAAGTAAAAGTGGGAAATGGGGAAAGGTAGAGGTGTGAAGGAAAAGGAAAAAGGAGAAAAATAGCCCAACTAACCCCCAAAACTATGCTACCCACAACAGACTCCCACAGACAATACAAACAATCACAGGAATAGACAAAACAAGACTAAACAGATTGAGACAATGTTATGCAACAAGAATAGATTCACAAAAAAGACAAAATACAAGGGACACAGGACACAAAAGCAGTAAAACACAGGACAACACCTTTCACACAACCACACAGTCTAGATAAATCTGAGACTGCAAAGTGAAAGTGAAAGTTAACTCCCAGTACAGATTTTGTAAACAGGATATCCTATTACATCACTTCCTGCAGAAAATGGCCGCCGTTTTTATTTTCCCGTTATGCGTCATATTTTCACGCATACACAATTGTGCATCATTTTTTTTCACGCATTACATTGCACATGATGCTGAGTCAAAAAATATGATATGAATATTAATATTTTTTTAATGTACATGAGATGACCAACATATTGTCCATGTAGCGTCAATTTTTCCACGCATACATTATGGGCGTCATTTTTTTCCACGTACAGTAGTGCACATGATGCTGAGTCAAAAAATATGATATGAATATTAATAATTTTTGAATGTACATGAGATGACCAACATATTGTTCATGTAGCGTCAATTTTACCACGCATACATCATGGGCGTCATATTTTTTCCACGTACAAGAGTGCACATGATGCTGAGTCAAAAAATAATTATGATGTAAATTATACTTTGATGGCTAAATATGTGAAACTTTTGGATACATTTAGATTTGACTCTGCATTCTGTGCACTCATGTATGTGAACAAATTATGACGCCCATGCTGTATGCGTAGAATTTGGAGCAAATATTTCCTTATGTCTTCATGTTTTGAACTTTGGAAAGGTGATTTGTCATGGTCAAACGGTGCTATGTGATACACATTTGTGTTTGGATATGACACATGTCCGTTGTTGTATGTATAGAAGGCATTCACACTGTAATGTTTTGGATACGTTAACTAATGTATTAACCATATTTGTCTACATATTCTGGGTAATTGCAGATGGCTATTTTGAAATGATGGATGGGATACCATGATGTATTCCTTCTCCAAAATGTGTCCACAATTATGATGGTGATGCTTTTATCTGTAGTCCTAACAGGGAGTGCAATAGTCACTTACAGTTTTTATGGGGCTAACCATGTCCCATTATGATTTTGTGTTTCTGATTTGTGTTGGACTTTTGACATGTAGCCCACACATGTGCCTTATGCATGTGTTTAGTTCACAAGTACAAGATTCTTGTATGTTTGGTGGGCGGTAGAGGTGGATTTAGGCCCCCAGCACCCTAGGATTTGACCATCCAGAATAGCTACTGTATCCATGGGTTTTATTTATTATATCATGGCAAACCTGCTGCAGCAGGATACTGTAAGGCCATATGGTATGAAGGACTGTTGACCATTCATTCATCTCATTAGCCCATTTGACGTTTGCAGTAATGATGAATTGGAGCAAACGTGCATACCTTTTTCCAATGACTATGTTTGCAAGACTCTGAGCGTTCCTGATGTGCCAAGGAGAATAATTTTGTTGTTGTCTGTGTCCCTTTCTGCATAAACTGGTTTAGTGGCATGTTACATTCTTCCTGCTAGGTTCTAACTGGGACACAACTGTGATGGTCTACTTTCAAATATTAGGTTGATTGTATGACATATGTGTACATGTGTGTTGGAATGTGGATCCACTATCACCTGTCTGGGTGTATGTTGTCACTGTGACTTCAAGGTCTCCTCCTGAGTTAGTGGCAGCTGATGTTGTTCCAATTGTGTATTGCTCATCTCACACACTTGAGAGAAGCCATTGATGACATGGTCACGTACACATGGATGGTCCCACCCTGTCTCTGAACACGTGTGATGTGACTTTCAAATGATCTCAAATTTTGGGCTGGATGAGAGACTGTCTCAGGTGTTTGGATCCGGCATGTGTAATTGCCACATTTGTACTCCTGTTGGCCTCTGTGTTTTGTAATGTATCATGTCACATCCTACTGTTTATTTTTGGTGTGATGAATGTTATAGCATTCTTGCTCAATGAGACGACATTCTTCTTCAGCGATTTCAAACTAAAGGTGGTCAGAAATGCATAGGCCAAAGCATGATGTGGTGTTGGTTATCTGTGTTTATTTACAAGTGTGGAATACAAGTTATTATGATACATTAAGAAAAAAAATTATTTACAAGCTGTTGGCGCCTACGCACTCCTGCTGCCGTGTTAGGTTGTTCCCCCTCCTGTTGCAGGCCAGCATCCTCCTCTTCGTCATCCTCAGGCATGTCTGGGTCCAGGTCAAGGAGGGGAATATTCCTTTTTACACAAATATTGTGCAATATGGCACAAGTGAGTATGATCTTACAGACCATCTCTGGGGAATAGAGTAGGCTACCGCCAGTGATGTCAAGGCAGCGGAACCTAGACTTTAGGATCCCAAAGGTCCGCTCCACAATGCTGCGTGTCCTCTTGTGGGCGTCATTGTATGCCCGCTCAGCAGCAGTATTTGGGTTCCCAAATGGTGTCATTATCCAAGGCTGGATGCCATACCTCTGATCAGCTGAAAGAGAAACACAGAATGGGATCAATTAGATGTAGGAGGCACTGTTGTACGGATCTTTGATGGCAGTAGTTGTGTTGTGTTGTCTGTGACTGTTTTGTGTACTAATGTGACAACCTATGGTTGTTGGTGAAAACTTTTGCATTGAGTTTTTTTCCTTGGCTGAGCAAGTGTTTGTTGGCTAACTGTTTGTCAGCAGGATGTATTGGTTTCTCCAGTACAGTGTGCCCTCCCTTGCATTGTGACTTGTGATACAGGTGTCCGTGTGTCTTCACTGGGGGTGTGATGATAGTTCCATGCAGAGTTTAAACATGAAAGTGTATTTTAAACGTTCATATGAACATACCCAGGCCATCCCATACCTTTAAACTTATGCATTGTATTAGTGTACAGGTTATTGTGAGACTTCCAATTTGCAAGGTGACATTTAGGCTACCACAGTCATTAATGTCTTCACACTAAGCTGTACAGTAAATTACAATGTGTGACAGGTTCAATGGTGACTTCTGAAACATGGCTAGTGATGTGAGTACCTCAGTGTGTTCCTGGCTAGGTGTTGCTATTGTGGTGTATGTGTTGTTTGTCCTAGAGGGTTTCTGAGCAGTGTGTATATGAGTTTGGTTTTTGTCCTTACCAAGAAGTAGTCCATTGCCATATCGTCCATCCTGGAAGTGTTGGTTGATGGTGGAGTGACGGAAGATGAATGCGTCATGTACACTCCCAGGATATTTAGCCACAATATTGCTGATCAGTCCTTGGTGATCGACTATGGCATGCACGTTGATTGAATGTGTGTGCTTCCGGTTGCGGTAGAGGTGTTCTGTTGCAGCAGGTGGCACAAGGCGTACGTGTGTGCATTCGATTGCACCAAGGACGTGCGGGAAGCCACTGATGGCGTAGAACCCCTGTTTAGTTTCCTGCTGCATCTGCAGTGTGTTAGGGAAGCAGATGTGGCGGGGTGTCAGGCGAATGATGGCATCCAGTACTTTAGGCAGGAATGCGGAGAAAGATGGTTGGGATATTCCACCAACCAGGGCACCAGTTGTCTGAAACGAGCCACTTGCCAGCAGGTGAAGTACGGCAAGCAGCTTTGTTTCTGTTGGGATAGTGCGGGGAGTCACTAAAGTGGGGGCCAACTGCTGTTCAATATTTCTCAGCAGCTGCTGAATGGCCTGCCAGTTCAACCGGTACCTCTGGATGATGTCTCGTTCCCTGAGGCCATGCAGGGTTGTTCTTGGGCGGAATATCCTCTCCTGCCTTCTGCGCTGTCTTTGGGGTCCCTGCTGTTGTTGTTGTAGCTGTTGTTGTTGCTGCAGGGCTCTGAGTCTACGTGCACGCTGAAGAAAAAGCACCTCCATGTCTCCCTGTTGCTGCTCTGCTGCTCTGTTGTTTGTTCTGTGTGTTCTGATTAAGTACAGGTGTGTTTGCCCCATTTTAACGCCTGCCCTGACCCAGGCGTTAAAATTTCACGTTATTCGTGCTTTGCGTAATTTTTTTGCGCCGTCTACCGCGCGGGAGTCATATTTGCCCGGAAGCATAAATACGACGCGCCGCTGTGTGCGTCGGTTTTTGGACGGGAACGCCTACCCTGCATGTCATTAACGCAGGGCGGGGTGCCGCTTCCAGAAACTGACGCACATTGAGCCATTTTCCTTTTGCGCCGGCTCGGGCGTCAGGGTTTAAATATGGGGCAACGTTTGCGCTGAATGTGCGTCAGAATTTTTGACGCACATTCGGCGCAAACGGAGTATAAATATGCCCCAGTGTTCATAAGAAGCACGCCCCACCCCCGTTACCTTGGTACAAGGTTAGGTCTTCAATCTCCAGATAGGAGGATGCAGAGACACAAAGGCTCAGGTCGGCGACAAACAGGCATTCAGCATGGATGTAAAATCCTGGCTGGAACCCCCTCTAATGCTCTTTGTCCTACAAGATGTTTGTATAGGAGGCATGTTTATGTTCTTGTACAGAAGCCTAAGAGGGTATGTACCTAAGCGCTGGACTGTTTACACAGTCTTGTGGCGGCAATGCAAAATATTATCCTGTGTGGCTCGCACTTTGTTCTTATGAACCCGAGGAAAAAGCACATGATGCAAAGTATCTTAATCATAACACTGATAGTAGTGTCACTCTCGCAGAATAGTAACTGATTTTGAAAATAAAACAGTGCCACTAAAATAAGCCAAACTAAAATGAATAAAAATGAATAAATGAATACAGATCATATTATCTGTGTAAAAGGGCAAGGCACAGGCTGCAAGCCTAAGTTAAGCCGTCACTGTGCCCAGGAAGGGAACTACGTATGGACTCACAACACGGCTTTGTCAGGTAAGTGCACCATTTTGGAGCAAACCAAGGTTTAGCAGTCTTTGAAAAAATGGGTTTACGTCGAAATACGGTTGTGGCTGCATAGAAATGCCCATCCTCTATCCATGTAATATCTACATAACGTAAAGTATCACAAGGCTCTGGTACGCTCTACATTGCATTACTTTTTATTTTCTAAATCACACGCAGCCACAGAACGTGGCTTGCTGTGGCTTAGTAATCCAGGGGTTAGGGGCACCTTCCTGTACAAAAATAATTCCTTAATCACTCCCTTAACCAATCCCTTAATCCCTTAAACAATCCCTGCAGAATGCAGCACACATTGAAAGAGGGAAAAAAGAGGCAAAATAAAGATATTCATCCTAGTTACGCATCACTTGGGGAGGCGTAGTAGTTTTGGCACATTGCCAGGTCTGCCACTTATGGTAAATCTGGTAATGTCTCAAAATCGATGGGTGTTGCGTGGTTATACCCACGCACCACTCATGGAATGCCTTCCTGGGTCTGAGTAACGCAATGTAGCAGTTTGCGCTGCATTGTGTTACTCCAGACTTATCAAGCCTCTCAGGGATAGGCAAAGGGGCCTTGCGTGGTTTGATGAATCACATTTAGCGATTGTATCGCAATTGAACCCTGTAGCATGGTGCAAGTGCGACACAACTCCTACATAAATATGTCCCATAGTGTGCAATGCACAGAGGTCCACTTTACACAAGAATTGAAAAGCAGCTATCACAGCAATAAATGAACACCAGGTTGTAAGCTAAAGTACCAAGGCCCATATTTATATTTTTTTATGCAAATCAGCGCTAGCGCAGATTTGCGACACAAAGTTTAGCGCCGGCTAATGCCACTCCAACGTGCCAGCCATGCACCTTATTTATGGAATGACGTTACCTGGAGCTGCGGCCTGGTTAGCGTCAAAATAAATTACGGTAACCGGGCAGCGGAGGCGAAGGGAAGACTAGGTGTTGTGCGCCAAAGAGTGGTGCAAGTCAGGTTATAGTAAAAAATATTGGCTCTAACATGACTAGTGCCGTTTTTTGACGCACAACCCCCAAGGAAATTACTCCTGTCTTAGCAAAGACAGGAGTCATGCCCCCCTGCCCAATGGCCATGCCCAGCGGACTTCTTTCCCCTGGGCATGGTCATTGGGCACTGTGGCATGTACGGGGGCCCAACTTAGGCCCTTCTATGCGACTTTAAAAAAAAAATGATACTTACCTGCACTTACCTGCACTCACCATGGATGTGTCCTCCCATCCATTGGTGTCCTCCAGGGGTGGGCGAGGGTGGCAGAGGGTGCCCCTGAGTGCAGGGAAGGGCATCTGTGGACTGCTTCCATGGTCTACCACAATGGAAATGAGCCCACAGGTCCTTTAACGCCTGCCCTGACCCAGGCGTTAAAAAACAGCGCAAATCCACCTGGGGGCCACGTTTTAAGGCCTGCTTCCTCCTGTGCGTCATTTTGATGCCGGTGGATAAATAAGGTGCACATACCTTAGAGTAATTTTTTGCACGGGAACGCCTACCTTGCATGTCCTTAGTGCAAGGTCGTTTTTCATGTACAAAAACTGACTCAAACTCAATAATTTTGGCGCTAGCCGGGTCTAGCGCCAAAGTATAAATATGGAGTTAAGGTTACGTCGGATTTGCGCCAAAATAAATGACACAAATACGATGCAAAGAGTATAAATATGGGCCTCAGCATAGCAACAAAAAGGCACATTTGTGTTATACCATTAACATACAATGAGGTATCACAGCACTAAATTGTAATTAAAGCACAATGCTTATACTTTCTTTTATATTAATGCACATTTTTCAACTTTAAAAATGTTTTTTATTAGACTTTTTTCTGTTTTATTGTATATTGTAAAGCATATGTGACAGGGCTCACAGACCCAAAAGCCTATTGTTCTACTGTTTTCAAAATAGCACTGAGTTCATACAGATACATTTTAATTTCCGCACGTTAGAACTGTCAGCATTAGGGTGGTCTTCGCCCAAACGTTTTGACTGGTTGCCTCCAATTTTGCTGAATTTGTTTCTGTTTGCAATAGGACTAACAGCTTGTGGTACTTCACCCGTGTTCACCCAGCACTGGCAACAGGATCCAGGGATCTCTAGTATCGATATATGATACTGCACCTCAATACACAGGGATCTCTAGTAATGAGCTTTGATACTGCAGCTCGTATGACCCAGGTTTTTCTGCTTCTAGCATTAGAGCTTAGCTCATACAAGCTGCACTATCAAAGCTCGTTATTAAAGATCCCTGGACTCACTTTTATTTCCCTTTCATAAGCATCAGTTTTAAAAAACTGAGGAACACATCTGACGAACCAGAAACAGGGGTTTGAGAAGTTTATTGGAAAACCATGCCAACTCTTATTGTTGGGCCCTCCTGGCACATCACAATCTACACAAAAGAAACCAAGAAGATGCCAGGCACACGGACTTCAAGGAGAGACAATAGTTAGCCACCAAAGATTCCTCCAGCATTGTTCTATTTACCCACCAATTACCTCCAAGATAGAAATGTTTCAGAATGTTAAAATTATATCCTTCGGATCTGATTCTAAATGAAATAAACTGGAAAAAAAGCCATGACACCACACGTCACACAGAAAACACTGCTATATGTCTTTTGTTGCTACAGCTCCCTCCCCCCCCCCCCCCCCAAACACCTTAATAAATCATTTCCTGTTCAAAGCAGAACATCTTATCTCAGTACCTAGACAATGATTTTGGGCTTAACAGTAGATAATGACAGAAGCAGCCCCCAGTATTATAGGCATTCTCAGTAAAATAAATTCTTTCTCAGTAGAGGCCAGAAGATGTATGTCAGATGTAAGTGGAGGCCATCATGCATACATAAGTCTGCAAACAACGCTGGGTGAGGTATGGTGCACTACCACATGCCCTACCTAGAGATCTCTCTCTGGAAAGCTAGGCTCTGGTCCTGGGAGAACCATGATGCACTATCACAGGCTGTCAATAGAGGTTCCTAGAAAAGAAAATACAGCCCTGCATAAACTATGGCGCACTACCCCTGGCCGTCACTAGGTGTCCCTTTAGAGCCAGGCTCAAGTGCTGAGCGCACTATAGTGCACTACCACCGCTGCTTACTAGAGGTCACTGGAGAGCGAGGCTCAAGTACCGGGCGCACTATAGTGCACTACCACCGCTGCCTACTAGGGGTCCCTGGAGCCCCAGGCTCCAGCTCTGTGAGTCGGCGGGTGAAGGACCACAGCCTGTTCCTAGAAGAGATCTCCGTACACGGAGGTCACGGCAGTAGGTGCTCACCTCAGTACTCATTAATTGTAGCCCTACATTAAGCTTAACTTTAACGACTAAAATGTTATTCATTTTCACGTTACAAGAGCAAAGATTATGCTAAAGAACTGATGAGCACACTACTCTGTTTTGAGACAGGGTTCGAGTATTCAAAGAAACAAAAAAAACAAAAAACACGTCGGATCTTTGTGCCTTGCTGGCGCAATTTAAATTAGACAAGAGATCGACGACAGTCACTAGGAAATCAGGGAGAGCTAAGGGTTAACTTGAGACTCCATATGGTGTTAAATAATTCTTCCATTTGCCCAACAAGTTTGGACTTCCTCCTCAAAGATAATGAAAAAATAAACGATGCTAAACAGGATAAACTGCGGACATTTCTCGTGGTACATGAGCAGCATCCAGAAAACCAATACCAGAAGAGTTTTCCTATGACTCCGTGTCACAAGGACACCGCATCCACTAACAGGCTCTCATTCTGGGCCTTGTAGTCCAAGTGTACCCATAGGACTATCATTCTCGAAAGCAGTGATTTGTAGTTAGAATTGTAGTGTCCTTGTGACAAAGTCATTAGTGGGGGGCATATTTATTATTTCACACAGCGCAGAGCACTGCATTGAGTGCAGTGCTTATTTTGTAAATAAAAATGTGCCGGTGCCCAAAGCCCTCCTCTTAAACACGCGGCTGCCCTAATTAAATAGGCAAACTCGGAATACTAAGGCAGTGTAATCCTGAAGCCTCCTGGGGCCTCCTTAATCCATTTAAAGCCACTTCCTGCCCCTACAGTTCACTCTTGCAGCTTTCTGCTTTCTCTCTTTGTGACGCCTTTTCACTTTTCGCAATAAATGCTTGAGGCAGAAAGTGCTGGTGCTCCACACCGGAAACATTAAGCACTAGTTAAGTGAAAAGGAGAGATCAGAAATACTCCATATTTACAAAGATATGGAGCATTTCTGCTTTCATTTTGTGCTGCCCCAAGTACCCTTCCACTACAGTGCAAGGATGGCTGTGTTGCCTGAAGCATATTTCTCTTTCAATGTGTGCTGCAGAATTCAACACACATGGAGAGAGGGAGTCACAAGTAGAAATAAGGATATTTCTTCTCGTTCTGGCTTCCATAATGACTCTCGTTTAGCAACAAGACTACTGATTTGGGGCGACAGCACCTCTGATTGTAGGCGACTGTATCCCCCACCAGTTGGAAGCTGTTGGCCTAACCTTAGTAGCTCTCTAGCAGCATCTCACCTAAACGGTGAAGGTGGTTTGTGGCAGCCTAGTGAATGGAAAACTGAAAATCCCTCAGGGAAATCATGGTGAACAAGCTTTACCCTTTCCTATCCACACGCAACTCTCTTACACACATGGGCAAGGAAAGAGATGCATGACAGTTTCAATAAATTTATTGAAAAGACTGCAATCTAAAACAAAACACATGAGCTGCAATGATAAGGATAGTGAGGAATAGCAAAACCATAACAGTGAGAATCAGATGTGTGAATATGAACAACCTCAACATGTTGCAATGATATAGAAATGCAATTCCTACGTAAAAGACTACTTTCCAACCCCTAAGCGAGAGCATGGTGATCTCAGCCACATCTGTCCACACAGTGTTCATAAGAAGCACGCCCCACCCCCGTTACCTTGGTACAAGGTTAGGTCTTCAATCTCCAGATAAGAGGATGCAGAGACACAAAGGCTCAGGTCGGCGACGAACAGGCATTCAGCATAGATGAAAAATCCTGGCTGGAACCCCCTCTAATGCTCTTTGTCCTACATGATGTTTGTATAGGAGGCATGTTTATGTTCTTGTACAGAAGCCTAAGAGGGTATGTACCTAAGCACCGGACTGTTTACATAGTCTTGTGGCGGCAATGCAAAATATTATCCTGTGTGGCTCGCACTTTGGCCCGTATTTATACTCCGTTTGCGCCGAATTTGCGTAGTTTTTTTCGACGCAAATTCGGTGCAAAACTAACGCCATATTTATACTTTGGCGTTAGACGCGTCTAGCGCCAAAGTATTGGCAAAGAGCGTCATTTTTTAGCGTGAACGCCTTCCTTGCGTTAATGAGATGCAAGGAAGGCGTTCCCGTCTAAAAAAATGACGGCGACGCAAATGCGTCGTATTTATACTCCCGGGCAAAAATCACGCCCGGGAGGTGGCGGGTCAAAAAACCCCGCATTTGCGCCACTTTTTAACGCCTGGGTCAGGGTAGGCGTTAAGGGGCCTGTGGGCTCAAAATGAGCCCACAGGTGCCCTCCCCTGCCCCCAGGGACCCCCCTGCCACCCCTGCCCACCCCAGGAGGACACCCAAGGATGGAGGGACCCACCCCAGGGACATTCAGGTAAGTTCACGTAAGTATAATTTTTGTTATTTTTCAATTTTTTTGGGGTGGCATAGGGGGGCCTTATTTGTGCCCCCCTACATGCCACTATGCCCAATGACCATGCCCAGGGGACATAAGTCCCCTGGGCATGGCCATTGGGCAAGGGGGCATGACTCCTGTCTTTACTAAGACAGGAGTCATTTAAATGGCGTCTGGGCGTCGAAAAAATGGCGCTAATCGGGTTAAGACGATTTTTTAGCGTCAACCCGACTTGCGCCATTTTAAGACGCCCTAGCGCCATTTTCCCCCTACGCCGGCGCTGCCTGGTCTACGTGGTTTTTTTCCACGCACACCAGGCAGCGCCGGTCTGCTTGCGCCGGCTAACGCCATTCCATAAATACGGCGCCCGCATGGCGCTTCGGAATGGCGTTAGACGGCGCTAAATTTTTTGACGCTAAACTGCGTTAGCGCAGTTTAGCGTCAAAAAGTATAAATACGGGCCTTTGTTCTTATGAACCCGAGGAAAAAGCACATGATGCAAAGTATCTTATCCATAACACTGATAGAAGTGTCACTCTCGCAGAATAGTAACTGATTTTGAAAATAAAACAGTGCCACTAAAATAAGCCAAACTAAAATGAATAAAAATGAATAACTGAATACAGATCATATTATCTGTGTAAAACGGCAAGGCACAGGCTGCAAGCCTAAGTTAAGCCGTCACTGTGCCCAGGAAGGGAACTACGTATGGACTCACAACATGGCTTTGTCAGGTAAGTGCACCATTTTGGAGCAAACCAAGGTTTAGCAGTCTTTGAAAAAATGGGTTTACGTCAAAATACGGTTGTGGCTGCATGGAAATGCCCATCCTCTATCCATGTGATATCTACATAACGTAAAATATCACAAGGCTCTGCTACGCTCTACATTGCATTACTTTTTATTTTCTAAATCACACGCAGCCACAGAACGTGGCTTGATGTGGTTTAGTAATCCAGGGGTTAGGGGCACCTTCCTGTACAAAAATAATTCCTTAATCACTCCCTTAACCAATCCCTTAATCCCTTAAACAATCCCTGCAGAATGCAGCACACATTGAAAGAGGGAAAAAAGAGGCAAAATAAAGATTTACGCATCACTTGGGGAGGCGTAGCAGTTTTGGCACATTGCCAGGTCTGCCACTTATGGTAAATCTGATAATGTCTCAAAATCGATGGGTGTTGCGTGGAAATACCCACGCACCACTCATGGAATGCCTTCCTGGGTATGAGTAACGCAATGTAGCAGTTTGCACTGCATTGTGTTACTCCAGACTTATCAAGCCTCTCAGGGATAGGCAAAGGGGCCTTGCGTGGTTTGATGAATCACATTTAGCGATTGTATCGCACTTGAACCCTGTAGCATGGTGCAAGTGCGACACAACTCCTACATAAATATGTCCCATAGTGTGCAATGCACAGAGGCCCACTTTACACAAGAATTGAAAAGCAGCTATCACAGCAATAAATGAACACCAAGTTGTAAACTAAAGTACCAAGGCCCATATTTATATTTTTTGATGCAAATCAGCGCTAGCGCAGATTTGCGTCACAAAATTTAGCGCCGGCTAATGCCACTCCAACGTGCCAGCCATGCACCTTATTTATGGAATGACGTTACCCGGAGCTGCGGCCTGGTTAGCGTCAAAATAAATTACGGTAACCGGGCAGCGGAGGCGAAGGGAAGACTAGGTGTTGTGCGCCAAAGAGTGGTGCAAGTCAGGTTAGAGTAAAACATATTGGCTCTAACCTGACTAGTGCCGTTTTTTGACGCACAACCCCCATGGAAATTACTCCTGTCTTAGCAAAGACAGGAGTCATGCCCCCCTGCCCAGTGGCCATGCCCAGCGGACTTCTTTCCCCTGGGCATGGTCATTGGGCACTGTGGCATGTACGGGGGCCCAACTTAGGCCCTCCTATGCCACTTTAAAAAAAAAAGGATACTTACCTGCACTTACCTGCACTCACCATGGATGTGTCCTCCCATCCATTGGTGTCCTCCAGGGGTGGGCGAGGGTGGCAGAGGGTCCCCCTGGGTGCAGGGAAGGGCATCTGTGGACTGCTTCCATGGTCTACCACAATGGAAATGAGCCCACAGGTCCTTTAACGCCTGCCCTGACCCAGGCGTTTAAAAACAGCGCAAATCCGGCTGGGGGCCATGTATTAAGGCCCGCCTCCTCCTGTGCATCATTTTGATGCCGGAGGATAAATAAGGTGCACATACCTTAGAGTAATTTTTTGCACAGGAACGCCTACCTTGCATGTCCATAGTGCAAGGTCGTTTTTCACGTACAAAAACTGACTCAAACTCAATAATTTTGGCGCTAGTCGGGTCTAGCGCCAAAGTATAAATATGGAGTTAAGTTTCCATCGGATTTGCGCCAAAATAAATGACAAAAATACGATGCAAACAGAGTATAAATATGGGCCTCAGCATAGCAACAAAAAGGCACATTTGTGTTATATACCATTAACATACAATGAGGTATCACAGCACTAAATTGTAATTAAAGCACAATGCTTACAACTTTCTTTTATTTTAATGCATATTTTTCAACTTTAAAAATGTTTTTTATTAGACTTTTTTCTGTTTTATTGTATATTGTAAAGCCTATGTGACAGGGCTCACAGACCCAAAAGCCTATTGTTCTACTGTTTTCAAAATAGCACTGAGTTCATACAGATACATTTTAATTTCCGCACGTTAGACCTGTCAGCATTAGGATGGTCTTCGCCCAAACGTTTTGACTGGTTGCCTCCAATTTTGCTGAATTTGTTTCTGTTTGCAATAGGACTAACAGCTTGTGGTACTTCACCCGTGTTCACCCAGCACTGGCAACAGGATCCAGGGATCTCTAGTATCGATATATGATACTGCACCTCAATACACAGGGATCTCTAGTAATGAGCTTTGATACTGCAGCTCGTATGACCCAGGTTTTTCTGCTTCTAGCATTAGAGCTTAGCTCATACAAGCTGCACTATCAAAGCTCGTTATTAAAGATCCCTGGACTCACTTTTATTTCCCTTTCATAAGCATCAGTTTTAAAAAACTGAGGAACACATGTGACGAACCAGAAACAGGGGTTTGAGAAGCTTATTGGAAAACCATGCCAACTCTTATTGTTGGGCCCTCCTGGCACATCACAATCTACACAAAAGAAACCAAGAAGATGCCAGGCACACGGACTTCAAGGAGAGACAATAGTTAGCCACCAAAGATTCCTCCAGCATTGTTCTATTTACCCACCAATTACCTCCAAGATAGAAATGTTTCAGAATGTGAAAATGATGTCCTTCGGACCTGATTCTAAATGAAATAAACTGGAAAAAAGCCATGACACCACACGTCACACAGAAAACACTGTTATATGTCTTTTGCTGCTACAGCACCCTCCCCCCAACACCTTAATAAATCATTTCCTGTTCAAAGCAGAACATCTTATCTCAGTACCTAGACAATGATTTTGGGCTTAACAGTAGATAATGACAGAAGCAGCCCCCAGTATTATAGGCATTCTCAGTAAAATCAATTCTTTCTCAGTAGAGGCCAGAAGATGTATGTCAGATGTAAGTGGAGGCCATCATGCATACATAAGTCTGCAAACAACACTGGGTGAGGTATGGTGCACTACCACATGCCCTACCTAGAGATCTCTCTCTGGAAAGATAGGCTCTGGTCCTGGGAGAACCATGATGCACTATCACAGGCTTTCAATAGAGGTTCCTAGAAAAGAAAATTCAGCCCTGCATAAACTATGGCGCACTACCACGGGCCGTCACTAGGGGTCCCTTTAGAGCCAGGCTCAAGTGCCAAGCGCACTATGGTGCACTACCACCGCTGGTTACTACAGATCACTGGAGAGCGAGGCTCAAGTACCGGGCGCACTATAGTGCACTACCACAGCTGCCTACTAGGGGTCCCTGGAGAGCCAGGCTCCAGCTCTGTGAGTCGGCGGGTGAAGGACCACAGCCTGTTCCGAGAAGAGATCTCCGTACACGGAGGTCACGGCGGTAGGTGCTCATCTCAGTACTCACTAATTGTAGCCCTACATTAAGCTTAACTTTAACGACTAAACTTTTATTCATTTTCACGTTACAAGAGCAAAGATTATGTTAAAGAACTGATGAGCACACTACTCTGTTTTGAGACAGGGTTCGAATATTCAAAGAAACAAAAAAAACACGTCGGATCTTTGTGCCTTGCTGGCGCAATTTAAATTAGACAAGAGATCGATGACAGTCACTAGGAAATCAGGGAGGGCTAAGGGTTAACTTGAGACTCCATATGGTGTTAAATAATTCTTCCATTTGCCCAACAAGTTTGGACTTCCTCCTGAAAGATAATGAAAAAATACACGATGCTAAACAGGATAAACTGCGGAGATTCCTCGTGGTACATGAGCAGCATCCAGAAAACCAATACCAGAAGAGTTTTCCTATGACTCCGTGTCACAAGGACACCGCATCCACTAACAGGCTCTCATTCTGGGCCTTGTAGTCCAAGTGTACTCATAGGACTATCATTCTCGAAAGCAGTGATTTGTAGTTCGAATTGTAGTGTCCTTGTGACAAAGTCATTAGTGGGGGGCATATTTATTATTTCACACAGCGCAGAGCACTGCGTTGAGTGCAGTGCTTATTTTGTAAATAAAAATGTGCCGGTGCCCAAAGCCCTCCTCTTAAACACGCGGCTGCCGTAATTAAATAGGCAAACACGGAATACTAAGGCAGTGTAATCCTGAAGCCTCCTGGGGCCTCCTTAACCCATTTAAAGCCCCTCCCTGCCCCTACAGTTCACTCTTGCAGCTTTCTGCTTTCTCTCTTTGTGACGCCTTTTCACTTTTACCTTCCTCTTTCTTTCTCATACGTGTCTTTTACTCGCAATAAATGCTTGAGGCAGAAAAATAAGTGCTGGCCCTCAAAAATAAGTGCTGGTGCTCCACACCGGAAACATCAAGCACACATTAAGCACTAGTTGAGTGAAAAGGAGAGATCAGAAATACTCCATATTTACAAAGATATGGAGCATTTCTGCTTTCATTTTGTGCTGCCCCAAGTACCCTTCCACTACAGTGCAAGGATGGCTGGGTTGCCTGAAGCATATTTCTCTTTCAAAGTGTGCTGCAGAATTCAACACACATGGAGAGAGGGAGTCACAAGTAGAAATAAGGATATTTCTTCTCGTTATGGCTTCCATAATGACTCTCGTTTAGCAACAAGACTACTGATTTGGGGCGACAGCACCTCTGATTGTAGGCGACTGTATCCCCCACCAGTTGGAAGCTGTTGGCCTAACCTTAGTAGCTCTCTAGCAGCATCTCACCTAAACAGTGAAGGTGCTTTGTGGCAGCCTAGTGAATGGAAAACTGAAAATCCCTCAGGGAAATCATGGTGAACAAGCTTTACCCTTTCCTCTCCACACGCAACTCTCTTACACACATGGGCAAGGAAAGAGATGCATGACAGTTTCAATACATTTATTGAAAAGACTGCAATCTAAAACAAAACACATGAGCTGCAATGATAAGGATAGTGAGGAATAGCAAAACCATAACAGTGAGAATAAGATGTGTGAATATGAACAACCTCAACATGTTGCAATGATATAGAAATGCAATTCCTACGTAAAAGACTACTTTCCAACCCCTAAGCGAGAGCATGGTGATGTCAGCCACATCTGTCCACACAGTGTTCATAAGAAGCACGCCCCACCCCCGTTACCTTGGTACAAGGTTAGGTCTTCAATCTCCAGATAAGAGGATGCAGAGACACAAAGGCTCAGGTCGGCGACGAACAGGCATTCAGCATGGATGTAAAATCCTGGCTGGAACCCCCTCTAATGCTCTTTGTCCTACAAGATGTTTGTATAGGAGGCATGTTTATGTTCTTGTACAGAAGCCTAAGAGGGTATGTACCTAAGCGCTGGACTGTTTACATAGTCTTGTGGCGGCAATGCAAAATATTATCCTGTGTGGCTCGCACTTTGGGGCATATTTATACTCCGTTTGCGCCGAATTTGCGTCGTTTTTTTCGACGCAAATTTGATGCAAAACTAACTCCATATTTATACTTTGGCGTTAGACGCGTCTAGCGCCAAAGTTCATGGAGTTAGCGTCATTTTTTTGCGTGAACACCTTCCTTGCGTTAATGATATGCAAGGTAGGCGTTCCCGTCTTAAAAAATGACTCCGATGCATATGCGTCGTATTTATACTCCCGGGCAAAAATGACGCCCGGGAGTGGGCGGGTCTAAAAAACCCGCATTAGCGCCGGATTTTAGCGCCTGGGTCAGGGCAGGCGTTAAAGGACCTGTGGGCTCAGAATGAGCCCAGAGGTGCCCTCCCCTGCCCCCAGGGACACCCCCTGCCACCCTTGCCCACCCCAGGAGGACACCCAAGGATGGAGGGACCCACCCCAGGGACATTAAGGTAAGTTCAGGTAAGGATATTTTTTTTATTTTTTTTGTGGCATAGGGGGGCCTGATTTGTGCCCCCCTACATGCCACTATGCCCAATGACCATGCCCAGGGGACAGAAGTCCCCTGGGCATGGCCATTGGGCAAGGGGGCATGACTTCTGTCTTTGCTAAGACAGAAGTCATTTCAGTGGGGGTTGGGCGTCGTAAAAAAATGGCGCAAATCGGGTTGAGGCGTTTTTTTTGCCTCAGCCTGACTTGCACCATTTGTGGACGCCCATACGCCATTTTCCCCCTACGCCGGCGCTGCCTGGTGTACGTCGTTTTTTTTAACGCACACCAGACAGCGCCGGCGGCTAACGCCGGCTAACGTCATTGAATAAATACGGCGCCCGCATGGCGCTTCAGAATGGCGTTAGCCGGCGCGAATTTTTTTGGCGCAAAACTGCGTTAGTGCAGTTTTGCGTCAAAAAGTATAAATATGGCCCTTTGTTCTTATGAACCCGAGGAAAAAGCACATGATGCAAAGTATCTTATCCATAACACTGATAGAAGTGTCACTCTCGCAGAATAGTAACTGATTTTGAAAATAAAACAGTGTCACTAAAATAAGCCAAACTAAAATGAATAAAAATGAATAAATGAATACAGATCATATTATCTGTGTAAAAGGGCAAGGCACAGGCTGCAAGCCTAAGTTAAGCCGTCACTGTGCCCAGGAAGGGAACTACGTATGGACTCACAACATGGCTTTGTCAGGTAAGTGCACCATTTTGGAGCAAACCAAGATTTAGCAGTCTTTGAAAAAATTGGTTTACGTCGAAATACGGTTGTGGCTGCATGGAAATGCCCATCCTCTATCCATGTGATATCTACATAACGTAAAATATCACAAGGCTCTGCTACGCTCTACAGTGCATTACTTTTTATTTTCTAAATCACACGCAGCCACAGAACGTGGCTTGATGTGGTTTAGTAATCCAGGGGTTAGGGGCACCTTCCGGTACAAACAAATTTCCTTAAACACTCCCTTAACCAGTCCCTTAATCCCTTAAACAATCCCTGCAGAATGCAGCACACATTGAAAGAGGGAAAAAAGAGGCAAAATAAAGATATTCATCCTAGTTACCCATCACTTGGGGAGGCGTAGCAGTTTTGGCACATTGCCAGGTCTGCCACTTATGGTAAATCTGGTAATGTCTCAAAATCGATGGGTGTTGCGTGGAAATACCCACGCACCACTCATGGAATGCCTTCCTGGGTATGAGTAACGCAATGTAGCAGTTTGCACTGCATTGTGTTACTCCAGACTTATCAAGCCTCTCAGGGATAGGCAAAGGGGCCTTGCGTGGTTTGATGAATCACATTTAGCGATTGTATCGCACTTGAACCCTGTAGCATGGTGCAAGTGTGACACAACTCCTACATAAATATGTCCCATAGTGTGCAATGCACAGAGGTCCACTTTACACAAGAATTGAAAAGCAGCTATCACAGCAATAAATGAACACCAGGTTGTAAACTAAAGTACCAAGGCCCATATTTATATTTTTTGATGCAAATCAGCGCTAGCGCAGATTTGCGTCACAAAATTTAGCGCCGGCTAATGCCACTCCAACGTGCCAGCCATGCACCTTATTTATGGAATGACGTTACCCGGAGCTGCGGCCTGGTTAGCGTAAAAATAAATTACGGTAACCGGGCCGCGGAGGCGAAGGGAAGACTAGGGGGCATATTTATACTCCGTTTGCGCCGAATTTGCATAGTTTTTTTCGACGCAAAACTAACTCCATATTTATACTTTGGCGTTAGACGCGTCTAGCGCCAAAGTTCATGGAGTTAGCGTCATTTTTTGGCGTGAACACCTTCCTTGCGTTAATGATATGCAAGGTAGGCGTTCCCGTCTTAAAAAATGACTGCGATGCATATGCGTCGTATTTATACTCCCGGGCAAAAATGACGCCCGGGAGTGGGCGGGACTAAAAAACCTGCATTTGCGCCGGATTTTAGCGCCTGGGTCAGGGCAGGCGTTAAGGGACCTGTGGGCTCAGAATGAGCCCAGAGGTGCCCTCCCAAGCCCCCAGGGACACCCCCTGCCACCCTTGCCCACCCCAGGAGGACACCCAAGGATGGAAAGACCCATCCCAGGGAAGAAAAGGTAAGTTGTGGTAAGTATTTTTTTTTAAAAAAAATTGTGGCATAGGGGGGCCTGATTTGTGCCCCCCTACATGCCACTGTGCCCAATGACCATGCCCAGGGGACATAAGTCCCCTGGGCATGGCCATTGGGCAAGGGGGCATGACTCCTGTCTTTGCTAAGACAGGAGTCATGTTAATGGCGTCTGGGCGCCAACAAAAAATGGTGCAAATCGGGTTAAGACGATTTTTTTGCCTCAGCCTGACTTGCCCCATTTTTGGACGCCCAAACGCCATTTTTCCCTACGCCGGCGCTGCGTGGTGTACGTGGTTTATTTTCACGCACACCAGGCAGCGCCGGTCGGCTAACGCCGGCTAACGCCATTCAATAAATACGGTGCCCGCATGTCGCTTCAGAATGGCGTTAGCCGGTGCTAATTTTTTGGGCGCAAAACTGCGTTAGCGCAGTTTTGCGTCAAAAAGTATAAATATGGCCCACAATGAGGTATCACAGCACTAAATTGTAATTAAAGCACAATGCTTATACTTTCTTTTATTTTCATGCACATTTTTCAACTTTAAAAATGTTTTTTATTAGACTTTTTTCTGTTTTATTGTATATTGTAAAGCATATGTGACAGGGCTCACAGACCCAAAAGCCTATTGTTCTACTGTTTTCAAAATAGCACTGAGTTCATACAGATACATTTTAATTTCCGCACGTTAGACCTGTCAGCATTAGGGTGGTCTTCGCCCAAACGTTTTGACTGGTTGCCTCCAATTTTGCTGAATTTGTTTCTGTTTGCAATAGGACTAACAGCTTGTGGTACTTCACCCGTGTTCACCCAGCACTGGCAACAGGATCCAGGGATCTCTAGTATCGATATATGATACTGCACCTCAATACACAGGGATCTCTAGTAATGAGCTTTGATACTGCAGCTCGTATGACCCAGGTTTTTCTGCTTCTAGCATTAGAGCTTAGCTCATACAAGCTGCACTATCAAAGCTCGTTATTAAAGATCCCTGGACTCACTTTTATTTCCCTTTCATAAGCATCAGTTTTAAAAAACTGAGGAACACATGTGACAAACCAGAAACAGGGGTTTGAGAAGCTTATTGGAAAACCATGCCAACTCTTATTGTTGGGCCCTCCTGGCACATCACAATCTACACAAAAGAAACCAAGAAGATGCCAGGCACACGGACTTCAAGGAGAGACAATAGTTAGCCACCAAAGATTCCTCCAGCATTGCTCTATTTACCCACCAATTACCTCCAAGATAGAAATGTTTCAGAATGTGAAAATGATGTCCTTCGGACCTGATTCTAAATGAAATAAACTGGAAAAAAGCCATGACACCACACGTCACACAGAAAACACTGTTATATGTCTTTTGCTGCTACAGCACCCTCCCCCCAACACCTTAATAAATCATTTCCTGTTCAAAGCAGAACATCTTATCTCAGTACCTAGACAATGATTTTGGGCTTAACAGTAGATAATGACAGAAGCAGCCCCCAGTATTATAGGCATTCTCAGTAAAATCAATTATTTCTCAGTAGAGGCCAGAAGATGTATGTCAGATGTAAGTGGAGGCCATCATGCATACATAAGTCTGCAAACAACACTGGGTGAGGTATGTTGCACTACCACATGCCCTACCTAGAGATCTCTCTCAGGAAAGATAGGCTCTGGTCCTGGGAGAACCATGATGCACTATCACAGGCTGTCAATAGAGGTTCCTAGAAAAGAAAATTCAGCCCTGCATAAACTATGGCGCACTACCACTGTCCTTCACTAGGGGTCCCTTTAGAGCCAGGATCAAGTGCTGAGCGCACTATGGTGCACTACCACCGCTGGTTACTACAGGTCACTGGAGAGCAAGGCTCAAGTACCGGGTGCACTATAGTGCACTACCACAGCTGCCTACTAGGGGTCCCTGGAGAGCCAGGCTCCAGCTCTGTGAGTCGACGGGTGAAGGACCACAGCCTGTTCCTAGAAGAGATCTCCGTACACGGAGGTCACGGCGGTAGGTGCTCACCTCACGTACTCATTAATTGTAGCCCTACATTAAGCTTAACTTTAACGACTACAATTTTATTCATTTTCACGTTACAAGAGCAAAGATTATGTTAAAGAACTGACGAGCACACTACTCTGTTTTGAGACAGGGTTCGAATATTCAAAGAAACAAAAAAAACAAATCGGATCTTTGTGCCTTGCTGGCGCAATTTAAATTAGACAAGAGATCGATGACAGTCACTAGGAAATCAGGGAGAGCTAAGGGTTAACTTGAGACTCCATATGGTGTTAAATAATTCTTCCATTTGCCCAACAAGTTTGGACTTCCTCCTGAAAGATAATGAAAAAATAAACGATGCTAAACAGGATAAACTGCGGAGATTCCTCGTGGTACATGAGCAGCATCCAGAAAACCAATACCAGAAGAGTTTTCCTATGACTTCGTGTCACAAGGACACCGCATCCACTAACAGGCTCTCATTCTGGGCCTTGTAGTCCAAGTGTACTCATAGGACTATCATTCTCGAAAGCAGTGATTTGTAGTTAGAATTGTAGTGTCCTTGTGACAAAGTCATTAGTGGGGGGCATACTTATTATTTCACACAGCACAGAGCACTGCATTGAGTGCAGTGCTTATTTTGTAAATAAAAATGTGCCGGTGCCCAAAGCCCTCCTCTTAAACACGCGGCTGCCGTAATTAAATAGGCAAACACGGAATACTAAGGCAGTGTAATCCTGAAGCCTCCTGGGGCCTCCTTAACCCATTTAAAGCCACTCCCTGCCCCTACAGTTCACTCTTGCAGCTTTCTGCTTTCTCTCTTTGTGACGCCTTTTCACTTTTACCTTCCTCTTTCTTTCTCATACGTGTCTTTTACTCGCAATAAATGCTTGAGGCAGAAAAATAAGTGCTGGCCCTCAAAAATAAGTGCTGGTGCTCCACACCGGAAACATCAAGCACACATTAAGCACTAGTTGAGTGAAAAGGAGAGATCAGAAATACTCCATATTTACAAAGATATGGAGCATTTCTGCTTTCATTTTGTGCTGCCCCAAGTACCCTTCCACTACAGTGCAAGGATGGCTGTGTTGCCTGAAGCATATTTCTCTTTCAAAGTGTGCTGCAGAATTCAACACACATGGAGAGAGGGAGTCACAAGTAGAAATAAGGATATTTCTTCTCGTTATGGCTTTCATAATGACTCTCGTTTAGCAACAAGACTACTGATTTGGGGCGACAGCCCCTCTGATTGTAGGCGACTGTATCCCCCACCAGTTGGAAGCTGTTGGCCTAACCTTAGTAGCTCTCTACCAGCATCTCACCTAAACGGTGAAGGTGGTTTGTGGCAGCCTAGTGAATGGAAAACTGAAAATCCCTCAGGGAAATCATGGTGAACAAGCTTTACCCTTTCCTCTCCACACGCAACTCTCTTACACACATGGGCAAGGAAAGAGATGCATGACAGTTTCAATACATTTATTGAAAAGACTGCAATCTAAAACAAAACACATGAGCTGCAATGATAAGGATAGTGAGGAATAGCAAAACCATAACAGTGAGAATAAGATGTGTGAATATGAACAACCTCAACATGTTGCAATGATATAGAAATGCAATTCCTACGTAAAAGACTACTTTCCAACCCCTAAGCGAGAGCATGGTGATGTCAGCCACATCTGTCCACACAGTGTTCATAAGAAGCACGCCCCACCCCCGTTACCTTGGTACAAGGTTAGGTCTTCAATCTCCAGATAAGAGGATGCAGAGACACAAAGGCTCAGGTCGGCGACGAACAGGCATTCAGCATGGATGTAAAATCCTGGCTGGAACCCCCTCTAATGCTCTTTGTCCTACAAGATGTTTGTATAGGAGGCATGTTTATGTTCTTGTACAGAAGCCTAAGATGGTATGTACCTAAGCGCTGGACTGTTTACATAGTCTTGTGGCGGCAATGCAAAATATTATCCTGTGTGGCTCGCACTTTGTTCTTATGAACCCGAGGAAAAAGCACATGATGCAAAGTATCTTATCCATAACACTGATAGAAGTGTCACTCTCGCAGAATAGTAACTGATTTTGAAAATAAAACAGTGTCACTAAAATAAGCCAAACTAAAATGAATAAAAATGAATAAATGAATACAGATCATATTATCTGTGTAAAAGGGCAAGGCACAGGCTGCAAGCCTAAGTTAAGCCGTCACTGTGCCCAGGAAGGGAACTACGTATGGACTCACAACATGGCTTTGTCAGGTAAGTGCACCATTTTGGAGCAAACCAAGGTTTAGCAGTCTTTGAAAAAATTGGTTTACGTCGAAATACGGTTGTGGCTGCATGGAAATGCCCATCCTCTATCCATGTGATATCTACATAACGTAAAATATCACAAGGCTCTGCTACGCTCTACATTGCATTACTTTTTATTTTCTAAATCACACGCAGCCACAGAACGTGGCTCGATGTGGTTTAGTAATCCAGGGGTTAGCTGCACCTTCCTGTACAAACATAATTCCTTAATCACTCCCTTAACCAGTCCCTTAATCCCTTAAACAATCCCTGCAGAATGCAGCACACATTGAAAGAGGGAAAAAAGAGGCAAAATAAAGATATTCATCCTAGTTACCCATCACTTGGGGAGGCGTAGCAGTTTTGGCACATTGCCAGGTCTGCCACTTATGGTAAATCTGGTAATGTCTCAAAATCGATGGGTGTTGCGTGGAAATACCCACGCACCACTCATGGAATGCCTTCCTGGGTATGAGTAACGCAATGTAGCAGTTTGCACTGCATTGTGTTACTCCAGACTTATCAAGCCTCTCAGGGATAGGCAAAGGGGCCTTGCGTGGTTTGATGAATCACATTTAGCGATTGTATCGCACTTGAACCCTGTAGCATGGTGCAAGTGCGACACAACTCCTACATAAATATGTCCCATAGTGTGCAATGCACAGAGGTCCACTTTACACAAGAATTGAAAAGCAGCTATCACAGCAATAAATGAACACCAGGTTGTAAACTAAAGTACCAAGGCCCATATTTATATTTTTTGATGCAAATCAGCGCTAGCGCAGATTTGCGTCACAAAATTTAGCGCCGGCTAATGCCACTCCAACGTGCCAGCCATGCACCTTATTTATGGAATGACGTTACCCGGAGCTGCGGCCTGGTTAGCGTCAAAATAAATTACGGTAACCGGGCAGCGGAGGCGAAGGGAAGACTAGGTGTTGTGCGCCAAAGAGTGGTGCAAGTCAGGTTAGAGTAAAACATATTGGCTCTAACCTGACTAGTGCCGTTTTTTGACGCACAACCCCCATGGAAATTACTCCTGTCTTAGCAAAGACAGGAGTCATGCCCCCCTGCCCAGTGGCCATGCCCAGCGGACTTCTTTCCCCTGGGCATGGTCATTGGGCACTGTGGCATGTACGCGGGCCTAACTTAGGCCCTCCTATGCCACTTAAAAAAAAAATGATACTTACCTGCACTTACCTGCACTCACCATGGATGTGTCCTCCCATCCATTGGTGTCCTTCAGGGGTGGGCGAGGGTGGCAGAGGGTCCCCCTGGGTGCAGGGAAGGGCATCTGTGGACTGCTTCCATGGTCTACCACAATGGAAATGAGCCCACAGGTCCTTTAACGCCTGCCCTGACCCAGGCGTTTAAAAACAGCGCAAATCCGGCTGGGGGCCATGTATTAAGGCCCGCCTCCTCCTGTGCGTCATTTTGATGCCGGAGGATAAATAAGGTGCACATACCTTAGAGTAATTTTTTGCACAGAAACGCCTACCTTGCATGTCCTTAGTGCAAGGTCGTTTTTCACGTACAAAAACTGACTCAAACTCAATAATTTTGGCGCTAGTCGGGTCTAGCGCCAAAGTATAAATATGGAGTTAAGTTTCCATCGGATTTGCGCCAAAATAAATGACAAAAATACGATGCAAACAGAGTATAAATATGGGCCTCATCATAGCAACAAAAAGGCACATTTGTGTTATATACCATTAACATACAATGAGGTATCACAGCACTAAATTGTAATTAGAGCACAATGCTTATACTTTCTTTTATTTTAATGCACATTTTTCAACTTTAAAAATGTTTTTTATTAGACTTTTTTCTGTTTTATTTTATATTGTAAAGCATATGTGACAGGGCTCACAGACCAAAAAGCCTATTGTTCTACTGTTTTCAAAATAGCACTGAGTTCATACAGATACATTTTAATTTCCGCACTTAGACCTGTCAGCATTAGAGTGGTCTTCGCCCAAACGTTTTGACTGGTTGCCTCCAATTTTGCTGAATTTGTTTCTGTTTGCAATAGGACTAACAGCTTGTGGTACTTCACCCGTGTTCACCCAGCACTGGCAACAGGATCCAGGGATCTCTAGTATCGATATATGATACTGCACCTCAATACACAGGGATCTCTAGTAATGAGCTTTGATACTGCAGCTCGTATG
Organism: Pleurodeles waltl; assembly: GCF_031143425.1. Taxonomy (NCBI): domain Eukaryota; kingdom Metazoa; phylum Chordata; class Amphibia; order Caudata; family Salamandridae; genus Pleurodeles; species Pleurodeles waltl. The sequence continues at coordinate 300,108,757 of NC_090436.1, forward strand.
ACCCAGGTTTTTCTGCTTCTAGCATTAGAGCTTAGCTCATACAAGCTGCACTATCAAAGCTCGTTATTAAAGATCCCTGGACTCACTTTTATTTCCCTTTCATAAGCATCAGTTTTAAAAAACGGAGGAACACATGTGACGAACCAGAAACAGGGGTTTGAGAAGCTTATTGGAAAACCATGCCAACTCTTATTGTTGGGCCCTCCTGGCACATCACAATCTACACAAAAGAAACCAAGAAGATGCCAGGCACACGGACTTCAAGGAGAGACAATAGTTAGCCACCAAAGATTCCTCCAGCATTGTTCTATTTACCCACCAATTACCTCCAAGATAGAAATGTTTCAGAATGTGAAAATGATGTCCTTCGGACCTGATTCTAAATGAAATAAACTGGAAAAAAGCCATGACACCACACGTCACACAGAAAACACTGTTATATGTCTTTTGCTGCTACTGCACCCTCCCCCCCCCCCCCAACACCTTAATAAATCATTTCCTGTTCAAAGCAGAACATCTTATCTCAGTACCTAGACAATGATTTTGGGCTTAACAGTAGATAATGACAGAAGCAGCCCCCAGTATTATAGGCATTCTCAGTAAAATCAATTCTTTCTCAGTAGAGGCCAGAAGATGTATGTCAGATGTAAGTGGAGGCCATCATGCATACATAAGTCTGCAAACAACACTGGGTGAGGTATGGTGCACTACCACATGCCCTACCTAGAGATCTCTCTCTGGAAAGCTAGGCTCTGGTCCTGGGAGAACCATGATGCACTATCACAGGCTGTCAATAGAGGTTCCTAGAAAAGAAAATACAGCCCTGCATAAACTATGGCGCACTACCACTGGCCGTCACCAGGGGTCCCTTTAGAGCCAGGCTCAAGTGCTGAGCGCACTATGGTGCACTACCACCGCTGGTTACTACAGGTCACTGGAGAGCGAGGCTCAAGTACCGGGCGCACTATAGTGCACTACCACCGCTGCCTACTAGGGGTCCCTGGAGAGCCAGGCTCCAGCTCTGTGGGTCGGCGAGTGAAGGACCACAGCCTGTTCCTAGAAGAGATCTCCGTACACGGAGGTCACGGCGGTAGGTGCTCATCTCAGTACTCACTAATTGTAGCCCTACGTTAAGCTTAACTTTAACGACTAAACTTTTATTCATTTTCACGTTACAAGAGCAAAGATTATGTTAAAGAACTGATGAGCACACTACTCTGTTTTGAGACAGGGTTCGAATATTCAAAGAAACAAAAAAAACACGTCGGATCTTTGTGCCTTGCTGGCGCAATTTAAATTAGACAAGAGATCGATGACAGTCACTAGGAAATCAGGGAGAGCTAAGGGTTAACTTGAGACTCCATATGGTGTTAAATAATTCTTCCATTTGCCCAACAAGTTTGGACTTCCTCCTGAAAGATAATGAAAAAATAAACGATGCTAAACAGGATAAACTGCGGAGATTCCTCGTGGTACATGAGCAGCATCCAGAAAACCAATACCAGAAGAGTTTTCCTATGACTCCGTGTCACAAGGACACCGCATCCACTAACAGGCTCTCATTCTGGGCCTTGTAGTCCAAGTGTACTCATAGGACTATCATTCTCGAATACAGTGATTTGTAGTTAGAATTGTAGAGTCCTTGTGACAAAGTCATTAGTGGGGGGCATATTTATTATTTCACACAGCGCAGAGCACTGCGTTGAGTGCAGTGCTTATTTTGTAAATAAAAATGTGCCGGTGCCCAAAGCCCTCCTCTTAAACACGCGGCTGCCGTAATTAAATAGGCAAACACGGAATACTAAGGCAGTGTAATCCTGAAGCCTCCTGGGGCCTCCTTAACCCATTTAAAGCCACTCCCTGCCCCTACAGTTCACTCTTGCAGCTTTCTGCTTTCTCTCTTTGTGACGCCTTTTCACTTTTACCTTCCTCTTTCTTTCTCATACGTGTCTTTTACTCGCAATAAATGCTTGAGGCAGAAAAATAAGTGCTGGCCCTCAAAAATAAGTGCTGGTGCTCCACACCGGAAACATCAAGCACACATTAAGCACTAGTTGAGTGAAAAGGAGAGATCAGAAATACTCCATATTTACAAAGATATGGAGCATTTCTGCTTTCATTTTGTGCTGCCCCAAGTACCCTTCCACTACAGTGCAAGGATGGCTGTGTTGCCTGAAGCATATTTCTCTTTCAAAGTGTGCTGCAGAATTCAACACACATGGAGAGAGGGAGTCACAAGTAGAAATAAGGATATTTCTTCTCGTTATGGCTTCCATAATGACTCTCGTTTAGCAACAAGACTACTGATTTGGGGCGACAGCACCTCTGATTGTAGGCGACTGTATCCCCCACCAGTTGGAAGCTGTTGGCCTAACCTTAGTAGCTCTCTAGCAGCATCTCACCTAAACGGTGAAGGTGGTTTGTGGCAGCCTAGTGAATGGAAAACTGAAAATCCCTCAGGGAAATCATGGTGAACAAGCTTTACCCTTTCCTCTCCACACGCAACTCTCTTACACACATGGGCAAGGAAAGAGATGCATGACAGTTTCAATACATTTATTGAAAAGACTGCAATCTAAAACAAAACACATGAGCTGCAATGATAAGGATAGTGAGGAATAGCAAAACCATAACAGTGAGAATAAGATGTGTGAATATGAACAACCTCAACATGTTGCAATGATATAGAAATGCAATTCCTACGTAAAAGACTACTTTCCAACCCCTAAGCGAGAGCATGGTGATGTCAGCCACATCTGTCCACACAGTGTTCATAAGAAGCACGCCCCACCCCCGTTACCTTGGTACAAGGTTAGGTCTTCAATCTCCAGATAAGAGGATGCAGAGACACAAAGGCTCAGGTCGGCGACGAACAGGCATTCAGCATGGATGTAAAATCCTGGCTGGAACCCCCTCTAATGCTCTTTGTCCTACAAGATGTTTGTATAGGAGGCATGTTTATGTTCTTGTACAGAAGCCTAAGAGGGTATGTACCTAAGCGCTGGACTGTTTACATAGTCTTGTGGCGGCAATGCAAAATATTATCCTGTGTGGCTCGCACTTTGTTCTTATGAACCCGAGGAAAAAGCACATGATGCAAAGTATCTTATCCATAACACTGATAGAAGTGTCACTCTCGCAGAATAGTAACTGATTTTGAAAATAAAACAGTGTCACTAAAATAAGCCAAACTAAAATGAATAAAAATGAATAAATGAATACAGATCATATTATCTGTGTAAAAGGGCAAGGCACAGGCTGCAAGCCTAAGTTAAGCCGTCACTGTGCCCAGGAAGGGAACTACGTATGGACTCACAACATGGCTTTGTCAGGTAAGTGCACCATTTTGGAGCAAACCAAGGTTTAGCAGTCTTTGAAAAAATTGGTTTACGTCGAAATACGGTTGTGGCTGCATGGAAATGCCCATCCTCTATCCATGTGATATCTACATAACGTAAAATATCACAAGGCTCTGCTACGCTCTACATTGCATTACTTTTTATTTTCTAAATCACACGCAGCCACAGAACGTGGCTTGATGTGGTTTAGTAATCCAGGGGTTAGGGGCACCTTCCTGTACAAACATAATTCCTTAATCACTCCCTTAACCAGTCCCTTAATCCCTTAAACAATCCCTGCAGAATGCAGCACACATTGAAAGAGGGAAAAAAGAGGCAAAATAAAGATATTCATCCTAGTTACCCATCACTTGGGGAGGCGTAGCAGTTTTGGCACATTGCCAGGTCTGCCACTTATGGTAAATCTGGTAATGTCTCAAAATCGATGGGTGTTGCGTGGAAATACCCACGCACCACTCATGGAATGCCTTCCTGGGTATGAGTAACGCAATGTAGCAGTTTGCACTGCATTGTGTTACTCCAGACTTATCAAGCCTCTCAGGGATAGGCAAAGGGGCCTTGCGTGGTTTGATGAATCACATTTAGCGATTGTATCGCACTTGAACCCTGTAGCATGGTGCAAGTGCGACACAACTCCTACATAAATATGTCCCATAGTGTGCAATGCACAGAGGTCCACTTTACACAAGAATTGAAAAGCAGCTATCACAGCAATAAATGAACACCAGGTTGTAAACTAAAGTACCAAGGCCCATATTTATATTTTTTGATTGAAATCAGCGCTAGCGCAGATTTGCGTCACAAAATTTAGCGCCGGCTAATGCCACTCCAACGTGCCAGCCATGCACCTTATTTATGGAATGACGTTACCCGGAGCTGCGGCCTGGTTAGCGTCAAAATAAATTACGGTAACCGGGCAGCGGAGGCGAAGGGAAGACTAGGTGTTGTGCGCCAAAGAGTGGTGCAAGTCAGGTTAGAGTAAAACATATTGGCTCTAACCTGACTAGTGCCGTTTTTTGACGCACAACCCCCATGGAAATTACTCCTGTCTTAGCAAAGACAGGAGTCATGCCCCCCTGCCCAGTGGCCATGCCCAGCGGACTTCTTTCCCCTGGGCATGGTCATTGGGCACTGTGGCATGTACGGGGGCCCAACTTAGGCCCTCCTATGCCACTTTAAAAAAAAAATGATACTTACCTGCACTTACCTGCACTCACCATGGATGTGTCCTCCCATCCATTGGTGTCCTCCAGGGGTGGGCGAGGGTGGCAGAGGGTCCCCCTGGGTGCAGGGAAGGGCATCTGTGGACTGCTTCCATGGTCTACCACAATGGAAATGAGCCCACAGGTCCTTTAACGCCTGCCCTGACCCAGGCGTTTAAAAACAGCGCAAATCCGGCTGGGGGCCATGTATTAAGGCCCGCCTCCTCCTGTGCGTCATTTTGATGCCGGAGGATAAATAAGGTGCACATACCTTAGAGTAATTTTTTGCACAGAAACGCCTACCTTGCATGTCCTTAGTGCAAGGTCGTTTTTCACGTACAAAAACTGACTCAAACTCAATAATTTTGGCGCTAGTCGGGTCTAGCGCCAAAGTATAAATATGGAGTTAAGTTTCCATCGGATTTGCGCCAAAATAAATGACAAAAATACGATGCAAACAGAGTATAAATATGGGCCTCATCATAGCAACAAAAAGGCACATTTGTGTTATATACCATTAACATACAATGAGGTATCACAGCACTAAATTGTAATTAGAGCACAATGCTTATACTTTCTTTTATTTTAATGCACATTTTTCAACTTTAAAAATGTTTTTTATTAGACTTTTTTCTGTTTTATTGTATATTGTAAAGCATATGTGACAGGGCTCATAGACCCAAAAGCCTATTGTTCTACTGTTTTCAAAATAGCACTGAGTTCATACAGATACATTTTAATTTCCGCACGTTAGACCTGTCAGCATTAGGGTGGTCTTCGCCCAAACGTTTTGACTGGTTGCCTCCAATTTTGCTGAATTTGTTTCTGTTTGCAATAGGACTAACAGCTTGTGGTACTTCACCCGTGTTCACCCAGCACTGGCAACAGGATCCAGGGATCTCTAGTATCGATATATGATACTGCACCTCAATACACAGGGATCTCTAGTAATGAGCTTTGATACTGCAGCTCGTATGACCCAGGTTTTTCTGCTTCTAGCATTAGAGCTTAGCTCATACAAGCTGCACTATCAAAGCTCGTTATTAAAGATCCCTGGACTCACTTTTATTTCCCTTTCATAAGCATCAGTTTTAAAAAACGGAGGAACACATGTGACGAACCAGAAACAGGGGTTTGAGAAGCTTATTGGAAAACCATGCCAACTCTTATTGTTGGGCCCTCCTGGCACATCACAATCTACACAAAAGAAACCAAGAAGATGCCAGGCACACGGACTTCAAGGAGAGACAATAGTTAGCCACCAAAGATTCCTCCAGCATTGTTCTATTTACCCACCAATTACCTCCAAGATAGAAATGTTTCAGAATGTGAAAATGATGTCCTTCGGACCTGATTCTAAATGAAATAAACTGGAAAAAAGCCATGACACCACACGTCACACAGAAAACACTGTTATATGTCTTTTGCTGCTACAGCACCCTCCCCTCCCCCCAACACCTTAATAAATCATTTCCTGTTCAAAGCAGAACATCTTATCTCAGTACCTAGACAATGATTTTGGGCTTAACAGTAGATAATGACAGAAGCAGCCCCCAGTATTATAGGCATTCTCAGTAAAATCAATTATTTCTCAGTAGAGGCCAGAAGATGTATGTCAGATGTAAGTGGAGGCCATCATGCATACATAAGTCTGCAAACAACACTGGGTGAGGTATGGTGCACTACCACATGCCCTACCTAGAGATCTCTCTCTGGAAAGCTAGGCTCTGGTCCTGGGAGAACCATGATGCACTATCACAGGCTGTCAATAGAGGTTCCTAGAAAAGAAAATACAGCCCTGCATAAACTATGGCGCACTACCACTGGCCGTCACTAGGGGTCCCTTTAGAGCCATGCTAGAGTGCTGAGCGCTCTATGGTGCACTACCACCGCTGGTTACTACAGATCACTGGAGAGCGAGGCTCAAGTACCGGGCGCACTATAGTGCACTACCACCGCTGCCTACTAGGGGTCCCTGGAGAGCCAGGCTCCAGCTCTGTGAGTCGGCGAGTGAAGGACCACAGCCTGTTCCTAGAAGAGATCTCCGTACACGGAGGTCACGGCGGTAGGTGCTCATCTCAGTACTCACTAATTGTAGCCCTACGTTAAGCTTAACTTTAACGACTAAACTTTTATTCATTTTCACGTTACAAGAGCAAAGATTATGTTAAAGAACTGAGGAGCACACTACTCTGTTTTGAGACAGGGTTCGAATATTCAAAGAAACAAAAAAAACACGTCGGATCTTTGTGCCTTGCTGGCGCAATTTAAATTAGACAAGAGATCGATGACAGTCACTAGGAAATCAGGGAGAGCTAAGGGTTAACTTGAGACTCCATATGGTGTTAAATAATTCTTCCATTTGCCCAACAAGTTTGGACTTCCTCCTCAAAGATAATGAAAAAATAAACGATGCTAAACAGGATAAACTGCGGAGATTCCTCGTGGTACATGAGCAGCATCCAGAAAACCAATACCAGAAGAGTTTTCCTATGACTCCGTGTCACAAGGACACCGCATCCACTAACAGGCTCTCATTCTGGGCCTTGTAGTCCAAGTGTACTCATAGGACTATCATTCTCGAATACAGTGATTTGTAGTTAGAATTGTAGAGTCCTTGTGACAAAGTCATTGGTGGGGGGCATATTTATTATTTCACACAGCGCAGAGCACTGCGTTGAGTGCAGTGCTTATTTTGTAAATAAAAATGTGCCGGTGCCCAAAGCCCTCCTCTTAAACACGCGGCTGCCGTAATTAAATAGGCAAACACGGAATACTAAGGCAGTGTAATCCTGAAGCCTCCTGGGGCCTCCTTAACCCATTTAAAGCCACTCCCTGCCCCTACAGTTCACTCTTGCAGCTTTCTGCTTTCTCTCTTTGTGACGCCTTTTCACTTTTACCTTCCTCTTTCTTTCTCATACATGTCTTTTACTCGCAATAAATGCTTGAGGCAGAAAAATAAGTGCTGGCCCTCAAAAATAAGTGCTGGTGCTCCACACCGGAAACATCAAGCACACATTAAGCACTAGTTGAGTGAAAAGGAGAGATCAGAAATACTCCATATTTACAAAGATATGGAGCATTTCTGCTTTCATTTTGTGCTGCCCCAAGTACCCTTCCACTACAGTGCAAGGATGGCTGTGTTGCCTGAAGCATATTTCTCTTTCAAAGTGTGCTGCAGAATTCAACACACATGGAGAGAGGGAGTCACAAGTAGAAATAAGGATATTTCTTCTCGTTATGGCTTCCATAATGACTCTCGTTTAGCAACAAGACTACTGATTTGGGGCGACAGCACCTCTGATTGTAGGCGACTGTATCCCCCACCAGTTGGAAGCTGTTGGCCTAACCTTAGTAGCTCTCTAGCAGCATCTCACCTAAACGGTGAAGGTGGTTTGTGGCAGCCTAGTGAATGGAAAACTGAAAATCCCTCAGGGAAATCATGGTGAACAAGCTTTACCCTTTCCTCTCCACACGCAACTCTCTTACACACATGGGCAAGGAAAGAGATGCATGACAGTTTCAATACATTTATTGAAAAGACTGCAATCTAAAACAAAACACATGAGCTGCAATGATAAGGATAGTGAGGAATAGCAAAACCATAACAGTGAGAATAAGATGTGTGAATATGAACAACCTCAACATGTTGCAATGATATAGAAATGCAATTCCTATGTAAAAGACTACTTTCCAACCCCTAAGCGAGAGCATGGTGATGTCAGCCACATCTGTCCACACAGTGTTCATAAGAAGCACGCCCCACCCCCGTTACCTTGGTACAAGGTTAGGTCTTCAATCTCCAGATAAGAGGATGCAGAGACACAAAGGGCCGTATTTATACTCTGGTTGCGCCGAATTTGCGTCGTTTTTTTCGACGCAAATTCGACGCTAAACTAACGCCAACTAACGCCATATTTATACTATGGCGTTAGAGGCGTCTAGCGCCAAAGTTCCCGGAATGTGCGTCATTTTTTAGCGTGAACCCCTTCCTTGCGTTAATGATATGCAAGGGAGGCGTTCCCGTCTAAAAAATGACTCCCAGGCCTTTACGTGGTATTTATACTCCCGGGCAAAAGAGACGCCCGGGAGTGGGCGTGGCTAAAAACGGCGCATTAGCGCCGCTTTTTAACGCCTGGGTCAGGCATGGCGTTAAGGGACAAGTGGGCTCAAAATGAGCCCACAGTGCCCTCCCCTGCCCCCAGGGACCCCCCCTGCCACCCTTGCCCACCCCAGGAGGACACCCAAGGCTGGAGGGACCCACCCCAGGGACATTCAGGTAAGTATTTTTTTATTTTTTTTTTATAATTTTTTTTGGCATAGGGGGGCCTGATTTGTGCCCCCCTACATGCCACTATGCCCAATGACCATGCCCAGGGGACAGAAGTCCCCTGGGCATGGCCATTGGGCAAGGGGGCATGACTCCTATCTTTACAATGATAGGAGTCATGTTGATGGGGGATGGGCGTCGAATATAAATGGCGCAAGTCGGGTTACGACGATTTTTTCGACGTAACCTGACTTGCCCCATTTTAAGACGCCCATGCGCCATTTTCCCCCTACGCCGGCGCTGCCTGGTGTACGTGGTTTTTCTCGCGCACACCAGGCAGCGCCGGTCTGCTTGCGCCGGCTAACGCCATTCAATAAATACGGCGCCCGCATGGCGCTTCAGAATGGCGTTAGCCGGCGCAAAACTTTTTGACGCTAAACTGCGTTAGCGCAGTTTAGCGTCAAAAAGTATAAATATGGGCCAAAGGCTCAGGTCGGCGACGAACAGGCATTCAGCATGGATGTAAAATCCTGGCTGGAACCCCCTCTAATGCTCTTTGTCCTACAAGATGTTTGTATAGGAGGCATGTTTATGTTCTTGTACAGAAGCCTAAGAGGGTATGTACCTAAGCGCTGGACTGTTTACATAGTCTTGTGGCGGCAATGCAAAATATTATCCTGTGTGGCTCGCACTTTTTTCTTATGAACCCGAGGAAAAAGCACATGATGCAAAGTATCTTATCCATAACACTGATAGAAGTGTCACTCTCGCAGACTAGTAACTGATTTTGAAAATAAAACAGTGTCACTAAAATAAGCCAAACTAAAATGAATAAAAATGAATAAATGAATACAGATCATATTATCTGTGTAAAAGGGCAAGGCACAGGCTGCAAGCCTAAGTTAAGCCGTCACTGTGCCCAGGAAGGGAACTACGTATGGACTCACAACATGGCTTTGTCAGGTAAGTGCACCATTTTGGAGCAAACCAAGGTTTAGCAGTCTTTGAAAAAATTGGTTTACGTCGAAATACGGTTGTGGCTGCATGGAAATGCCCATCCTCTATCCATGTGATATCTACATAACGTAAAATATCACAAGGCTCTGCTACGCTCTACATTGCATTACTTTTTATTTTCTAAATCACACGCAGCCACAGAACGTGGCTCGATGTGGTTTAGTAATCCAGGGGTTAGCTGCACCTTCCTGTACAAACATAATTCCTTAATCACTCCCTTAACCAGTCCCTTAATCCCTTAAACAATCCCTGCAGAATGCAGCACACATTGAAAGAGGGAAAAAAGAGGCAAAATAAAGATATTCATCCTAGTTACCCATCACTTGGGGAGGCGTAGCAGTTTTGGCACATTGCCAGGTCTGCCACTTATGGTAAATCTGGTAATGTCTCAAAATCGATGGGTGTTGCGTGGAAATACCCACGCACCACTCATGGAATGCCTTCCTGGGTATGAGTAACGCAATGTAGCAGTTTGCACTGCATTGTGTTACTCCAGACTTATCAAGCCTCTCAGGGATAGGCAAAGGGGCCTTGCGTGGTTTGATGAATCACATTTAGCGATTGTATCGCACTTGAACCCTGTAGCATGGTGCAAGTGCGACACAACTCCTACATAAATATGTCCCATAGTGTGCAATGCACAGAGGTCCACTTTACACAAGAATTGAAAAGCAGCTATCACAGCAATAAATGAACACCAGGTTGTAAACTAAAGTACCAAGGCCCATATTTATATTTTTTGATGCAAATCAGCGCTAGCGCAGATTTGCGTCACAAAATTTAGCGCCGGCTAATGCCACTCCAACGTGCCAGCCATGCACCTTATTTATGGAATGACGTTACCCGGAGCTGCGGCCTGGTTAGCGTCAAAATAAATTACGGTAACCGGGCAGCGGAGGCGAAGGGAAGACTAGGTGTTGTGCGCCAAAGAGTGGTGCAAGTCAGGTTAGAGTAAAACATATTGGCTCTAACCTGACTAGTGCCGTTTTTTGACGCACAACCCCCATGGAAATTACTCCTGTCTTAGCAAAGACAGGAGTCATGCCCCCCTGCCCAGTGGCCATGCCCAGCGGACTTCTTTCCCCTGGGCATGGTCATTGGGCACTGTGGCATGTACGCGGGCCTAACTTAGGCCCTCCTATGCCACTTAAAAAAAAAATGATACTTACCTGCACTTACCTGCACTCACCATGGATGTGTCCTCCCATCCATTGGTGTCCTTCAGGGGTGGGCGAGGGTGGCAGAGGGTCCCCCTGGGTGCAGGGAAGGGCATCTGTGGACTGCTTCCATGGTCTACCACAATGGAAATGAGCCCACAGGTCCTTTAACGCCTGCCCTGACCCAGGCGTTTAAAAACAGCGCAAATCCGGCTGGGGGCCATGTATTAAGGCCCGCCTCCTCCTGTGCGTCATTTTGATGCCGGAGGATAAATAAGGTGCACATACCTTAGAGTAATTTTTTGCACAGAAACGCCTACCTTGCATGTCCTTAGTGCAAGGTCGTTTTTCACGTACAAAAACTGACTCAAACTCAATAATTTTGGCGCTAGTCGGGTCTAGCGCCAAAGTATAAATATGGAGTTAAGTTTCCATCGGATTTGCGCCAAAATAAATGACAAAAATACGATGCAAACAGAGTATAAATATGGGCCTCATCATAGCAACAAAAAGGCACATTTGTGTTATATACCATTAACATACAATGAGGTATCACAGCACTAAATTGTAATTAGAGCACAATGCTTATACTTTCTTTTATTTTAATGCACATTTTTCAACTTTAAAAATGTTTTTTATTAGACTTTTTTCTGTTTTATTTTATATTGTAAAGCATATGTGACAGGGCTCACAGACCAAAAAGCCTATTGTTCTACTGTTTTCAAAATAGCACTGAGTTCATACAGATACATTTTAATTTCCGCACTTAGACCTGTCAGCATTAGAGTGGTCTTCGCCCAAACGTTTTGACTGGTTGCCTCCAATTTTGCTGAATTTGTTTCTGTTTGCAATAGGACTAACAGCTTGTGGTACTTCACCCGTGTTCACCCAGCACTGGCAACAGGATCCAGGGATCTCTAGTATCGATATATGATACTGCACCTCAATACACAGGGATCTCTAGTAATGAGCTTTGATACTGCAGCTCGTATGACCCAGGTTTTTCTGCTTCTAGCATTAGAGCTTAGCTCATACAAGCTGCACTATCAAAGCTCGTTATTAAAGATCCCTGGACTCACTTTTATTTCCCTTTCATAAGCATCAGTTTTAAAAAACGGAGGAACACATGTGACGAACCAGAAACAGGGGTTTGAGAAGCTTATTGGAAAACCATGCCAACTCTTATTGTTGGGCCCTCCTGGCACATCACAATCTACACAAAAGAAACCAAGAAGATGCCAGGCACACGGACTTCAAGGAGAGACAATAGTTAGCCACCAAAGATTCCTCCAGCATTGTTCTATTTACCCACCAATTACCTCCAAGATAGAAATGTTTCAGAATGTGAAAATGATGTCCTTCGGACCTGATTCTAAATGAAATAAACTGGAAAAAAGCCATGACACCACACGTCACACAGAAAACACTGTTATATGTCTTTTGCTGCTACTGCACCCTCCCCCCCCCCCCAACACCTTAATAAATCATTTCCTGTTCAAAGCAGAACATCTTATCTCAGTACCTAGACAATGATTTTGGGCTTAACAGTAGATAATGACAGAAGCAGCCCCCAGTATTATAGGCATTCTCAGTAAAATCAATTCTTTCTCAGTAGAGGCCAGAAGATGTATGTCAGATGTAAGTGGAGGCCATCATGCATACATAAGTCTGCAAACAACACTGGGTGAGGTATGGTGCACTACCACATGCCCTACCTAGAGATCTCTCTCTGGAAAGCTAGGCTCTGGTCCTGGGAGAACCATGATGCACTATCACAGGCTGTCAATAGAGGTTCCTAGAAAAGAAAATACAGCCCTGCATAAACTATGGCGCACTACCACTGGCCGTCACCAGGGGTCCCTTTAGAGCCAGGCTCAAGTGCTGAGCGCACTATGGTGCACTACCACCGCTGGTTACTACAGGTCACTGGAGAGCGAGGCTCAAGTACCGGGCGCACTATAGTGCACTACCACCGCTGCCTACTAGGGGTCCCTGGAGAGCCAGGCTCCAGCTCTGTGGGTCGGCGAGTGAAGGACCACAGCCTGTTCCTAGAAGAGATCTCCGTACACGGAGGTCACGGCGGTAGGTGCTCATCTCAGTACTCACTAATTGTAGCCCTACGTTAAGCTTAACTTTAACGACTAAACTTTTATTCATTTTCACGTTACAAGAGCAAAGATTATGTTAAAGAACTGATGAGCACACTACTCTGTTTTGAGACAGGGTTCGAATATTCAAAGAAACAAAAAAAACACGTCGGATCTTTGTGCCTTGCTGGCGCAATTTAAATTAGACAAGAGATCGATGACAGTCACTAGGAAATCAGGGAGAGCTAAGGGTTAACTTGAGACTCCATATGGTGTTAAATAATTCTTCCATTTGCCCAACAAGTTTGGACTTCCTCCTGAAAGATAATGAAAAAATAAACGATGCTAAACAGGATAAACTGCGGAGATTCCTCGTGGTACATGAGCAGCATCCAGAAAACCAATACCAGAAGAGTTTTCCTATGACTCCGTGTCACAAGGACACCGCATCCACTAACAGGCTCTCATTCTGGGCCTTGTAGTCCAAGTGTACTCATAGGACTATCATTCTCGAATACAGTGATTTGTAGTTAGAATTGTAGAGTCCTTGTGACAAAGTCATTAGTGGGGGGCATATTTATTATTTCACACAGCGCAGAGCACTGCGTTGAGTGCAGTGCTTATTTTGTAAATAAAAATGTGCCGGTGCCCAAAGCCCTCCTCTTAAACACGCGGCTGCCGTAATTAAATAGGCAAACACGGAATACTAAGGCAGTGTAATCCTGAAGCCTCCTGGGGCCTCCTTAACCCATTTAAAGCCACTCCCTGCCCCTACAGTTCACTCTTGCAGCTTTCTGCTTTCTCTCTTTGTGACGCCTTTTCACTTTTACCTTCCTCTTTCTTTCTCATACAAGTCTTTTACTCGCAATAAATGCTTGAGGCAGAAAAATAAGTGCTGGCCCTCAAAAATAAGTGCTGGTGCTCCACACCGGAAACATCAAGCACACATTAAGCACTAGTTGAGTGAAAAGGAGAGATCAGAAATACTCCATATTTACAAAGATATGGAGCATTTCTGCTTTCATTTTGTGCTGCCCCAAGTACCCTTCCACTACAGTGCAAGGATGGCTGTGTTGCCTGAAGCATATTTCTCTTTCAAAGTGTGCTGCAGAATTCAACACACATGGAGAGAGGGAGTCACAAGTAGAAATAAGGATATTTCTTCTCGTTATGGCTTCCATAATGACTCTCGTTTAGCAACAAGACTACTGATTTGGGGCGACAGCACCTCTGATTGTAGGCGACTGTATCCCCCACCAGTTGGAAGCTGTTGGCCTAACCTTAGTAGCTCTCTAGCAGCATCTCACCTAAACGGTGAAGGTGGTTTGTGGCAGCCTAGTGAATGGAAAACTGAAAATCCCTCAGGGAAATCATGGTGAACAAGCTTTACCCTTTCCTCTCCACACGCAACTCTCTTACACACATGGGCAAGGAAAGAGATGCATGACAGTTTCAATACATTTATTGAAAAGACTGCAATCTAAAACAAAACACATGAGCTGCAATGATAAGGATAGTGAGGAATAGCAAAACCATAACAGTGAGAATAAGATGTGTGAATATGAACAACCTCAACATGTTGCAATGATATAGAAATGCAATTCCTACGTAAAAGACTACTTTCCAACCCCTAAGCGAGAGCATGGTGATGTCAGCCACATCTGTCCACACAGTGTTCATAAGAAGCACGCCCCACCCCCGTTACCTTGGTACAAGGTTAGGTCTTCAATCTCCAGATAAGAGGATGCAGAGACACAAAGGCTCAGGTCGGCGACGAACAGGCATTCAGCATGGATGTAAAATCCTGGCTGGAACCCCCTCTAATGCTCTTTGTCCTACAAGATGTTTGTATAGGAGGCATGTTTATGTTCTTGTACAGAAGCCTAAGAGGGTATGTACCTAAGCGCTGGACTGTTTACATAGTCTTGTGGCGGCAATGCAAAATATTATCCTGTGTGGCTCGCACTTTGTTCTTATGAACCCGAGGAAAAAGCACATGATGCAAAGTATCTTATCCATAACACTGATAGAAGTGTCACTCTCGCAGAATAGTAACTGATTTTGAAAATAAAACAGTGTCACTAAAATAAGCCAAACTAAAATGAATAAAAATGAATAAATGAATACAGATCATATTATCTGTGTAAAAGGGCAAGGCACAGGCTGCAAGCCTAAGTTAAGCCGTCACTGTGCCCAGGAAGGGAACTACGTATGGACTCACAACATGGCTTTGTCAGGTAAGTGCACCATTTTGGAGCAAACCAAGGTTTAGCAGTCTTTGAAAAAATTGGTTTACGTCGAAATACGGTTGTGGCTGCATGGAAATGCCCATCCTCTATCCATGTGATATCTACATAACGTAAAATATCACAAGGCTCTGCTACGCTCTACATTGCATTACTTTTTATTTTCTAAATCACACGCAGCCACAGAACGTGGCTTGATGTGGTTTAGTAATCCAGGGGTTAGGGGCACCTTCCTGTACAAACATAATTCCTTAATCACTCCCTTAACCAGTCCCTTAATCCCTTAAACAATCCCTGCAGAATGCAGCACACATTGAAAGAGGGAAAAAAGAGGCAAAATAAAGATATTCATCCTAGTTACCCATCACTTGGGGAGGCGTAGCAGTTTTGGCACATTGCCAGGTCTGCCACTTATGGTAAATCTGGTAATGTCTCAAAATCGATGGGTGTTGCGTGGAAATACCCACGCACCACTCATGGAATGCCTTCCTGGGTATGAGTAACGCAATGTAGCAGTTTGCACTGCATTGTGTTACTCCAGACTTATCAAGCCTCTCAGGGATAGGCAAAGGGGCCTTGCGTGGTTTGATGAATCACATTTAGCGATTGTATCGCACTTGAACCCTGTAGCATGGTGCAAGTGCGACACAACTCCTACATAAATATGTCCCATAGTGTGCAATGCACAGAGGTCCACTTTACACAAGAATTGAAAAGCAGCTATCACAGCAATAAATGAACACCAGGTTGTAAACTAAAGTACCAAGGCCCATATTTATATTTTTTGATTGAAATCAGCGCTAGCGCAGATTTGCGTCACAAAATTTAGCGCCGGCTAATGCCACTCCAACGTGCCAGCCATGCACCTTATTTATGGAATGACGTTACCCGGAGCTGCGGCCTGGTTAGCGTCAAAATAAATTACGGTAACCGGGCAGCGGAGGCGAAGGGAAGACTAGGTGTTGTGCGCCAAAGAGTGGTGCAAGTCAGGTTAGAGTAAAACATATTGGCTCTAACCTGACTAGTGCCGTTTTTTGACGCACAACCCCCATGGAAATTACTCCTGTCTTAGCAAAGACAGGAGTCATGCCCCCCTGCCCAGTGGCCATGCCCAGCGGACTTCTTTCCCCTGGGCATGGTCATTGGGCACTGTGGCATGTACGGGGGCCCAACTTAGGCCCTCCTATGCCACTTTAAAAAAAAAATGATACTTACCTGCACTTACCTGCACTCACCATGGATGTGTCCTCCCATCCATTGGTGTCCTCCAGGGGTGGGCGAGGGTGGCAGAGGGTCCCCCTGGGTGCAGGGAAGGGCATCTGTGGACTGCTTCCATGGTCTACCACAATGGAAATGAGCCCACAGGTCCTTTAACGCCTGCCCTGACCCAGGCGTTTAAAAACAGCGCAAATCCGGCTGGGGGCCATGTATTAAGGCCCGCCTCCTCCTGTGCGTCATTTTGATGCCGGAGGATAAATAAGGTGCACATACCTTAGAGTAATTTTTTGCACAGAAACGCCTACCTTGCATGTCCTTAGTGCAAGGTCGTTTTTCACGTACAAAAACTGACTCAAACTCAATAATTTTGGCGCTAGTCGGGTCTAGCGCCAAAGTATAAATATGGAGTTAAGTTTCCATCGGATTTGCGCCAAAATAAATGACAAAAATACGATGCAAACAGAGTATAAATATGGGCCTCATCATAGCAACAAAAAGGCACATTTGTGTTATATACCATTAACATACAATGAGGTATCACAGCACTAAATTGTAATTAGAGCACAATGCTTATACTTTCTTTTATTTTAATGCACATTTTTCAACTTTAAAAATGTTTTTTATTAGACTTTTTTCTGTTTTATTGTATATTGTAAAGCATATGTGACAGGGCTCACAGACCCAAAAGCCTATTGTTCTACTGTTTTCAAAATAGCACTGAGTTCATACAGATACATTTTAATTTCCGCACGTTAGACCTGTCAGCATTAGGGTGGTCTTCGCCCAAACGTTTTGACTGGTTGCCTCCAATTTTGCTGAATTTGTTTCTGTTTGCAATAGGACTAACAGCTTGTGGTACTTCACCCGTGTTCACCCAGCACTGGCAACAGGATCCAGGGATCTCTAGTATCGATATATGATACTGCACCTCAATACACAGGGATCTCTAGTAATGAGCTTTGATACTGCAGCTCGTATGACCCAGGTTTTTCTGCTTCTAGCATTAGAGCTTAGCTCATACAAGCTGCACTATCAAAGCTCGTTATTAAAGATCCCTGGACTCACTTTTATTTCCCTTTCATAAGCATCAGTTTTAAAAAACGGAGGAACACATGTGACGAACCAGAAACAGGGGTTTGAGAAGCTTATTGGAAAACCATGCCAACTCTTATTGTTGGGCCCTCCTGGCACATCACAATCTACACAAAAGAAACCAAGAAGATGCCAGGCACACGGACTTCAAGGAGAGACAATAGTTAGCCACCAAAGATTCCTCCAGCATTGTTCTATTTACCCACCAATTACCTCCAAGATAGAAATGTTTCAGAATGTGAAAATGATGTCCTTCGGACCTGATTCTAAATGAAATAAACTGGAAAAAAGCCATGACACCACACGTCACACAGAAAACACTGTTATATGTCTGTTGCTGCTACTGCACCCTCCCCCCCCCAACACCTTAATAAATCATTTCCTGTTCAAAGCAGAACATCTTATCTCAGTACCTAGACAATGATTTTGGGCTTAACAGTAGATAATGACAGAAGCAGCCCCCAGTATTATAGGCATTCTCAGTAAAATCAATTCTTTCTCAGTAGAGGCCAGAAGATGTATGTCAGATGTAAGTGGAGGCCATCATGCATACATAAGTCTGCAAACAACACTGGGTGAGGTATGGTGCACTACCACATGCCCTACCTAGAGATCTCTCTCTGGAAAGCTAGGCTCTGGTCCTGGGAGAACCATGATGCACTATCACAGGCTGTCAATAGAGGTTCCTAGAAAAGAAAATACAGCCCTGCATAAACTATGGCGCACTACCACTGGCCGTCACTAGGGGTCCCTTTAGAGCCAGGCTAGAGTGCTGAGCGCTCTATGGTGCACTACCACCGCTGGTTACTACAGATCACTGGAGAGCGAGGCTCAAGTACCGGGCGCACTATAGTGCACTACCACCGCTGCCTACTAGGGGTCCCTGGAGAGCCAGGCTCCAGCTCTGTGAGTCGGCGAGTGAAGGACCACAGCCTGTTCCTAGAAGAGATCTCCGTACACGGAGGTCACGGCGGTAGGTGCTCATCTCAGCACTCACTAATTGTAGCCCTACGTTAAGCTTAACTTTAACGACTAAACTTTTATTCATTTTCACGTTACAAGAGCAAAGATTATGTTAAAGAACTGAGGAGCACACTACTCTGTTTTGAGACAGGGTTCGAATATTCAAAGAAACAAAAAAAACACGTCGGATCTTTGTGCCTTGCTGGCGCAATTTAAATTAGACAAGAGATCGATGACAGTCACTAGGAAATCAGGGAGAGCTAAGGGTTAACTTGAGACTCCATATGGTGTTAAATAATTCTTCCATTTGCCCAACAAGTTTGGACTTCCTCCTGAAAGATAATGAAAAAATAAACGATGCTAAACAGGATAAACTGCGGAGATTCCTCGTGGTACATGAGCAGCATCCAGAAAACCAATACCAGAAGAGTTTTCCTATGACTCCGTGTCACAAGGACACCGCATCCACTAACAGGCTCTCATTCTGGGCCTTGTAGTCCAAGTGTACTCATAGGACTATCATTCTCGAATACAGTGATTTGTAGTTAGAATTGTAGAGTCCTTGTGACAAAGTCATTAGTGGGGGGCATATTTATTATTTCACACAGCGCAGAGCACTGCGTTGAGTGCAGTGCTTATTTTGTAAATAAAAATGTGCCGGTGCCCAAAGCCCTCCTCTTAAACACGCGGCTGCCGTAATTAAATAGGCAAACACGGAATACTAAGGCAGTGTAATCCTGAAGCCTCCTGGGGCCTCCTTAACCCATTTAAAGCCACTCCCTGCCCCTACAGTTCACTCTTGCAGCTTTCTGCTTTCTCTCTTTGTGACGCCTTTTCACTTTTACCTTCCTCTTTCTTTCTCATACATGTCTTTTACTCGCAATAAATGCTTGAGGCAGAAAAATAAGTGCTGGCCCTCAAAAATAAGTGCTGGTGCTCCACACCGGAAACATCAAGCACACATTAAGCACTAGTTGAGTGAAAAGGAGAGATCAGAAATACTCCATATTTACAAAGATATGGAGCATTTCTGCTTTCATTTTGTGCTGCCCCAAGTACCCTTCCACTACAGTGCAAGGATGGCTGTGTTGCCTGAAGCATATTTCTCTTTCAAAGTGTGCTGCAGAATTCAACACACATGGAGAGAGGGAGTCACAAGTAGAAATAAGGATATTTCTTCTCGTTATGGCTTCCATAATGACTCTCGTTTAGCAACAAGACTACTGATTTGGGGCGACAGCACCTCTGATTGTAGGCGACTGTATCCCCCACCAGTTGGAAGCTGTTGGCCTAACCTTAGTAGCTCTCTAGCAGCATCTCACCTAAACGGTGAAGGTGGTTTGTGGCAGCCTAGTGAATGGAAAACTGAAAATCCCTCAGGGAAATCATGGTGAACAAGCTTTACCCTTTCCTCTCCACACGCAACTCTCTTACACACATGGGCAAGGAAAGAGATGCATGACAGTTTCAATACATTTATTGAAAAGACTGCAATCTAAAACAAAACACATGAGCTGCAATGATAAGGATAGTGAGGAATAGCAAAACCATAACAGTGAGAATAAGATGTGTGAATATGAACAACCTCAACATGTTGCAATGATATAGAAATGCAATTCCTATGTAAAAGACTACTTTCCAACCCCTAAGCGAGAGCATGGTGATGTCAGCCACATCTGTCCACACAGTGTTCATAAGAAGCACGCCCCACCCCCGTTACCTTGGTACAAGGTTAGGTCTTCAATCTCCAGATAAGAGGATGCAGAGACACAAAGGGCCGTATTTATACTCTGGTTGCGCCGAATTTGCGTCGTTTTTTTCGACGCAAATTCGACGCTAAACTAACGCCAACTAACGCCATATTTATACTATGGCGTTAGAGGCGTCTAGCGCCAAAGTTCCCGGAATGTGCGTCATTTTTTAGCGTGAACCCCTTCCTTGCGTTAATGATATGCAAGGGAGGCGTTCCCGTCTAAAAAATGACTCCCAGGCCTTTACGTGGTATTTATACTCCCGGGCAAAAGAGACGCCCGGGAGTGGGCGTGGCTAAAAACGGCGCATTAGCGCCGCTTTTTAACGCCTGGGTCAGGCATGGCGTTAAGGGACAAGTGGGCTCAAAATGAGCCCACAGTGCCCTCTCCTGCCCCCAGGGACCCCCCCTGCCACCCTTGCCCACCCCAGGAGGACACCCAAGGCTGGAGGGACCCACCCCAGGGACATTCAGGTAAGTATTTTTTTATTTTTTTTTAATAATTTTTTTTGGCATAGGGGGGCCTGATTTGTGCCCCCCTACATGCCACTATGCCCAATGACCATGCCCAGGGGACAGAAGTCCCCTGGGCATGGCCATTGGGCAAGGGGGCATGACTCCTATCTTTACAATGATAGGAGTCATGTTGATGGGGGATGGGCGTCGAATATAAATGGCGCAAGTCGGGTTACGACGATTTTTTCGACGTAACCTGACTTGCCCCATTTTAAGACGCCCATGCGCCATTTTCCCCCTACGCCGGCGCTGCCTGGTGTACGTGGTTTTTCTCGCGCACACCAGGCAGCGCCGGTCTGCTTGCGCCGGCTAACGCCATTCAATAAATACGGCGCCCGCATGGCGCTTCAGAATGGCGTTAGCCGGCGCAAAACTTTTTGACGCTAAACTGCGTTAGCGCAGTTTAGCGTCAAAAAGTATAAATATGGGCCAAAGGCTCAGGTCGGCGACGAACAGGCATTCAGCATGGATGTAAAATCCTGGCTGGAACCCCCTCTAATGCTCTTTGTCCTACAAGATGTTTGTATAGGAGGCATGTTTATGTTCTTGTACAGAAGCCTAAGAGGGTATGTACCTAAGCGCTGGACTGTTTACATAGTCTTGTGGCGGCAATGCAAAATATTATCCTGTGTGGCTCGCACTTTTTTCTTATGAACCCGAGGAAAAAGCACATGATGCAAAGTATCTTATCCATAACACTGATAGAAGTGTCACTCTCGCAGAATAGTAACTGATTTTGAAAATAAAACAGTGTCACTAAAATAAGCCAAACTAAAATGAATAAAAATGAATAAATGAATACAGATCATATTATCTGTGTAAAAGGGCAAGGCACAGGCTGCAAGCCTAAGTTAAGCCGTCACTGTGCCCAGGAAGGGAACTACGTATGGACTCACAACATGGCTTTGTCAGGTAAGTGCACCATTTTGGAGCAAACCAAGGTTTAGCAGTCTTTGAAAAAATTGGTTTACGTCGAAATACGGTTGTGGCTGCATGGAAATGCCCATCCTCTATCCATGTGATATCTACATAACGTAAAATATCACAAGGCTCTGCTACGCTCTACATTGCATTACTTTTTATTTTCTAAATCACACGCAGCCACAGAACGTGGCTTAATGTGGTTTAGTAATCCAGGGGTTAGGTGCACCTTCCTGTACAAACATAATTCCTTAATCACTCCCTTAACCAGTCCCTTAATCCCTTAAACAATCCCTGCAGAATGCAGCACACATTGAAAGAGGGAAAAAAGAGGCAAAATAAAGATATTCATCCTAGTTACCCATCACTTGGGGAGGCGTAGCAGTTTTGGCACATTGCCAGGTCTGCCACTTATGGTAAATCTGGTAATGTCTCAAAATCGATGGGTGTTGCGTGGAAATACCCACGCACCACTCATGGAATGCCTTCCTGGGTATGAGTAACGCAATGTAGCAGTTTGCACTGCATTGTGTTACTCCAGACTTATCAAGCCTCTCAGGGATAGGCAAAGGGGCCTTGCGTGGTTTGATGAATCACATTTAGCGATTGTATCGCACTTGAACCCTGTAGCATGGTGCAAGTGCGACACAACTCCTACATAAATATGTCCCATAGTGTGCAATGCACAGAGGTCCACTTTACACAAGAATTGAAAAGCAGCTATCACAGCAATAAATGAACACCAGGTTGTAAACTAAAGTACCAAGGCCCATATTTATATTTTTTGATGCAAATCAGCGCTAGCGCAGATTTGCGTCACAAAATTTAGCGCCGGCTAATGCCACTCCAACGTGCCAGCCATGCACCTTATTTATGGAATGACGTTACCCGGAGCTGCGGCCTGGTTAGCGTCAAAATAAATTACGGTAACCGGGCAGCGGAGGCGAAGGGAAGACTAGGTGTTGTGCGCCAAAGAGTGGTGCAAGTCAGGTTAGAGTAAAACATATTGGCTCTAACCTGACTAGTGCAGTTTTTTGACGCACAACCCCCATGGAAATTACTCCTGTCTTAGCAAAGACAGGAGTCATGCCCCCCTGCCCAGTGGCCATGCCCAGCGGACTTCTTTCCCCTGGGCATGGTCATTGGGCACTGTGGCATGTACGGGGGCCTAACTTAGGCCCTCCTATGCCACTTTAAAAAAAAATGATACTTACCTGCACTTACCTGCACTCACCATGGATGTGTCCTCCCATCCATTGGTGTCCTCCAGGGGTGGGCGAGGGTGGCAGAGGGTCCCCCTGGGTGCAGGGAAGGGCATCTGTGGACTGCTTCCATGGTCTACCACAATGGAAATGAGCCCACAGGTCCTTTAACGCCTGCCCTGACCCAGGCGTTTAAAAACAGCGCAAATCCGGCTGGGGGCCATGTATTAAGGCCCGCCTCCTCCTGTGCGTCATTTTGATGCCGGAGGATAAATAAGGTGCACATACCTTAGAGTAATTTTTTGCACAGAAACGCCTACCTTGCATGTCCTTAGTGCAAGGTCGTTTTTCACGTACAAAAACTGACTCAAACTCAATAATTTTGGCGCTAGTCGGGTCTAGCGCCAAAGTATAAATATGGAGTTAAGTTTCCATCGGATTTGCGCCAAAATAAATGACAAAAATACGATGCAAACAGAGTATAAATATGGGCCTCATCATAGCAACAAAAAGGCACATTTGTGTTATATACCATTAACATACAATGAGGTATCACAGCACTAAATTGTAATTAGAGCACAATGCTTATACTTTCTTTTATTTTAATGCACATTTTTCAACTTTAAAAATGTTTTTTATTAGACTTTTTTCTGTTTTATTGTATATTGTAAAGCATATGTGACAGGGCTCACAGACCCAAAAGCCTATTGTTCTACTGTTTTCAAAATAGCACTGAGTTCATACAGATACATTTTAATTTCCGCACGTTAGACCTGTCAGCATTAGGGTGGTCTTCGCCCAAACGTTTTGACTGGTTGCCTCCAATTTTGCTGAATTTGTTTCTGTTTGCAATAGGACTAACAGCTTGTGGTACTTCACCCGTGTTCACCCAGCACTGGCAACAGGATCCAGGGATCTCTAGTATCGATATATGATACTGCACCTCAATACACAGGGATCTCTAGTAATGAGCTTTGATACTGCAGCTCGTATGACCCAGGTTTTTCTGCTTCTAGCATTAGAGCTTAGCTCATACAAGCTGCACTATCAAAGCTCGTTATTAAAGATCCCTGGACTCACTTTTATTTCCCTTTCATAAGCATCAGTTTTAAAAAACTGAGGAACACATGTGACGAACCAGAAACAGGGGTTTGAGAAGCTTATTGGAAAACCATGCCAACTCTTATTGTTGGGCCCTCCTGGCACATCACAATCTACACAAAAGAAACCAAGAAGATGCCAGGCACACGGACTTCAAGGAGAGACAATAGTTAGCCACCAAAGATTCCTCCAGCATTGTTCTATTTACCCACCAATTACCTCCAAGATAGAAATGTTTCAGAATGTGAAAATGATGTCCTTCGGACCTGATTCTAAATGAAATAAACTGGAAAAAAGCCATGACACCACACGTCACACAGAAAACACTGTTATATGTCTTTTGCTGCTACTGCACCCTCCCCCCCCCCCCCAACACCTTAATAAATCATTTCCTGTTCAAAGCAGAACATCTTATCTCAGTACCTAGACAATGATTTTGGGCTTAACAGTAGATAATGACAGAAGCAGCCCCCAGTATTATAGGCATTCTCAGTAAAATCAATTCTTTCTCAGTAGAGGCCAGAAGATGTATGTCAGATGTAAGTGGAGGCCATCATGCATACATAAGTCTGCAAACAACACTGGGTGAGGTATGGTGCACTACCACATGCCCTACCTAGAGATCTCTCTCTGGAAAGCTAGGCTCTGGTCCTGGGAGAACCATGATGCACTATCACAGGCTGTCAATAGAGGTTCCTAGAAAAGAAAATACAGCCCTGCATAAACTATGGCGCACTACCACTGGCCGTCACTAGGGGTCCCTTTAGAGCCAGGCTCAAGTGCTGAGCGCACTATGGTGCACTACCACCGCTGGTTACTACAGGTCACTGGAGAGCGAGGCTCAAGTTCCGGGCGCACTATAGTGCACTACCACCGCTGCCTACTAGGGGTCCCTGGAGAGCCAGGCTCCAGCTCTGTGGGTCGGCGAGTGAAGGACCACAGCCTGTTCCTAGAAGAGATCTCCGTACACGGAGGTCACGGCGGTAGGTGCTCATCTCAGTACTCACTAATTGTAGCCCTACGTTAAGCTTAACTTTAACGACTAAACTTTTATTCATTTTCACGTTACAAGAGCAAAGATTATGTTAAAGAACTGATGAGCACACTACTCTGTTTTGAGACAGGGTTCGAATATTCAAAGAAACAAAAAAAACACGTCGGATCTTTGTGCCTTGCTGGCGCAATTTAAATTAGACAAGAGATCGATGACAGTCACTAGGAAATCAGGGAGAGCTAAGGGTTAACTTGAGACTCCATATGGTGTTAAATAATTCTTCCATTTGCCCAACAAGTTTGGACTTCCTCCTGAAAGATAATGAAAAAATAAACGATGCTAAACAGGATAAACTGCGGAGATTCCTCGTGGTACATGAGCAGCATCCAGAAAACCAATACCAGAAGAGTTTTCCTATGACTCCGTGTCACAAGGACACCGCATCCACTAACAGGCTCTCATTCTGGGCCTTGTAGTCCAAGTGTACTCATAGGACTATCATTCTCGAATACAGTGATTTGTAGTTAGAATTGTAGAGTCCTTGTGACAAAGTCATTAGTGGGGGGCATATTTATTATTTCACACAGCGCAGAGCACTGCGTTGAGTGCAGTGCTTATTTTGTAAATAAAAATGTGCCGGTGCCCAAAGCCCTCCTCTTAAACACGCGGCTGCCGTAATTAAATAGGCAAACACGGAATACTAAGGCAGTGTAATCCTGAAGCCTCCTGGGGCCTCCTTAACCCATTTAAAGCCACTCCCTGCCCCTACAGTTCACTCTTGCAGCTTTCTGCTTTCTCTCTTTGTGACGCCTTTTCACTTTTACCTTCCTCTTTCTTTCTCATACATGTCTTTTACTCGCAATAAATGCTTGAGGCAGAAAAATAAGTGCTGGCCCTCAAAAATAAGTGCTGGTGCTCCACACCGGAAACATCAAGCACACATTAAGCACTAGTTGAGTGAAAAGGAGAGATCAGAAATACTCCATATTTACAAAGATATGGAGCATTTCTGCTTTCATTTTGTGCTGCCCCAAGTACCCTTCCACTACAGTGCAAGGATGGCTGTGTTGCCTGAAGCATATTTCTCTTTCAAAGTGTGCTGCAGAATTCAACACACATGGAGAGAGGGAGTCACAAGTAGAAATAAGGATATTTCTTCTCGTTATGGCTTCCATAATGACTCTCGTTTAGCAACAAGACTACTGATTTGGGGCGACAGCACCTCTGATTGTAGGCGACTGTATCCCCCACCAGTTGGAAGCTGTTGGCCTAACCTTAGTAGCTCTCTAGCAGCATCTCACCTAAACGGTGAAGGTGGTTTGTGGCAGCCTAGTGAATGGAAAACTGAAAATCCCTCAGGGAAATCATGGTGAACAAGCTTTACCCTTTCCTCTCCACACGCAACTCTCTTACACACATGGGCAAGGAAAGAGATGCATGACAGTTTCAATACATTTATTGAAAAGACTGCAATCTAAAACAAAACACATGAGCTGCAATGATAAGGATAGTGAGGAATAGCAAAACCATAACAGTGAGAATAAGATGTGTGAATATGAACAACCTCAACATGTTGCAATGATATAGAAATGCAATTCCTACGTAAAAGACTACTTTCCAACCCCTAAGCGAGAGCATGGTGATGTCAGCCACATCTGTCCACACAGTGTTCATAAGAAGCACGCCCCACCCCCGTTACCTTGGTACAAGGTTAGGTCTTCAATCTCCAGATAAGAGGATGCAGAGACACAAAGGCTCAGGTCGGCGACGAACAGGCATTCAGCATGGATGTAAAATCCTGGCTGGAACCCCCTCTAATGCTCTTTGTCCTACAAGATGTTTGTATAGGAGGCATGTTTATGTTCTTGTACAGAAGCCTAAGAGGGTATGTACCTAAGCGCTGGACTGTTTACATAGTCTTGTGGCGGCAATGCAAAATATTATCCTGTGTGGCTCGCACTTTTTTCTTATGAACCCGAGGAAAAAGCACATGATGCAAAGTATCTTATCCATAACACTGATAGAAGTGTCACTCTCGCAGAATAGTAACTGATTTTGAAAATAAAACAGTGTCACTAAAATAAGCCAAACTAAAATGAATAAAAATGAATAAATGAATACAGATCATATTATCTGTGTAAAAGGGCAAGGCACAGGCTGCAAGCCTAAGTTAAGCCGTCACTGTGCCCAGGAAGGGAACTACGTATGGACTCACAACATGGCTTTGTCAGGTAAGTGCACCATTTTGGAGCAAACCAAGGTTTAGCAGTCTTTGAAAAAATTGGTTTACGTCGAAATACGGTTGTGGCTGCATGGAAATGCCCATCCTCTATCCATGTGATATCTACATAACGTAAAATATCACAAGGCTCTGCTACGCTCTACATTGCATTACTTTTTATTTTCTAAATCACACGCAGCCACAGAACGTGGCTTGATGTGGTTTAGTAATCCAGGGGTTAGGTGCACCTTCCTGTACAAACATAATTCCTTAATCACTCCCTTAACCAGTCCCTTAATCCCTTAAACAATCCCTGCAGAATGCAGCACACATTGAAAGAGGGAAAAAAGAGGCAAAATAAAGATATTCATCCTAGTTACCCATCACTTGGGGAGGCGTAGCAGTTTTGGCACATTGCCAGGTCTGCCACTTATGGTTAATCTGGTAATGTCTCAAAATCGATGGGTGTTGCGTGGAAATACCCACGCACCACTCATGGAATGCCTTCCTGGGTATGAGTAACGCAATGTAGCAGTTTGCACTGCATTGTGTTACTCCAGACTTATCAAGCCTCTCAGGGATAGGCAAAGGGGCCTTGCGTGGTTTGATGAATCACATTTAGCGATTGTATCGCACTTGAACCCTGTAGCATGGTGCAAGTGCGACACAACTCCTACATAAATATGTCCCATAGTGTGCAATGCACAGAGGTCCACTTTACACAAGAATTGAAAAGCAGCTATCACAGCAATAAATGAACACCAGGTTGTAAACTAAAGTACCAAGGCCCATATTTATATTTTTTGATGCAAATCAGCGCTAGCGCAGATTTGCGTCACAAAATTTAGCGCCGGCTAATGCCACTCCAACGTGCCAGCCATGCACCTTATTTATGGAATGACGTTACCCGGAGCTGCGGCCTGGTTAGCGTCAAAATAAATTACGGTAACCGGGCAGCGGAGGCGAAGGGAAGACTAGGTGTTGTGCGCCAAAGAGTGGTGCAAGTCAGGTTAGAGTAAAACATATTGGCTCTAACCTGACTAGTGCAGTTTTTTGACGCACAACCCCCATGGAAATTACTCCTGTCTTAGCAAAGACAGGAGTCATGCCCCCCTGCCCAGTGGCCATGCCCAGCGGACTTCTTTCCCCTGGGCATGGTCATTGGGCACTGTGGCATGTACGGGGGCCTAACTTAGGCCCTCCTATGCCACTTTAAAAAAAAATGATACTTACCTGCACTTACCTGCACTCACCATGGATGTGTCCTCCCATCCATTGGTGTCCTCCAGGGGTGGGCGAGGGTGGCAGAGGGTCCCCCTGGGTGCAGGGAAGGGCATCTGTGGACTGCTTCCATGGTCTACCACAATGGAAATGAGCCCACTGGTCCTTTAACGCCTGCCCTGACCCAGGCGTTTAAAAACAGCGCAAATCCGGCTGGGGGCCATGTATTAAGGCCCGCCTCCTCCTGTGCGTCATTTTGATGCCGGAGGATAAATAAGGTGCACATACCTTAGAGTAATTTTTTGCACAGAAACGCCTACCTTGCATGTCCTTAGTGCAAGGTCGTTTTTCACGTACAAAAACTGACTCAAACTCAATAATTTTGGCGCTAGTCGGGTCTAGCGCCAAAGTATAAATATGGAGTTAAGTTTCCATCGGATTTGCGCCAAAATAAATGACAAAAATACGATGCAAACAGAGTATAAATATGGGCCTCATCATAGCAACAAAAAGGCACATTTGTGTTATATACCATTAACATACAATGAGGTATCACAGCACTAAATTGTAATTAGAGCACAATGCTTATACTTTCTTTTATTTTAATGCACATTTTTCAACTTTAAAAATGTTTTTTATTAGACTTTTTTCTGTTTTATTGTATATTGTAAAGCATATGTGACAGGGCTCACAGACCCAAAAGCCTATTGTTCTACTGT
The DNA here is from genome assembly GCF_031143425.1 of Pleurodeles waltl. NCBI lineage: Eukaryota > Metazoa > Chordata > Amphibia > Caudata > Salamandridae > Pleurodeles > Pleurodeles waltl. The sequence continues at coordinate 300,138,013 of NC_090436.1, forward strand.
TTTCAAAATAGCACTGAGTTCATACAGATACATTTTAATTTCCGCACGTTAGACCTGTCAGCATTAGGGTGGTCTTCGCCCAAACGTTTTGACTGGTTGCCTCCAATTTTGCTGAATTTGTTTCTGTTTGCAATAGGACTAACAGCTTGTGGTACTTCACCCGTGTTCACCCAGCACTGGCAACAGGATCCAGGGATCTCTAGTATCGATATATGATACTGCACCTCAATACACAGGGATCTCTAGTAATGAGCTTTGATACTGCAGCTCGTATGACCCAGGTTTTTCTGCTTCTAGCATTAGAGCTTAGCTCATACAAGCTGCACTATCAAAGCTCGTTATTAAAGATCCCTGGACTCACTTTTATTTCCCTTTCATAAGCATCAGTTTTAAAAAACTGAGGAACACATGTGACGAACCAGAAACAGGGGTTTGAGAAGCTTATTGGAAAACCATGCCAACTCTTATTGTTGGGCCCTCCTGGCACATCACAATCTACACAAAAGAAACCAAGAAGATGCCAGGCACACGGACTTCAAGGAGAGACAATAGTTAGCCACCAAAGATTCCTCCAGCATTGTTCTATTTACCCACCAATTACCTCCAAGATAGAAATGTTTCAGAATGTTAAAATGATGTCCTTCGGACCTGATTCTAAATGAAATAAACTGGAAAAAAGCCATGACACCACACGTCACACAGAAAACACTGTTATATGTCTTTTGCTGCTACTGCACCCTTCCCCCCCCCCCAACACCTTAATAAATCATTTCCTGTTCAAAGCAGAACATCTTATCTCAGTACCTAGACAATGATTTTGGGCTTAACAGTAGATAATGACAGAAGCAGCCCCCAGTATTATAGGCATTCTCAGTAAAATCAATTCTTTCTCAGTAGAGGCCAGAAGATGTATGTCAGATGTAAGTGGAGGCCATCATGCATACATAAGTCTGCAAACAACACTGGGTGAGGTATGGTGCACTACCACATGCCCTACCTAGAGATCTCTCTCTGGAAAGCTAGGCTCTGGTCCTGGGAGAACCATGATGCACTATCACAGGCTGTCAATAGAGGTTCCTAGAAAAGAAAATACAGCCCTGCATAAACTATGGCGCACTACCACTGGCCGTCACTAGGGGTCCCTTTAGAGCCAGGCTCAAGTGCTGAGCGCACTATGGTGCACTACCACCGCTGGTTACTACAGGTCACTGGAGAGCGAGGCTCAAGTACCGGGCGCACTATAGTGCACTACCACCGCTGCCTACTAGGGGTCCCTGGAGAGCCAGGCTCCAGCTCTGTGGGTCGGCGAGTGAAGGACCACAGCCTGTTCCTAGAAGAGATCTCCGTACACGGAGGTCACGGCGGTAGGTGCTCATCTCAGTACTCACTAATTGTAGCCCTACGTTAAGCTTAACTTTAACGACTAAACTTTTATTCATTTTCACGTTACAAGAGCAAAGATTATGTTAAAGAACTGATGAGCACACTACTCTGTTTTGAGACAGGGTTCGAATATTCAAAGGAACAAAAAAAACACGTCGGATCTTTGTGCCTTGCTGGCGCAATTTAAATTAGACAAGAGATCGATGACAGTCACTAGGAAATCAGGGAGAGCTAAGGGTTAACTTGAGACTCCATATGGTGTTAAATAATTCTTCCATTTGCCCAACAAGTTTGGACTTCCTCCTGAAAGATAATGAAAAAATAAACGATGCTAAACAGGATAAACTGCGGAGATTCCTCGTGGTACATGAGCAGCATCCAGAAAACCAATACCAGAAGAGTTTTCCTATGACTCCGTGTCACAAGGACACCGCATCCACTAACAGGCTCTCATTCTGGGCCTTGTAGTCCAAGTGTACTCATAGGACTATCATTCTCGAATACAGTGATTTGTAGTTAGAATTGTAGAGTCCTTGTGACAAAGTCATTAGTGGGGGGCATATTTATTATTTCACACAGCGCAGAGCACTGCGTTGAGTGCAGTGCTTATTTTGTAAATAAAAATGTGCCGGTGCCCAAAGCCCTCCTCTTAAACACGCGGCTGCCGTAATTAAATAGGCAAACACGGAATACTAAGGCAGTGTAATCCTGAAGCCTCCTGGGGCCTCCTTAACCCATTTAAAGCCACTCCCTGCCCCTACAGTTCACTCTTGCAGCTTTCTGCTTTCTCTCTTTGTGACGCCTTTTCACTTTTACCTTCCTCTTTCTTTCTCATACATGTCTTTTACTCGCAATAAATGCTTGAGGCAGAAAAATAAGTGCTGGCCCTCAAAAATAAGTGCTGGTGCTCCACACCGGAAACATCAAGCACACATTAAGCACTAGTTGAGTGAAAAGGAGAGATCAGAAATACTCCATATTTACAAAGATATGGAGCATTTCTGCTTTCATTTTGTGCTGCCCCAAGTACCCTTCCACTACAGTGCAAGGATGGCTGTGTTGCCTGAAGCATATTTCTCTTTCAAAGTGTGCTGCAGAATTCAACACACATGGAGAGAGGGAGTCACAAGTAGAAATAAGGATATTTCTTCTCGTTATGGCTTCCATAATGACTCTCGTTTAGCAACAAGACTACTGATTTGGGGCGACAGCACCTCTGATTGTAGGCGACTGTATCCCCCACCAGTTGGAAGCTGTTGGCCTAACCTTAGTAGCTCTCTAGCAGCATCTCACCTAAACGGTGAAGGTGGTTTGTGGCAGCCTAGTGAATGGAAAACTGAAAATCCCTCAGGGAAATCATGGTGAACAAGCTTTACCCTTTCCTCTCCACACGCAACTCTCTTACACACATGGGCAAGGAAAGAGATGCATGACAGTTTCAATACATTTATTGAAAAGACTGCAATCTAAAACAAAACACATGAGCTGCAATGATAAGGATAGTGAGGAATAGCAAAACCATAACAGTGAGAATAAGATGTGTGAATATGAACAACCTCAACATGTTGCAATGATATAGAAATGCAATTCCTACGTAAAAGACTACTTTCCAACCCCTAAGCGAGAGCATGGTGATGTCAGCCACATCTGTCCACACAGTGTTCATAAGAAGCACGCCCCACCCCCGTTACCTTGGTACAAGGTTAGGTCTTCAATCTCCAGATAAGAGGATGCAGAGACACAAAGGCTCAGGTCGGCGACGAACAGGCATTCAGCATGGATGTAAAATCCTGGCTGGAACCCCCTCTAATGCTCTTTGTCCTACAAGATGTTTGTATAGGAGGCATGTTTATGTTCTTGTACAGAAGCCTAAGAGGGTATGTACCTAAGCGCTGGACTGTTTACATAGTCTTGTGGCGGCAATGCAAAATATTATCCTGTGTGGCTCGCACTTTTTTCTTATGAACCCGAGGAAAAAGCACATGATGCAAAGTATCTTATCCATAACACTGATAGAAGTGTCACTCTCGCAGAATAGTAACTGATTTTGAAAATAAAACAGTGTCACTAAAATAAGCCAAACTAAAATGAATAAAAATGAATAAATGAATACAGATCATATTATCTGTGTAAAAGGGCAAGGCACAGGCTGCAAGCCTAAGTTAAGCCGTCACTGTGCCCAGGAAGGGAACTACGTATGGACTCACAACATGGCTTTGTCAGGTAAGTGCACCATTTTGGAGCAAACCAAGGTTTAGCAGTCTTTGAAAAAATTGGTTTACGTCGAAATACGGTTGTGGCTGCATGGAAATGCCCATCCTCTATCCATGTGATATCTACATAACGTAAAATATCACAAGGCTCTGCTACGCTCTACATTGCATTACTTTTTATTTTCTAAATCACACGCAGCCACAGAACGTGGCTTGATGTGGTTTAGTAATCCAGGGGTTAGGTGCACCTTCCTGTACAAACATAATTCCTTAATCACTCCCTTAACCAGTCCCTTAATCCCTTAAACAATCCCTGCAGAATGCAGCACACATTGAAAGAGGGAAAAAAGAGGCAAAATAAAGATATTCATCCTAGTTACCCATCACTTGGGGAGGCGTAGCAGTTTTGGCACATTGCCAGGTCTGCCACTTATGGTAAATCTGGTAATGTCTCAAAATCGATGGGTGTTGCGTGGAAATACCCACGCACCACTCATGGAATGCCTTCCTGGGTATGAGTAACGCAATGTAGCAGTTTGCACTGCATTGTGTTACTCCAGACTTATCAAGCCTCTCAGGGATAGGCAAAGGGGCCTTGCGTGGTTTGATGAATCACATTTAGCGATTGTATCGCACTTGAACCCTGTAGCATGGTGCAAGTGCGACACAACTCCTACATAAATATGTCCCATAGTGTGCAATGCACAGAGGTCCACTTTACACAAGAATTGAAAAGCAGCTATCACAGCAATAAATGAACACCAGGTTGTAAACTAAAGTACCAAGGCCCATATTTATATTTTTTGATGCAAATCAGCGCTAGCGCAGATTTGCGTCACAAAATTTAGCGCCGGCTAATGCCACTCCAACGTGCCAGCCATGCACCTTATTTATGGAATGACGTTACCCGGAGCTGCGGCCTGGTTAGCGTCAAAATAAATTACGGTAACCGGGCAGCGGAGGCGAAGGGAAGACTAGGTGTTGTGCGCCAAAGAGTGGTGCAAGTCAGGTTAGAGTAAAACATATTGGCTCTAACCTGACTAGTGCAGTTTTTGACGCACAACCCCCATGGAAATTACTCCTGTCTTAGCAAAGACAGGAGTCATGCCCCCCTGCCCAGTGGCCATGCCCAGAGGACTTCTTTCCCCTGGGCATGGTCATTGGGCACTGTGGCATGTACGGGGGCCTAACTTAGGCCCTCCTATGCCACTTTAAAAAAAAATGATACTTACCTGCACTTACCTGCACTCACCATGGATGTGTCCTCCCATCCATTGGTGTCCTCCAGGGGTGGGCGAGGGTGGCAGAGGGTCCCCCTGGGTGCAGGGAAGGGCATCTGTGGACTGCTTCCATGGTCTACCACAATGGAAATGAGCCCACAGGTCCTTTAACGCCTGCCCTGACCCAGGCGTTTAAAAACAGCGCAAATCCGGCTGGGGGCCATGTATTGAGGCCCGCCTCCTCCTGTGCGTCATTTTGATGCCGGAGGATAAATAAGGTGCACATACCTTAGAGTAATTTTTTGCACAGAAACGCCTACCTTGCATGTCCTTAGTGCAAGGTCGTTTTTCACGTACAAAAACTGACTCAAACTCAATAATTTTGGCGCTAGTCGGGTCTAGCGCCAAAGTATAAATATGGAGTTAAGTTTCCATCGGATTTGCGCCAAAATAAATGACAAAAATACGATGCAAACAGAGTATAAATATGGGCCTCATCATAGCAACAAAAAGGCACATTTGTGTTATATACCATTAACATACAATGAGGTATCACAGCACTAAATTGTAATTAGAGCACAATGCTTATACTTTCTTTTATTTTAATGCACATTTTTCAACTTTAAAAATGTTTTTTATTAGACTTTTTTCTGTTTTATTGTATATTGTAAAGCATATGTGACAGGGCTCACAGACCCAAAAGCCTATTGTTCTACTGTTTTCAAAATAGCACTGAGTTCATACAGATACATTTTAATTTCCGCACGTTAGACCTGTCAGCATTAGGGTGGTCTTCGCCCAAACGTTTTGACTGGTTGCCTCCAATTTTGCTGAATTTGTTTCTGTTTGCAATAGGACTAACAGCTTGTGGTACTTCACCCGTGTTCACCCAGCACTGGCAACAGGATCCAGGGATCTCTAGTATCGATATATGATACTGCACCTCAATACACAGGGATCTCTAGTAATGAGCTTTGATACTGCAGCTCGTATGACCCAGGTTTTTCTGCTTCTAGCATTAGAGCTTAGCTCATACAAGCTGCACTATCAAAGCTCGTTATTAAAGATCCCTGGACTCACTTTTATTTCCCTTTCATAAGCATCAGTTTTAAAAAACTGAGGAACACATGTGACGAACCAGAAACAGGGGTTTGAGAAGCTTATTGGAAAACCATGCCAACTCTTATTGTTGGGCCCTCCTGGCACATCACAATCTACACAAAAGAAACCAAGAAGATGCCAGGCACACGGACTTCAAGGAGAGACAATAGTTAGCCACCAAAGATTCCTCCAGCATTTTTCTATTTACCCACCAATTACCTCCAAGATAGAAATGTTTCAGAATGTTAAAATGATGTCCTTCGGACCTGATTCTAAATGAAATAAACTGGAAAAAAGCCATGACACCACACGTCACACAGAAAACACTGTTATATGTCTTTTGCTGCTACTGCACCCTCCCCCCCCCCCCAACACCTTAATAAATCATTTCCTGTTCAAAGCAGAACATCTTATCTCAGTACCTAGACAATGATTTTGGGCTTAACAGTAGATAATGACAGAAGCAGCCCCCAGTATTATAGGCATTCTCAGTAAAATCAATTCTTTCTCAGTAGAGGCCAGAAGATGTATGTCAGATGTAAGTGGAGGCCATCATGCATACATAAGTCTGCAAACAACACTGGGTGAGGTATGGTGCACTACCACATGCCCTACCTAGAGATCTCTCTCTGGAAAGCTAGGCTCTGGTCCTGGGAGAACCATGATGCACTATCACAGGCTGTCAATAGAGGTTCCTAGAAAAGAAAATACAGCCCTGCATAAACTATGGCGCACTACCACTGGCCGTCACTAGGGGTCCCTTTAGAGCCAGGCTCAAGTGCTGAGCGCACTATGGTGCACTACCACCGCTGGTTACTACAGGTCACTGGAGAGCGAGGCTCAAGTACCGGGCGCACTATAGTGCACTACCACCGCTGCCTACTAGGGGTCCCTGGAGAGCCAGGCTCCAGCTCTGTGGGTCGGCGAGTGAAGGACCACAGCCTGTTCCTAGAAGAGATCTCCGTACACGGAGGTCACGGCGGTAGGTGCTCATCTCAGTACTCACTAATTGTAGCCCTACGTTAAGCTTAACTTTAACGACTAAACTTTTATTCATTTTCACGTTACAAGAGCAAAGATTATGTTAAAGAACTGATGAGCACACTACTCTGTTTTGAGACAGGGTTCGAATATTCAAAGAAACAAAAAAAACACGTCGGATCTTTGTGCCTTGCTGGCGCAATTTAAATTAGACAAGAGATCGATGACAGTCACTAGGAAATCAGGGAGAGCTAAGGGTTAACTTGAGACTCCATATGGTGTTAAATAATTCTTCCATTTGCCCAACAAGTTTGGACTTCCTCCTCAAAGATAATGAAAAAATAAACGATGCTAAACAGGATAAACTGCGGAGATTCCTCGTGGTACATGAGCAGCATCCAGAAAACCAATACCAGAAGAGTTTTCCTATGACTCCGTGTCACAAGGACACCGCATCCACTAACAGGCTCTCATTCTGGGCCTTGTAGTCCAAGTGTACTCATAGGACTATCATTCTCGAATACAGTGATTTGTAGTTAGAATTGTAGAGTCCTTGTGACAAAGTCATTAGTGGGGGGCATATTTATTATTTCACACAGCGCAGAGCACTGCGTTGAGTGCAGTGCTTATTTTGTAAATAAAAATGTGCCGGTGCCCAAAGCCCTCCTCTTAAACACGCGGCTGCCGTAATTAAATAGGCAAACACGGAATACTAAGGCAGTGTAATCCTGAAGCCTCCTGGGGCCTCCTTAACCCATTTAAAGCCACTCCCTGCCCCTACAGTTCACTCTTGCAGCTTTCTGCTTTCTCTCTTTGTGACGCCTTTTCACTTTTACCTTCCTCTTTCTTTCTCATACATGTCTTTTACTCGCAATAAATGCTTGAGGCAGAAAAATAAGTGCTGGCCCTCAAAAATAAGTGCTGGTGCTCCACACCGGAAACATCAAGCACACATTAAGCACTAGTTGAGTGAAAAGGAGAGATCAGAAATACTCCATATTTACAAAGATATGGAGCATTTCTGCTTTCATTTTGTGCTGCCCCAAGTACCCTTCCACTACAGTGCAAGGATGGCTGTGTTGCCTGAAGCATATTTCTCTTTCAAAGTGTGCTGCAGAATTCAACACACATGGAGAGAGGGAGTCACAAGTAGAAATAAGGATATTTCTTCTCGTTATGGCTTCCATAATGACTCTCGTTTAGCAACAAGACTACTGATTTGGGGCGACAGCACCTCTGATTGTAGGCGACTGTATCCCCCACCAGTTGGAAGCTGTTGGCCTAACCTTAGTAGCTCTCTAGCAGCATCTCACCTAAACGGTGAAGGTGGTTTGTGGCAGCCTAGTGAATGGAAAACTGAAAATCCCTCAGGGAAATCATGGTGAACAAGCTTTACCCTTTCCTCTCCACACGCAACTCTCTTACACACATGGGCAAGGAAAGAGATGCATGACAGTTTCAATACATTTATTGAAAAGACTGCAATCTAAAACAAAACACATGAGCTGCAATGATAAGGATAGTGAGGAATAGCAAAACCATAACAGTGAGAATAAGATGTGTGAATATGAACAACCTCAACATGTTGCAATGATATAGAAATGCAATTCCTACGTAAAAGACTACTTTCCAACCCCTAAGCGAGAGCATGGTGATGTCAGCCACATCTGTCCACACAGTGTTCATAAGAAGCACGCCCCACCCCCGTTACCTTGGTACAAGGTTAGGTCTTCAATCTCCAGATAAGAGGATGCAGAGACACAAAGGCTCAGGTCGGCGACGAACAGGCATTCAGCATGGATGTAAAATCCTGGCTGGAACCCCCTCTAATGCTCTTTGTCCTACAAGATGTTTGTATAGGAGGCATGTTTATGTTCTTGTACAGAAGCCTAAGAGGGTATGTACCTAAGCGCTGGACTGTTTACATAGTCTTGTGGCGGCAATGCAAAATATTATCCTGTGTGGCTCGCACTTTTTTCTTATGAACCCGAGGAAAAAGCACATGATGCAAAGTATCTTATCCATAACACTGATAGAAGTGTCACTCTCGCAGAATAGTAACTGATTTTGAAAATAAAACAGTGTCACTAAAATAAGCCAAACTAAAATGAATAAAAATGAATAAATGAATACAGATCATATTATCTGTGTAAAAGGGCAAGGCACAGGCTGCAAGCCTAAGTTAAGCCGTCACTGTGCCCAGGAAGGGAACTACGTATGGACTCACAACATGGCTTTGTCAGGTAAGTGCACCATTTTGGAGCAAACCAAGGTTTAGCAGTCTTTGAAAAAATTGGTTTACGTCGAAATACGGTTGTGGCTGCATGGAAATGCCCATCCTCTATCCATGTGATATCTACATAACGTAAAATATCACAAGGCTCTGCTACGCTCTACATTGCATTACTTTTTATTTTCTAAATCACACGCAGCCACAGAACGTGGCTTGATGTGGTTTAGTAATCCAGGGGTTAGGTGCACCTTCCTGTACAAACATAATTCCTTAATCACTCCCTTAACCAGTCCCTTAATCCCTTAAACAATCCCTGCAGAATGCAGCACACATTGAAAGAGGGAAAAAAGAGGCAAAATAAAGATATTCATCCTAGTTACCCATCACTTGGGGAGGCGTAGCAGTTTTGGCACATTGCCAGGTCTGCCACTTATGGTAAATCTGGTAATGTCTCAAAATCGATGGGTGTTGCGTGGAAATACCCACGCACCACTCATGGAATGCCTTCCTGGGTATGAGTAACGCAATGTAGCAGTTTGCACTGCATTGTGTTACTCCAGACTTATCAAGCCTCTCAGGGATAGGCAAAGGGGCCTTGCGTGGTTTGATGAATCACATTTAGCGATTGTATCGCACTTGAACCCTGTAGCATGGTGCAAGTGCGACACAACTCCTACATAAATATGTCCCATAGTGTGCAATGCACAGAGGTCCACTTTACACAAGAATTGAAAAGCAGCTATCACAGCAATAAATGAACACCAGGTTGTAAACTAAAGTACCAAGGCCCATATTTATATTTTTTGATGCAAATCAGCGCTAGCGCAGATTTGCGTCACAAAATTTAGCGCCGGCTAATGCCACTCCAACGTGCCAGCCATGCACCTTATTTATGGAATGACGTTACCCGGAGCTGCGGCCTGGTTAGCGTCAAAATAAATTACGGTAACCGGGCAGCGGAGGCGAAGGGAAGACTAGGTGTTGTGCGCCAAAGAGTGGTGCAAGTCAGGTTAGAGTAAAACATATTGGCTCTAACCTGACTAGTGCAGTTTTTTGACGCACAACCCCCATGGAAATTACTCCTGTCTTAGCAAAGACAGGAGTCATGCCCCCCTGCCCAGTGGCCATGCCCAGAGGACTTCTTTCCCCTGGGCATGGTCATTGGGCACTGTGGCATGTACGGGGGCCTAACTTAGGCCCTCCTATGCCACTTTAAAAAAAAATGATACTTACCTGCACTTACCTGCACTCACCATGGATGTGTCCTCCCATCCATTGGTGTCCTCCAGGGGTGGGCGAGGGTGGCAGAGGGTCCCCCTGGGTGCAGGGAAGGGCATCTGTGGACTGCTTCCATGGTCTACCACAATGGAAATGAGCCCACAGGTCCTTTAACGCCTGCCCTGACCCAGGCGTTTAAAAACAGCGCAAATCCGGCTGGGGGCCATGTATTAAGGCCCGCCTCCTCCTGTGCGTCATTTTGATGCCGGAGGATAAATAAGGTGCACATACCTTAGAGTAATTTTTTGCACAGAAACGCCTACCTTGCATGTCCTTAGTGCAAGGTCGTTTTTCACGTACAAAAACTGACTCAAACTCAATAATTTTGGCGCTAGTCGGGTCTAGCGCCAAAGTATAAATATGGAGTTAAGTTTCCATCGGATTTGCGCCAAAATAAATGACAAAAATACGATGCAAACAGAGTATAAATATGGGCCTCATCATAGCAACAAAAAGGCACATTTGTGTTATATACCATTAACATACAATGAGGTATCACAGCACTAAATTGTAATTAGAGCACAATGCTTATACTTTCTTTTATTTTAATGCACATTTTTCAACTTTAAAAATGTTTTTTATTAGACTTTTTTCTGTTTTATTGTATATTGTAAAGCATATGTGACAGGGCTCACAGACCCAAAAGCCTATTGTTCTACTGTTTTCAAAATAGCACTGAGTTCATACAGATACATTTTAATTTCCGCACGTTAGACCTGTCAGCATTAGGGTGGTCTTCGCCCAAACGTTTTGACTGGTTGCCTCCAATTTTGCTGAATTTGTTTCTGTTTGCAATAGGACTAACAGCTTGTGGTACTTCACCCGTGTTCACCCAGCACTGGCAACAGGATCCAGGGATCTCTAGTATCGATATATGATACTGCACCTCAATACACAGGGATCTCTAGTAATGAGCTTTGATACTGCAGCTCGTATGACCCAGGTTTTTCTGCTTCTAGCATTAGAGCTTAGCTCATACAAGCTGCACTATCAAAGCTCGTTATTAAAGATCCCTGGACTCACTTTTATTTCCCTTTCATAAGCATCAGTTTTAAAAAACTGAGGAACACATGTGACGAACCAGAAACAGGGGTTTGAGAAGCTTATTGGAAAACCATGCCAACTCTTATTGTTGGGCCCTCCTGGCACATCACAATCTACACAAAAGAAACCAAGAAGATGCCAGGCACACGGACTTCAAGGAGAGACAATAGTTAGCCACCAAAGATTCCTCCAGCATTGTTCTATTTACGCACCAATTACCTCCAAGATAGAAATGTTTCAGAATGTGAAAATGATGTCCTTCGGACCTGATTCTAAATGAAATAAACTGGAAAAAAGCCATGACACCACACGTCACACAGAAAACACTGTTATATGTCTTTTGCTGCTACTGCACCCTCCCCCCCCCCCCCAACACCTTAATAAATCATTTCCTGTTCAAAGCAGAACATCTTATCTCAGTACCTAGACAATGATTTTGGGCTTAACAGTAGATAATGACAGAAGCAGCCCCCAGTATTATAGGCATTCTCAGTAAAATCAATTCTTTCTCAGTAGAGGCCAGAAGATGTATGTCAGATGTAAGTGGAGGCCATCATGCATACATAAGTCTGCAAACAACACTGGGTGAGGTATGGTGCACTACCACATGCCCTACCTAGAGATCTCTCTCTGGAAAGCTAGGCTCTGGTCCTGGGAGAACCATGATGCACTATCACAGGCTGTCAATAGAGGTTCCTAGAAAAGAAAATACAGCCCTGCATAAACTATGGCGCACTACCACTGGCCGTCACTAGGGGTCCCTTTAGAGCCAGGCTCAAGTGCTGAGCGCACTATGGTGCACTACCACCGCTGGTTACTACAGATCACTGGAGAGCGAGGCTCAAGTACCGGGCGCACTAAGGTGCACTACCACCGCTTCCTACTAGGGGTCCCTGGAGAGCCAGGCTTCAGCTCTGTGAGTCGGCGGGTGAAGGACCACAGCCTGTTCCTAGAAGAGATCTCCGTACACGGAGGTCACGGCGGTAGGTGCTCATCTCAGTACTCACTAATTGTAGCCCTACGTTAAGCTTAACTTTAACGACTAAACTTTTATTCATTTTCACGTTACAAGAGCAAAGATTATGTTAAAGAACTGATGAGCACACTACTCTGTTTTGAGACAGGGTTCGAATATTCAAAGAAACAAAAAAAACACGTCGGATCTTTGTGCCTTGCTGGCGCAATTTAAATTAGACAAGAGATCGATGACAGTCACTAGGAAATCAGGGAGAGCTAAGGGTTAACTTGAGACTCCATATGGTGTTAAATAATTCTTCCATTTGCCCAACAAGTTTGGACTTCCTCCTGAAAGATAATGAAAAAATAAACGATGCTAAACAGGATAAACTGCGGAGATTCCTCGTGGTACATGAGCAGCATCCAGAAAACCAATACCAGAAGAGTTTTCCTATGACTCCGTGTCACAAGGACACCGCATCCACTAACAGGCTCTCATTCTGGGCCTTGTAGTCCAAGTGTACTCATAGGACTATCATTCTCGAATACAGTGATTTGTAGTTAGAATTGTAGAGTCCTTGTGACAAAGTCATTAGTGGGGGGCATATTTATTATTTCACACAGCGCAGAGCACTGCGTTGAGTGCAGTGCTTATTTTGTAAATAAAAATGTGCCGGTGCCCAAAGCCCTCCTCTTAAACACGCGGCTGCCGTAATTAAATAGGCAAACACGGAATACTAAGGCAGTGTAATCCTGAAGCCTCCTGGGGCCTCCTTAACCCATTTAAAGCCACTCCCTGCCCCTACAGTTCACTCTTGCAGCTTTCTGCTTTCTCTCTTTGTGACGCCTTTTCACTTTTACCTTCCTCTTTCTTTCTCATACATGTCTTTTACTCGCAATAAATGCTTGAGGCAGAAAAATAAGCGCTGGCCCTCAAAAATAAGTGCTGGTGCTCCACACCGGAAACATCAAGCACACATTAAGCACTAGTTGAGTGAAAAGGAGAGATCAGAAATACTCCATATTTACAAAGATATGGAGCATTTCTGCTTTCATTTTGTGCTGCCCCAAGTACCCTTCCACTACAGTGCAAGGATGGCTGTGTTGCCTGAAGCATATTTCTCTTTCAAAGTGTGCTGCAGAATTCAACACACATGGAGAGAGGGAGTCACAAGTAGAAATAAGGATATTTCTTCTCGTTATGGCTTCCATAATGACTCTCGTTTAGCAACAAGACTACTGATTTGGGGCGACAGCACCTCTGATTGTAGGCGACTGTATCCCCCACCAGTTGGAAGCTGTTGGCCTAACCTTAGTAGCTCTCTAGCAGCATCTCACCTAAACGGTGAAGGTGGTTTGTGGCAGCCTAGTGAATGGAAAACTGAAAATCCCTCAGGGAAATCATGGTGAACAAGCTTTACCCTTTCCTCTCCACACGCAACTCTCTTACACACATGGGCAAGGAAAGAGATGCATGACAGTTTCAATACATTTATTGAAAAGACTGCAATCTAAAACAAAACACATGAGCTGCAATGATAAGGATAGTGAGGAATAGCAAAACCATAACAGTGAGAATAAGATGTGTGAATATGAACAACCTCAACATGTTGCAATGATATAGAAATGCAATTCCTACGTAAAAGACTACTTTCCAACCCCTAAGCGAGAGCATGGTGATGTCAGCCACATCTGTCCACACAGTGTTCATAAGAAGCACGCCCCACCCCCGTTACCTTGGTACAAGGTTAGGTCTTCAATCTCCAGATAAGAGGATGCAGAGACACAAAGGCTCAGGTCGGCGACGAACAGGCATTCAGCATGGATGTAAAATCCTGGCTGGAACCCCCTCTAATGCTCTTTGTCCTACAAGATGTTTGTATAGGAGGCATGTTTATGTTCTTGTACAGAAGCCTAAGAGGGTATGTACCTAAGCGCTGGACTGTTTACATAGTCTTGTGGCGGCAATGCAAAATATTATCCTGTGTGGCTCGCACTTTTTTCTTATGAACCCGAGGAAAAAGCACATGATGCAAAGTATCTTATCCATAACACTGATAGAAGTGTCACTCTCGCAGAATAGTAACTGATTTTGAAAATAAAACAGTGTCACTAAAATAAGCCAAACTAAAATGAATAAAAATGAATAAATGAATACAGATCATATTATCTGTGTAAAAGGGCAAGGCACAGGCTGCAAGCCTAAGTTAAGCCGTCACTGTGCCCAGGAAGGGAACTACGTATGGACTCACAACATGGCTTTGTCAGGTAAGTGCACCATTTTGGAGCAAACCAGGGTTTAGCAGTCTTTGAAAAAATTGGTTTACGTCGAAATACGGTTGTGGCTGCATGGAAATGCCCATCCTCTATCCATGTGATATCTACATAACATAAAATATCACAAGGCTCTGCTACGCTCTACATTGCATTACTTTTTATTTTCTAAATCACACGCAGCCACAGAACGTGGCTTGATGTGGTTTAGTAATCCAGGGGTTAGGTGCACCTTCCTGTACAAACATAATTCCTTAATCACTCCCTTAACCAGTCCCTTAATCCCTTAAACAATCCCTGCAGAATGCAGCACACATTGAAAGAGGGAAAAAAGAGGCAAAATAAAGATATTCATCCTACTTACCCATCACTTGGGGAGGCGTAGCAGTTTTGGCACATTGCCAGGTCTGCCACTTATGGTAAATCTGGTAATGTCTCAAAATCGATGTGTGTTGCGTGGAAATACCCACGCACCACTCATGGAATGCCTTCCTGGGTATGAGTAACGCAATGTAGCAGTTTGCACTGCATTGTGTTACTCCAGACTTATCAAGCCTCTCAGGGATAGGCAAAGGGGCCTTGCGTGGTTTGATGAATCACATTTAGCGATTGTATCGCACTTGAACCCTGTAGCATGGTGCAAGTGCGACACAACTCCTACATAAATATGTCCCATAGTGTGCAATGCACAGAGGTCCACTTTACACAAGAATTGAAAAGCAGCTATCACAGCAATAAATGAACACCAGGTTGTAAACTAAAGTACCAAGGCCCATATTTATATTTTTTGATTGAAATCAGCGCTAGCGCAGATTTGCGTCACAAAATTTAGCGCCGGCTAATGCCACTCCAACGTGCCAGCCATGCACCTTATTTATGGAATGACGTTACCCGGAGCTGCGGCCTGGTTAGCGTCAAAATAAATTACGGTAACCGGGCAGCGGAGGCGAAGGGAAGACTAGGTGTTGTGCGCCAAAGAGTGGTGCAAGTCAGGTTAGAGTAAAACATATTGGCTCTAACCTGACTAGTGCAGTTTTTTGACGCACAACCCCCATGGAAATTACTCCTGTCTTAGCAAAGACAGGAGTCATGCCCCCCTGCCCAGTGGCCATGCCCAGCGGACTTCTTTCCCCTGGGCATGGTCATTGGGCACTGTGGCATGTACGGGGGCCCAACTTAGGCCCTCCTATGCCACTTTAAAAAAAAAATGATACTTACCTGCACTTACCTGCACTCACCATGGATGTGTCCTCCCATCCATTGGTGTCCTCCAGGGGTGGGCGAGGGTGGCAGAGGGTCCCCCTGGGTGCAGGGAAGGGCATCTGTGGACTGCTTCCATGGTCTACCACAATGGAAATGAGCCCACAGGTCCTTTAACGCCTGCCCTGACCCAGGCGTTTAAAAACAGCGCAAATCCGGCTGGGGGCCATGTATTAAGGCCCGCCTCCTCCTGTGCGTCATTTTGATGCCGGAGGATAAATAAGGTGCACATACCTTAGAGTAATTTTTTGCACAGAAACGCCTACCTTGCATGTCCTTAGTGCAAGGTCGTTTTTCACATACAAAAACTAACTCAAACTCAATAATTTTGGCGCTAGTCGGGTCTAGCGCCAAAGTATAAATATGGAGTTAAGTTTCCATCGGATTTGCGCCAAAATAAATGACAAAAATACGATGCAAACAGAGTATAAATATGGGCCTCATCATAGCAACAAAAAGGCACATTTGTGTTATATACCATTAACATACAATGAGGTATCACAGCACTAAATTGTAATTAGAGCACAATGCTTATACTTTCTTTTATTTTAATGCACATTTTTCAACTTTAAAAATGTTTTTTATTAGACTTTTTTCTGTTTTATTGTATATTGTAAAGCATATGTGACAGGGCTCACAGACCCAAAAGCCTATTGTTCTACTGTTTTCAAAATAGCACTGAGTTCATACAGATACATTTTAATTTCCGCACGTTAGACCTGTCAGCATTAGGGTGGTCTTCGCCCAAACGTTTTGACTGGTTGCCTCCAATTTTGCTGAATTTGTTTCTGTTTGCAATAGGACTAACAGCTTGTGGTACTTCACCCGTGTTCACCCAGCACTGGCAACAGGATCCAGGGATCTCTAGTATCGATATATGATACTGCACCTCAATACACAGGGATCTCTAGTAATGAGCTTTGATACTGCAGCTCGTATGACCCAGGTTTTTCTGCTTCTAGCATTAGAGCTTAGCTCATACAAGCTGCACTATCAAAGCTCGTTATTAAAGATCCCTGGACTCACTTTTATTTCCCTTTCATAAGCATCAGTTTTAAAAAACTGAGGAACACATGTGACGAACCAGAAACAGGGGTTTGAGAAGCTTATTGGAAAACCATGCCAACTCTTATTGTTGGGCCCTCCTGGCACATCACAATCTACACAAAAGAAACCAAGAAGATGCCAGGCACACGGACTTCAAGGAGAGACAATAGTTAGCCACCAAAGATTCCTCCAGCATTGTTCTATTTACCCACCAATTACCTCCAAGATAGAAATGTTTCAGAATGTGAAAATGATGTCCTTCGGACCTGATTCTAAATGAAATAAACTGGAAAAAAGCCATGACACCACACGTCACACAGAAAACACTGTTATATGTCTGTTGCTGCTACTGCACCCTCCCCCCCCCCCCCCAACACCTTAATAAATCATTTCCTGTTCAAAGCAGAACATCTTATCTCAGTACCTAGACAATGATTTTGGGCTTAACAGTAGATAATGACAGAAGCAGCCCCCAGTATTATAGGCATTCTCAGTAAAATCAATTCTTTCTCAGTAGAGGCCAGAAGATGTATGTCAGATGTAAGTGGAGGCCATCATGCATACATAAGTCTGCAAACAACACTGGGTGAGGTATGGTGCACTACCACATGCCCTACCTAGAGATCTCTCTCTGGAAAGCTAGGCTCTGGTCCTGGGAGAACCATGATGCACTATCACAGGCTGTCAATAGAGGTTCCTAGAAAAGAAAATACAGCCCTGCATAAACTATGGCGCACTACCAATGGCCGTCACTAGGGGTCCCTTTAGAGCCAGGCTCAAGTGCTGAGCGCTCTATGGTGCACTACCACCGCTGGTTACTACAGATCACTGGAGAGCGAGGCTCAAGTACCGGGCGCACTATAGTGCACTACCACCGCTGCCTACTAGGGGTCCCTGGAGAGCCAGGCTCCAGCTCTGTGGGTCGGCGAGTGAAGGACCACAGCCTGTTCCTAGAAGCGATCTCCGTACACGGAGGTCACGGCGGTAGGTGCTCATCTCAGTACTCACTAATTGTAGCCCTACGTTAAGCTTAACTTTAACGACTAAACTTTTATTCATTTTCACGTTACAAGAGCAAAGATTATGTTAAAGAACTGATGAGCACACTACTCTGTTTTGAGACAGGGTTCGAATATTCAAAGAAACAAAAGAAACACGTCGGATCTTTGTGCCTTGCTGGCGCAATTTAAATTAGACAAGAGATCGATGACAGTCACTAGGAAATCAGGGAGAGCTAAGGGTTAACTTGAGACTCCATATGGTGTTAAATAATTCTTCCATTTGCCCAACAAGTTTGGACTTCCTCCTCAAAGATAATGAAAAAATAAACGATGCTAAACAGGATAAACTGCGGAGATTCCTCGTGGTACATGAGCAGCATCCAGAAAACCAATACCAGAAGAGTTTTCCTATGACTCCGTGTCACAAGGACACCGCATCCACTAACAGGCTCTCATTCTGGGCCTTGTAGTCCAAGTGTACTCATAGGACTATCTTTCTCGAATACAGTGATTTGTAGTTAGAATTGTAGAGTCCTTGTGACAAAGTCATTAGTGGGGGGCATATTTATTATTTCACACAGCGCAGAGCACTGCGTTGAGTGCAGTGCTTATTTTGTAAATAAAAATGTGCCGGTGCCCAAAGCCCTCCTCTTAAACACGCGGCTGCCGTAATTAAATAGGCAAACACGGAATACTAAGGCAGTGTAATCCTGAAGCCTCCTGGGGCCTCCTTAACCCATTTAAAGCCACTCCCTGCCCCTACAGTTCACTCTTGCAGCTTTCTGCTTTCTCTCTTTGTGACGCCTTTTCACTTTTACCTTCCTCTTTCTTTCTCATACATGTCTTTTACTCGCAATAAATGCTTGAGGCAGAAAAATAAGTGCTGGCCCTCAAAAATAAGTGCTGGTGCTCCACACCGGAAACATCAAGCACACATTAAGCACTAGTTGAGTGAAAAGGAGAGATCAGAAATACTCCATATTTACAAAGATATGGAGCATTTCTGCTTTCATTTTGTGCTGCCCCAAGTACCCTTCCACTACAGTGCAAGGATGGCTGTGTTGCCTGAAGCATATTTCTCTTTCAAAGTGTGCTGCAGAATTCAACACACATGGAGAGAGGGAGTCACAAGTAGAAATAAGGATATTTCTTCTCGTTATGGCTTCCATAATGACTCTCGTTTAGCAACAAGACTACTGATTTGGGGCGACAGCACCTCTGATTGTAGGCGACTGTATCCCCCACCAGTTGGAAGCTGTTGGCCTAACCTTAGTAGCTCTCTAGCAGCATCTCACCTAAACGGTGAAGGTGGTTTGTGGCAGCCTAGTGAATGGAAAACTGAAAATCCCTCAGGGAAATCATGGTGAACAAGCTTTACCCTTTCCTCTCCACACGCAACTCTCTTACACACATGGGCAAGGAAAGAGATGCATGACAGTTTCAATACATTTATTGAAAAGACTGCAATCTAAAACAAAACACATGAGCTGCAATGATAAGGATAGTGAGGAATAGCAAAACCATAACAGTGAGAATAAGATGTGTGAATATGAACAACCTCAACATGTTGCAATGATATAGAAATGCAATTCCTACGTAAAAGACTACTTTCCAACCCCTAAGCGAGAGCATGGTGATGTCAGCCACATCTGTCCACACAGTGTTCATAAGAAGCACGCCCCACCCCTGTTACCTTGGTACAAGGTTAGGTCTTCAATCTCCAGATAAGAGGATGCAGAGACACAAAGGCTCAGGTCGGCGACGAACAGGCATTCAGCATGGATGTAAAATCCTGGCTGGAACCCCCTCTAATGCTCTTTGTCCTACAAGATGTTTGTATAGGAGGCATGTTTATGTTCTTGTACAGAAGCCTAAGAGGGTATGTACCTAAGCGCTGGACTGTTTACATAGTCTTGTGGCGGCAATGCAAAATATTATCCTGTGTGGCTCGCACTTTTTTCTTATGAACCCGAGGAAAAAGCACATGATGCAAAGTATCTTATCCATAACACTGATAGAAGTGTCACTCTCGCCGAATAGTAACTGATTTTGAAAATAAAACAGTGTCACTAAAATAAGCCAAACTAAAATGAATAAAAATGAATAAATGAATACAG
The DNA here is from genome assembly GCF_031143425.1 of Pleurodeles waltl. Lineage (NCBI taxonomy): Eukaryota > Metazoa > Chordata > Amphibia > Caudata > Salamandridae > Pleurodeles > Pleurodeles waltl. Next base: position 300,158,122 of record NC_090436.1, read on the forward strand.
ATCATATTATCTGTGTAAAAGGGCAAGGCACAGGCTGCAAGCCTAAGTTAAGCCGTCACTGTGCCCAGGAAGGGAACTACGTATGGACTCACAACATGGCTTTGTCAGGTAAGTGCACCATTTTGGAGCAAACCAAGGTTTAGCAGTCTTTGAAAAAATTGGTTTACGTCGAAATACGGTTGTGGCTGCATGGAAATGCCCATCCTCTATCCATGTGATATCTACATAACGTAAAATATCACAAGGCTCTGCTACGCTCTACATTGCATTACTTTTTATTTTCTAAATCACACGCAGCCACAGAACGTGGCTTGATGTGGTTTAGTAATCCAGGGGTTAGGTGCACCTTCCTGTACAAACATAATTCCTTAATCACTCCCTTAACCAGTCCCTTAATCCCTTAAACAATCCCTGCAGAATGCAGCACACATTGAAAGAGGGAAAAAAGAGGCAAAATAAAGATATTCATCCTAGTTACCCATCACTTGGGGAGGCGTAGCAGTTTTGGCACATTGCCAGGTCTGCCACTTATGGTAAATCTGGTAATGTCTCAAAATCGATGGGTGTTGCGTGGAAATACCCACGCACCACTCATGGAATGCCTTCCTGGGTATGCGTAACGCAATGTAGCAGTTTGCACTGCATTGTGTTACTCCAGACTTATCAAGCCTCTCAGGGATAGGCAAAGGGGCCTTGCGTGGTTTGATGAATCACATTTAGCGATTGTATCGCACTTGAACCCTGTAGCATGGTGCAAGTGCGACACAACTCCTACATAAATATGTCCCATAGTGTGCAATGCACAGAGGTCCACTTTACACAAGAATTGAAAAGCAGCTATCACAGCAATAAATGAACACCAGGTTGTAAACTAAAGTACCAAGGCCCATATTTATATTTTTTGATTGAAATCAGCGCTAGCGCAGATTTGCGTCACAAAATTTAGCGCCGGCTAATGCCACTCCAACGTGCCAGCCATGCACCTTATTTATGGAATGACGTTACCCGGAGCTGCGGCCTGGTTAGCGTCAAAATAAATTACGGTAACCGGGCAGCGGAGGCGAAGGGAAGACTAGGTGTTGTGCGCCAAAGAGTGGTGCAAGTCAGGTTAGAGTAAAACATATTGGCTCTAACCTGACTAGTGCAGTTTTTTGACGCACAACCCCCATGGAAATTACTCCTGTCCCCCCCTGCCCAGTGGCCATGCCCAGCGGACTTCTTTCCCCTGGGCATGGTCATTGGGCACTGTGGCATGTACGGGGGCCTAACTTAGGCCCTCCTATGCCACTTTAAAAAAAAATGATACTTAGCTGCACTTACCTGCACTCACCATGGATGTGTCCTCCCATCCATTGGTGTCCTCCATGGGTGGGCGAGGGTGGCAGAGGGTCCCCCTGGGTGCAGGGAAGGGCATCTGTGGACTGCTTCCATGGTCTACCACAATGGAAATGAGCCCACAGGTCCTTTAACGCCTGCCCTGACCCAGGCGTTTAAAAACAGCGCAAATCCGGCTGGGGGCCATGTATTAAGGCCCGCCTCCTCCTGTGCGTCATTTTGATGCCGGAGGATAAATAAGGTGCACATACCTTAGAGTAATTTTTTGCACAGAAACGCCTACCTTGCATGTCCTTAGTGCAAGGTCGTTTTTCACGTACAAAAACTGACTCAAACTCAATAATTTTGGCGCTAGTCGGGTCTAGCGCCAAAGTATAAATATGGAGTTAAGTTTCCATCGGATTTGCGCCAAAATAAATGACAAAAATACGATGCAAACAGAGTATAAATATGGGCCTCAGCATAGCAACAAAAAGGCACATTTGTGTTATATACCATTAACATACAATGAGGTATCACAGCACTAAATTGTAATTAGAGCACAATGCTTATACTTTCTTTTATTTTAATGCACATTTTTCAACTTTAAAAATGTTTTTTATTAGACTTTTTTCTGTTTTATTGTATATTGTAAAGCATATGTGACAGGGCTCACAGACCCAAAAGCCTATTGTTCTACTGTTTTCAAAATAGCACTGAGTTCATACAGATACATTTTAATTTCCGCACGTTAGACCTGTCAGCATTAGGGTGGTCTTCGCCCAATCGTTTTGACTGGTTGCCTCCAATTTTGCTGAATTTGTTTCTGTTTGCAATAGGACTAACAGCTTGTGGTACTTCACCCGTGTTCACCCAGCACTGGCAACAGGATCCAGGGATCTCTAGTATCGATATATGATACTGCACCTCAATACACAGGGATCTCTAGTAATGAGCTTTGATACTGCAGCTCGTATGACCCAGGTTTTTCTGCTTCTAGCATTAGAGCTTAGCTCATACAAGCTGCACTATCAAAGCTCGTTATTAAAGATCCCTGGACTCACTTTTATTTCCCTTTCATAAGCATCAGTTTTAAAAAACTGAGGAACACATGTGACGAACCAGAAACAGGGGTTTGAGAAGCTTATTGGAAAACCATGCCAACTCTTATTGTTGGGCCCTCCTGGCACATCACAATCTACACAAAAGAAACCAAGAAGATGCCAGGCACACGGACTTCAAGGAGAGACAATAGTTAGCCACCAAAGATTCCTCCAGCATTGTTCTATTTACCCACCAATTACCTCCAAGATAGAAATGTTTCAGAATGTGAAAATGATGTCCTTCGGACCTGATTCTAAATGAAATAAACTGGAAAAAAGCCATGACACCACACGTCACACAGAAAACACTGTTATATGTCTTTTGCTGCTACAGCACCCTCCCCCCCCCCCAACACCTTAATAAATCATTTCCTGTTCAAAGCAGAACATCTTATCTCAGTACCTAGACAATGATTTTGGGCTTAACAGTAGATAATGACAGAAGCAGCCCCCAGTATTATAGGCATTCTCAGTAAAATCAATTCTTTCTCAGTAGAGGCCAGAAGATGTATGTCAGATGTAAGTGGAGGCCATCATGCATACATAAGTCTGCAAACAACACTGGGTGAGGTATGGTGCACTACCACATGCCCTACCTAGAGATCTCTCTCTGGAAAGCTAGGCTCTGGTCCTGGGAGAACCATGATGCACTATCACAGGCTGTCAATAGAGGTTCCTAGAAAAGAAAATACAGCCCTGCATAAACTATGGCGCACTACCACTGGCCGTCACTAGGGGTCCCTTTAGAGCCAGGCTCAAGTGCTGAGCGCTCTATGGTGCATTACCACCGCTGGTTACTACAGGTCACTGGAGAGCGAGGCTCAAGTACCGGGCGCACTATAGTGCACTACCACCGCTGCCTACTAGGGGTCCCTGCAGAGCCAGGCTCCAGCTCTGTGAGTCGGCGGGTGAAGGACCACAGCCTGTTCCTAGAAGAGATCTCCGTACACGGAGGTCACGGCGGTAGGTGCTCATCTCAGTACTCACTAATTGTAGCCCTACATTAAGCTTAACTTTAACGACTAAACTTTTATTCATTTTCACGTTACAAGAGCAAAGATTATGTTAAAGAACTGATGAGCACACTACTCTGTTTTGAGACAGGGTTCGAATATTCAAAGAAACAAAAAAAACACGTCGGATCTTTGTGCCTTGCTGGCGCAATTTAAATTAGACAAGAGATCGATGACAGTCACTAGGAAATCAGGGAGAGCTAAGGGTTAACTTGAGACTCCATATGGTGTTAAATAATTCTTCCATTTGCCCAACAAGTTTGGACTTCCTCCTGAAAGATAATGAAAAAATAAACGATGCTAAACAGGATAAACTGCGGAGATTCCTCGTGGTACATGAGCAGCATCCAGAAAACCAATACCAGAAGAGTTTTCCTATGACTCCGTGTCACAAGGACACCGCATCCACTAACAGGCTCTCATTCTGGGCCTTGTAGTCCAAGTGTACTCATAGGACTATCATTCTCGAATACAGTGATTTGTAGTTAGAATTGTAGAGTCCTTGTGACAAAGTCATTAGTGGGGGGCATATTTATTATTTCACACAGCGCAGAGCACTGCGTTGAGTGCAGTGCTTATTTTGTAAATAAAAATGTGCCAGTGCCCAAAGCCCTCCTCTTAAACACGCGGCTACCGTAATTAAATAGGCAAACACGGAATACTAAGGCAGTGTAATCCTGAAGCCTCCTGGGGCCTCCTTAACCCATTTAAAGCCACTCCCTGCCCCTACAGTTCACTCTTGTAGCTTTCTGCTTTCTCTCTTTGTGACGCCTTTTCACTTTTACCTTCCTCTTTCTTTCTCATACATGTCTTTTACTCGCAATAAATGCTTGAGGCAGAAAAATAAGTGCTGGCCCTCAAAAATAAGTGCTGGTGCTCCACACCGGAAACATCAAGCACACATTAAGCACTAGTTGAGTGAAAAGGAGAGATCAGAAATACTCCATATTTACAAAGATATGGAGCATTTCTGCTTTCATTTTGTGCTGCCCCAAGTACCCTTCCACTACAGTGCAAGGATGGCTGTGTTGCCTGAAGCATATTTCTCTTTCAAAGTGTGCTGCAGAATTCAACACACATGGAGAGAGGGAGTCACAAGTAGAAATAAGGATATTTCTTCTCGTTATGGCTTCCATAATGACTCTCGTTTAGCAACAAGACTACTGATTTGGGGCGACAGCACCTCTGATTGTAGGCGACTGTATCCCCCACCAGTTGGAAGCTGTTGGCCTAACCTTAGTAGCTCTCTAGCAGCATCTCACCTAAACGGTGAAGGTGGTTTGTGGCAGCCTAGTGAATGGAAAACTGAAAATCCCTCAGGGAAATCATGGTGAACAAGCTTTACCCTTTCCTCTCCACACGCAACTCTCTTACACACATGGGCAAGGAAAGAGATGCATGACAGTTTCAATACATTTAGGCCCATATTTATACTTTTTGACGCTAAACTGCGCTAACGCAGTTTAGCGTCAAAAAATTTTGCGCCGTCTAACGCCATTCTGAAGCGCCATGCGGGTGCCGTATTTATGGAATGGCGTTAGACGGCGCAATCAGACCGGCGCTGCCTGGTTTGCGTGGGAAAAAACCACGTAGACCAGACAGCGCCGGCGTAGGGGGAAAATGGCGTATGGGCGTCTTAAAATGGGGCAAGTCAGGTTACGTCGAAAAAATCGTCGTAACCCGACTTGCGCCATTTTTTTTCGACGCCCATCCCCCATCAACATGACTCCTATCATTGTAAAGATAGGAGTCATGCCCCCTTGCCCAATGGCCATGCCCAGGGGACTTCTGTCCCCTGGGCATGGTCATTGGGCATAGTGGCATGTAGGGGGGCACAAATCAGGCCCCCCTATGCCACAAAAAATTAAAAAAAAAATACTTACCTGAACTTACCTTAATGTCCATGGGATGGGTCCCTCCGTCCTTGGGTGTCCTCCTGGGGTGGGCAAGGGTGGCAGGGGGGGTCCCTGGGGGCAGGGGAGGGCACTCTGGGCTCATTTTGAGCCCACTTGTCCCTTAACGCCATGCCTGACCCAGGCGTTAAAAAGTGGCGCAAATGCGCCGTTTTTAGCCACGCCCACTCCCGGGCGTCTCTTTTGCCCGGGAGTATAAATACCACGTAAAGGCCTGGGAGTCATTTTTTAAGACGGGAACGCCTCCCTTGCATATCATTAACGCAAGGAAGGGGTTCACGCTAAAAAATGACGCACATTCCGGGAACTTTGGCGCTAGACGCCTCTAACGCCATAGTATAAATATGGCGTTAGTTGGCGTTAGTTTAGCGTCGAATTTGCGTCGAAAAAAACGACGCAAATTCGGCGCAAACGGAGTATAAATACGGGCCTTATTGAAAATACTGCAATCTAAAACAAAACACATGAGCTGCAATGATAAGGATAGTGAGGAATAGCAAAACCATAACAGTGAGAATAAGATGTGTGAATATGAACAACCTCAACATGTTGCAATGATATAGAAATGCAATTCCTACGTAAAAGACTACTTTCCAACCCCTAAGCGAGAGCATGGTGATGTCAGCCACATCTGTCCACACAGTGGCCCATATTTATACTTTTTGACGCTAAACTGCACTAACGCAGTTTAGCGTCAAAAAATTTAGCGCCGTCTAACGCCATTCTGAAGCGCCATGCGGGCGCCGTATTTATGGAATGGCGTTAGCCGGCGCTAGCAGACCGGCGCTGCCTGGTGTGCGTGGAAAAAAACCACGTAGACCAGGCAGCGCCGGCGTAGGGGGAAAATGGCGTTAGGGCGTCTTAAAATGGGGCAAGTCAGGTTGAGGCAAAAAAATCGCCTCAACCCGATTTGCGCCATTTTTTTCGACGCCCAGACGCCATTTAAATGACTCCTGTCTTAGTAAAGACAGGAGTCATGCCCCCTTACCCAATGGCCATGCCCAGGGGACTTATGTCCCCTGGGCATGGTCATTGGGCATAGTGGCATGTAGGGGGGCACAAATAAGGCCCCCCTATGCCACCAAAAAAATTTAAAAATATAAAAAATAATACTTACCTGAACTTACCTGAATGTCCCTGGGGTGGGTCCCTCCATCCTTGGGTGTCCTCCTGGGGTGGGCAGGGGTGTCAGGGGGGGTCCCTGGGGGCAGGGGAGGGCACCTGTGGGCTCATTTTGAGCCCACAGGCCCCTTAACGCCTACCCTGACCCAGGCGTTAAATAGTGGCGCAAATGCGGGGTTTTTTGACCCGCCAACTCCCGGGCGTGATTTTTGCCCGGGAGTATAAATACGACGCATTTGCGTCGCCGTCATTTTTTTAGACGGGAACGCCTTCCTTGCATCTCATTAACGCAAGGAAGGCGTTCACGCCAAAAAATGACGCTATTTGCCCATACTTTGGCGCTAGACGCGTCTAACGCCAAAGTATAAATATGGCGTTAGTTTTGCGCCGAATTTGCGTCGAAAAAAACGACGCTAATTCGGCGCAAACGGAGTATAAATACGGGCCAGTGTTCATAAGAAGCACGCCCCACCCCCTTTACCTTGGTACAAGGTTAGGTCTTCAATCTCCAGATAAGAGGATGCAGAGACACAAAGGCTCAGGTCGGCGATGAACAGGCATTCAGCATGGATGTAAAATCCTGGCTGGAACCCCCTCTAATGCTCTTTGTCCTACAAGATGTTTGTATAGGAGGCATGTTTATGTTCTTGTACAGAAGCCTAAGAGGGTATGTACCTAAGCGCTGGACTGTTTACATAGTCTTGTGGCGGCAATGCAAAATATTATCCTATGTGGCTCGCACTTTGTTCTTATGAACCCGAGGAAAAAGCACATGATGCAAAGTATCTTATCCATAACACTGATAGAAGTGTCACTCTCGCAGAATAGTAACTGATTTTGAAAATAAAACAGTGTCACTAAAATAAGCCAAACTAAAATGAATAAAAATGAATAAATGAATACAGATCATATTATCTGTGTAAAAGGGCAAGGCACAGGCTGCAAGCATAAGTTAAGCCGTCACTGTGCCCAGGAAGGGAACTACGTATGGACTCACAACATGGCTTTGTCAGGTAAGTGCACCATTTTGGAGCAAACCAAGGTTTAGCAGTCTTTGAAAAAATTGGTTTACGTCGAAATACGGTTGTGGCTGCATGGAAATGCCCATCCTCTATCCATGTGATATCTACATAACGTAAAATATCACAAGGCTCTGCTACGCTCTACATTGCATTACTTTTTATTTTCTAAATCACACGCAGCCACAGAACGTGGCTTGATGTGGTTTAGTAATCCAGGGGTTAGGTGCACCTTCCTGTACAAACATAATTCCTTAATCACTCCCTTAACCAGTCCCTTAATCCCTTAAACAATCCCTGCAGAATGCAGCACACATTGAAAGAGGGAAAAAAGAGGCAAAATAAAGATATTCATCCTAGTTACCCATCACTTGGGGAGGCGTAGCAGTTTTGGCACATTGCCAGGTCTGCCACTTATGGTAAATCTGGTAATGTCTCAAAATCGATGGGTGTTGCGTGGAAATACCCACGCACCACTCATGGAATGCCTTCCTGGGTATGAGTAACGCAATGTAGCAGTTTGCACTGCATTGTGTTACTCCAGACTTATCAAGCCTCTCAGGGATAGGCAAAGGGGCCTTGCGTGGTTTGATGAATCACATTTAGCGATTGTATCGCACTTGAACCCTGTAGCATGGTGCAAGTGCGACACAACTCCTACATAAATATGTCCCATAGTGTGCAATGCACAGAGGTCCACTTTACACAAGAATTGAAAAGCAGCTATCACAGCAATAAATGAACACCAGGTTGTAAACTAAAGTACCAAGGCCCATATTTATATTTTTTGATGCAAATCAGCGCTAGCGCAGATTTGCGTCACAAAATTTAGCGCCGGCTAATGCCACTCCAACGTGCCAGCCATGCACCTTATTTATGGAATGACGTTACCCGGAGCTGCGGCCTGGTTAGCGTCAAAATAAATTACGGTAACCGGGCAGCGGAGGCGAAGGGAAGACTAGGTGTTGTGCGCCAAAGAGTGGTGCAAGTCAGGTTAGAGTAAAACATATTGGCTCTAACCTGACTAGTGCAGTTTTTTGACGCACAACCCCCATGGAAATTACTCCTGTCTTAGCAAAGACAGGAGTCATGCCCCCCTGCCCAGTGGCCATGCCCAGAGGACTTCTTTCCCCTGGGCATGGTCATTGGGCACTGTGGCATGTACGGGGGCCTAACTTAGGCCCTCCTATGCCACTTTAAAAAAAAATGATACTTACCTGCACTTACCTGCACTCACCATGGATGTGTCCTCCCATCCATTGGTGTCCTCCAGGGGTGGGCGAGGGTGGCAGAGGGTCCCCCTGGGTGCAGGGAAGGGCATCTGTGGACTGCTTCCATGGTCTACCACAATGGAAATGAGCCCACAGGTCCTTTAACGCCTGCCCTGACCCAGGCGTTTAAAAACAGCGCAAATCCGGCTGGGGGCCATGTATTAAGGCCCGCCTCCTCCTGTGCGTCATTTTGATGCCGGAGGATAAATAAGGTGCACATACCTTAGAGTAATTTTTTGCACAGAAACGCCTACCTTGCATGTCCTTAGTGCAAGGTCGTTTTTCACGTACAAAAACTGACTCAAACTCAATAATTTTGGCGCTAGTCGGGTCTAGCGCCAAAGTATAAATATGGAGTTAAGTTTCCATCGGATTTGCGCCAAAATAAATGACAAAAATACGATGCAAACAGAGTATAAATATGGGCCTCATCATAGCAACAAAAAGGCACATTTGTGTTATATACCATTAACATACAATGAGGTATCACAGCACTAAATTGTAATTAGAGCACAATGCTTATACTTTCTTTTATTTTAATGCACATTTTTCAACTTTAAAAATGTTTTTTATTAGACTTTTTTCTGTTTTATTGTATATTGTAAAGCATATGTGACAGGGCTCACAGACCCAAAAGCCTATTGTTCTACTGTTTTCAAAATAGCACTGAGTTCATACAGATACATTTTAATTTCCGCACGTTAGACCTGTCAGCATTAGGGTGGTCTTCGCCCAAACGTTTTGACTGGTTGCCTCCAATTTTGCTGAATTTGTTTCTGTTTGCAATAGGACTAACAGCTTGTGGTACTTCACCCGTGTTCACCCAGCACTGGCAACAGGATCCAGGGATCTCTAGTATCGATATATGATACTGCACCTCAATACACAGGGATCTCTAGTAATGAGCTTTGATACTGCAGCTCGTATGACCCAGGTTTTTCTGCTTCTAGCATTAGAGCTTAGCTCATACAAGCTGCACTATCAAAGCTCGTTATTAAAGATCCCTGGACTCACTTTTATTTCCCTTTCATAAGCATCAGTTTTAAAAAACTGAGGAACACATGTGACGAACCAGAAACAGGGGTTTGAGAAGCTTATTGGAAAACCATGCCAACTCTTATTGTTGGGCCCTCCTGGCACATCACAATCTACACAAAAGAAACCAAGAAGATGCCAGGCACACGGACTTCAAGGAGAGACAATAGTTAGCCACCAAAGATTCCTCCAGCATTGTTCTATTTACGCACCAATTACCTCCAAGATAGAAATGTTTCAGAATGTGAAAATGATGTCCTTCGGACCTGATTCTAAATGAAATAAACTGGAAAAAAGCCATGACACCACACGTCACACAGAAAACACTGTTATATGTCTTTTGCTGCTACTGCACCCTCCCCCCCCCCCAACACCTTAATAAATCATTTCCTGTTCAAAGCAGAACATCTTATCTCAGTACCTAGACAATGATTTTGGGCTTAACAGTAGATAATGACAGAAGCAGCCCCCAGTATTATAGGCATTCTCAGTAAAATCAATTCTTTCTCAGTAGAGGCCAGAAGATGTATGTCAGATGTAAGTGGAGGCCATCATGCATACATAAGTCTGCAAACAACACTGGGTGAGGTATGGTGCACTACCACATGCCCTACCTAGAGATCTCTCTCTGGAAAGCTAGGCTCTGGTCCTGGGAGAACCATGATGCACTATCACAGGCTGTCAATAGAGGTTCCTAGAAAAGAAAATACAGCCCTGCATAAACTATGGCGCACTACCACTGGCCGTCACTAGGGGTCCCTTTAGAGCCAGGCTCAAGTGCTGAGCGCACTATGGTGCACTACCACCGCTGGTTACTACAGATCACTGGAGAGCGAGGCTCAAGTACCGGGCGCACTAAGGTGCACTACCACCGCTTCCTACTAGGGGTCCCTGGAGAGCCAGGCTTCAGCTCTGTGAGTCGGCGGGTGAAGGACCACAGCCTGTTCCTAGAAGAGATCTCCGTACACGGAGGTCACGGCGGTAGGTGCTCATCTCAGTACTCACTAATTGTAGCCCTACGTTAAGCTTAACTTTAACGACTAAACTTTTATTCATTTTCACGTTACAAGAGCAAAGATTATGTTAAAGAACTGATGAGCACACTACTCTGTTTTGAGACAGGGTTCGAATATTCAAAGAAACAAAAAAAACACGTCGGATCTTTGTGCCTTGCTGGCGCAATTTAAATTAGACAAGAGATCGATGACAGTCACTAGGAAATCAGGGAGAGCTAAGGGTTAACTTGAGACTCCATATGGTGTTAAATAATTCTTCCATTTGCCCAACAAGTTTGGACTTCCTCCTGAAAGATAATGAAAAAATAAACGATGCTAAACAGGATAAACTGCGGAGATTCCTCGTGGTACATGAGCAGCATCCAGAAAACCAATACCAGAAGAGTTTTCCTATGACTCCGTGTCACAAGGACACCGCATCCACTAACAGGCTCTCATTCTGGGCCTTGTAGTCCAAGTGTACTCATAGGACTATCATTCTCGAATACAGTGATTTGTAGTTAGAATTGTAGAGTCCTTGTGACAAAGTCATTAGTGGGGGGCATATTTATTATTTCACACAGCGCAGAGCACTGCGTTGAGTGCAGTGCTTATTTTGTAAATAAAAATGTGCCGGTGCCCAAAGCCCTCCTCTTAAACACGCGGCTGCCGTAATTAAATAGGCAAACACGGAATACTAAGGCAGTGTAATCCTGAAGCCTCCTGGGGCCTCCTTAACCCATTTAAAGCCACTCCCTGCCCCTACAGTTCACTCTTGCAGCTTTCTGCTTTCTCTCTTTGTGACGCCTTTTCACTTTTACCTTCCTCTTTCTTTCTCATACATGTCTTTTACTCGCAATAAATGCTTGAGGCAGAAAAATAAGCGCTGGCCCTCAAAAATAAGTGCTGGTGCTCCACACCGGAAACATCAAGCACACATTAAGCACTAGTTGAGTGAAAAGGAGAGATCAGAAATACTCCATATTTACAAAGATATGGAGCATTTCTGCTTTCATTTTGTGCTGCCCCAAGTACCCTTCCACTACAGTGCAAGGATGGCTGTGTTGCCTGAAGCATATTTCTCTTTCAAAGTGTGCTGCAGAATTCAACACACATGGAGAGAGGGAGTCACAAGTAGAAATAAGGATATTTCTTCTCGTTATGGCTTCCATAATGACTCTCGTTTAGCAACAAGACTACTGATTTGGGGCGACAGCACCTCTGATTGTAGGCGACTGTATCCCCCACCAGTTGGAAGCTGTTGGCCTAACCTTAGTAGCTCTCTAGCAGCATCTCACCTAAACGGTGAAGGTGGTTTGTGGCAGCCTAGTGAATGGAAAACTGAAAATCCCTCAGGGAAATCATGGTGAACAAGCTTTACCCTTTCCTCTCCACACGCAACTCTCTTACACACATGGGCAAGGAAAGAGATGCATGACAGTTTCAATACATTTATTGAAAAGACTGCAATCTAAAACAAAACACATGAGCTGCAATGATAAGGATAGTGAGGAATAGCAAAACCATAACAGTGAGAATAAGATGTGTGAATATGAACAACCTCAACATGTTGCAATGATATAGAAATGCAATTCCTACGTAAAAGACTACTTTCCAACCCCTAAGCGAGAGCATGGTGATGTCAGCCACATCTGTCCACACAGTGTTCATAAGAAGCACGCCCCACCCCCGTTACCTTGGTACAAGGTTAGGTCTTCAATCTCCAGATAAGAGGATGCAGAGACACAAAGGCTCAGGTCGGCGACGAACAGGCATTCAGCATGGATGTAAAATCCTGGCTGGAACCCCCTCTAATGCTCTTTGTCCTACAAGATGTTTGTATAGGAGGCATGTTTATGTTCTTGTACAGAAGCCTAAGAGGGTATGTACCTAAGCGCTGGACTGTTTACATAGTCTTGTGGCGGCAATGCAAAATATTATCCTGTGTGGCTCGCACTTTTTTCTTATGAACCCGAGGAAAAAGCACATGATGCAAAGTATCTTATCCATAACACTGATAGAAGTGTCACTCTCGCAGAATAGTAACTGATTTTGAAAATAAAACAGTGTCACTAAAATAAGCCAAACTAAAATGAATAAAAATGAATAAATGAATACAGATCATATTATCTGTGTAAAAGGGCAAGGCACAGGCTGCAAGCCTAAGTTAAGCCGTCACTGTGCCCAGGAAGGGAACTACGTATGGACTCACAACATGGCTTTGTCAGGTAAGTGCACCATTTTGGAGCAAACCAGGGTTTAGCAGTCTTTGAAAAAATTGGTTTACGTCGAAATACGGTTGTGGCTGCATGGAAATGCCCATCCTCTATCCATGTGATATCTACATAACATAAAATATCACAAGGCTCTGCTACGCTCTACATTGCATTACTTTTTATTTTCTAAATCACACGCAGCCACAGAACGTGGCTTGATGTGGTTTAGTAATCCAGGGGTTAGGTGCACCTTCCTGTACAAACATAATTCCTTAATCACTCCCTTAACCAGTCCCTTAATCCCTTAAACAATCCCTGCAGAATGCAGCACACATTGAAAGAGGGAAAAAAGAGGCAAAATAAAGATATTCATCCTACTTACCCATCACTTGGGGAGGCGTAGCAGTTTTGGCACATTGCCAGGTCTGCCACTTATGGTAAATCTGGTAATGTCTCAAAATCGATGTGTGTTGCGTGGAAATACCCACGCACCACTCATGGAATGCCTTCCTGGGTATGAGTAACGCAATGTAGCAGTTTGCACTGCATTGTGTTACTCCAGACTTATCAAGCCTCTCAGGGATAGGCAAAGGGGCCTTGCGTGGTTTGATGAATCACATTTAGCGATTGTATCGCACTTGAACCCTGTAGCATGGTGCAAGTGCGACACAACTCCTACATAAATATGTCCCATAGTGTGCAATGCACAGAGGTCCACTTTACACAAGAATTGAAAAGCAGCTATCACAGCAATAAATGAACACCAGGTTGTAAACTAAAGTACCAAGGCCCATATTTATATTTTTTGATTGAAATCAGCGCTAGCGCAGATTTGCGTCACAAAATTTAGCGCCGGCTAATGCCACTCCAACGTGCCAGCCATGCACCTTATTTATGGAATGACGTTACCCGGAGCTGCGGCCTGGTTAGCGTCAAAATAAATTACGGTAACCGGGCAGCGGAGGCGAAGGGAAGACTAGGTGTTGTGCGCCAAAGAGTGGTGCAAGTCAGGTTAGAGTAAAACATATTGGCTCTAACCTGACTAGTGCAGTTTTTTGACGCACAACCCCCATGGAAATTACTCCTGTCTTAGCAAAGACAGGAGTCATGCCCCCCTGCCCAGTGGCCATGCCCAGCGGACTTCTTTCCCCTGGGCATGGTCATTGGGCACTGTGGCATGTACGGGGGCCCAACTTAGGCCCTCCTATGCCACTTTAAAAAAAAAATGATACTTACCTGCACTTACCTGCACTCACCATGGATGTGTCCTCCCATCCATTGGTGTCCTCCAGGGGTGGGCGAGGGTGGCAGAGGGTCCCCCTGGGTGCAGGGAAGGGCATCTGTGGACTGCTTCCATGGTCTACCACAATGGAAATGAGCCCACAGGTCCTTTAACGCCTGCCCTGACCCAGGCGTTTAAAAACAGCGCAAATCCGGCTGGGGGCCATGTATTAAGGCCCGCCTCCTCCTGTGCGTCATTTTGATGCCGGAGGATAAATAAGGTGCACATACCTTAGAGTAATTTTTTGCACAGAAACGCCTACCTTGCATGTCCTTAGTGCAAGGTCGTTTTTCACATACAAAAACTAACTCAAACTCAATAATTTTGGCGCTAGTCGGGTCTAGCGCCAAAGTATAAATATGGAGTTAAGTTTCCATCGGATTTGCGCCAAAATAAATGACAAAAATACGATGCAAACAGAGTATAAATATGGGCCTCATCATAGCAACAAAAAGGCACATTTGTGTTATATACCATTAACATACAATGAGGTATCACAGCACTAAATTGTAATTAGAGCACAATGCTTATACTTTCTTTTATTTTAATGCACATTTTTCAACTTTAAAAATGTTTTTTATTAGACTTTTTTCTGTTTTATTGTATATTGTAAAGCATATGTGACAGGGCTCACAGACCCAAAAGCCTATTGTTCTACTGTTTTCAAAATAGCACTGAGTTCATACAGATACATTTTAATTTCCGCACGTTAGACCTGTCAGCATTAGGGTGGTCTTCGCCCAAACGTTTTGACTGGTTGCCTCCAATTTTGCTGAATTTGTTTCTGTTTGCAATAGGACTAACAGCTTGTGGTACTTCACCCGTGTTCACCCAGCACTGGCAACAGGATCCAGGGATCTCTAGTATCGATATATGATACTGCACCTCAATACACAGGGATCTCTAGTAATGAGCTTTGATACTGCAGCTCGTATGACCCAGGTTTTTCTGCTTCTAGCATTAGAGCTTAGCTCATACAAGCTGCACTATCAAAGCTCGTTATTAAAGATCCCTGGACTCACTTTTATTTCCCTTTCATAAGCATCAGTTTTAAAAAACTGAGGAACACATGTGACGAACCAGAAACAGGGGTTTGAGAAGCTTATTGGAAAACCATGCCAACTCTTATTGTTGGGCCCTCCTGGCACATCACAATCTACACAAAAGAAACCAAGAAGATGCCAGGCACACGGACTTCAAGGAGAGACAATAGTTAGCCACCAAAGATTCCTCCAGCATTGTTCTATTTACCCACCAATTACCTCCAAGATAGAAATGTTTCAGAATGTGAAAATGATGTCCTTCGGACCTGATTCTAAATGAAATAAACTGGAAAAAAGCCATGACACCACACGTCACACAGAAAACACTGTTATATGTCTGTTGCTGCTACTGCACCCTCCCCCCCCCCCCCCCCCCAACACCTTAATAAATCATTTCCTGTTCAAAGCAGAACATCTTATCTCAGTACCTAGACAATGATTTTGGGCTTAACAGTAGATAATGACAGAAGCAGCCCCCAGTATTATAGGCATTCTCAGTAAAATCAATTCTTTCTCAGTAGAGGCCAGAAGATGTATGTCAGATGTAAGTGGAGGCCATCATGCATACATAAGTCTGCAAACAACACTGGGTGAGGTATGGTGCACTACCACATGCCCTACCTAGAGATCTCTCTCTGGAAAGCTAGGCTCTGGTCCTGGGAGAACCATGATGCACTATCACAGGCTGTCAATAGAGGTTCCTAGAAAAGAAAATACAGCCCTGCATAAACTATGGCGCACTACCAATGGCCGTCACTAGGGGTCCCTTTAGAGCCAGGCTCAAGTGCTGAGCGCTCTATGGTGCACTACCACCGCTGGTTACTACAGATCACTGGAGAGCGAGGCTCAAGTACCGGGCGCACTATAGTGCACTACCACCGCTGCCTACTAGGGGTCCCTGGAGAGCCAGGCTCCAGCTCTGTGGGTCGGCGAGTGAAGGACCACAGCCTGTTCCTAGAAGCGATCTCCGTACACGGAGGTCACGGCGGTAGGTGCTCATCTCAGTACTCACTAATTGTAGCCCTACGTTAAGCTTAACTTTAACGACTAAACTTTTATTCATTTTCACGTTACAAGAGCAAAGATTATGTTAAAGAACTGATGAGCACACTACTCTGTTTTGAGACAGGGTTCGAATATTCAAAGAAACAAAAGAAACACGTCGGATCTTTGTGCCTTGCTGGCGCAATTTAAATTAGACAAGAGATCGATGACAGTCACTAGGAAATCAGGGAGAGCTAAGGGTTAACTTGAGACTCCATATGGTGTTAAATAATTCTTCCATTTGCCCAACAAGTTTGGACTTCCTCCTCAAAGATAATGAAAAAATAAACGATGCTAAACAGGATAAACTGCGGAGATTCCTCGTGGTACATGAGCAGCATCCAGAAAACCAATACCAGAAGAGTTTTCCTATGACTCCGTGTCACAAGGACACCGCATCCACTAACAGGCTCTCATTCTGGGCCTTGTAGTCCAAGTGTACTCATAGGACTATCTTTCTCGAATACAGTGATTTGTAGTTAGAATTGTAGAGTCCTTGTGACAAAGTCATTAGTGGGGGGCATATTTATTATTTCACACAGCGCAGAGCACTGCGTTGAGTGCAGTGCTTATTTTGTAAATAAAAATGTGCCGGTGCCCAAAGCCCTCCTCTTAAACACGCGGCTGCCGTAATTAAATAGGCAAACACGGAATACTAAGGCAGTGTAATCCTGAAGCCTCCTGGGGCCTCCTTAACCCATTTAAAGCCACTCCCTGCCCCTACAGTTCACTCTTGCAGCTTTCTGCTTTCTCTCTTTGTGACGCCTTTTCACTTTTACCTTCCTCTTTCTTTCTCATACATGTCTTTTACTCGCAATAAATGCTTGAGGCAGAAAAATAAGTGCTGGCCCTCAAAAATAAGTGCTGGTGCTCCACACCGGAAACATCAAGCACACATTAAGCACTAGTTGAGTGAAAAGGAGAGATCAGAAATACTCCATATTTACAAAGATATGGAGCATTTCTGCTTTCATTTTGTGCTGCCCCAAGTACCCTTCCACTACAGTGCAAGGATGGCTGTGTTGCCTGAAGCATATTTCTCTTTCAAAGTGTGCTGCAGAATTCAACACACATGGAGAGAGGGAGTCACAAGTAGAAATAAGGATATTTCTTCTCGTTATGGCTTCCATAATGACTCTCGTTTAGCAACAAGACTACTGATTTGGGGCGACAGCACCTCTGATTGTAGGCGACTGTATCCCCCACCAGTTGGAAGCTGTTGGCCTAACCTTAGTAGCTCTCTAGCAGCATCTCACCTAAACGGTGAAGGTGGTTTGTGGCAGCCTAGTGAATGGAAAACTGAAAATCCCTCAGGGAAATCATGGTGAACAAGCTTTACCCTTTCCTCTCCACACGCAACTCTCTTACACACATGGGCAAGGAAAGAGATGCATGACAGTTTCAATACATTTATTGAAAAGACTGCAATCTAAAACAAAACACATGAGCTGCAATGATAAGGATAGTGAGGAATAGCAAAACCATAACAGTGAGAATAAGATGTGTGAATATGAACAACCTCAACATGTTGCAATGATATAGAAATGCAATTCCTACGTAAAAGACTACTTTCCAACCCCTAAGCGAGAGCATGGTGATGTCAGCCACATCTGTCCACACAGTGTTCATAAGAAGCACGCCCCACCCCTGTTACCTTGGTACAAGGTTAGGTCTTCAATCTCCAGATAAGAGGATGCAGAGACACAAAGGCTCAGGTCGGCGACGAACAGGCATTCAGCATGGATGTAAAATCCTGGCTGGAACCCCCTCTAATGCTCTTTGTCCTACAAGATGTTTGTATAGGAGGCATGTTTATGTTCTTGTACAGAAGCCTAAGAGGGTATGTACCTAAGCGCTGGACTGTTTACATAGTCTTGTGGCGGCAATGCAAAATATTATCCTGTGTGGCTCGCACTTTTTTCTTATGAACCCGAGGAAAAAGCACATGATGCAAAGTATCTTATCCATAACACTGATAGAAGTGTCACTCTCGCCGAATAGTAACTGATTTTGAAAATAAAACAGTGTCACTAAAATAAGCCAAACTAAAATGAATAAAAATGAATAAATGAATACAGATCATATTATCTGTGTAAAAGGGCAAGGCACAGGCTGCAAGCCTAAGTTAAGCCGTCACTGTGCCCAGGAAGGGAACTACGTATGGACTCACAACATGGCTTTGTCAGGTAAGTGCACCATTTTGGAGCAAACCAAGGTTTAGCAGTCTTTGAAAAAATTGGTTTACGTCGAAATACGGTTGTGGCTGCATGGAAATGCCCATCCTCTATCCATGTGATATCTACATAACGTAAAATATCACAAGGCTCTGCTACGCTCTACATTGCATTACTTTTTATTTTCTAAATCACACGCAGCCACAGAACGTGGCTTGATGTGGTTTAGTAATCCAGGGGTTAGGTGCACCTTCCTGTACAAACATAATTCCTTAATCACTCCCTTAACCAGTCCCTTAATCCCTTAAACAATCCCTGCAGAATGCAGCACACATTGAAAGAGGGAAAAAAGAGGCAAAATAAAGATATTCATCCTAGTTACCCATCACTTGGGGAGGCGTAGCAGTTTTGGCACATTGCCAGGTCTGCCACTTATGGTAAATCTGGTAATGTCTCAAAATCGATGGGTGTTGCGTGGAAATACCCACGCACCACTCATGGAATGCCTTCCTGGGTATGCGTAACGCAATGTAGCAGTTTGCACTGCATTGTGTTACTCCAGACTTATCAAGCCTCTCAGGGATAGGCAAAGGGGCCTTGCGTGGTTTGATGAATCACATTTAGCGATTGTATCGCACTTGAACCCTGTAGCATGGTGCAAGTGCGACACAACTCCTACATAAATATGTCCCATAGTGTGCAATGCACAGAGGTCCACTTTACACAAGAATTGAAAAGCAGCTATCACAGCAATAAATGAACACCAGGTTGTAAACTAAAGTACCAAGGCCCATATTTATATTTTTTGATTGAAATCAGCGCTAGCGCAGATTTGCGTCACAAAATTTAGCGCCGGCTAATGCCACTCCAACGTGCCAGCCATGCACCTTATTTATGGAATGACGTTACCCGGAGCTGCGGCCTGGTTAGCGTCAAAATAAATTACGGTAACCGGGCAGCGGAGGCGAAGGGAAGACTAGGTGTTGTGCGCCAAAGAGTGGTGCAAGTCAGGTTAGAGTAAAACATATTGGCTCTAACCTGACTAGTGCAGTTTTTTGACGCACAACCCCCATGGAAATTACTCCTGTCCCCCCCTGCCCAGTGGCCATGCCCAGCGGACTTCTTTCCCCTGGGCATGGTCATTGGGCACTGTGGCATGTACGGGGGCCTAACTTAGGCCCTCCTATGCCACTTTAAAAAAAAATGATACTTAGCTGCACTTACCTGCACTCACCATGGATGTGTCCTCCCATCCATTGGTGTCCTCCATGGGTGGGCGAGGGTGGCAGAGGGTCCCCCTGGGTGCAGGGAAGGGCATCTGTGGACTGCTTCCATGGTCTACCACAATGGAAATGAGCCCACAGGTCCTTTAACGCCTGCCCTGACCCAGGCGTTTAAAAACAGCGCAAATCCGGCTGGGGGCCATGTATTAAGGCCCGCCTCCTCCTGTGCGTCATTTTGATGCCGGAGGATAAATAAGGTGCACATACCTTAGAGTAATTTTTTGCACAGAAACGCCTACCTTGCATGTCCTTAGTGCAAGGTCGTTTTTCACGTACAAAAACTGACTCAAACTCAATAATTTTGGCGCTAGTCGGGTCTAGCGCCAAAGTATAAATATGGAGTTAAGTTTCCATCGGATTTGCGCCAAAATAAATGACAAAAATACGATGCAAACAGAGTATAAATATGGGCCTCAGCATAGCAACAAAAAGGCACATTTGTGTTATATACCATTAACATACAATGAGGTATCACAGCACTAAATTGTAATTAGAGCACAATGCTTATACTTTCTTTTATTTTAATGCACATTTTTCAACTTTAAAAATGTTTTTTATTAGACTTTTTTCTGTTTTATTGTATATTGTAAAGCATATGTGACAGGGCTCACAGACCCAAAAGCCTATTGTTCTACTGTTTTCAAAATAGCACTGAGTTCATACAGATACATTTTAATTTCCGCACGTTAGACCTGTCAGCATTAGGGTGGTCTTCGCCCAATCGTTTTGACTGGTTGCCTCCAATTTTGCTGAATTTGTTTCTGTTTGCAATAGGACTAACAGCTTGTGGTACTTCACCCGTGTTCACCCAGCACTGGCAACAGGATCCAGGGATCTCTAGTATCGATATATGATACTGCACCTCAATACACAGGGATCTCTAGTAATGAGCTTTGATACTGCAGCTCGTATGACCCAGGTTTTTCTGCTTCTAGCATTAGAGCTTAGCTCATACAAGCTGCACTATCAAAGCTCGTTATTAAAGATCCCTGGACTCACTTTTATTTCCCTTTCATAAGCATCAGTTTTAAAAAACTGAGGAACACATGTGACGAACCAGAAACAGGGGTTTGAGAAGCTTATTGGAAAACCATGCCAACTCTTATTGTTGGGCCCTCCTGGCACATCACAATCTACACAAAAGAAACCAAGAAGATGCCAGGCACACGGACTTCAAGGAGAGACAATAGTTAGCCACCAAAGATTCCTCCAGCATTGTTCTATTTACCCACCAATTACCTCCAAGATAGAAATGTTTCAGAATGTGAAAATGATGTCCTTCGGACCTGATTCTAAATGAAATAAACTGGAAAAAAGCCATGACACCACACGTCACACAGAAAACACTGTTATATGTCTTTTGCTGCTACAGCACCCTCCCCCCCCCCCAACACCTTAATAAATCATTTCCTGTTCAAAGCAGAACATCTTATCTCAGTACCTAGACAATGATTTTGGGCTTAACAGTAGATAATGACAGAAGCAGCCCCCAGTATTATAGGCATTCTCAGTAAAATCAATTCTTTCTCAGTAGAGGCCAGAAGATGTATGTCAGATGTAAGTGGAGGCCATCATGCATACATAAGTCTGCAAACAACACTGGGTGAGGTATGGTGCACTACCACATGCCCTACCTAGAGATCTCTCTCTGGAAAGCTAGGCTCTGGTCCTGGGAGAACCATGATGCACTATCACAGGCTGTCAATAGAGGTTCCTAGAAAAGAAAATACAGCCCTGCATAAACTATGGCGCACTACCACTGGCCGTCACTAGGGGTCCCTTTAGAGCCAGGCTCAAGTGCTGAGCGCTCTATGGTGCATTACCACCGCTGGTTACTACAGGTCACTGGAGAGCGAGGCTCAAGTACCGGGCGCACTATAGTGCACTACCACCGCTGCCTACTAGGGGTCCCTGCAGAGCCAGGCTCCAGCTCTGTGAGTCGGCGGGTGAAGGACCACAGCCTGTTCCTAGAAGAGATCTCCGTACACGGAGGTCACGGCGGTAGGTGCTCATCTCAGTACTCACTAATTGTAGCCCTACATTAAGCTTAACTTTAACGACTAAACTTTTATTCATTTTCACGTTACAAGAGCAAAGATTATGTTAAAGAACTGATGAGCACACTACTCTGTTTTGAGACAGGGTTCGAATATTCAAAGAAACAAAAAAAACACGTCGGATCTTTGTGCCTTGCTGGCGCAATTTTAATTAGACAAGAGATCGATGACAGTCACTAGGAAATCAGGGAGAGCTAAGGGTTAACTTGAGACTCCATATGGTGTTAAATAATTCTTCCATTTGCCCAACAAGTTTGGACTTCCTCCTGAAAGATAATGAAAAAATAAACGATGCTAAACAGGATAAACTGCGGAGATTCCTCGTGGTACATGAGCAGCATCCAGAAAACCAATACCAGAAGAGTTTTCCTATGACTCCGTGTCACAAGGACACCGCATCCACTAACAGGCTCTCATTCTGGGCCTTGTAGTCCAAGTGTACTCATAGGACTATCATTCTCGAATACAGTGATTTGTAGTTAGAATTGTAGAGTCCTTGTGACAAAGTCATTAGTGGGGGGCATATTTATTATTTCACACAGCGCAGAGCACTGCGTTGAGTGCAGTGCTTATTTTGTAAATAAAAATGTGCCAGTGCCCAAAGCCCTCCTCTTAAACACGCGGCTACCGTAATTAAATAGGCAAACACGGAATACTAAGGCAGTGTAATCCTGAAGCCTCCTGGGGCCTCCTTAACCCATTTAAAGCCACTCCCTGCCCCTACAGTTCACTCTTGTAGCTTTCTGCTTTCTCTCTTTGTGACGCCTTTTCACTTTTACCTTCCTCTTTCTTTCTCATACATGTCTTTTACTCGCAATAAATGCTTGAGGCAGAAAAATAAGTGCTGGCCCTCAAAAATAAGTGCTGGTGCTCCACACCGGAAACATCAAGCACACATTAAGCACTAGTTGAGTGAAAAGGAGAGATCAGAAATACTCCATATTTACAAAGATATGGAGCATTTCTGCTTTCATTTTGTGCTGCCCCAAGTACCCTTCCACTACAGTGCAAGGATGGCTGTGTTGCCTGAAGCATATTTCTCTTTCAAAGTGTGCTGCAGAATTCAACACACATGGAGAGAGGGAGTCACAAGTAGAAATAAGGATATTTCTTCTCGTTATGGCTTCCATAATGACTCTCGTTTAGCAACAAGACTACTGATTTGGGGCGACAGCACCTCTGATTGTAGGCGACTGTATCCCCCACCAGTTGGAAGCTGTTGGCCTAACCTTAGTAGCTCTCTAGCAGCATCTCACCTAAACGGTGAAGGTGGTTTGTGGCAGCCTAGTGAATGGAAAACTGAAAATCCCTCAGGGAAATCATGGTGAACAAGCTTTACCCTTTCCTCTCCACACGCAACTCTCTTACACACATGGGCAAGGAAAGAGATGCATGACAGTTTCAATACATTTAGGCCCATATTTATACTTTTTGACGCTAAACTGCGCTAACGCAGTTTAGCGTCAAAAAATTTTGCGCCGTCTAACGCCATTCTGAAGCGCCATGCGGGTGCCGTATTTATGGAATGGCGTTAGACGGCGCAATCAGACCGGCGCTGCCTGGTTTGCGTGGGAAAAAACCACGTAGACCAGACAGCGCCGGCGTAGGGGGAAAATGGCGTATGGGCGTCTTAAAATGGGGCAAGTCAGGTTACGTCGAAAAAATCGTCGTAACCCGACTTGCGCCATTTTTTTTCGACGCCCATCCCCCATCAACATGACTCCTATCATTGTAAAGATAGGAGTCATGCCCCCTTGCCCAATGGCCATGCCCAGGGGACTTCTGTCCCCTGGGCATGGTCATTGGGCATAGTGGCATGTAGGGGGGCACAAATCAGGCCCCCCTATGCCACAAAAAATTAAAAAAAAAATACTTACCTGAACTTACCTTAATGTCCATGGGATGGGTCCCTCCGTCCTTGGGTGTCCTCCTGGGGTGGGCAAGGGTGGCAGGGGGGGTCCCTGGGGGCAGGGGAGGGCACTCTGGGCTCATTTTGAGCCCACTTGTCCCTTAACGCCATGCCTGACCCAGGCGTTAAAAAGTGGCGCAAATGCGCCGTTTTTAGCCACGCCCACTCCCGGGCGTCTCTTTTGCCCGGGAGTATAAATACCACGTAAAGGCCTGGGAGTCATTTTTTAAGACGGGAACGCCTCCCTTGCATATCATTAACGCAAGGAAGGGGTTCACGCTAAAAAATGACGCACATTCCGGGAACTTTGGCGCTAGACGCCTCTAACGCCATAGTATAAATATGGCGTTAGTTGGCGTTAGTTTAGCGTCGAATTTGCGTCGAAAAAAACGACGCAAATTCGGCGCAAACGGAGTATAAATACGGGCCTTATTGAAAATACTGCAATCTAAAACAAAACACATGAGCTGCAATGATAAGGATAGTGAGGAATAGCAAAACCATAACAGTGAGAATAAGATGTGTGAATATGAACAACCTCAACATGTTGCAATGATATAGAAATGCAATTCCTACGTAAAAGACTACTTTCCAACCCCTAAGCGAGAGCATGGTGATGTCAGCCACATCTGTCCACACAGTGGCCCATATTTATACTTTTTGACGCTAAACTGCACTAACGCAGTTTAGCGTCAAAAAATTTAGCGCCGTCTAACGCCATTCTGAAGCGCCATGCGGGCGCCGTATTTATGGAATGGCGTTAGCCGGCGCTAGCAGACCGGCGCTGCCTGGTGTGCGTGGAAAAAAACCACGTAGACCAGGCAGCGCCGGCGTAGGGGGAAAATGGCGTTAGGGCGTCTTAAAATGGGGCAAGTCAGGTTGAGGCAAAAAAATCGCCTCAACCCGATTTGCGCCATTTTTTTCGACGCCCAGACGCCATTTAAATGACTCCTGTCTTAGTAAAGACAGGAGTCATGCCCCCTTACCCAATGGCCATGCCCAGGGGACTTATGTCCCCTGGGCATGGTCATTGGGCATAGTGGCATGTAGGGGGGCACAAATAAGGCCCCCCTATGCCACCAAAAAAATTTAAAAATATAAAAAATAATACTTACCTGAACTTACCTGAATGTCCCTGGGGTGGGTCCCTCCATCCTTGGGTGTCCTCCTGGGGTGGGCAGGGGTGTCAGGGGGGGTCCCTGGGGGCAGGGGAGGGCACCTGTGGGCTCATTTTGAGCCCACAGGCCCCTTAACGCCTACCCTGACCCAGGCGTTAAATAGTGGCGCAAATGCGGGGTTTTTTGACCCGCCAACTCCCGGGCGTGATTTTTGCCCGGGAGTATAAATACGACGCATTTGCGTCGCCGTCATTTTTTTAGACGGGAACGCCTTCCTTGCATCTCATTAACGCAAGGAAGGCGTTCACGCCAAAAAATGACGCTATTTGCCCATACTTTGGCGCTAGACGCGTCTAACGCCAAAGTATAAATATGGCGTTAGTTTTTCGCCGAATTTGCGTCGAAAAAAACGACGCTAATTCGGCGCAAACGGAGTATAAATACGGGCCAGTGTTCATAAGAAGCACGCCCCACCCCCTTTACCTTGGTACAAGGTTAGGTCTTCAATCTCCAGATAAGAGGATGCAGAGACACAAAGGCTCAGGTCGGCGATGAACAGGCATTCAGCATGGATGTAAAATCCTGGCTGGAACCCCCTCTAATGCTCTTTGTCCTACAAGATGTTTGTATAGGAGGCATGTTTATGTTCTTGTACAGAAGCCTAAGAGGGTATGTACCTAAGCGCTGGACTGTTTACATAGTCTTGTGGCGGCAATGCAAAATATTATCCTATGTGGCTCGCACTTTGTTCTTATGAACCCGAGGAAAAAGCACATGATGCAAAGTATCTTATCCATAACACTGATAGAAGTGTCACTCTCGCAGAATAGTAACTGATTTTGAAAATAAAACAGTGTCACTAAAATAAGCCAAACTAAAATGAATAAAAATGAATAAATGAATACAGATCATATTATCTGTGTAAAAGGGCAAGGCACAGGCTGCAAGCATAAGTTAAGCCGTCACTGTGCCCAGGAAGGGAACTACGTATGGACTCACAACATGGCTTTGTCAGGTAAGTGCACCATTTTGGAGCAAACCAAGGTTTAGCAGTCTTTGAAAAAATTGGTTTACGTCGAAATACGGTTGTGGCTGCATGGAAATGCCCATCCTCTATCCATGTGATATCTACATAACGTAAAATATCACAAGGCTCTGCTACGCTCTACATTGCATTACTTTTTATTTTCTAAATCACACGCAGCCACAGAACGTGGCTTGATGTGGTTTAGTAATCCAGGGGTTAGGTGCACCTTCCTGTACAAACATAATTCCTTAATCACTCCCTTAACCAGTCCCTTAATCCCTTAAACAATCCCTGCAGAATGCAGCACACATTGAAAGAGGGAAAAAAGAGGCAAAATAAAGATATTCATCCTAGTTACCCATCACTTGGGGAGGCGTAGCAGTTTTGGCACATTGCCAGGTCTGCCACTTATGGTAAATCTGGTAATGTCTCAAAATCGATGGGTGTTGCGTGGAAATACCCATGCACCACTCATGGAATGCCTTCCTGGGTATGAGTAACGCAATGTAGCAGTTTGCACTGCATTGTGTTACTCCAGACTTATCAAGCCTCTCAGGGATAGGCAAAGGGGCCTTGCGTGGTTTGATGAATCACATTTAGCGATTGTATCGCACTTGAACCCTGTAGCATGGTGCAAGTGCGACACAACTCCTACATAAATATGTCCCATAGTGTGCAATGCACAGAGGTCCACTTTACACAAGAATTGAAAAGCAGCTATCACAGCAATAAATGAACACCAGGTTGTAAACTAAAGTACCAAGGCCCATATTTATATTTTTTGATGCAAATCAGAGCTAGCGCAGATTTGCGTCACAAAATTTAGCGCCGGCTAATGCCACTCCAACGTGCCAGCCATGCACCTTATTTATGGAATGACTTTACCCGGAGCTGCGGCCTGGTTAGCGTCAAAATAAATTACGGTAACCGGGCAGCGGAGGCGAAGGGAAGACTAGGTGTTGTGCGCCAAAGAGTGGTGCAAGTCAGGTTAGAGTAAAACATATTGGCTCTAACCTGACTAGTGCAGTTTTTTGACGCACAACCCCCATGGAAATTACTCCTGTCCCCCCCTGCCCAGTGGCCATGCCCAGCGGACTTCTTTCCCCTGGGCATGGTCATTGGGCACTGTGGCATGTACGGGGGCCTAACTTAGGCCCTCCTATGCCACTTTAAAAAAAAATGATACTTACCTGCACTTACCTGCACTCACCATGGATGTGTCCTCCCATCCATTGGTGTCCTCCATGGGTGGGCGAGGGTGGCAGAGGGTCCCCCTGGGTGCAGGGAAGGGCATCTGTGGACTGCTTCCATGGTCTACCACAATGGAAATGAGCCCACAGGTCCTTTAACGCCTGCCCTGACCCAGGCGTTTAAAAACAGCGCAAATCCGGCTGGGGGCCATGTATTAAGGCCCGCCTCCTCCTGTGCGTCATTTTGATGCCGGAGGATAAATAAGGTGCACATACCTTAGAGTAATTTTTTGCACAGAAACGCCTACCTTGCATGTCCTTAGTGCAAGGTCGTTTTTCACGTACAAAAACTGACTCAAACTCAATAATTTTGGCGCTAGTCGGGTCTAGCGCCAAAGTATAAATATGGAGTTAAGTTTCCATCGGATTTGCGCCAAAATAAATGACAAAAATACGATGCAAACAGAGTATAAATATGGGCCTCATCATAGCAACAAAAAGGCACATTTGTGTTATATACCATTAACATACAATGAGGTATCACAGCACTAAATTGTAATTAGAGCACAATGCTTATACTTTCTTTTATTTTAATGCACATTTTTCAACTTTAAAAATGTTTTTTATTAGACTTTTTTCTGTTTTATTGTATATTGTAAAGCATATGTGACAGGGCTCACAGACCCAAAAGCCTATTGTTCTACTGTTTTCAAAATAGCACTGAGTTCATACAGATACATTTTAATTTCCGCACGTTAGACCTGTCAGCATTAGGGTGGTCTTCGCCCAAACGTTTTGACTGGTTGCCTCCAATTTTGCTGAATTTGTTTCTGTTTGCAATAGGACTAACAGCTTGTGGTACTTCACCCGTGTTCACCCAGCACTGGCAACAGGATCCAGGGATCTCTAGTATCGATATATGATACTGCACCTCAATACACAGGGATCTCTAGTAATGAGCTTTGATACTGCAGCTCGTATGACCCAGGTTTTTCTGCTTCTAGCATTAGAGCTTAGCTCATACAAGCTGCACTATCAAAGCTCGTTATTAAAGATCCCTGGACTCACTTTTATTTCCCTTTCATAAGCATCAGTTTTAAAAAACTGAGGAACACATGTGACGAACCAGAAACAGGGGTTTGAGAAGCTTATTGGAAAACCATGCCAACTCTTATTGTTGGGCCCTCCTGGCACATCACAATCTACACAAAAGAAACCAAGAAGATGCCAGGCACACGGACTTCAAGGAGAGACAATAGTTAGCCACCAAAGATTCCTCCAGCATTGTTCTATTTACCCACCAATTACCTCCAAGATAGAAATGTTTCAGAATGTGAAAATGATGTCCTTCGGACCTGATTCTAAATGAAATAAACTGGAAAAAAGCCATGACACCACACGTCACACAGAAAACACTGTTATATGTCTTTTGCTGCTACTGCACCCTCCCCCCCCCCCAACACCTTAATAAATCATTTCCTGTTCAAAGCAGAACATCTTATCTCAGTACCTAGACAATGATTTTGGGCTTAACAGTAGATAATGACAGAAGCAGCCCCCAGTATTATAGGCATTCTCAGTAAAATCAATTCTTTCTCAGTAGAGGCCAGAAGATGTATGTCAGATGTAAGTGGAGGCCATCATGCATACATAAGTCTGCAAACAACACTGGGTGAGGTATGGTGCACTACCACATGCCCTACCTAGAGATCTCTCTCTTGAAAGCTAGGCTCTGGTCCTGGGAGAACCATGATGCACTATCACAGGCTGTCAATAGAGGTTCCTAGAAAAGAAAATACAGCCCTGCATAAACTATGGCGCACTACCACTGGCCGTCACTAGGGGTCCCTTTAGAGCCAGGCTCAAGTGCTGAGCGCACTATGGTGCACTACCACCGCTGGTTACTACAGGTCACTGGAGAGCGAGGCTCAAGTACCGGGCGCACTATAGTGCACTACCACCGCTGCCTACTAGGGGTCCCTGGAGAGCCAGGCTCCAGCTCAGTGAGTCGGCGAGTGAAGGACCACAGCCTGTTCCTAGAAGAGATCTCCGTACACGGAGGTCACGGCGGTAGGTGCTCATCTCAGTACTCACTAATTGTAGCCCTACGTTAAGCTTAACTTTAACGACTAAACTTTTATTCATTTTCACGTTACAAGAGCAAAGATTATGTTAAAGAACTGATGAGCACACTACTCTGTTTTGAGACAGGGTTCGAATATTCAAAGAAACAAAAAAAACACGTCGGATCTTTGTGCCTTGCTGGCGCAATTTAAATTAGACAAGAGATCGATGACAGTCACTAGGAAATCAGGGAGAGCTAAGGGTTAACTTGAGACTCCATATGGTGTTAAATAATTCTTCCATTTGCCCAACAAGTTTGGACTTCCTCCTGAAAGATAATGAAAAAATAAACGATGCTAAACAGGATAAACTGCGGAGATTCCTCGTGGTACATGAGCAGCATCCAGAAAACCAATACCAGAAGAGTTTTCCTATGACTCCGTGTCACAAGGACACCGCATCCACTAACAGGCTCTCATTCTGGGCCTTGTAGTCCAAGTGTACTCATAGGACTATCATTCTCGAATACAGTGATTTGTAGTTAGAATTGTAGAGTCCTTGTGACAAAGTCATTAGTGGGGGGCATATTTATTATTTCACACAGCGCAGAGCACTGCGTTGAGTGCAGTGCTTATTTTGTAAATAAAAATGTGCCGGTGCCCAAAGCCCTCCTCTTAAACACGCGGCTGCCGTAATTAAATAGGCAAACACGGAATACTAAGGCAGTGTAATCCTGAAGCCTCCTGGGGCCTCCTTAACCCATTTAAAGCCACTCCCTGCCCCTACAGTTCACTCTTGCAGCTTTCTGCTTTCTCTCTTTGTGACGCCTTTTCACTTTTACCTTCCTCTTTCTTTCTCATACATGTCTTTTACTCGCAATAAATGCTTGAGGCAGAAAAATAAGCGCTGGCCCTCAAAAATAAGTGCTGGTGCTCCACACCGGAAACATCAAGCACACATTAAGCACTAGTTGAGTGAAAAGGAGAGATCAGAAATACTCCATATTTACAAAGATATGGAGCATTTCTGCTTTCATTTTGTGCTGCCCCAAGTACCCTTCCACTACAGTGCAAGGATGGCTGTGTTGCCTGAAGCATATTTCTCTTTCAAAGTGTGCTGCAGAATTCAACACACATGGAGAGAGGGAGTCACAAGTAGAAATAAGGATATTTCTTCTCGTTATGGCTTCCATAATGACTCTCGTTTAGCAACAAGACTACTGATTTGGGGCGACAGCACCTCTGATTGTAGGCGACTGTATCCCCCACCAGTTGGAAGCTGTTGGCCTAACCTTAGTAGCTCTCTAGCAGCATCTCACCTAAACGGTGAAGGTGGTTTGTGGCAGCCTAGTGAATGGAAAACTGAAAATCCCTCAGGGAAATCATGGTGAACAAGCTTTACCCTTTCCTCTCCACACGCAACTCTCTTACACACATGGGCAAGGAAAGAGATGCATGACAGTTTCAATACATTTATTGAAAAGACTGCAATCTAAAACAAAACACATGAGCTGCAATGATAAGGATAGTGAGGAATAGCAAAACCATAACAGTGAGAATAAGATGTGTGAATATGAACAACCTCAACATGTTGCAATGATATAGAAATGCAATTCCTACGTAAAAGACTACTTTCCAACCCCTAAGCGAGAGCATGGTGATGTCAGCCACATCTGTCCACACAGTGTTCATAAGAAGCACGCCCCACCCCCGTTACCTTGGTACAAGGTTAGGTCTTCAATCTCCAGATAAGAGGATGCAGAGACACAAAGGCTCAGGTCGGCGACGAACAAGCATTCAGCATGGATGTAAAATCCTGGCTGGAACCCCCTCTAATGCTCTTTGTCCTACAAGATGTTTGTATAGGAGGCATGTTTATGTTCTTGTACAGAAGCCTAAGAGGGTATGTACCTAAGCGCTGGACTGTTTACATAGTCTTGTGGCGGCAATGCAAAATATTATCCTGTGTGGCTCGCACTTTTTTCTTATGAACCCGAGGAAAAAGCACATGATGCAAAGTATCTTATCCATAACACTGATAGAAGTGTCACTCTCGCAGAATAGTAACTGATTTTGAAAATAAAACAGTGTCACTAAAATAAGCCAAACTAAAATGAATAAAAATGAATAAATGAATACAGATCATATTATCTGTGTAAAAGGGCAAGGCACAGGCTGCAAGCCTAAGTTAAGCCGTCACTGTGCCCAGGAAGGGAACTACGTATGGACTCACAACATGGCTTTGTCAGGTAAGTGCACCATTTTGGAGCAAACCAAGGTTTAGCAGTCTTTGAAAAAATTGGTTTACGTCGAAATACGGTTGTGGCTGCATGGAAATGCCCATCCTCTATCCATGTGATATCTACATAACATAAAATATCACAAGGCTCTGCTACGCTCTACATTGCATTACTTTTTATTTTCTAAATCACACGCAGCCACAGAACGTGGCTTGATGTGGTTTAGTAATCCAGGGGTTAGGTGCACCTTCCTGTACAAACATAATTCCTTAATCACTCCCTTAACCAGTCCCTTAATCCCTTAAACAATCCCTGCAGAATGCAGCACACATTGAAAGAGGGAAAAAAGAGGCAAAATAAAGATATTCATCCTACTTACCCATCACTTGGGGAGGCGTAGCAGTTTTGGCACATTGCCAGGTCTGCCACTTATGGTAAATCTGGTAATGTCTCAAAATCGATGGGTGTTGCGTGGAAATACCCACGCACCACTCATGGAATGCCTTCCTGGGTATGAGTAACGCAATGTAGCAGTTTGCACTGCATTGTGTTACTCCAGACTTATCAAGCCTCTCAGGGATAGGCAAAGGGGCCTTGCGTGGTTTGATGAATCACATTTAGCGATTGTATCGCACTTGAACCCTGTAGCATGGTGCAAGTGCGACACAACTCCTACATAAATATGTCCCATAGTGTGCAATGCACAGAGGTCCACTTTACACAAGAATTGAAAAGCAGCTATCACAGCAATAAATGAACACCAGGTTGTAAACTAAAGTACCAAGGCCCATATTTATATTTTTTGATTGAAATCAGCGCTAGCGCAGATTTGCGTCACAAAATTTAGCGCCGGCTAATGCCACTCCAACGTGCCAGCCATGCACCTTATTTATGGAATGACGTTACCCGGAGCTGCGGCCTGGTTAGCGTCAAAATAAATTACGGTAACCGGGCAGCGGAGGCGAAGGGAAGACTAGGTGTTGTGCGCCAAAGAGTGGTGCAAGTCAGGTTAGAGTAAAACATATTGGCTCTAACCTGACTAGTGCAGTTTTTTGACGCACAACCCCCATGGAAATTACTCCTGTCTTAGCAAAGACAGGAGTCATGCCCCCCTGCCCAGTGGCCATGCCCAGCGGACTTCTTTCCCCTGGGCATGGTCATTGGGCACTGTGGCATGTACGGGGGCCCAACTTAGGCCCTCCTATGCCACTTTTAAAAAAAAATGATACTTACCTGCACTTACCTGCACTCACCATGGATGTGTCCTCCCATCCATTGGTGTCCTCCAGGGGTGGGCGAGGGTGGCAGAGGGTCCCCCTGGGTGCAGGGAAGGGCATCTGTGGACTGCTTCCATGGTCTACCACAATGGAAATGAGCCCACAGGTCCTTTAACGCCTGCCCTGACCCAGGCGTTTAAAAACAGCGCAAATCCGGCTGGGGGCCATGTATTAAGGCCCGCCTCCTCCTGTGCGTCATTTTGATGCCGGAGGATAAATAAGGTGCACATACCTTAGAGTAATTTTTTGCACAGAAACGCCTACCTTGCATGTCCTTAGTGCAAGGTCGTTTTTCACATACAAAAACTGACTCAAACTCAATAATTTTGGCGCTAGTCGGGTCTAGCGCCAAAGTATAAATATGGAGTTAAGTTTCCATCGGATTTGCGCCAAAATAAATGACAAAAATACGATGCAAACAGAGTATAAATATGGGCCTCATCATAGCAACAAAAAGGCACATTTGTGTTATATACCATTAACATACAATGAGGTATCACAGCACTAAATTGTAATTAGAGCACAATGCTTATACTTTCTTTTATTTTAATGCACATTTTTCAACTTTAAAAATGTTTTTTATTAGACTTTTTTCTGTTTTATTGTATATTGTAAAGCATATGTGACAGGGCTCACAGACCCAAAAGCCTATTGTTCTACTGTTTTCAAAATAGCACTGAGTTCATACAGATACATTTTAATTTCCGCACGTTAGACCTGTCAGCATTAGGGTGGTCTTCGCCCAAACGTTTTGACTGGTTGCCTCCAATTTTGCTGAATTTGTTTCTGTTTGCAATAGGACTAACAGCTTGTGGTACTTCACCCGTGTTCACCCAGCACTGGCAACAGGATCCAGGGATCTCTAGTATCGATATATGATACTGCACCTCAATACACAGGGATCTCTAGTAATGAGCTTTGATACTGCAGCTCGTATGACCCAGGTTTTTCTGCTTCTAGCATTAGAGCTTAGCTCATACAAGCTGCACTATCAAAGCTCGTTATTAAAGATCCCTGGACTCACTTTTATTTCCCTTTCATAAGCATCAGTTTTAAAAAACTGAGGAACACATGTGACGAACCAGAAACAGGGGTTTGAGAAGCTTATTGGAAAACCATGCCAACTCTTATTGTTGGGCCCTCCTGGCACATCACAATCTACACAAAAGAAACCAAGAAGATGCCAGGCACACGGACTTCAAGGAGAGACAATAGTTAGCCACCAAAGATTCCTCCAGCATTGTTCTATTTACCCACCAATTACCTCCAAGATAGAAATGTTTCAGAATGTGAAAATGATGTCCTTCGGACCTGATTCTAAATGAAATAAACTGGAAAAAAGCCATGACACCACACGTCACACAGAAAACACTGTTATATGTCTGTTGCTGCTACTGCACCCTCCCCCCCCCCCCAACACCTTAATAAATCATTTCCTGTTCAAAGCAGAACATCTTATCTCAGTACCTAGACAATGATTTTGGGCTTAACAGTAGATAATGACAGAAGCAGCCCCCAGTATTATAGGCATTCTCAGTAAAATCAATTCTTTCTCAGTAGAGGCCAGAAGATGTATGTCAGATGTAAGTGGAGGCCATCATGCATACATAAGTCTGCAAACAACACTGGGTGAGGTATGGTGCACTACCACATGCCCTACCTAGAGATCTCTCTCTGGAAAGCTAGGCTCTGGTCCTGGGAGAACCATGATGCACTATCACAGGCTGTCAATAGAGGTTCCTAGAAAAGAAAATACAGCCCTGCATAAACTATGGCGCACTACCAATGGCCGTCACTAGGGGTCCCTTTAGAGCCAGGCTCAAGTGCTGAGCGCTCTATGGTGCACTACCACCGCTGGTTACTACAGATCACTGGAGAGCGAGGCTCAAGTACCGGGCGCACTATAGTGCACTACCACCGCTGCCTACTAGGGGTCCCTGGAGAGCCAGGCTCCAGCTCTGTGGGTCGGCGAGTGAAGGACCACAGCCTGTTCCTAGAAGAAATCTCCGTACACGGAGGTCACGGCGGTAGGTGCTCATCTCAGTACTCACTAATTGTAGCCCTACGTTAAGCTTAACTTTAACGACTAAACTTTTATTCATTTTCACGTTACAAGAGCAAAGATTATGTTAAAGAACTGATGAGCACACTACTCTGTTTTGAGACAGGGTTCGAATATTCAAAGAAACAAAAGAAACACGTCGGATCTTTGTGCCTTGCTGGCGCAATTTAAATTAGACAAGAGATCGATGACAGTCACTAGGAAATCAGGGAGAGCTAAGGGTTAACTTGAGACTCCATATGGTGTTAAATAATTCTTCCATTTGCCCAACAAGTTTGGACTTCCTCCTGAAAGATAATGAAAAAATAAACGATGCTAAACAGGATAAACTGCGGAGATTCCTCGTGGTACATGAGCAGCATCCAGAAAACCAATACCAGAAGAGTTTTCCTATGACTCCGTGTCACAAGGACACCGCATCCACTAACAGGCTCTCATTCTGGGCCTTGTAGTCCAAGTGTACTCATAGGACTATCATTCTCGAATACAGTGATTTGTAGTTAGAATTGTAGAGTCCTTGTGACAAAGTCATTAGTGGGGGGCATATTTATTATTTCACACAGCGCAGAGCACTGCGTTGAGTGCAGTGCTTATTTTGTAAATAAAAATGTGCCGGTGCCCAAAGCCCTCCTCTTAAACACGCGGCTGCCGTAATTAAATAGGCAAACACGGAATACTAAGGCAGTGTAATCCTGAAGCCTCCTGGGGCCTCCTTAACCCATTTAAAGCCACTCCCTGCCCCTACAGTTCACTCTTGCAGCTTTCTGCTTTCTCTCTTTGTGACGCCTTTTCACTTTTACCTTCCTCTTTCTTTCTCATACATGTCTTTTACTCGCAATAAATGCTTGAGGCAGAAAAATAAGTGCTGGCCCTCAAAAATAAGTGCTGGTGCTCCACACCGGAAACATCAAGCACACATTAAGCACTAGTTGAGTGAAAAGGAGAGATCAGAAATACTCCATATTTACAAAGATATGGAGCATTTCTGCTTTCATTTTGTGCTGCCCCAAGTACCCTTCCACTACAGTGCAAGGATGGCTGTGTTGCCTGAAGCATATTTCTCTTTCAAAGTGTGCTGCAGAATTCAACACACATGGAGAGAGGGAGTCACAAGTAGAAATAAGGATATTTCTTCTCGTTATGGTTTCCATAATGACTCTCGTTTAGCAACAAGACTACTGATTTGGGGCGACAGCACCTCTGATTGTAGGCGACTGTATCCCCCACCAGTTGGAAGCTGTTGGCCTAACCTTAGTAGCTCTCTAGCAGCATCTCACCTAAACGGTGAAGGTGGTTTGTGGCAGCCTAGTGAATGGAAAACTGAAAATCCCTCAGGGAAATCATGGTGAACAAGCTTTACCCTTTCCTCTCCACACGCAACTCTCTTACACACATGGGCAAGGAAAGAGATGCATGACAGTTTCAATACATTTAGGCCCATATTTATACTTTTTGACGCTAAACTGCGCTAACGCAGTTTAGCGTCAAAAAATTTTGCGCCGTCTAACGCCATTCTGAAGCGCCATGCGGGCGCCGTATTTATGGAATGGCGTTAGACGGCGCAATCAGACCGGCGCTGCCTGGTTTGCGTGGGAAAAAACCACGTAGACCAGACAGCGCCGGCGTAGGGGGAAAATGGCGTATGGGCGTCTTAAAATGGGGCAAGTCAGGTTACGTCGAAAAAATCGTCGTAACCCGACTTGCGCCATTTTTTTTCGACGCCCATCCCCCATCAACATGACTCCTATCATTGTAAAGATAGGAGTCATGCCCCCTTGCCCAATGGCCATGCCCAGGGGACTTCTGTCCCCTGGGCATGGTCATTGGGCATAGTGGCATGTAGGGGGGCACAAATCAGGCCCCCCTATGCCACAAAAAATTAAAAAAAAAATACTTACCTGAACTTACCTTAATGTCCATGGGATGGGTCCCTCCGTCCTTGGGTGTCCTCCTGGGGTGGGCAAGGGTGGCAGGGGGGGTCCCTGGGGGCAGGGGAGGGCACTCTGGGCTCATTTTGAGCCCACTTGTCCCTTAACGCCATGCCTGACCCAGGCGTTAAAAAGCGGCGCAAATGCGCCGTTTTTAGCCACGCCCACTCCCGGGCGTCTCTTTTGCCCGGGAGTATAAATACCACGTAAAGGCCTGGGAGTCATTTTTTAAGACGGGAACGCCTCCCTTGCATATCATTAACGCAAGGAAGGGGTTCACGCTAAAAAATGACGCACATTCCGGGAACTTTGGCGCTAGACGCCTCTAACGCCATAGTATAAATATGGCGTTAGTTGGCGTTAGTTTAGCGTCGAATTTGCGTCGAAAAAAACGACGCAAATTCGGCGCAAACGGAGTATAAATACGGGCCTTATTGAAAAGACTGCAATCTAAAACAAAACACATGAGCTGCAATGATAAGGATAGTGAGGAATAGCAAAACCATAACAGTGAGAATAAGATGTGTGAATATGAACAACCTCAACATGTTGCAATGATATAGAAATGCAATTCCTACGTAAAAGACTACTTTCCAACCCCTAAGCGAGAGCATGGTGATGTCAGCCACATCTGTCCACACAGTGGCCCATATTTATACTTTTTGACGCTAAACTGCACTAACGCAGTTTAGCGTCAAAAAATTTAGCGCCGTCTAACGCCATTCTGAAGCGCCATGCGGGCGCCGTATTTATGGAATGGCGTTAGCCGGCGCTAGCAGACCGGCGCTGCCTGGTGTGCGTGGAAAAAAACCACGTAGACCAGGCAGCGCCGGCGTAGGGGGAAAATGGCGTTAGGGCGTCTTAAAATGGGGCAAGTCAGGTTGAGGCAAAAAAATCGCCTCAACCCGATTTGCGCCATTTTTTTCGACGCCCAGACGCCATTTAAATGACTCCTGTCTTAGTAAAGACAGGAGTCATGCCCCCTTACCCAATGGCCATGCCCAGGGGACTTATGTCCCCTGGGCATGGTCATTGGGCATAGTGGCATGTAGGGGGGCACAAATAAGGCCCCCCTATGCCACCAAAAAAATTAAAAAATATAAAAAATAATACTTACCTGAACTTACCTGAATGTCCCTGGGGTGGGTCCCTCCATCCTTGGGTGTCCTCCTGGGGTGGGCAGGGGTGTCAGGGGGGGTCCCTGGGGGCAGGGGAGGGCACCTGTGGGCTCATTTTGAGCCCACAGGCCCCTTAACGCCTACCCTGACCCAGGCGTTAAATAGTGGCGCAAATGCGGGGTTTTTTGACCCGCCAACTCCCGGGCGTGATTTTTGCCCGGGAGTATAAATACGACGCATTTGCGTCGCCGTCATTTTTTTAGACGGGAACGCCTTCCTGCATCTCATTAACGCAAGGAAGGCGTTCACGCCAAAAAATGACGCTATTTGCCCATACTTTGGCGCTAGACGCGTCTAACGCCAAAGTATAAATATGGCGTTAGTTTTGCGCCGAATTTGCGTCGAAAAAAACGACGCTAATTCGGCGCTGTTGGACCTGGCTTTTTGACAGGGACATCCCCAAACTTTTTGCCTCCTTCCTCCTATTTTTTCTGACCTGCTGTTGTTGGCTTTTGACCTCTGAGCACTTTACCACTGCTAACCAGTGCTAAAGTGCATATGCTCTCTGTGTAAATTGTACTATTGATTGGTTTATCCATGATTGACTATTTAATCTACCTGTAAGTCCCTATTAGAGTGCACTACATGTGCCTAGGGCCTGTAGGTTAAATGCTACTAGTGGGCCTGCAGCACTGGTTGTGCCACCCACCTCAGTAGCCCCTTAACCTTGTCTCAGGCCTGCCATTGCAAGGCCTGTGTGTGCAGTTTCACTGCCACTTCGACTTGGCATTTAAAAGTACTTGCCAAGCCTAGAACTCCCCTTTTTCTACATATAAGTCATCCCTAATGTGTGCCCTAGGTATCCCCTAGAGCAGGGTGCTGTGTAGGTAAAAGGCAGGACATGTACCTGTGTAGTTATGTGTCCTGGTAGTGTAAAACTCCTAAATTCGTTTTTACACTACTGTGAGGCCTGCTCCCTTCATAGGCTAACATTGGGGCTGCCCTCATACACTGTTGAAGCGGCAGCTGCTGATCTGAAAGGGGCAGGAAGGTCATATTTAGTATGGCCAGAATGGTAATACAAAATCCTGCTGACTGGTGAAGTCGGATTTAATATTACTATTCTAGAAATGCCACTTTTAGAAAGTGAGCATTTCTTTGCACTAAAATCTTGTTGTGCCCTTCAATCCACGTCTGGCTAGGTTTAGTTGACAGCTCCTTGTGCATTCACTCAGACACACCCCAAACACAGGGTACTCAGCCTCACTTGCATACATCTGCATTTTGAATGGGTCTTCCTGGGCTGGGAGGGTGGAGGGCCTGCCCTCACACAAAGGACTGCCACACCCCCTACTGGGACTCTGGCAGACAGGATTGAGCTGAAAGGGAACTGGGTGCATTTCTTAGAGACTCTTTGAAGTCACCCCCACTTCAAAGGCACAACTTAGTATAAAACAGGGCCTCTGCCCTACCTCATCAGACACTTGCTGGAGAAGAAACCGGAACCAGAAACTACATCCTGCCAAGAAGAACTGCCTGGCTGCTCAAAGGACTCACCTGTCTGCTTTCTCCAAAGGACTGCTGTCTTGCTGTTGCCCTGCTGCCTTGCTGAACTCTTGTCTGGCTGTGAAAGTGCTCTCCAAGGGCTTGGATAGAGCTTGCCTCCTGTTCCTTGAAGTCTCAGGACCAAAAAGACTTCTGCCTTTCACGTGGACACTCCGTGCGCCGAAAATTTCGACGCACAGCTTATTTCGCGGCGAGAAAAACGCCGCACACCGACGCTGATCAACGCGACGCCCTCGGGACGATCGAGACTTCGACGCACAACCTCGCAAGGACAAAGCCGCCCGACTTCCAAGGAGAAATCGACGCGACGCCTACCGTGAGTGCGAAACTTTGACGCACGGCCTCGCAAGGACAACGCCGCCCGACTTCCAAGGAGAAATCGACGCGACGCCTGCCGTGAGACCAAAATTTCGACGCACGGCCTCGCAAGGACAACGCCGCCCGACTTCCAAGGAGAAATCGACGCGACGCCTACCGTGAGATCGAAACTTCGACGCGCAGCCCCGCAGAACGACGCGCAGCCGGAAAATAAGCAGGAGAATCCACGCACAGACCCGGGACATCTGGTAATCCCCGCGATCCACAAAAAGAGACTGTCTGCGCGCCGGAAAACGACGCCCGACTTCCCCGCGTGGAAAAGAACGACGCAAGTCTGTGTATGCTGAGGAGAAATCGACGCACACACCCCTTTTTCCACGCATCTCTTCTCCTGTGGCCCTCTGAGGAGATTTCCCACCAGAAACCAGGTACTCTGTGCTTGAAAGACACTTTATTGCTTTTTAAAAGACTTAAAGACACTTAATATCACTTTTCAGTGATATCTTTACAAATTCGTATTGCAACTTTGATCGTTTTGACCTACAAGTACCCAGATAAATATTCTATATTTTTCTAAACACTGTGTGGTGTATTTTTGTGGTGTTATACTATGGTGTTGTATGATTTATTGCACAAATGCTTTACACATTGCCTTCTAAGTTAAGCCTGACTGCTCGTGCCAAGCTACCGGAGGGTGAGCACAGGCTGATTTTGGATTGTGTGTGACTTACCCTGACTAGAGTGAGGGTTCTTGCTTGGACAGAGGGCAACCTAACTGCCAACCAAAAACCCCATTTCTAACATTGGTGATCAGCGGTGAGGATAGGACTTGTGTTTGTGCAGTGACATACAGTAGCTAAGTATTTCACTACCTACCCACAGTTGAAGGTCAACTTGATTTTTTTATCTCTTTTTTGACTTTTGGTCTCTGATGTCCTCCTGGATATACTATTGATATTTTGGACTTTGGATTTTGGTTTTTGCTGGTAAGATCCTATCAGAATGGGATCGCTTACCTACTTATTCTTTTTGCCTACTGACCACCTCACTAAGGCTGACCTAAGGAAGCTTTGCAGAGAATGTGGCCTTCCTGTAGCAAAGAGATCTACTAAAGCAGAGATGCTACATGCCTACATAGTCTGGGAGGAAGGCAGATGGGCAGAGAGAGAGGCAGCAAGAAACCAAATGACTAAGTACCCCTCAGAGGAGGAGGAGGACGACTCAGATGAGGAAAGAGACCCAGTGAAAAAAGAATGGCTCATGGCTCAAGCACAGTGGATGGAAGAGCTAGATGAGTTTATTGAAAGGGCTGAGGCAGCAAGTCTCTTAGCCCTGGAAGAAGAAAAGATTGCAGCTCAAGAGCTGAGCTGTAAAGAGCTGAAACTGGAGGCCGGAAGGGCTGAGTCCAGTTCAGATGGTGGCAGCAAAAATCTTGCATCTAGTACTGCTGAAGAAGGGCACAAGCCCAGAGATGTGGTGCCCAACTTGAAGAAGGGAGTTGACACACCCCAGGCAGTTCAAGGGTATGAGGTAGTTCCCGTTATGCACAGGGTCCCTGAGAAGAATTGGGGAACTGGCACAGGGAGTCATATTCCTACTTGGGGGAGGGACACTTTACTGACTCTAGCAGAGAGTGACAGAGAAAAGGGTTCCCCCCTGGTGGACGTCCTGGATATAGAGTGTAGAGACATCCCAGAAGAGTTTGGGTTGAGTGTCAGGGACAGACAGAAACTGTCTCACCAGTCTCAAGAGGGTGATATAGAGTGCTTTTCCAAGGCTGAGTTACTAGGTGGTTGGGTGAAGGGTACTGTGGTTAATACATGTGAAGGGCAGAGTGATGTAATTGCTGGAGAGCATATGTCTGGTCCTTATTTTCCAGAGCTACGCCAACACCAGGTGGAGTGTGAGTTCTCTGACCCCAGGGAACTTACAGTGGAGGCAGACTTTTGGGTGAGTACCAGAGAGTCTGAAGAGGCATTTGGGGGTGCTCCTGAAGGGAGTGGTCTAGGTGATTCCCGACCAAGTGAGGTGGGAGAGGATTGTAGTGTCCCAGGTAGGTCTCAGAGCCTAACCTGTACCGTAGGGCCACCTTTTGAGGGAAGCCCCGCAGTGTCAGAAGAACTTGGGGGGATGACTGTAGACAGCATCCCAACAGTTCTGGTGTCTGGCAGTACCATTCCTAGTGAGGGGGTGCAGAAGTCCAGACATAGGGTTGAGAGGGGGTGGCAGACCCCAGTGGAGGATCTTGAAAGTCAGGGGTCAGCTCTGAGAGCAGAGCCCCCCAGGAATGACCCAGGTGAGACCGTTTCTGGTTTGGGGGAAACCCAGACTCTGCCGGATGGGCAGAGGTCGGGAGACCTGCGCCAACCAGACTCTTGTGTGGCCCTTGGGGACGGCGTGTCCCTTGTGGGGGGTGAGAGTGCCCCCCAGGAAGTCCTGGCATGCCAGGCAAAGATTCAACCTCAGGGTGGTGACTCTGGGTTGGATAACCGGGTTCAGAGGTTAAACTTTGACCTGGTGGGGGGTAGATGTGCCCCCCAGAAAGTCCTGGAATGCCAGGCAATGGCTCAACCTCAGGGTGGTGACTCTGGGTTGGCTTACCAGGTGAAGAGGTCAAACTCTGACCTGGTGGGGGGTAGGTGTGCCCCCCAGAAAGTCCTGGCGTGCCAGGCAGTTGTCCAACCTCAGGGTGTCGACTCTGGGTTGGATGGCCAGGTTCAGAGGTTAAACTCTGACCTGGTGGGAGGTAGGTGTGCCTCCCAGAAAGTCCTGGGGTGCCAGGCAATTGCCCAACCTCAGGGTGGTGACTCTGGGTTGGCTAACCCGGTTCAGAGGTTAACCTCTGACCTGGTGGGGGGTAGGTGTGCCCCCCAGAAAGCCCTGGTGTACCAGGCAGTTGTCCAACCTCAGGATGGTGACCCTAGGTTGGAGAACCAGGTTCAGAGGTTAAACTCTGACCTGGTGGAGGGTCAGGGTGCCCTCCAGGAAGTCCTGGCGTGCCAGGCGATTGTTCTACTTCAGGGTGGTAACTCTGAGTTGAATGGCCCAGTTCAGAGGTTAAACTCTGACCTGGTGGAGGGTCAGTGTGCCCTCCAGAAAGTCCTGGCGTGCCAGGCAATTGTTCAACCTCAGAGTGCTGACTCTGGGTTGGATACCCAGGTTCAGAGGTTAAACTCTGACCTGGTGGGAGGTAGGTGTGCCTCCCAAGAAGCCCTGCTGTGCCAGGCAATTGTCCAACCTCAGGGTGTTGACTCTGGGTTGGATGACCAGGTTCAGAGGTTAAACTCTGACCTGGTGGGGGGTAGGTGTGCCCCCCAGAAAGTCCTGGCGTGCCAGGCAATTGCCCAACCTCAGGGTGGTGACCCTGGGTTGGGGAACCAGGCTCAGAGGTTAAACTCTGACCTGGTGGGAGGTAGGTGTGCCTCCCAGAAAGTCCTGGTGCGCCAGGCAATTGTTCAACTTCAGGGTGGTGACTCTGAGTTGAATGGTCAGGTGCAGAGGTTAAACTCTGACCTGGTGGAGGGTCAGTGTGCCCTCCAGGAAGTCCTGGTGTGCCAGGCAATTGTTCAACTTCAGGGTGGTGACTCTGAGTTGAATGGTCAGGTGCAGAGGTTAAACTCTGACCTGGTGGAGGGTCAGTGTGCCCTCCAGGAAGTCCTGGCGTGCCAGGCAATTGTTCAACTTCAGGGTGGTGACTCTGAGTTGAATGGGCAGGTGCAGAGGTTAAACTCTGACCTGGTGGGGGGTAGGTGTGCCTCCCAGGAAGTCCTGGTTTGCCAGGCGGTGATCCAGTCTGAGGGTACAGACCCTGGGCTGGAAGACCAGGTTCAGGGTGTCCCCCCGGACCTGGAGGGAGGGGCTACTGATAACAGTGCCCCTACCATGTTGTCTTCTGAGGAGGCCACTCCTAGTTGGAGGGTGCTGGACCCCAGAAGGGAGGGCAGGGGGAGGGAAGCCTCACCCCGGGCCCTAGTCCAACCTGAAGGTAC
The DNA here is from genome assembly GCF_031143425.1 of Pleurodeles waltl. Lineage (NCBI taxonomy): Eukaryota > Metazoa > Chordata > Amphibia > Caudata > Salamandridae > Pleurodeles > Pleurodeles waltl. Next base: position 300,201,811 of record NC_090436.1, read on the forward strand.
AGACCCCAGGTTGGAGGGCCAGTGGCAGGTTAACAGCCCTGCACTGGTGGAGGAATGGTACAGGGCGACTTCTGTAAGCCCCCTGGCCATGTTGGACTCTGGGGGTACCGCTCCAGGAGGGAGGGTACAAAGCCCCAGAGGGGAGGACCAGGTTCAGGCTGTCATCCCTGACCTGGTGGAAGGGAGAGTGGTTAAAGGGTGCCCAGCACCTGGGGCTACCGCCCCCCACTCTCCACAGCCACAGTGGTTGGAGAGCTTTGAGAGGCCTGGGGCCTGGCTCTCATCCCTGGCAGCTGTCAGTAATCACTGTGGCTTGCTGTCCGGGTGGACAGAGTTATCCCTGGGGAGGGGACAAGTGTCACACCCCAGGGGTAGAGTGGGCAACACCACTATGTTGGTCATGGGGGTACTATCCTGCTCCTGGGATACATCTGTGAGCAAAGTAAGGTTAGGTGCTGCACAGATGGGATCCGCAGGAAAGGAGAAAGGTTCCCCATGGATGGGCTTAGTGGGCCCTGAGAGTATGGACAGAGGGATCCAATTGGAGTCAGGAAGGCGAAGAACTGGAGCATGCCCCTGCTGTTGTGGGCCTGGGTCCTTGTTCTGTCGCCTCAAACAGGGAAGTACATCAGGATAGTGATTGTTCTCCCCTGGCTTTAGGCTGGTGGGGGGTCATGTTGGACCTGGCTTTTTGACAGGGACATCCCCAAACTTTTTGCCTCCTTCCTCCTATTTTTTCTGACCTGCTGTTGTTGGCTTTTGACCTCTGAGCACTTTACCACTGCTAACCAGTGCTAAAGTGCATATGCTCTCTGTGTAAATTGTACTATTGATTGGTTTATCCATGATTGACTATTTAATCTACCTGTAAGTCCCTATTAGAGTGCACTACATGTGCCTAGGGCCTGTAGGTTAAATGCTACTAGTGGGCCTGCAGCACTGGTTGTGCCACCCACCTCAGTAGCCCCTTAACCTTGTCTCAGGCCTGCCATTGCAAGGCCTGTGTGTGCAGTTTCACTGCCACTTCGACTTGGCATTTAAAAGTACTTGCCAAGCCTAGAACTCCCCTTTTTCTACATATAAGTCATCCCTAATGTGTGCCCTAGGTATCCCCTAGAGCAGGGTGCTGTGTAGGTAAAAGGCAGGACATGTACCTGTGTAGTTATGTGTCCTGGTAGTGTAAAACTCCTAAATTCGTTTTTACACTACTGTGAGGCCTGCTCCCTTCATAGGCTAACATTGGGGCTGCCCTCATACACTGTTGAAGCGGCAGCTGCTGATCTGAAAGGGGCAGGAAGGTCATATTTAGTATGGCCAGAATGGTAATACAAAATCCTGCTGACTGGTGAAGTCGGATTTAATATTACTATTCTAGAAATGCCACTTTTAGAAAGTGAGCATTTCTTTGCACTAAAATCTTGTTGTGCCCTTCAATCCACGTCTGGCTAGGTTTAGTTGACAGCTCCTTGTGCATTCACTCAGACACACCCCAAACACAGGGTACTCAGCCTCACTTGCATACATCTGCATTTTGAATGGGTCTTCCTGGGCTGGGAGGGTGGAGGGCCTGCCCTCACACAAAGGACTGCCACACCCCCTACTGGGACTCTGGCAGACAGGATTGAGCTGAAAGGGAACTGGGTGCATTTCTTAGAGACTCTTTGAAGTCACCCCCACTTCAAAGGCACAACTTAGTATAAAACAGGGCCTCTGCCCTACCTCATCAGACACTTGCTGGAGAAGAAACCGGAACCAGAAACTACATCCTGCCAAGAAGAACTGCCTGGCTGCTCAAAGGACTCACCTGTCTGCTTTCTCCAAAGGACTGCTGTCTTGCTGTTGCCCTGCTGCCTTGCTGAACTCTTGTCTGGCTGTGAAAGTGCTCTCCAAGGGCTTGGATAGAGCTTGCCTCCTGTTCCTTGAAGTCTCAGGACCAAAAAGACTTCTGCCTTTCACGTGGACACTCCGTGCGCCGAAAATTTCGACGCACAGCTTATTTCGCGGCGAGAAAAATGCCGCACACCGACGCTGATCAACGCGACGCCCTCGGGACGATCGAGACTTCGACGCACAACCTCGCAAGGACAAAGCCGCCCGACTTCCAAGGAGAAATCGACGCGACGCCTACCGTGAGTGCGAAACTTTGACGCACGGCCTCGCAAGGACAACGCCGCCCGACTTCCAAGGAGAAATCGACGCGACGCCTGCCGTGAGACCAAAATTTCGACGCACGGCCTCGCAAGGACAACGCCGCCCGACTTCCAAGGAGAAATCGACGCGACGCCTACCGTGAGATCGAAACTTCGACGCGCAGCCCCGCAGAACGACGCGCAGCCGGAAAATAAGCAGGAGAATCCACGCACAGACCCGGGACATCTGGTAATCCCCGCGATCCACAAAAAGAGACTGTCTGCGCGCCGGAAAACGACGCCCGACTTCCCCGCGTGGAAAAGAACGACGTAAGTCTGTGTATGCTGAGGAGAAATCGACGCACACACCCCTTTTTCCACGCATCTCTTCTCCTGTGGCCCTCTGAGGAGATTTCCCACCAGAAACCAGGTACTCTGTGCTTGAAAGACACTTTATTGCTTTTTAAAAGACTTAAAGACACTTAATATCACTTTTCAGTGATATCTTTACAAATTCGTATTGCAACTTTGATCGTTTTGACCTACAAGTACCCAGATAAATATTCTATATTTTTCTAAACACTGTGTGGTGTATTTTTGTGGTGTTATACTATGGTGTTGTATGATTTATTGCACAAATGCTTTACACATTGCCTTCTAAGTTAAGCCTGACTGCTCGTGCCAAGCTACCGGAGGGTGAGCACAGGCTGATTTTGGATTGTGTGTGACTTACCCTGACTAGAGTGAGGGTTCTTGCTTGGACAGAGGGCAACCTAACTGCCAACCAAAAACCCCATTTCTAACAGGCGCAAACGGAGTATAAATACGGGCCAGTGTTCATAAGAAGCACGCCCCACCCCCTTTACCTTGGTACAAGGTTAGGTCTTCAATCTCCAGATAAGAGGATGCAGAGACACAAAGGCTCAGGTCGGCGATGAACAGGCATTCAGCATGGATGTAAAATCCTGGCTGGAACCCCCTCTAATGCTCTTTGTCCTACAAGATGTTTGTATAGGAGGCATGTTTATGTTCTTGTACAGAAGCCTAAGAGGGTATGTACCTAAGCGCTGGACTGTTTACATAGTCTTGTGGCGGCAATGCAAAATATTATCCTGTGTGGCTCGCACTTTGTTCTTATGAACCCGAGGAAAAAGCACATGATGCAAAGTATCTTATCCATAACACTGATAGAAGTGTCACTCTCGCAGAATAGTAACTGATTTTGAAAATAAAACAGTGTCACTAAAATAAGCCAAACTAAAATGAATAAAAATGAATAAATGAATACAGATCATATTATCTGTGTAAAAGGGCAAGGCACAGGCTGCAAGCATAAGTTAAGCCGTCACTGTGCCCAGGAAGGGAACTACGTATGGACTCACAACATGGCTTTGTCAGGTAAGTGCACCATTTTGGAGCAAACCAAGGTTTAGCAGTCTTTGAAAAAATTGGTTTACGTCGAAATACGGTTGTGGCTGCATGGAAATTCCCATCCTCTATCCATGTGATATCTACATAACGTAAAATATCACAAGGCTCTGCTACGCTCTACATTGCATTACTTTTTATTTTCTAAATCACACGCAGCCACAGAACGTGGCTTGATGTGGTTTAGTAATCCAGGGGTTAGGTGCACCTTCCTGTACAAACATAATTCCTTAATCACTCCCTTAACCAGTCCCTTAATCCCTTAAACAATCCCTGCAGAATGCAGCACACATTGAAAGAGGGAAAAAAGAGGCAAAATAAAGATATTCATCCTAGTTACCCATCACTTGGGGAGGCGTAGCAGTTTTGGCACATTGCCAGGTCTGCCACTTATGGTAAATCTGGTAATGTCTCAAAATCGATGGGTGTTGCGTGGAAATACCCATGCACCACTCATGGAATGCCTTCCTGGGTATGAGTAACGCAATGTAGCAGTTTGCACTGCATTGTGTTACTCCAGACTTATCAAGCCTCTCAGGGATAGGCAAAGGGGCCTTGCGTGGTTTGATGAATCACATTTAGCGATTGTATCGCACTTGAACCCTGTAGCATGGTGCAAGTGCGACACAACTCCTACATAAATATGTCCCATAGTGTGCAATGCACAGAGGTCCACTTTACACAAGAATTGAAAAGCAGCTATCACAGCAATAAATGAACACCAGGTTGTAAACTAAAGTACCAAGGCCCATATTTATATTTTTTGATGCAAATCAGAGCTAGCGCAGATTTGCGTCACAAAATTTAGCGCCGGCTAATGCCACTCGAACGTGCCAGCCATGCACCTTATTTATGGAATGACTTTACCCGGAGCTGCGGCCTGGTTAGCGTCAAAATAAATTACGGTAACCGGGCAGCGGAGGCGAAGGGAAGACTAGGTGTTGTGCGCCAAAGAGTGGTGCAAGTCAGGTTAGAGTAAAACATATTGGCTCTAACCTGACTAGTGCCGTTTTTTGACGCACAACCCCCATGGAAATTACTCCTGTCTTAGCAAAGACAGGAGTCATGCCCCCCTGCCCAGTGGCCATGCCCAGCGGACTTCTTTCCCCTGGGCATGGTCATTGGGCACTGTGGCATGTACGGGGGCCCAACTTAGGCCCTCCTATGCCACTTTAAAAAAAAAATGATACTTACCTGCACTTACCTGCACTCACCATGGATGTGTCCTCCCATCCATTGGTGTCCTCCAGGGGTGGGCGAGGGTGGCAGAGGGTCCCCCTGGGTGCAGGGAAGGGCATCTGTGGACTGCTTCCATGGTCTACCACAATGGAAATGAGCCCACAGGTCCTTTAACGCCTGCCCTGACCCAGGCGTTTAAAAACAGCGCAAATCCGGCTGGGGGCCATGTATTAAGGCCCGCCTCCTCCTGTGCGTCATTTTGATGCCGGAGGATAAATAAGGTGCACGTACCTTAGAGTAATTTTTTGCACAGAAACGCCTACCTTGCATGTCCTTAGTGCAAGGTCGTTTTTCACATACAAAAACTGACTCAAACTCAATAATTTTGGCGCTAGTCGGGTCTAGCGCCAAAGTATAAATATGGAGTTAAGTTTCCATCGGATTTGCGCCAAAATAAATGACAAAAATACGATGCAAACAGAGTATAAATATGGGCCTCAGCATAGCAACAAAAAGGCACATTTGTGTTATATACCATTAACATACAATGAGGTATCACAGCACTAAATTGTAATTAAAGCACAATGCTTATACTTTCTTTTATTTTAATGCACATTTTTCAACTTTAAAAATGTTTTTTATTAGACTTTTTTCTGTTTTATTGTATATTGTAAAGCATATGTGACAGGGCTCACAGACCCAAAAGCCTATTGTTCTACTGTTTTCAAAATAGCACTGAGTTCATACAGATACATTTTAATTTCCGCACGTTAGACCTGTCAGCATTAGGGTGGTCTTCGCCCAAACGTTTTGACTGGTTGCCTCCAATTTTGCTGAATTTGTTTCTGTTTGCAATAGGACTAACAGCTTGTGGTACTTCACCCGTGTTCACCCAGCACTGGCAACAGGATCCAGGGATCTCTAGTATCGATATATGATACTGCACCTCAATACACAGGGATCTCTAGTAATGAGCTCTGATACTGCAGCTCGTATGACCCAGGTTTTTCTGCTTCTAGCATTAGAGCTTAGCTCATACAAGCTGCACTATCAAAGCTCGTTATTAAAGATCCCTGGACTCACTTTTATTTCCCTTTCATAAGCATCAGTTTTAAAAAACTGAGGAACACATGTGACGAACCAGAAACAGGGGTTTGAGAAGCTTATTGGAAAACCATGCCAACTCTTATTGTTGGGCCCTCCTGGCACATCACAATCTACACAAAAGAAATCAAGAAGATGCCAGGCACACGGACTTCAAGGAGAGACAATAGTTAGCCACCAAAGATTCCTCCAGCATTGTTCTATTTACCCACCAATTACCTCCAAGATAGAAATGTTTCAGAATGAGAAAATGATGTCCTTCTGACCTGATTCTAAATGAAATAAACTGGAAAAAAGCCATGACACCACACGTCACACAGAAAACACTGTTATATGTCTTTTGCTGCTACAGCACCCTCCCCTCCCCCCCAACACCTTAATAAATCATTTCCTGTTCAAAGCAGAACATCTTATCTCAGTACCTAGACAATGATTTTGGGCTTAACAGTAGATAATGACAGAAGCAGCCCCCAGTATTATAGGCATTCTCAGTAAAATCAATTCTTTCTCAGTAGAGGCCAGAAGATGTATGTCAGATGTAAGTGGAGGCCATCATGCATACATAAGTCTGCAAACAACACTGGGTGAGGTATGGTGCACTACCACATGCCCTACCTAGAGATCTCTCTCTGGAAAGCTAGGCTCTGGTCCTGGGAGAACCATGATGCACTATCACAGGCTGTCAATAGAGGTTCCTAGAAAAGAAAATACAGCCCTGCATAAACTATGGCGCACTACCACTGGCCGTCACTAGGGGTCCCTTTAGAGCCAGGCTCAAGTGCTGAGCGCACTATGGTGCACTACCACCGCTGGTTACTAGAGGTCACTGGAGAGCGAGGCTCAAGTACCGGGCGCACTATAGTGCACTACCACCGCTGCCTACTAGGGGTCCCTGGAGAGCCAGGCTCCAGCTCTGTGAGTCGGCGAGTGAAGGACCACAGCCTGTTCCTAGAAGAGATCTCCGTACACGGAGGTCACGGCGGTAGGTGCTCATCTCAGTACTCACTAATTGTAGCCCTACATTAAGCTTAACTTTAACGACTAAACTTTTATTCATTTTCACGTTACAAGAGCAAAGATTATGTTAAAGAACTGATGAGCACACTACTCTGTTTTGAGACAGGGTTCGGATATTCAAAGAAACAAAAAAAACACGTCGGATCTTTGTGCCTTGCTGGCGCAATTTAAATTAGACAAGAGATCGATGACAGTCACTAGGAAATCAGGGAGAGCTAAGGGTTAACTTGAGACTTCAGATGAGGTTAAATAATTCTTCCATTTGCCCAACAAGTTTGGACTTCCTCCTCAAAGATAATGAAAAAATAAACGACGCTAAACAGGATAAACTGCGGAGATTCCACGTGGTACATGAGCAGCATCCAGAAAACCAATACCAGAAGAGTTTTCCTATGACTCCGTGTCACAAGGACACCGCATCCACTAACAGGCTCTCATTCTGGGCCTTGTAGTCCAAGTGTACTCATAGGACTATCATTCTCGAAAGCAGTGATTTGTAGTTAGAATTGTAGTGTCCTTGTGACAAAGTCATTAGTGGGGGGCATATTTATTATTTCACACAGCGCAGAGCACTGCGTTGAGTGCAGTGCTTATTTTGTAAATAAAAATGTGCCGGTGCCCAAAGCCCTCCTCTTAAACACGCGGCTGCCGTAATTAAATAGGCAAACACGGAATACTAAGGCAGTGTAATCCTGAAGCCTCCTGGGGCCTCCTTAACCCATTTAAAGCCACTCCCTGCCCCTACAGTTCACTCTTGCAGTTTTCTGCTTTCTCTCTTTGTGACGCCTTTTCACTTTTACCTTCCTCTTTCTTTCTCATAAGTGTCTTTTACTCGCAATAAATGCTTGAGGCAGAAAAATAAGTGCTGGTGCTCCACACCGGAAACATCAAGCACACATTAAGCACTAGTTGAGTGAAAAGGAGAGATCAGAAATACTCCATATTTACAAAGATATGGAGCATTTCTGCTTTCATTTTGTGCTGCCCCAAGTACCCTTCCACTACAGTGCAAGGATGGCTGTGTTGCCTGAAGCATATTTCTCTTTCAAAGTGTGCTGCAGAATTCAACACACATGGAGAGAGGGAGTCACAAGTAGAAATAAGGATATTTCTTCTCGTTATGGCTTCCATAATGACTCTCGTTTAGCAACAAGACTACTGATTTGGGGCGACAGCACCTCTGATTGTAGGCGACTGAATCCCCCACCAGTTGGAAGCTGTTGGCCTAACCTTAGTAGCTCTCTAGCAGCATCTCACCTAAACGGTGAAGGTGGTTTGTGGCAGCCTAGTGAATGGAAAACTGAAAATCCCTCAGGGAAATCATGGTGAACAAGCTTTACCCTTTCCTCTCCACACGCAACTCTCTTACACACATGGGCAAGGAAAGAGATGCATGACAGTTTCAATACATTTATTGAAAAGACTGCAATCTAAAACAAAACACATGAGCTGCAATGATAAGGATAGTGAGGAATAGCAAAACCATAACAGTGAGAATAAGATGTGTGAATATGAACAACCTCAACATGTTGCAATGATATAGAAATGCAATTCCTACGTAAAAGACTACTTTCCAACCCCTAAGCGAGAGCATGGTGATGTCAGCCACATCTGTCCACACAGTGTTCATAAGAAGCACGCCCCACCCCCGTTACCTTGGTACAAGGTTAGGTCTTCAATCTCCAGATAAGAGGATGCAGAGACACAAAGGCTCAGGTCGGCGACGAACAGGCATTCAGCATGGATGTAAAATCCTGGCTGGAACCCCCTCTAATGCTCTTTGTCCTACAAGATGTTTGTATAGGAGGCATGTTTATGTTCTTGTACAGAAGCCTAAGAGGGTATGTACCTAAGCGCTGGACTGTTTACATAGTCTTGTGGCGGCAATGCAAAATATTATCCTGTGTGGCTCGCACTTTGTTCTTATGAACCCGAGGAAAAAGCACATGATGCAAAGTATCTTATCCATAACACTGATAGAAGTGTCACTCTCGCAGAATAGTAACTGATTTTGAAAATAAAACAGTGTCACTAAAATAAGCCAAACTAAAATGAATAAAAATGAATAAATGAATACAGATCATATTATCTGTGTAAAAGGGCAAGGCACAGGCTGCAAGCCTAAGTTAAGCCGTCACTGTGCCCAGGAAGGGAACTACGTATGGACTCACAACATGGCTTTGTCAGGTAAGTGCACCATTTTGGAGCAAACCAAGGTTTAGCAGTCTTTGAAAAAATTGGTTTACGTCGAAATACGGTTGTGGCTGCATGGAAATTGAAGAACCGGGAGAGGCAGGCTCACCTCTCCCAGTGGTGGAGGGGACACCCTAGGCCTTCAGGGTCTCTTACCAGCAAACAACACAACAGGCGGAGTCACGACTGATGAGGAAGAGAAAAGTTTTATTAGTAAAACAGATAATAGCTCGAGCTGAGCACAGTGTCCCAGGACAGTCTGAATGACTTTCCTACGGAAGCTGGCTGCTTCATTCTGCAGCGTACAATCTTATATAGTTAAGCTGCCCCCCTTCAGCCAGGAAGCCACCCCTCCATATCTGGCGAACACAAAAGCTTCAAACAGTTCTCCTTTTAACCCGAGAGCATCCTGCTGACGTACATACATTTGATTAGTCTTTCCTGCTTGTACTCCCACTGTCTCGGGAGTATCCTGCTAATACACGGCAAAGTGACAGTTCATTTGTCAAATGTCAGTCTTATCACAGTTGGTTTGATAATTTACGAGGATATCCCTTGCAGGAGGCCCCTGGAATGCGGTGGGAAGAGGTACAGTTCTGTTCGTGCACAATGATAAGAAGGATACAGCTGTGGCTCGGTATCCTGAAAGTCAGCTTGGTTAGATAAGTGGAGAGGCCCAGAGAAGGAAATGGTTTTAGACAAAAACTGAGTTCACAGGGAAGTCAACTTACACAGTTTAAATGAAGAGTCAGCTTTGTCGAGCACATGGCAATATTAATGGAATACGCAAAAATAAAGTCTGAGGCAAATACATCTCGGATTATTATTTAACAATCCCTCCTTTTGCCATTGCGAGGCAAATTTCTGTTCAGATCACTTCTATCTTTAGAAGCTCATCAATTTGTTGTTGGAGCATTAGTCGCTCAGTATGCTCTTTGATATTGGTGGGTTTGTGTGTTAACATCGAAGCACAGACCCCACACAATGCAGGACCACATTGTACGCATAGACAGCATGTGAAGAATGTGGCAGCTATGATAGCCAGGAATATCAAAACCTTCCAACCCCAGGAGACCAACACCTGCCACAGACCTGAAGTCCAAGACCAAGGCGTACCGTTGTCCTCATGTATAACCAATGATATTTTATGTAATCTTGAAATGGCTGCAAATACTGAGGGTGAATTATCTGGTATGTAAACGCAGCAGCTGGCCCCTATGATGCGACAAGCTCCACCCCTATCTGCTAGTATGACGTCAAGCACCATTCTGTTCTGAAGAGCTACCATCCTGGTAGCTTGGAGTTCTGCGGTGTTATTGGCAAGTGCTCCAGCTGTTTCATTTATCGTAGCCTCCAAGACTCGCGTTAGTCGTCGTATTTGCAGACTGTTCACCGAGGGCCCCCAAAAGGGTAGCAGTCCTTTTGTTATATCCATGAACAGCTGTGCGGAAGTGTCTGTTTGGTCTACAGTATCTCTTCTTTGTCGATGATACGTAGGTGGCTTGTTGAACGTTGGTGGGAGAAGGAAGGCAATATAGCAAATGCCGCTCCAACCAGGTGGCAGCCAGGTGTAGGCCTTACTCCCACATACAAAGTATAGTCCTGTAGGTGCATTGAGGTAAGGGGTGGAGGTGTTGTACGTGATGGTCGCATTACAGACACTAACTCCGACAGGTATGCGTCCTTGTCCGCAGATACAGAGTGGGGCCTGCCGAGGTCTGATAGATATTGTTTTTGGTTTCATGGAGACCGGACCAAATGTATATTCCATGAGTGGATAGCGGGGCAAGGTCATGATCCTACGCATTGTTGGAGAATCCGTACAATTGCACGCGATGTGTATCTTGGCTTGAAACTGAAGGATAAAGTCTTCAAAGAGTGTGTTGTTCGTTATGATACCGGGTCGTCTCACAGGCCTAGAACCGGGTAGAGGGGTCTGTATTGAAACATTGGACATTAAGGAACAAGTGTAGGCAGCCGTTACAGGAAAGACTGGAAACTGAAATGCATGAGCAGCCGTATGAGGAAAATGACCACAAACCCAACAGTCTGTCAAGTTTGTAACAAGTTGATGTTGATGTAGTATCTGGATGAACGTATTATTGTCATATTCTTGTCTCCTGGCATGTATCTCAGGTGGTAGAGATACATGTGTATGCATGGGCGCAGACGTTGGTGTAGGAGGCTGTCTTTTCTCTGTAGCAGTGTGGATGGTCCAGCCAATGCACGCTAATATGACAAGAAGCACTACAATTATCGCCAGACACGTTGTACGTGGACCAAACAATTTTTTTAAATGTTTAATTTTTCTCAGTTTCTGTCTCTGTACGCTCTTCTCGTAATCTGAATACATAGTCCTTTTTCTTTCTCAAGTCTGCTCTTCTCACTGGCAGTGATCAATATCAAATTTAGTTATTCAGTACCTGCGTGCCACCCAGCCTCCCCTAGGTGCTGCCCGTGACTGGTGGTTGCTCCACCGGTGGGTGATTCCAGCAGTCCTATTGACACTCTCTGGTCCGCCACACCGGACAAAATCACGGCCCTGCAGCGAATGTTTGGCTGGATGCAACAGGTAAACGATGAATCATCTATTCAATGTTGGTGACGTTTGCGGAGGTCATATCTCGCAGAACCAGGCTCAGTCTGATCCGGAAACAAGGGAACAACTGGAACACCTTCAGGTGTTGCCCCCCGAAGGACCGAATCACTCTCCTCCTGGGTGGCTGTCCACTCTATCTGCGCGTCACTGAAAGGAACAAAAGTGGGTACTTTCTCGCATTCGTCGTCACCTTGACCCTCTTTCACCCACTGATCGTATGGTAAGGGCAAAGGTACCCTTTTGCAGTGTGAAGCGTGGATCCAATTCTTTGCTCCCTCGACTTTCACAGCAGTCCTGGTAGCAAGGAGTACTTGGCGGGGGCCTTTCCACCGGGGCTCGAGACTCTTTTTGCGCTGGAAATTCTTGGTGAGGACCCAGTCACCAGGCTCGATACAGTGGCCTGGAGTAAGAGGTAATGGTGGCAGAATATCCTTCACCTGCTGATGAATGAGACGTAAAGAGTTAGTGAGTTCATTGAGGTAATCCATCAATACAGGGTATGGTAAATCTGAGTATTTCTTTGGCCTTGGAACTCCCCACACATTAGCCAGTCTCCCCATGACCACTTCATATGGCGAGAGACCTGACTTGGAATGTGGTGTAGCCCGAAGTGACAACAGGGCCAGGGGGAGAGCATCAGGCCACGATATGCCTTTGTCAGCACATATTTTGGACAACTTCAATTTGAGTGAACCATTATATTTCTCAACTAGTCCTGCAGCTTGTGGATGGTTGGCAGCATGGAATTTCTGTCTAATTCCCAATCCTTCACACACCTTTTTCATCACCTGACCTGTAAAATGGCTGCCATTGTCTGACCATGCAATTCGAGGCATTCCAAACCGGGGAAAGAACTCTTTCAAGAGTACCTTAGCAGTTGTGAGGGCTGTGTTGTCCCTTGTAGGATAGGCTTCTACCCATTTGCTAAACATGCAGACGACCACCAATACATACTTCAAATTGTTACATCTTTCCATTTCGATGTAATCCATCTGTATAGCTTCAAATGGATAATCAGGGGGCGCGAAATGGCCGGGAGGTACTTTAATGCCCTTGCCAGGATTGTGTTGCATGCAAATCATACAGTGTTTAACCAACTTCTCAGCTGCCTTTGGAATATTTTTGTTGTACCAGACAGGGGCAAGAAGTTTGCATATCCCTGCTGGACTGATGTGTGCTGGACCATGAGCCATTGTCACTACAGGAAGGACATACCCATCAGGAAGCATCCATCTCTGGGCTTCTGACAAGTCTGTCCAACACCCTGTTTCTTCATTAAACCTCGCGTGTGTCTCCTTCCATGATGCCAATTCAACTTCCGTCGCTTCTGCCTGTATGCTTTTCACACTCTCTACCGTGTCCTCAAACATCCCGTTATCTGGGACCCATCTGGCTGGTCCCGCTACATACATCTTGTTTTTCGTCTGACGTGCTGTTTCCTTCGCTACCTGATCTGCAAAGGCGTTCCCTTTCCCTACGTGATCAGTGATCTTTCTGTGTGCGCTGCATTTCACAATGGCCATGGTCCGTGGCAGGGCTAGAACGGAGAGCAGTCTGTGTATTAACCCCCCATGTTGTATGTGGGTGCCGTGTGATGTGAGAAAGCCTCTTTCCGCCCACAATCTGCCAAAATTGTGTGCCACTCCAAACGCGTATTGACTGTCAGTGTAGATATTGACATCTAAATCTGTGCTTATTTCACAGGCTCTAATCAGTGCCACTAACTCAGCCGCTTGTGCTGAATTATGTGGTATCCGACGTGCTTCAACTACTGCCGTTAGTGTTGTGATAGCATATGCAGCTGATGTGGTGCCATCAGGTAATTTGAGACATGAACCATCAATGTACAAGGTGCCTTGGGGGTTACTTAGAGGCGTGTCTTGCAGATCTACCCTTCCTTTCGTTTCCTCCTCTGTCCTGATAATGCAGTCATGTATATCAGTATGTGTATCTTCAGAGCTTTCAGTCAGGGGTAATAACGTTGCGGGATTCAAGTTAGTGCATCTTTTTATGGTGATGTGACTGGCAAGAAGTGTTAACTCATAACTGGTCAGGCGGGCATTTGTAAGGTGTTGTGTCTTAGTTTTGTTAAGTAGGGCATCAACGGCATGTGGGACCAACAATAATAATGAAGTATCCATAACTATTCCAGCTGATTGGCGCACTGCTACTGCGGCTGCAGCTACAGCCCGTAGGCAGCTTGGAAGAGCCCTGGCAACAGGATCCAGAAGGGCTGAAAAATAAGCACATGGTCGCTGTTTGCCACCATGTTCTTGTGTCAGGACTGAGAGAGAGCAACCGTTATGTTCACTTACAAACAATGTAAAGGGCTTATGATAGTCAGGCGTGCCTAACACAGGGGCTGAACAGAGAGCGTCCTTCAAATCTTCAAAGCTGGACTGGCATTCAGTATTCCAGACAACGGTGTCCGGGCAGTCTTTGTGGGTGAGTGCTAAGAAAGGCTTGATAAGGAGAGAAAAATTAGGTATCCATTGGCGGCAAAAAGATGTGATGCCAATGAATCCCCTGACCTCCCTCTGTGTTGTGGGGACAGGTATATTGCGTATGGCTTTTACCCAGGCCGGGGTAAGTGTACGTCCCTCCTTCGACAGCAGGTGACCAAGATAGGTAACCTGCTGTTGACAATACTGTAATTTAGTGAGGGATACTTTGTGATGGTGTTGGGATAGATGAGTGAGAAGTGCAACTGTGTCTTTTTTGCAATTTTCTTGGGAGTCAGAAGCAATAAGGAGATCATCAACATATTGTACCAGGGCGGAACCAGCGGGGAATTGAAAGGAATCCAACTGTCCCTTGAGCACCTGGCTAAAAACACTGGGTGATTCCGTGTACCCCTGAGGTGCGCAACAGAACCGGAAACTGCGACCGCCCAGGGAGAATCCAAAAATGTGTCTGCTGTCCGGGTGAATGGGTATGCTAAAGAATGCATTCTTGAGATCAATTACAGAGAACCAGGTAGCAGTGGAGGGTATCATTGTTAGGAGGGTGGTAATGTCGGGTACAACAGGGAATTGAGGCTCCACTACTTTATTAACTGCTCGAAGGTCAAGCACAAAGCGTAGGCCGGGCTGATGGGAAGAATCAGCTGACTTTTTGAGTACTGGGAGTATGGGGCTGTTACATGTATTACCTCTGGTCTCTTCAACAACCCCTTTATCAATCAGCTGCAATATAATGTCCTTGAGGGCCTGTTCAGTGTGATGTGGTAACTTGTACTGTGGCAGACGGGAAAGTAGTGCATGCTCTTTTAACTTGATGGAGAAAGGGGGGATATCAAGGCAGCCCACATCTTCATTGTTTGAAGCCCAAAGTGTAGCGGGGAGCATCTCTAGCTCAGGCGGGAGTGGTAACGCTATGAACTGGGTGGGTGTCACGTGAGGACCCATGGTGACGTACACGCCATCAGGGGAACAATATATAGTGGCGTGTAATCTTTTCAGTAAATCGAGACCTAGCAAATTTTCACTACAACCAGAGGTAAGTATTAGAGAAGAATCAACAGTGTAGGGACCAATTGTGAGTTCCAGTGGCTTGGATACGGGGTTAATCACTGGGACGCCTGAGAATCCTACAGACACGTTAGTATTGCTGGACAAAGGGACCCCAGGGACCGCATCCTTCATAACAGAACTCTTAGTGGCTCCAGTGTCAATTAAAAAATTCTTAGAAGTACCATCTAGTTGTACTTCTACATGTGGCCCATTCTGTTTAACTGGGATTGGGACGGGTCCTATCCTCCCTTGTCCTAAGCTGTCCTAGCAGGAATAGAAGCCCTGACCTTCTTCCGGATCATAATTATCATTATAATACTGGCGTTGGGCAGAACTATTGTCAAAGTAATTTTCAGCGGCTGCTATATTTTGCTGTTGATGGGCTCTATTAGGTCCCTGCTGTGGGGGACCTCCCCATCCTCTACCTCGGGGTGCTCCACGGGGCGCTCCTCTACCTCTTGTCTGGGGCGCAAACCCGTTTTTATTTGGGCAATAATTTTTCCAATGACCTTCCTCTTTACAATAGGCACACTGATTGTAGCTCAGGGAATAGCGGGGCTGATAACTGTTGGGACCATTATTTTGGTACTGAGGTCCACGGGGAATTGGCCTATTCTGGGGGTACGCCTGCTGTACTAGAATTTTAGTTTTTAACTCTTTTGTTTGTTTGTCTTTTCTGTCCTTCTCTTCATGAACCCTATTCTCGTAATATTGGGCCATATTAAGTATCTCAATGGGAGTGCTTGTCGACCAGGTACTCTCAGTCAACCGAATTTTTGAGGCCACCTCAGGTGATATGCAATTTACAAATTTATCTACAAACAGCCGCATACCACCTTCGGTAGAGGTGTCTTGTCCACTAAAGTCAGTGTATGCCCTTTCAAACCGAGAGAAAAAGTCAGCAATGTGTTCGTCTTTCTTTTGTTTACATGTATCTATTCTATCCCAGTCTACTAATCGCGGGGGCAAGGACTTCTGTATAAGCGTAAGAAGTCTGTCAGGGAGAGCTACTATTAGGGCTCCCGGCTTGTCACCAGGCTTCCTGTCTTTGTCCTCGTGGTCCAGTTGATCCCAGGTACCGCCTAGCTCAACAGGATAGTCTTTCTGTATGATAGTCTTCCAGATATCCTGTGGTACAAGGGTACCAAACAACATTTTAATGTCCATGAGAGTCAATATTTGGGGACTTATTATTTGGGAAAATTCTTTATAGAAGCCGGCAGGATTCTTGCGTGGGTCAGGCAAGTGGGCTTTTAGCGCTAGGACCTCTGTTCTATCCCATTGCTGGTACACAAATTGTTGTTTCCAGTGAGCGGGCACTACCGCGGCACCCTCTCCTGTGGCTGGAACGTAGCTGGGTGGGACTTCCCTTAAGGGGTGCTGTGTTGTGTGAGTGGAAGGAATACGTGAAGGACTGGCTGAACCTGTTTCTTTATCCCTCTTGTGGTGATAGTTCTTCCTATAACTTAACAGCTGACGGAGGTAGTCCTTAAGGTCCTTTCCCTGATGATAGCCTGTGGCTACCTCCTGTTTTATTCTGAGTACCTGCAAGGGGGGGTTGCTATCTAAATTTTCGTCCCATTTTTCCATTAGTATCTCACACATACGTTGTATCATGTCTGCCTGTTGTACTGCTTGGAACTGAGCAAAATTCTGCCAAATAGTCTCCAGGCTTGGCTGTGTTAAGATATATTTATGCAACATTGTGTTAATTTTCCTTTCTTCTATCAGTTTATTGCGTCGTGGACGTCCTGGGGGAGGTGATATTGTGAGGCCATCATCGTCTGAGCTCTCGTCTTTTATTTGTAGCAAGGGGGCTGAAGTGCTTGGGGGGTCTGACCTGGGGGTCACTGGAGCTGATGCTGGGGGTCTCTGGTGTTCAGATTGTGGTGGTTGGGCAAATGTTACTGCATTCACTGGTGAACCTAATGGCTGGGGCATCTGAGCAATTGGGGGTAAAGCTGGATATATTGTCGGGGTATAAACAGGGGGGCAGTCTAGGACATCTTGCATGAGAGGATCCTTTTCGGAGTCTCTTTTCTTTTTTTCAGGTGTTTGTTGAACCACATATATCCTGTCTGTATCTAACTGGTGTCTTCTATCTATCTGGGCCCATCCCTGCTCTGCATTCTGCCGGTCATATTCTTGGGCTTTCTCAGCATCTGATTTTGCATTATGTCTCTTAGCATCCTTTGCTGCTTTAATTCGTTTTTGTCTACCCTCTTTCTGCCATAACCTGAGTGAATCAAACATACCAGGCCTACTTTTGGTTGCAAATAATCTTTCTTCTAAAAAATCAATTTTCAGTTCATCAAAAGTCCCATGCAGTGGCCACTGTAATTCAGCACTATGCCTAGTCTTTTTACGCCATATGTCAGTCCATATTATACTTCCCACCCCGTGTTTTACATACATTTCATGGCAAGGAGTTCCAATTGGAGGAGCCGGACAAGACTCCTCCAAGCGGGAGTCCGCTTGACAACAAAAACAGCACCATTTCCTTAATTTACTGAATGCCGGCATTATTTTAAACAGACAGTTGTAACTTAGTATCAGTGGATGGAAAACAGAAACAACGGAAGCAAATATGCAATCTATATATTATGACAGTTAATTATTTTACAAAACATCCACTGACTTCGGTCTTTGCAAAGATCGAATAACACCTACCAGACAGACACAGAAAAGACAGGGGTTAACCCTGTCCTTACCTTACTCTTGTCTTCCTCCTCAGTCAGGACTCCGAACTCAGGGCCAGCTATGTCAGGAACTCCAGTCAGGGCAGAGCCGCCGGCGCCCGTTGAGACAAAGAGGGGGGAGCACCGCTGGAGTACCGCAGGTCCACGAGGAAAAAGATACTTCCCAAATCAGTTGTGGGGCGCCCCCTTTGGTAGTCCTGCAGTGAACCTCCTCCTCCTTCCGAGCAGACGGCGGGTGCCACTGATGGAGTCCCTGTTCGGGCGCCAACGGAAGAACCGGGAGAGGCAGGCTCACCTCTCCCAGCGGTGGAGGGGACACCCTAGGCCTTCAGGGTCTCTTACCAGCAAAGAACACAACAGGCGGAGTCACGACTGATGAGGAAGAGAAAAGTTTTATTAGTAAAACAGATAATAGCTCGAGCTGAGCACAGTGTCCCAGGACAGTCTGAATGACTTTCCTACGGAGGCTGGCTGCTTCATTCTGCAGCGTACAATCTTATATAGTTAAGCTGCCCCCCTTCAGCCGGGAAGCCACCCCTCCATATCTGGCGAACACAAAAGCTTCAAACAGTTCTCCTTTTAACCCGAGAGCATCCTGCTGACGTACATACATTTGATTAGTCTTTCCTGCTTGTACTCCCACTGTCTCGGGAGTATCCTGCTAATACACGGCAAAGTGACAGTTCATTTGTCAAATGTCAGTCTTATCACAGTTGGTTTGATAATTTACGAGGATATCCCTTGCAGGAGGCCCCTGGAATGCGGTGGGAAGAGGTACAGTTCTGTTCGTGCACAATGATAAGAAGGATACAGCTGTGGCTCGGTATCCTGAAAGTCAGCTTGGTTAGATAAGTGGAGAGGCCCAGAGAAGGAAATGGTTTTAGACAAAAACTGAGTTCACAGGGAAGTCAACTTACACAGTTTAAATGAAGAGTCAGCTTTGTCGAGCACATGGCAATATTAATGGAATACGCAAAAATAAAGTCTGAGGCAAATACATCTCGGATTATTATTTAACAAAATGCCCATCCTCTATCCATGTGATATCTACATAACATAAAATATCACAAGGCTCTGCTACGCTCTACATTGCATTACTTTTTATTTTCTAAATCACACGCAGCCACAGAACGTGGCTTGATGTGGTTTAGTAATCCAGGGGTTAGGTGCACCTTCCTGTACAAACATAATTCCTTAATCACTCCCTTAACCAGTCCCTTAATCCCTTAAACAATCCCTGCAGAATGCAGCACACATTGAAAGAGGGAAAAAAGAGGCAAAATAAAGATATTCATCCTAGTTACCCATCACTTGGGGAGGCGTAGCAGTTTTGGCACATTGCCAGGTCTGCCACTTATGGTAAATCTGGTAATGTCTCAAAATCGATGGGTGTTGCGTGGAAATACCCACGCACCACTCATGGAATGCCTTCCTGGGTATGAGTAACGCAATGTAGCAGTTTGCACTGCATTGTGTTACTCCAGACTTATCAAGCCTCTCAGGGATAGGCAAAGGGGCCTTGCGTGGTTTGATGAATCACATTTAGCGATTGTATCGCACTTGAACCCTGTAGCATGGTGCAAGTGCGACACAACTCCTACATAAATATGTCCCATAGTGTGCAATGCACAGAGGTCCACTTTACACAAGAATTGAAAAGCAGCTATCACAGCAATAAATGAACACCAGGTTGTAAACTAAAGTACCAAGGCCCATATTTATATTTTTTGATGCAAATCAGAGCTAGCGCAGATTTGCGTCACAAAATTTAGCGCCGGCTAATGCCACTCCAACGTGCCAGCCATGCACCTTATTTATGGAATGACTTTACCCGGAGCTGCGGCCTGGTTAGCGTCAAAATAAATTACGGTAACCGGGCAGCGGAGGCGAAGGGAAGACTAGGGCCCATATTTATACTTTTTGACGCAAAACTGCGCTATCGCAGTTTTGCGTCAAAAAAATTTGCGCCGTCTAACGCCATTTGGATGCGCCATTCGGGCGTCAAATTTATACTTTGACGTACGGCGGCGCAACCAACAGGTGGGAGTCATTATTTTGTGACGCAAACAGCGTCGGTCTGTCGTAAGGGAAACCGACGTAAAAGTGACGCAAATCACTGTGGGTCGATTTACGACAGCGCAATCGTGAATACGCCGTTTTTTTCACGCTATTGCGTGACATATTAGTGCGAAAACTGCACTTACAGGAGAGGAGACCCAAAATGGATCCCAGATGCCCCAACAGACTCCAGGAGGATGAGAGCAGACCAGGACCCAGCCAGGAGGAAGCATACAGGAACCAGGACATGTTAAAGAAAAAAAGAAAGTGTCGCTTCAGTGCAGAGGAGCAGGAAATCCTGGTGAAAGAGGTGACGGAACACCAGCACCAACTTTTCATATCCTCAAAATTGCCACTCAGTAGGAGAGAGGCCATCTGGAAAGAAATTGTGGACAAGATAAACAGTGTGGCTGAAGAACGCCGGACAGTCACTGAGTGTAAGAAACGCTGGCATGACTGTAAACGTAGGACCAAAGAGAAAATGGCCAGGAACAGGAAGGCAGCAATGCAGACTGGAGGGGGGAGTCCAGCACAACAAGAGGCTCTGGACCACATGGAGGAGATGGTCGCAGCCGTCATCCCAGAGGAGATCGTCACAGGGATACAAGGACTGGACAGCGCAGACTACCACAACACTACGCACATGCAGGGTAAGTCGCATGGGGAATTACAATGCAATAATGGGGACTGTAAGCAGGGGGGGGGATACCTACTACACAATGCATGTAACTTAGCACATATATGAAGTGGCATGGGGAAAGGGGCACGGCAGGGGGGAATGCCCAGTACTGACCATAGCCGGGGCACGACAAAATACTGCCACCACTACAGTCCCATGGGGACATCCTGTAATTACAACAAGAGAGCCAAGGGAAACCAGTGACAGGTGGGAAGGACACTACCCTGAATCCACATCCAGGCACTTGTTTTGCACAAACTATTCCCCATCAACTAGGTCCCTACCTGTAATGCAGTAGCAAATACAACAACTGCAACTTAACTGCCACCACAGTTGACAATAACACCTCTCATCTCTGGGCAGCTATAGTACCAAATGGCAGGAACACCACCCTGGAACATACATTCCTAAATTAGGGGGTGAGGATGACATCTGCAACTACTCCTAGAAATAAGACAAAGCTACCAGTACACTTAAATGCCGAATGTCCATAACTGACACATACATAAGCCTAAGTAAACAGCAATAGGAGCCACACAGCACTAACGACACACACATGCTGCATACGTCAGGGTCCCTCACGTGCCTGCCTAACAATGCTACATCACAAATGTCATACTGCTCAGACAACAACATTGACGAGGGGACACAGGCAACTGGTCAATGAAACACATCTGCACAGTCTAACCAAAAAATAGGACATTCATACGATAAACAGGCCAATCCAGTAAGACACACATGAGACCCCATCAGATACAAACATCAACAATGTTTACATCCATACCACATCCTAACATTGACATACATAGGTCATGCCACCTAACATGTACAGATCATGCAATGTGAATAAAAAGTGTATGGTGCAGGGCCTGTGAGGCAAGTGTGCTGGCAGGGCAGTCACAACACCCACAGTCAGTCAAAGTGTAGCGTGGCAAGTGAAACGTATACTTTGCGCAATAGCCTCAGGCTGGAGGCCTTTGTGCATCTTACCCTGAATGTACTTATAC
This sequence comes from Pleurodeles waltl, assembly GCF_031143425.1. NCBI lineage: Eukaryota > Metazoa > Chordata > Amphibia > Caudata > Salamandridae > Pleurodeles > Pleurodeles waltl. The sequence continues at coordinate 300,223,415 of NC_090436.1, forward strand.
TCATTTGCTCACATCTAAGTGCCTCAGAGCACTTTGCACTAAATGAATCTCATTGCCCTTCCTATCAGTTAATGTAGCAAATAGTCAGTCCTAAGGTGTTGGCAATTAGTCAAATCACCCTGTTTTGCCTACTTCTGCACTGGAGTTTGCCAGAACATATTCACTCTGTGGCCCAGTCAAGGATACCGTCTGGTTCGTTGATGATAGATGTGGTAGGGGTTAAGGTTTGCCATTCCTGCGTAGGGAAACTTTGTCATCACAATGACATATGTCTTTTAAATTCACTTCCTCGTCCCAAGACACGCATGGGGGAGTTTACAAACAGAAAATCACATCTAGATGCTGCCTGCCTTGCTGCTGATGCACAACCAGATCCCAGCCCATTCCTCTTATATGAGGGATGATGTCTCCCCTGTGATTCAGACAGCCAAGCTCCAAACTTAACATGCAGTGCTATATATAGAACAAGCAGAGGCAGAGTAGAAACTGTTAGGCACCATGATAGCTGTGTACCAATGTATTACTCTCCTGCGGACTATTTCAGTTCTAACTGTGTGTATTGTTTTGGTTATTGGGGCTCACACTTAAATTCCTACAAGTCAGTTGTACAATGAAACTTCATATCAAACAAATACTGTCTGTGTCATTTGTGTATGGGAACATACCGGAAAAGATAGAAATGTGTAGGACCTGAGTGACCACCACTTCCCTGAGAAGTCCCAAAGATGTCATGGGCTTGGACTTCTAAACATTCCTCTGTTGTGGGAGACCAGAGGCACTGCTAGTCTGTCTGAGCTAAATACAATATCTGGGTGACAGAGTTATTTACAAGTGGGTCAAACTTAGTCCCCCACACCATTAGCTATCCTGCTGCCTAGAAAGCCAAGAATCACATGTAGGATAATGAGAGCCCACCCAAACAAATGTCCCTCCATAACAATAGTGAAACACCGAGGGAGGAGTAGGACAAAAAAATGCATATTCCAAAATAATTACAAATCAACACCTAGAGATGACCTGGCAGGCATGTCTGATAGCTCCATATCATATATGTGACACACAGGTGGGCCATAGGCCTACAACAATGCCCTATGACAGACAGCAGATACCAAGACAAAATCAGAGTACAAAGTAAAGGCATCCAAAGGCTTGTATCTTAGTGCCAAATGATCTCAACACAGACACACTAATTGTACCCTGTTTCTTTGCAGAGGAACACGGATCTCCTGCCGATATGCCTGTCCATGAGTTCCCTGATGACATGGATGACGAGAACATCAACCTCACACAAGAGACCATTGACATGGTCCTCGAAAGCCTCCAAACCCCCCCTTCAGTAACAAGGAGGAGCCAAGATGAAGCAGCCACCACAGTAGAACCACCCGCCACCCCAATTGTAAGACCTGCCAGCTCCAACACAGCTGAGGACTCTGACGACACTGGCACCAGCTTCGAAAGAACAGTCGTTGGGGTCCAGCGGGAGCTGGCCAAGGAGGTGCGGGTGGGGATGCAAACTATGGCAGCCAGCCTTGAGGGGGTGCGTTCGTGCATGCTGTCAACTGCTGATCAGGCAGCTGCAATGCAAGCCAGAACATCGCTGTTGGAGGAACTTTTAGTAACACAGAAGGCAATCTGCACAGCTGTCATCCAGTTGACCAAACAACTCCAACAGCAAGCCAGTCAGCGTGTGCATGAATGCAACATCGAACCCCTCAGGGCAGACCTGGCTGCCTACCATCGGGATGTGGCTGCCATTCTGAAAAACCAGCACGCTCTCCTTGCTGCAGTACTGCCCTTCATAACTGGACAGGGATCAGCCCCCGGGATGTCTGCCTCCATGTCTTCTGACACTGAGGTGTGTGTTGCCCCTTCAAAACCAACAACAACAAGGACACACCAGGCAACACACACATCAGAAGAAGAAGACATGGAACAGATAACATTCACACGCAAGAGTACCCGGAAGCCCTAGTCCCTGCACCATGCCCCACTCTGACCAAGGTCCTACGTTTTGACACATGCCAGCCTCACTCCAACTACCCTCAATGACTGTTCGGCAATCTACTGTTTAACTTGTCCATATTGGCTGTAAATGTTTCTCTCCTACCATTTGGCAATTCCTGTTCCTCTGCACCGTCTGTGACATCACCCCAGCATGTCAGGAGCATCATCCACACCCTGTAAATAGGATCACCATTTAAGAATGCACCAGAACGGACTCACCTAACATTGTTAATGGACTTTTTGCACTACTCCACCTAAAAATAAATATCACTTGCACACCTATTGTGTCTCTGTGTCATTTCACACTTCAACTGTGCAGTACATAACTCCAAAGTGGCTGTGTGGCAACCATGTTGATTCTCTAGACTACTGTCCTGATTTCATGTATACTGAAACATCTGTGCAGTGGCCAGGATTGCATCATAGCTTTACTAGACTGAGGAAAATAACTGATGTAGGGACTAAGCACACACAATCATGCTGTGTTGGACAGAATGAGGCCCCATCCATAGCTATTCTAGACAACTAATGGTGGATGAGAAATGTAGGCACCTTGCAATACTAAAACAAGAAATTATGCTGTAAAATGAAAGGAATGATAACCAAATTACACTGCATCAATCACCCTTACAGCGTATACTACCATGAAGGAAAGTCATGCTCAAGCAGTACACACATGATGTAGGTCAGCAATGACAGCAACAAGACAAGAGTGTGAACAAATACTCATCTACAAAGCTCTCCCTGAACTTCACAATGCTGTCCGACCTATCTATTTACCTACAAAATCAACTCTGGAAGCACTCTTTGTGAAGTAGGATACATACCAACCCCAAATCTTGATGATCTATGCACACTACCAATGGTGGCTCTCCCACACGGTGGATACTTACCAAGTTAGCACACGGGTAGCTGGCATGTTAAACCTCAATAGCCTGGGGATAGCGAGCATAGGACACAAATGTCATACTAAAACTTTCTGCTACACTGATGTCAAGGCCATGAAAAGGTAGCACCTAACGCATCTGGTAAAGGGTTAACAAATTTTTTATTTCCAATAAGTAAGAAAAGAGGCAACTAAGGGAAAGATAAACCTACACTAATCTAACCTGACTACTACTAACCCACAACTGTCCCTAACTAACCTAAGCTAAACTTACTCTACACATGTAACGAAACGATCTAAACATCAACCCCCCACCCACCATTATGAGACAAGACACATGCAGGACAACACTTACTAACCTACACACATACTATACTATCCTAAACAAACATATATTTTTTTGTATTTCTTTTTTTTTTTTAATTTTTTTTTTTTATTTTTTTTTTCTTATCAAACAGGAATCCCAACATTGCCCCCCACCCACCCACCCACACAAAAATATTAGATAGAAAGTATAAGGACCCCCCACCCTCTTACCTAACACTAACTAAGCTAATTACCTATACTTATCCTACAACTAACCCCCCAAACCCAACTAACAGTATGAAAAGAGGAAAGAGGGGAGAGGGGAGGGGTAAAAGTTCAGGAGGGCAAAATAACTAAAGATTTGCCCTCTGAAGTGTGCGCCGGATGGAGCGCACCTTCTTTTTAACCTCCGCCATGTCCTCCGTCAGGTTGTCAACCTTTTGAATTAACCTGTCCAGTTTCCTAGACAATGCCTGGAAGGCTGCAGGGTCAATTGGAGGGTCACTGCTGGTCTGCGTGCCGGTGGAGGTGGAGATTGTCGCTGGAGTGGAGTGGCCACGGGACAGCCCTGCTCCCAACACACGGCTGGGTCCAGGTCTTGAGGAAGATGGCTGGTCCGTCGCTGGGTCCCCTTGGGCAGACCTGGTGGTTGTAGGTGGCACCGTTGGTGGAGCCTGTGGTGTGGCATACCACGCCCCGGAGGCCCGTTCCGAATTGTATCTGCGGGCCATCCTCCGATACCCACACTGCACCTGCAGGATGTGCCTGTACCTCATTGCACGGCGCTCAAACTGGTTGCGAGCTGCGGCACTCAGGTTTGCAGCTGTGAAGGGAAAAGGCAAATATTGAGCATAGAATTTACAGTGGGTTGAATACCACAATGGGTAATTTGACCATTACTAGCAATGTATTGGTTGCAGCAATTGTTACAACATATTTCACGGGAAGGCTCAGAGGAAGTACATGTGAATCATGCATACTGAAGGGCATATCACATATAGCATATCCATGTCTCTACATGATGGATGACATCACCCTAAACTACTCCTACAATTCATACCTAAGCCATTATACATTATGGCACCAGCTCGTCCGCATACTGACTTCACTACATATGTCATTCTATGTGATAAGAATCACACTCCTCACTCGATGGCATTTTGAAATAGTTGTGTGCTAAGATTGAACCCCTGGCCATGAATCATATGTCGACACTATGGGCCAGATGTAGGAATTGATGGGAAATCAACTAGCAAATTGCAAAGCTGAACGGTGTCTCTGACACCGTCTGCGAGTCACTATGGGGTCCCTAAATCCCACCTCATGAACATCAATGATGTGGGTTCCAACTTGCACCACCTTAGCAACTATGGGCACTCACGGGGATGGAGGCCTGCTGGGAACAGCAGAACTCCATAGACGTGACTGCTTTTAAATGAAGCAAGTTATTTTTCAGCAAGTGTAGGCCCTTTATCTGAAAGGAAAATGAGCTGCGATTTGTTTAAATTCACAACAATTGATTGTTCGTAATTTACACAATAATTATTGCTCCCCTAGACCACTGGCTGTTTTGTGCAGGAGTATTTTGGTCCACTCACAAAGGTGAAGGTTCACAATGAGGACCCCTTCCAGTCAGCAAGTTGGTTAGCAGCCACTTCAAGTGGATGATAACAGCTACTCACTTTGCAACCACGTACTCGTTAGCAAATGGGATTGCCTAACACTGTGATTTGCAAGTAGGGCTGGTAAACTCCTTTATTTTTTTACTTTAGAAAAGCATTTTGCGAATATGTACATGACCACCAAAATCATTTCGGATTAGGAAACAGACGTTTGCAACTCACTAACATCAAATTATGCTATTTGCAATGTGGAGACATTTTGCTACATCTGGACCTAGGTACAAACTCAAGTCACAAAAGGTGTTAAGTACGTGTAACATACTGTTTGCTACAGTCCTAGGTACCCTGTTTCACAGTAACATCCCAGTCTTTGTGGGTGGTGTGGGAAGAACAAACAACAATCCCATGATCAATGCACAACCAGGAGTGTACAGAAAGTTCAACAAGCATGTGCCTTCACACACAACACCTATGAAGGGCTAGCAAAACGTTGGAGTCAGCCCAACCTTGTCACATCCCAGGTCCACACATGTCAAAATGATATGACTTAGCCAAACATAACATACTATTAGTGAGGCATGTTTTACAACACACACAGAGGAGGTAGAACACCCATTCACATGATTCAACAGAACACCTAGGCCATTGCACTCAAGTCACACACACTTCGAGGTCACCTTGTGGAAGTACATGCCCCCGGAAGATCCGACCTACAGTGTACACAGTCCATCCTCAACTAGGAAGAAGCACTTGTCATCGAAGCCATGTGCCTAAGCTATCTGGGAGACTGTCAGTCTGATATGCTGACTCAGTTAATGGCAAGTTCCTGACCAAGTCTAACATTGACCAGTGTATTCAAAATGAGTCATGCTATTCCCAATAGTCGCACTAATTGAATGACCTACTGCCCCTCAATCTGAGAGATGACTAGGGATTGCTTTACCGAAACATTATTCCAATTTGATATCACACCAAAACAACAAAGCCAATGAACGGCCAGCACATCATATCATGAATTGTCCTGAACACACAGTAATCCATCATGCTTCATTTCCAAACAATGTAAATAGCACTTAGGCAACACTCACTGTAGGTATCGGGGTCGTCAAAATGGGCTACCTCACCAATGGTGTACGGGGCTGGTCCACCTGTAAAGCATGAAAGGAAGATTATACTCAGACTGGGTGAACAGACAAATAATTTCTGTTACAATGACAGTGTGTGAATATTACATGGTAATGATACACTTTCACACATGCTCATCCTGCCTGGCTGACTTTGTATTCTAGATTATCATTGGATGAGTCTCCTGCTCCAGTGACACACCCTACTACACTCATGCAGTGGCCAGGACAGTCATGTGTCGTCCAAGTTACTCCTCCATTAGTAGGCCCGAACAATCATGTGATCCATACATCTCAGCATGTGCATCCCAGAGAGAAACATTCCACAACTGGTTCCATGAGGACTGCATGACCACTCACAATCAAACAGGCTATGTGGACAGGTTCAACACACAGCAACCAGACACACATGTGACATATGTGTGGACAACATGACTAACTTCATGTGACGTGAAGGCAACACACAGGTGTTGCATCATCATGTGTTTGCAATTTTCGGTCTAGCTATGGCGTCTACATATGTAGGTATGTTGTTTCTACATGACGTACTCACTGGCCATTATGACCATTAGAGTACACATAGAGCAGTTCACGTGTTGCTTTTCAGACACAAATGCAACACTACATTCCATGCAGCTACAGCCATCTGGTATGTGTTGCAAAAATAAGGCATCGGCCTGGTAGCATAGGTCTTCATACACACCCGGCAACAAATACACATTTGGACACATATGTATACCTTTGTAGCGCAGCATTTGCATCATTTTGTGACGCAGAGAGGGGGCTACTTAGCAAAATACAAATAGATGTTGCATTTTACTGCTGTTATTGGGTGTACATGAGTAGCAAAAATGGGGATTTATGTGTATGCCCATGGGCCTAGGTTTCCCTAGTATAACACGCAGTCAGCTACTTATTTTGCAGATTGGCTACCAATCATCAAATGTTCACGCACACATTCCTATTATTCCCATGTAATTGATTATTACTCACCAACATAGCCACCAATCCGGAGTCCCAGGTGGTCCAGCAGGTCCTGTTCCCTGCTGATCAGATCTGCCCAGCGGTGCTTGAGTTGATGGACATTCCTCAGACTCCCGTAGACCCGGACCAGGTGATGGCGCACCTTCTCCCAACGGATTTTCCTCGCCTCCGTGTGATACCCCTGTATCACACGGCCCCCAGCCTCCAGCATCAGTGGGAGGAAATGGCTTACGAGCCATATGAAGCCCCCCAATTCGTCCTCACCCATCCTGGACAGGCGAGGCCTACCTGACATGATGCGAGGTGTAAAAAAGTACCAAAGAAAAATGAAAGAAAAAGTGGGAAATGGGGAAAGGTAGAGGTGTGAAAGAAAAAGAAGAAGGAGAAAAATAGCCCAACTAACACCCCAAACTATGCTACCCACAACAGACTCCCACAGACAATACAAACTATCACAGGTATAGACAAAACAACACTAAACAGACTGAGACAATGTTTGACAACAATAAAAGATTGACACAAAGACAAAATACAAGGCACACAGGACACTAAAGCAGTAAAACACAGGACCACACCTTTCACACAACCACACAGTCTAGATAACTCTGAGACTGCAAAGTGAAAGTGAAAGTCAACTCCCAGTACAGATTTGGTAAACAGGATATCCTATTACATCACTTCCTGCATAAAATGGCCGCCGTTTTTATTTTCGCGTAATGCGTCATATTTTCACGCATACACAGATGTGCGTCATATTTTTTTGACGCATTACAGTGCACATGATGCGGAGTGTAAAAATATGCTATGAATATTAATATTTCAAATTGTACATGAGATGACCAACATATTGTGCATGTAGCGTCAATTTCACCACGCATACATCATGGGCGTCGTTTTTTTTACACGTACAGTGGTGCACATGATGCGGAGTCAAAAAATATGATATGAATATTAATAATTAATAATGTACATGAGATGACCAACATATTGTCCATGTAGCGTCATTTTGACCACGCATACATCATGTGCGTGGTTTTTATTACACGTACAGTGGTGCACATGATGCAGAGTAAAAAAAAATGCTATGAATATTAATAATTAATACTGTACATGAAATGAGCAATATATTGTGCATATAGCGTCATTTTGACCACGCATACATCATGTGCGTGGTTTTTATTACACGTACAGTGGTGCACATGATGCGGAGTCAAAAAATATGATATGAATATTAATAATTGATAATGTACATGAGATGACCAACATATTGTCCATGTAGCGTCATTTTGACCACGCATACATCATGTGCGTGGTTTTTATTACACGTACAGTGGTGCACATGATGCGGAGTCAAAAAAAATGCTATGAATATTAATAATTAATACTGTACATGAAATGAGCAATATATTGTGCATATAGCGTCATTTTGACCACGCATACATCATGTGCGTGGTTTTTATTACACGTACAGTGGTGCACATGATGCGGAGTCAAAAAAAATGCTATGAATATTAATAATTAATACTGTACATGAAATGAGCAATATATTGTGCATATAGCGTCATTTTGACCACGCATACATCATGTGCGTGGTTTTTAGTACACGTACAGTAGTGCACATGATGCAGAGTCAAAAATATTGTGGATGTAAATAATAATTTGAAGGTGAAATATCAAGACACTTTTGGATACATTTGTATCTGACTCTGCATTGTGTGCACTCATGTACATGAACAAATTATGACGGCCATGCTGTATGCGTAGAATATGGAGCAAATTGATCCAAATGTCTTCATGTGTTTAGCTTTGGAAAGGTGATTTGTCATGGTAAAACGGTGCGATGTGAGACACATTTGTGTTTGTATCTGACAAATGTCCGTACTTTTATGTATAGACGGCCTTCACACTGTGATGTTTGGGATACGTTAACTAATGTATTGACCATATTTGACAACATATTTGGGGTAATTGCTGATGGCTATTTTGAAATGAGGTTTTTGATACCATTATGTCTTCCGTCTCCAAAATGTCCCCACCTTTATGATGGGGATGCTTTTATCTGTAGTCCTAACAGGGAGTGGGAGAGTCACTTTCAGTTTTTAGGGGGCTGACCATGTCCCATTATGATTTTGTGTTTCATATTTGTGTAGGACTTGTGACATGGAGGCCACATATGTGCCTTATGCATGTGTTTAGTTCACAAGTACATGATTCCTGTATGTTTTGGGGGTGGTAGAGGTGGAGTTAGGCCCCCAGCACCCTAGGATTTGACCATCCAGAATAGCTACTGTATCCATGGAGTATTTTTATCATTTCCTGGCAAACCTGCAGCAGCGGGCGAATGTAAGGCCATATGGTATGAATGACTGTTGACCATTCATTCATCTCATTAGCCCATTTGACGTTTGCAGTATTGATGATTTGGAGCTAAGTTGCATACCATTTTCATATGACTAAGGGGGTCATTCTGACCGCGGCGGGCGGCGGTCGCTGCCCGCCAAGCGGTTCCCGCCGAAAGACCGCGGCGGTCATTCTGGCTTTCCCACTGGGCTGGCGGGCAACCGCCAAAAGTCCGCCCGCCAGCCCAGCGGGAAACACCCTTCCCACGAGGACGCCGGCTCAGAATGGAGCCGGCGGAGTGGGAAGGTGCGACGGGTGCAGTTGCACCCGTTGCGAATTTCTGTGTCTGCAAAGCAGACACTGAAATTCTTTGTGGGTCCCTCTTACGGGGGCCCCTGCAGTGCCCATGCCATTGGCATGGGCACTGCAGGGGCCCCCAGGGGCCCCGCGGCACCCCCTACCGCCATCCTGTTCCTGGCGGAAGACCCGCCAGGAACAGGATGGCGGTAGGGGGTGTCAGAATCCCCATGGCGGCGGAGCGCGCTCCGCCGCCATGGCGGATTCTCAAGGGCAGTGGGAAGTCCGTTTCTGGCCGCGGCTGAACCGCCGCGGTCAGAATGCCCATCGGTGCACCGCCAGCCTGTTGGCGGTGCTACCGCCGACCTCCGCCAGGGCGGTAATTACCGCCAGGGTCAGAATGACCCCCTAAGTTTGCAAGACTCTCAGCGTTCACGATGTGATAATGCGAAGATTGTTTTGCTTGTCTGTGTCCCTTTCTGCATAAACTGGTTTAGTGTCATGTTACAATCTTCCTGCTAGGTTCAAACTGGGACACAACTGTGATGGTCTACCTTCAAATATTAGGTTGGTTGTATGACATATGTGTACATGTGTGTGGGAATGTGGATCCAGTATGACCTGTCTGTGTGTATGTTGTCACTGTAACTTCAAGGTCTCCTCCTGAGTTAGTGGCAGCTGATGTTGTTGCAATTGTGTATTGCTCACATCATACACTTGAGAGAAGCCATTGATGACATGTTCACGTACACATGGATGGTCCCACCCTGTCTCTGAACCCGTGTGATGTGACTTTCAAATGATCTCCAATTTTGGGCTGGATGAGAGACTGTTTCAGTTGTTTGGATCCGGCATGTCTAATTGTCACATTTGTACTCTTGTTGGGCTCTGTGTATGGTAATGTAACATGTCACATCCTACCCTCTGTGCATACAGTTGTGATGTTTATTTTTGGTGTGATGATTTTTAATGGCATTCTTGATCAATGAGACGACATTCATCTTCAGCTATTTCAAACTAAAGGTGGTCAGAAATGAATAGGCCAAAGCATGATGTGGTGTTTGTGATCTGTGTTTATTTACAAGTGTGGAATACAAGTGATTATAATGACTTAAGTAAAAAAATTGTTCACAAGCTGTTGGCGCCTACGCACTCCTGCTGCGGTGTTAGGTTGTTCCCCCTCCTGTTGCAGGCCAGCATCCTCCTCATCATCATCCTCAGGCATGTCTGGGTCCGGTTCAAGGAGGGGAATGTTCCTTTGTACACAAATATTGTGTAATATGGCACAAGTGAGTATAATTTTGCATACCATCTCTGGGGAGTATAGTAGGCTTCCGCCAGTGATGTCAAGGCAGCGGAACCTTGACTTTAGGATCCCAAAGGTCCTCTCCACAATGCTGCGTGTCCTCTTGTGGGCGTCATTGTATGCCCGCTCAGCAGCAGTATTTGGGTTCCCATATGGTGTCATTACCCAAGGCTGGATGCCATACCCCTGATCAGCTGAAAGAGAAACACAGAATGGTATCAATTAGATGTAGGAGGCACTGTTGTACGTATCTTTGATGGCAGTAGTTGTGTTGTGTTGTCTGTGACTATTTTGTGTACTAATGTGACAACCTATGGTTGTTGGTGGAAACTTTGGCATTGTTTTTTTTCCTTGGCTGAGCAAGTGTTTGTTGTCTAACTGTTTGTCAGCAGGATGTATTGGTTTCTCAAGTACAGTGTGCCCTCCCTTGCATTGTGACTTGTGACACAGGTGTCCGTGTGTCCTCACTGGGGGTGTGATGATAGTTCCATGCAGAGTTGAAACATGAAAGGGTATTAGAAACGTCCATATGAACATAGCCAGGCCATCCCATCCCTTAAAAGTTATGCATTGTATTAGTGTACAGGTTATTGTGAGACTTCCAATTTGCAAGCTGACATTTAGGCAACCACAGTCATGAATGTCTTCACACTAAGCTGTGGAGTAAATTCAAATGTGTGAGAGGTTCAATGGTGACTTGTGACACATGCCTAGTGATGTGAGTACCTCAGTGTGTTCCTGTCTAGGTGTTGCTATTGTGGTGTATGTGTTGTTTATCCTAGAGGGTTTCTGTGCAGTGAGTATATAAGTAGATTTTTGTCCTTACCAACAAGTAGTCCATTGCCATACCGTCCATCCTGGAAGTGTTGGTTGATGGTGCAGTGACGGAAGATGAATGCATCATGTACACTCCCAGGATATTTAGCCACGATGTTGCTGATCAGTCCTTGGTGATCGACTATGGCCTGCACGTTGATGGAATGTGTGTGCTTCCTGTTGCGGTAGAGGTGTTCACTCGCAGCAGGTGTGCAGTCGATTGCACCAAGGACGTGCGGAAAGCCACTGATGGCGTAGAACCCCTGTTTTGTTTCCTGCTGCTTCTGCAGTGTGTTAGGGAAGCAGATGTGGCGGGGTGTCAGTCCAATGATGGCATCCAGTACTTTAGGCAGGAATGCGGAGAAAGATGGTTGTGAGATTCCACCAACCAGGGCACCAGTTGTCTGAAAGGAGCCACTTGCCAGCAGGTGAAGTACGGCAAGCAGCTTTGTTTCTGTTGGGATAGTGCGTGGAGTCACTAAAGTGGGGGCCAATTGCTGTTCAATATTTGTCAGCAGCTGCTGAATGGCCTGCCAGTTCAACCGGTACCTCTGGATGATGTCTCGTTCCCTGAGGCCATGCAGGGTTGTTCTTGGGCGGAATATCTTCTCCTGCCTTCTGCGCTGTCTTTGGGGTCCCTTCTGTTGTTGTTGTGGCTGCTGTTGTTGCTGCAGGGCTCTGCGTCTACGTGCACGTTGAAGAAAAAGCACCTCCATGTCTCCCTGTTGCTGCTCTGCTGCTCTGTTGTTTGTTCTGTGTGTTCTGATTAAGTACAGGTGTGTTTGCCCCATTTTAACGCCTGCCCTGACCAAGGCGTTAAAATTTCACGCTATTCATGCTTTGCGCCATTTTTTTGCGCCGCCTGCCGCGCGGGAGTGATTTTTGCCCTGGAGCATAAATACCACGCACCGCTATGTGCGTCTGTTTTTAGACGGGAACGCCTTCCTTGCATCTCATTAACGCAAGGAAGGCGTTCACGCCAAAAAATTACGCTATTTGCCCATACTTTGGCGCTAGACGTGTCTAACGCCAAAGTATAAATATGGCGTTAGTTTTGCGCCGAATTTGCGTCGAAAAAAACGACACAAATTCGGCGCAAACGGAGTATAAATACGGGCCTAGGTGTTGTGCGCCAAAGAGTGGTGCAAGTCAGGTTAGAGTAAAACATATTGGCTCTAACCTGACTAGTGCCGTTTTTTGACGCACAACCCCCATGGAAATTACTCCTGTCTTAGCAAAGACAGGAGTCATGCCCCCCTGCCCAGTGGCCATGCCCAGCGGACTTCTTTCCCCTGGGCATGGTCATTGGGCACTGTGGCATGTACGGGGGCCCAACTTAGGCCCTCCTATGCCACTTTAAAAAAAAAATGATACTTACCTGCACTTACCTGCACTCACCATGGATGTGTCCTCCCATCCATTGGTGTCCTCCAGGGGTGGGCGAGGGTGGCAGAGGGTCCCCCTGGGTGCAGGGAAGGGCATCTGTGGACTGCTTCCATGGTCTACCACAATGGAAATGAGCCCACAGGTCCTTTAACGCCTGCCCTGACCCAGGCGTTTAAAAACAGCGCAAATCCGGCTGGGGGCCATGTATTAAGGCCCGCCTCCTCCTGTGCGTCATTTTGATGCCGGAGGATAAATAAGGTGCACATACCTTAGAGTAATTTTTTGCACAGAAACGCCTACCTTGCATGTCCTTAGTGCAAGGTCGTTTTTCACATACAAAAACTGACTCAAACTCAATAATTTTGGCGCTAGTCGGGTCTAGCGCCAAAGTATAAATATGGAGTTAAGTTTCCATCGGATTTGCGCCAAAATAAATGACAAAAATACGATGCAAACAGAGTATAAATATGGGCCTCAGCATAGCAACAAAAAGGCACATTTGTGTTATATACCATTAACATACAATGAGGTATCACAGCACTAAATTGTAATTAAAGCACAATGCTTATACTTTCTTTTATTTTAATGCACATTTTTCAACTTTAAAAATGTTTTTTATTAGACTTTTTTCTGTTTTATTGTATATTGTAAAGCATATGTGACAGGGCTCACAGACCCAAAAGCCTATTGTTCTACTGTTTTCAAAATAGCACTGAGTTCATACAGATACATTTTAATTTCCGCACGTTAGACCTGTCAGCATTAGGGTGGTCTTCGCCCAAACGTTTTGACTGGTTGCCTCCAATTTTGCTGAATTTGTTTCTGTTTGCAATAGGACTAACAGCTTGTGGTACTTCACCCGTGTTCACCCAGCACTGGCAACAGGATCCAGGGATCTCTAGTATCGATATATGATACTGCACCTCAATACACAGGGATCTCTAGTAATGAGCTCTGATACTGCAGCTCGTATGACCCAGGTTTTTCTGCTTCTAGCATTAGAGCTTAGCTCATACAAGCTGCACTATCAAAGCTCGTTATTAAAGATCCCTGGACTCACTTTTATTTCCCTTTCATAAGCATCAGTTTTAAAAAACTGAGGAACACATGTGACGAACCAGAAACAGGGGTTTGAGAAGCTTATTGGAAAACCATGCCAACTCTTATTGTTGGGCCCTCCTGGCACATCACAATCTACACAAAAGAAATCAAGAAGATGCCAGGCACACGGACTTCAAGGAGAGACAATAGTTAGCCACCAAAGATTCCTCCAGCATTGTTCTATTTACCCAACAGTTACCTCCAAGATAGAAATGTTTCAGAATGTGAAAATGATATCCTTCGGACCTGATTCTAAATGAAATAAACTGGAAAAAAGCCATGACACCACACGTCACACAGAAAACACTGTTATATGTCTTTTGCTGCTACAGCACCCTCCCCTCCCCCCCCCAACACCTTAATAAATCATTTCCTGTTCAAAGCAGAACATCGTATCTCAGTACCTAGACAATGATTTTGGGCTTAACAGTAGATAATGACAGAAGCAGCCCCCAGTATTATAGGCATTCTCAGTAAAATCAATTCTTTCTCAGTAGAGGCCAGAAGATGTATGTCAGATGTAAGTGGAGGCCATCATGCATACATAAGTCTGCAAACAACACTGGGTGAGGTATGGTGCACTACCACATGCCCTACCTAGAGATCTCTCTCTGGAAAGCTAGGCTCTGGTCCTGGGAGAACCATGATGCACTATCACAGGCTGTCAATAGAGGTTCCTAGAAAAGAAAATACAGCCCTGCATAAACTATGGCGCACTACCACTGGCCGTCACTAGGGGTCCCTTTAGAGCCAGGCTCAAGTGCTGAGCGCACTATGGTGCACTACCACCGCTGGTTACTACAGGTCACTGGAGAGCGAGGCTCAAGTACCGGGCGCACTATAGTGCACTACCACCGCTGCCTACTAGGGGTCCCTGGAGAGCCAGGCTCCAGCTCTGTGAGTCGGCGAGTGAAGGACCACAGCCTGTTCCTAGAAGAGATCTCCGTACACGGAGGTCACGGCGGTAGGTGCTCATCTCAGTACTCATTAATTGTAGCCCTACGTTAAGCTTAACTTTAACGACTAAACTTTTATTCATTTTCACGTTACAAGAGCAAAGATTATGTTAAAGAACTGATGAGCACACTACTCTGTTTTGAGACAGGGTTCGAATATTCAAAGAAACAAAAAAAACACGTCGGATCTTTGTGCCTTGCTGGCGCAATTTAAATTAGACAAGAGATCGATGACAGTCACTAGGAAATCAGGGAGAGCTAAGGGTTAACTTGAGACTCCATATGGTGTTAAATAATTCTTCCATTTGCCCAACAAGTTTGGACTTCCTCCTGAAAGATAATGAAAAAATAAACGATGCTAAACAGGATAAACTGCGGAGATTCCTCGTGGTACATGAGCAGCATCCAGAAAACCAATACCAGAAGAGTTTTCTCATGACTCCGTGTCACAAGGACACCGCATCCACTAACAGGCTCTCATTCTGGTCCTTGTAGTCCAAGTGTACTCATAGGACTATCATTCTCGAAAGCAGTGATTTGTAGTTAGAATTGTAGTGTCCTTGTGACAAAGTCATTAGTGGGGGGCATATTTATTATTTCACACAGCGCAGAGCACTGCGTTAAGTGCAGGGCTTATTTTGTAAATAAAAATGTGCCGGTGCCCAAAGCCCTCCTCTTAAACACGCGGCTGCCGTAATTAAATAGGCAAACACGGAATACTAAGGCAGTGTAATCCTGAAGCCTCCTGGGGCCTCCTTAACCCATTTAAAGCCACTCCCTGCCCCTACAGTTCACTCTTGCAGCTTTCTGCTTTCTCTCTTTGTGACGCCTTTTCACTTTTACCTTCCTCTTTCTTTCTCATACGTGTCTTTTACTCGCAATAAATGCTTGAGGCAGAAAAATAAGTGCTGGCCCTCAAAAATAAGTGCTGGTGCTCCACACCGGAAACATCAAGCACACATTAAGCACTAGTTGAGTGAAAAGGAGAGATCAGAAATACTCCATATTTACAAAGATATGGAGCATTTCTGCTTTCATTTTGTGCTGCCCCAAGTACCCTTCCACTACAGTGCAAGGATGGCTGTGTTGCCTGAAGCATATTTCTCTTTCAAAGTGTGCTGCAGAATTCAACACACATGGAGAGAGGGAGTCACAAGTAGAAATAAGGATATTTCTTCTCGTTATGGCTTCCATAATGACTCTCGTTTAGCAACAAGACTACTGATTTGGGGCGACAGCACCTCTGATTGTAGGCGACTGTATCCCCCACCAGTTGGAAGCTGTTGGCCTAACCTTAGTAGCTCTCTAGCAGCATCTCACCTAAACGGTGAAGGTGGTTTGTGGCAGCCTAGTGAATGGAAAACTGAAAATCCCTCAGGGAAATCATGGTGAACAAGCTTTACCCTTTCCTCTCCACACGCAACTCTCTTACACACATGGGCAAGGAAAGAGATGCATGACAGTTTCAATACATTTATTGAAAAGACTGCAATCTAAAACAAAACACATGAGCTGCAATGATAAGGATAGTGAGGAATAGCAAAACCATAACAGTGAGAATAAGATGTGTGAATATGAACAACCTCAACATGTTGCAATGATATAGAAATGCAATTCCTACGTAAAAGACTACTTTCCAACCCCTAAGCGAGAGCATGGTGATGTCAGCCACATCTGTCCACACAGTGTTCATAAGAAGCACGCCCCACCCCCTTTACCTTGGTACAAGGTTAGGTCTTCAATCTCCAGATAAGAGGATGCAGAGACACAAAGGCTCAGGTCGGCGACGAACAGGCATTCAGCATGGATGTAAAATCCTGGCTGGAACCCCCTCTAATGCTCTTTGTCCTACAAGATGTTTGTATAGGAGGCATGTTTATGTTCT
Organism: Pleurodeles waltl; assembly: GCF_031143425.1. Classification (NCBI taxonomy): domain Eukaryota; kingdom Metazoa; phylum Chordata; class Amphibia; order Caudata; family Salamandridae; genus Pleurodeles; species Pleurodeles waltl. The sequence continues at coordinate 300,240,428 of NC_090436.1, forward strand.
TGTACAGAAGCCTAAGAGGGTATGTACCTAAGCGCTGGACTGTTTACATAGTCTTGTGGCGGCAATGCAAAATATTATCCTGTGTGGCTCGCACTTTGTTCTTATGAACCCGAGGAAAAAGCACATGATGCAAAGTATCTTATCCATAACACTGATAGAAGTGTCACTCTCGCAGAATAGTAACTGATTTTGAAAATAAAACAGTGTCACTAAAATAAGCCAAACTAAAATGAATAAAAATGAATAAATGAATACAGATCATATTATCTGTGTAAAAGGGCAAGGCACAGGCTGCAAGCCTAAGTTAAGCCGTCACTGTGCCCAGGAAGGGAACTACGTATGGACTCACAACATGGCTTTGTCAGGTAAGTGCACCATTTTGGAGCAAACCAAGGTTTAGCAGTCTTTGAAAAAATTGGTTTACGTCGAAATACGGTTGTGGCTGCATGGAAATGCCCATCCTCTATCCATGTGATATCTACATAACGTAAAATATCACAAGGCTCTGCTACGCTCTACATTGCATTACTTTTTATTTTCTAAATCACACGCAGCCACAGAACGTGGCTTGATGTGGTTTAGTAATCCAGGGGTTAGGTGCACCTTCCTGTACAAACATAATTCCTTAATCACTCCCTTAACCAGTCCCTTAATCCCTTAAACAATCCCTGCAGAATGCAGCACACATTGAAAGAGGGAAAAAAGAGGCAAAATAAAGATATTCATCCTAGTTACCCATCACTTGGGGAGGCGTAGCAGTTTTGGCACATTGCCAGGTCTGCCACTTATGGTAAATCTGGTAATGTCTCAAAATCGATGGGTGTTGCGTGGAAATACCCACGCACCACTCATGGAATGCCTTCCTGGGTATGAGTAACGCAATGTAGCAGTTTCCACTGCATTGTGTTACTCCAGACTTATCAAGCCTCTCAGGGATAGGCAAAGGGGCCTTGCGTGGTTTGATGAATCACATTTAGCGATTGTATCGCACTTGAACCCTGTAGCATGGTGCAAGTGCGACACAACTCCTACATAAATATGTCCCATAGTGTGCAATGCACAGAGGTCCACTTTACACAAGAATTGAAAAGCAGCTATCACAGCAATAAATGAACACCAGGTTGTAAACTAAAGTACCAAGGCCCATATTTATATTTTTTGATGCAAATCAGAGCTAGCGCAGATTTGCGTCACAAAATTTAGCGCCGGCTAATGCCACTCCAACGTGCCAGCCATGCACCTTATTTATGGAATGACTTTACCCGGAGCTGCGGCCTGGTTAGCGTCAAAATAAATTACGGTAACCGGGCAGCGGAGGCGAAGGGAAGACTAGGTGTTGTGCGCCAAAGAGTGGTGCAAGTCAGGTTAGAGTAAAACATATTGGCTCTAACCTGACTAGTGCCGTTTTTTACGCACAACCCCCATGGAAATTACTCCTGTCTTAGCAAAGACAGGAGTCATGCCCCCCTGCCCAGTGGCCATGCCCAGCGGACTTCTTTCCCCTGGGCATGGTCATTGGGCACTGTGGCATGTACGGGGCCCAACTTAGGCCCTCCTATGCCACTTTAAAAAAAAAATGATACTTACCTGCACTTACCTGCACTCACCATGGATGTGTCCTCCCATCCATTGGTGTCCTCCAGGGGTGGGCGAGGGTGGCAGAGGGTCCCCCTGGGTGCAGGGAAGGGCATCTGTGGACTGCTTCCATGGTCTACCACAATGGAAATGAGCCCACAGGTCCTTTAACGCCTGCCCTGACCCAGGCGTTTAAAAACAGCGCAAATCCGGCTGGGGGCCATGTATTAAGGCCCGCCTCCTCCTGTGCGTCATTTTGATGCCGGAGGATAAATAAGGTGCACATACCTTAGAGTAATTTTTTGCACAGAAACGCCTACCTTGCATGTCCTTAGTGCAAGGTCGTTTTTCACGTACAAAAACTGACTCAAACTCAATAATTTTGGCGCTAGTCGGGTCTAGCGCCAAAGTATAAATATGGAGTTAAGTTTCCATCGGATTTGCGCCAAAATAAATGACAAAAATACGATGCAAACAGAGTATAAATATGGGCCTCAGCATAGCAACAAAAAGGCACATTTGTGTTATATACCATTAACATACAATGAGGTATCACAGCACTAAATTGTAATTAAAGCACAATGCTTATACTTTCTTTTATTTTAATGCACATTTTTCAACTTTAAAAATGTTTTTTATTAGACTTTTTTCTGTTTTATTGTATATTGTAAAGCATATGTGACAGGGCTCACAGACCCAAAAGCCTATTGTTCTACTGTTTTCAAAATAGCACTGAGTTCATACAGATACATTTTAATTTCCGCACGTTAGACCTGTCAGCATTAGGGTGGTCTTCGCCCAAACGTTTTGACTGGTTGCCTCCAATTTTGCTGAATTTGTTTCTGTTTGCAATAGGACTAACAGCTTGTGGTACTTCACCCGTGTTCACCCAGCACTGGCAACAGGATCCAGGGATCTCTAGTATCGATATATGATACTGCACCTCAATACACAGGGATCTCTAGTAATGAGCTTTGATACTGCAGCTCGTATGACCCAGGTTTTTCTGCTTCTAGCATTAGAGCTTAGCTCATACAAGCTGCACTATCAAAGCTCGTTATTAAAGATCCCTGGACTCACTTTTATTTCCCTTTCATAAGCATCAGTTTTAAAAAACTGAGGAACACATGTGACGAACCAGAAACAGGGGTTTGAGAAGCTTATTGGAAAACCATGCCAACTCTTATTGTTGGGCCCTCCTGGCACATCACAATCTACACAAAAGATATCAAGAAGATGCCAGGCACACGGACTTCAAGGAGAGACAATAGTTAGCCACCAAAGATTCCTCCAGCATTGTTCTATTTACCCACCAATTACCTCCAAGATAGAAATGTTTCAGAATGTGAAAATGATGTCCTTCGGACCTGATTCTAAATGAAATAAACTGGAAAAAAGCCATGACACCACACGTCACACAGAAAACACTGTTATATGTCTTTTGCTGCTACAGCACCCTCCCCTCCCCCCAACACCTTAATAAATCATTTCCTGTTCAAAGCAGAACATCTTATCTCAGTACCTAGACAATGATTTTGGGCTTAACAGTAGATAATGACAGAAGCAGCCCCCAGTATTATAGGCATTCTCAGTAAAATCAATTCTTTCTCAGTAGAGGCCAGAAGATGTATGTCAGATGTAAGTGGAGGCCATCATGCATACATAAGTCTGCAAACAACGCTGGGTGAGGTATGGTGCACTACCACATGTCCTACCTAGAGATCTCTCTCTGGAAAGCTAGGCTCTGGTCCTGGGAGACCCATGATGCACTATCACAGGCTGTCAATAGAGGTTCCTAGAAAAGAAAATACAGCCCTGCATAAACTATGGCGCACTACCACTGGCCGTCACTAGGGGTCCCTTTAGAGCCAGGCTCAAGTGCTGAGCGCACTATGGTGCACTACCACCGCTGGTTACTACAGGTCACTGGAGAGCGAGGCTCAAGTACCGGGCGCACTATAGTGCACTACCACCGCTGCCTACTAGGGGTCCGTGGAGAGCCAGGCTCCAGCTCTGTGGGTCGGCGAGTGAAGGACCACAGCCTGTTCCTAGAAGAGATCTCCGTACACGGAGGTCACGGCGGTAGGTGCTCATCTCAGTACTCACTAATTGTAGCCCTACATTAAGCTTAACTTTAACGACTAAACTTTTATTCATTTTCACGTTACAAGAGCAAAGATTATGTTAAAGAACTGATGAGCACACTACTCTGTTTTGAGACAGGGTTCGAATATTCAAAGAAACAAAAAAAACACGTCGGATCTTTGTGCCTTGCTGGCGCAATTTAAATTAGACAAGAGATCGATGACAGTCACTAGGAAATCAGGGAGAGCTAAGGGTTAACTTGAGGCTCCATATGAGGTTAAATAATTCTTCCATTTGCCCAACAAGTTTGGACTTCCTCCTCAAAGATAATGAAAAAATAAACGACGCTAAACAGGATAAACGGCGGAGATTCCTCGTGGTACATGAGCAGCATCCAGAAAACCAATACCAGAAGAGTTTTCCTATGACTCCGTGTCACAAGGACACCGCATCCACTAACAGGCTCTCATTCTGGGCCTTGTAGTCCAAGTGTACTCATAGGACTATCATTCTCGAAAGCAGTGATTTGTAGTTAGAATTGTAGTGTCCTTGTGACAAAGTCATTAGTGGGGGGCATATTTATTATTTCACACAGCGCAGAGCACTGCGTTGAGTGCAGGGCTTATTTTGTAAATAAAAATGTGCCGGTGCCCAAAGCCCTCCTCTTAAACACGCGGCTGCCGTAATTAAATAGGCAAACACGGAATACTAAGGCAGTGTAATCCTGAAGCCTCCTGGGGCCTCCTTAACCCATTTAAAGCCACTCCCTGCCCCTACAGTTCACTCTTGCAGCTTTCTGCTTTCTCTCTTTGTGACGCCTTTTCACTTTTACCTTCCTCTTTCTTTCTCATACATGTCTTTTACTCGCAATAAATGCTTGAGGCAGAAAAATAAGTGCTGCCCCTCAAAAATAAGTGCTGGTGCTCCACACCGGAAACATCAAGCACACATTAAGCACTAGTTGAGTGAAAAGGAGAGATCAGAAATACTCCATATTTACAAAGATATGGAGCATTTCTGCTTTCATTTTGTGCTGCCCCAAGTACCCTTCCACTACAGTGCAAGGATGGCTGTGTTGCCTGAAGCATATTTCTCTTTCAAAGTGTGCTGCAGAATTCAACACACATGGAGAGAGGGAGTCACAAGTAGAAATAAGGATATTTCTTCTCGTTATGGCTTCCATAATGACTCTCGTTTAGCAACAAGACTACTGATTTGGGGCGACAGCACCTCTGATTGTAGGCGACTGTATCCCCCACCAGTTGGAAGCTGTTGGCCTAACCTTAGTAGCTCTCTAGCAGCATCTCACCTAAACGGTGAAGGTGGTTTGTGGCAGCCTAGTGAATGGAAAACTGAAAATCCCTCAGGGAAATCATGGTGAACAAGCTTTACCCTTTCCTCTCCACATGCAACTCTCTTACACACATGGGCAAGGAAAGAGATGCATGACAGTTTCAATACATTTATTGAAAAGACTGCAATCTAAAACAAAACACATGAGCTGCAATGATAAGGATAGTGAGGAATAGCAAAACCATAACAGTGAGAATAAGATGTGTGAATATGAACAACCTCAACATGTTGCAATGATATAGAAATGCAATTCCTACGTAAAAGACTACTTTCCAACCCCTAAGCGAGAGCATGGTGATGTCAGCCACATCTGTCCACACAGTGTTCATAAGAAGCACGCCCCACCCCCGTTACCTTGGTACAAGGTTAGGTCTTCAATCTCCAGATAAGAGGATGCAGAGACACAAAGGCTCAGGTCGGCGACGAACAGGCATTCAGCATGGATGTAAAATCCTGGCTGGAACCCCCTCTAATGCTCTTTGTCCTACAAGATGTTTGTATAGGAGGCATGTTTATGTTCTTGTACAGAAGCCTAAGAGGTGTACCTAAGCGCTGGACTGTTTACATAGTCTTGTGGCGGCAATGCAAAATATTATCCTGTGTGGCTCGCACTTTGTTCTTATGAACCCGAGGAAAAAGCACATGATGCAAAGTATCTTATCCATAACACTGATAGAAGTGTCACTCTCGCAGAATAGTAACTGATTTTGAAAATAAAACAGTGTCACTAAAATAAGCCAAACTAAAATGAATAAAAATGAATAAATGAATACAGATCATATTATCTGTGTAAAAGGGCAAGGCACAGGCTGCAAGCCTAAGTTAAGCCGTCACTGTGCCCAGGAAGGGAACTACGTATGGACTCACAACATGGCTTTGTCAGGTAAGTGCACCATTTTGGAGCAAACCAAGGTTTAGCAGTCTTTGAAAAAATTGGTTTTCGTCGAAATACGGTTGTGGCTGCATGGAAATGCCCATCCTCTATCCATGTGATATCTACATAACGTAAAATATCACAAGGCTCTGCTACGCTCTACATTGCATTACTTTTTATTTTCTAAATCACACGCAACCACAGAACGTGGCTTGATGTGGTTTAGTAATCCAGGGGTTAGGGGCATCTTCCTGTACAAACATAATTCCTTAATCACTCCCTTAACCAGTCCCTTAATCCCTTAAACAATCCCTGCAGAATGCAGCACACATTGAAAGAGGGAAAAAAGAGGCAAAATAAAGATATTCATCCTAGTTACCCATCAATTGGGGAGGCGTAGCAGTTTTGGCACATTGCCAGGTCTGCCACTTATGGTAAATCTGGTAATGTCTCAAAATCGATGGGTGTTGCGTGGAAATACCCACGCACCACTCATGGAATGCCTTCCTGGGTATGAGTAACGCAATGTAGCAGTTTGCACTGCATTGTGTTACTCCAGACTTATCAAGCCTCTCAGGGATAGGCAAAGGGGCCTTGCGTGGTTTGATGAATCACATTTAGCGATTGTATCGCACTTGAACCCTGTAGCATGGTGCAAGTGCGACACAACTCCTACATAAATATGTCCCATAGTGTGCAATGCACAGAGGTCCACTTTACACAAGAATTGAAAAGCAGCTATCACAGCAATAAATGAACACCAGGTTGTAAACTAAAGTACCAAGGCCCATATTTATATTTTTTGATGCAAATCAGCGCTAGCTGAGCTAGAGCTGCGGCCTGGTTAGCGTCAAAATAAATTACGGTAACCAGCCAGCGGAGGCGAAGGGAAGACTAGGTGTTGTGCGCCAAAGAGTGGTGCAAGTCAGGTTAGAGTAAAACATATTGGCTCTAACCTGACTAGTGCCGTTTTTTGACCCACAACCCCCATGGAAATTACTCCTGTCTTAGCAAAGACAGGAGTCATGCCCCCCTGCCCAGTGGCCATGCCCAGCGGACTTCTTTCCCCTGGGCATAGTCATTGGGCACTGTGGCATGTACGGGGGCCCAACTTAGGCCCTCCTATGCCACTTAAAAAAAAAAATGATACTTACCTGCACTTACCTGCACTCACCATGGATGTGTCCTCCCATTCATTGGTGTCCTCCAGGGGTGGACGAGGGTGGCAGAGGGTCCCCCTGGGTGCAGGGAAGGGCATCTGTGGACTGCTTCCATGGTCTACCACAATGGAAATGAGCCCACAGGTCCTTTAACGCCTGCCCTGACCCAGGCGTTTAAAAACAGCGCAAATCCGGCTGGGGGCCATGTATTAAGGCCCGCCTCCTCCTGTGCGTCATTTTGATGCCGGAGGATAAATAAGGTGCACATACCTTAGAGTAATTTTTTGCACAGGAACGCCTACCTTGCATGTCCTTAGTGCAAGGTCGTTTTTCACATACAAAAACTGACTCAAACTCAATAATTTTGGCGCTAGTCGGGTCTAGCGCAAAAGTATAAATATGGAGTTAAGTTTCCATCGGATTTGCCCCAAAATAAATGACAAAAATACGATGCAAACAGAGTATAAATATGGGCCTCAGCATAGCAACAAAAAGGCACATTTGTGTTATATACCATTAACATACAATGAGGTATCACAGCACTAAATTGTAATTAAAGCACAATGCTTATACTTTCTTTTATTTTAATGCACATTTTTCAACTTTAAAAATGTTTTTTATTAGACTTTTTTCTGTTTTATTGTATATTGTAAAGCATATGTGACAGGGCTCACAGACCCAAAAGCCTATTGTTCTACTGTTTTCAAAATAGCACTGAGTTCATACAGATACATTTTAATTTCCGCACGTTAGACCTGTCAGCATTAGGGTGGTCTTCGCCCAAACGTTTTGACTGGTTGCCTCCAATTTTGCTGAATTTGTTTCTGTTTGCAATAGGACTAACAGCTTGTGGTACTTCACCCGTGTTCACCCAGCACTGGCAACAGGATCCAGGGATCTCTAGTATCGATATATGATACTGCACCTCAATACACAGGGATCTCTAGTAATGAGCTTTGATACTGCAGCTCGTATGACCCAGGTTTTTCTGCTTCTAGCATTAGAGCTTAGCTCATACAAGCTGCACTTTCAAAGCTCGTTATTAAAGATCCCTGGACTCACTTTTATTTCCCTTTCATAAGCATCAGTTTAAAAAAACTGAGGAACACATGTGACGAACCAGAAACAGGGGTTTGAGAAGTTTATTGGAAAACCATGCCAACTCTTATTGTTGGGCCCTCCTGGCACATCACAATCTACACAAAAGAAACCAAGAAGATGCCAGGCACACGGACTTCAAGGAGAGACAATAGTTAGCCACCAAAGATTCCTCCAGCATTGTTCTATTTACCCACCAATTACCTCCAAGATAGAAATGTTTCAGAATGTGAAAATGATGTCCTACGGACCTGATTCTAAATGAAATAAACTGGAAAAAAGCCATGACACCACACGTCACACAGAAAACACTGTTATATGTCTTTTGCTGCTACAGCACCCTCCCCCCCAACACCTTAATAAATCATTTCCTGTTCAAAGCAGAACATCTTATCTCAGTACCTAGACAATGATTTGGGGCTTAACAGTAGATAATGACAGAAGCAGCCCCCAGTATTATAGGCATTCTCAGTAAAATCAATTCTTTCTCAGTAGAGGCCAGAAGATGTATGTCAGATGTAAGTGGAGGCCATCATGCATACATAAGTCTGCAAACAACACTGGGTGAGGTATGGTGCACTACCACATGCCCTACCTAGAGATCTCTCTCTGGAAAGCTAGGCTCTGGTCCTGGGAGAACCATGATGCACTATCACAGGCTGTCAATAGAGGTTCCTAGAAAAGAAAATACAGCCCTGCATAAACTATGGCGCACTACCACTGGCCGTCACTAGGGGTCCCTTTAGAGCCAGGCTCAAGTGCTGAGCGCACTATGGTGCACTACCACCGCTGGTTACTACAGGTCACTGGAGAGCGAGGCTCAAGTACCGGGCGCACCATAGTGCACTACCACCGCTGCCTACTAGGGGTCCCTGGAGAGCCTGGCTCCAGCTCTGTGAGTCGGCGGGTGAAGGACCACAGCCTGTTCCTAGAAGAGATCTCCGTACACGGAGGTCACGGCGGTAGGTGCTCATCTCAGTACTCACTAATTGTAGCCCTACAGTCAGCTTAACTTTAACGACTAAGGGCCGTATTTATACTCTGGTTGCGCCGAATTTGCGTCGTTTTTTTCGACGCAAATTCGACGCTAAACTAACGCCAACTAACGCCATATTTATACTATGGCGTTAGACGCTTCGGGCGCCAAAGTGCGCGGAGTGTGCGTCATTTTTTAGCGTGAACCCCTTCCTTGCGTTAATGATATGCAAGGGAGGCGTTCCCGTCTTAAAAAATGACTCCCAGGCCTTTACGTGGTATTTATACTCCCGGGCAAAAATGACGCCCGGGAGTGGGCGTGGCCAAAAACGGCGCATTTGCGCCGCTTTTTAACGCCTGGGTCAGGCATGGTGTTAAGGGACAAGTGGGCTCAAAATGAGCCCAGAGTGCCCTCCCCTGCCCCCAGGGACCCCCCCTGCCACCCTTGCCCACCCCAGGAGGACACCCAAGGACGGAGGGACCCATCCCATGGACATTAAGGTAAGTTCAAGTAAATTTTTTTCTTTTTTTTTTTGTGGCATAGGGGGGCCTGATTTATGCCCCCCTACATGCCACTATGCCCAATGACCATGCCCCGGGACAGAAGTCCCCTGGGCATGGCCATTGGGCAAGGGGGCATGACTCCTATCTTTACAATGATAGGAGTCATGTTGATGGGGGATGGGCGTCGTTAAAAAATGGCTCAAGTCGGGTTAAGACGATTTTTTCGACGCAACCTGACTTGCCCCATTTTAAGACGCCCATACGCCATTTTCCCCCTACGCCGGCGCTGTCTGGTGTACGTGGTTTTTTTCCACGCACACCAGGCAGCGCCGGTCTGGTAGCGCCGGCTAACGCCATTCAATAAATACGGCGCCCGCATGGCGCTTCAGAATGGCGTTAGACGGCGCTAAATTTTTTGACGCTAAACTGCGTTAGCGCAGTTTTGCGTCAAAAAGTATAAATATGGCCCTAAACTTTTATTCATTTTCACGTTACAAGAGCAAAGATTATGTTAAAGAACTGATGAGCACACTACTCTGTTTTGAGACAGGGTTCGAATATTCAAAGAAACAAAAAAAACACGTCGGATCTTTGTGCCTTGCTGGCGCAATTTAAATTAGACAAGAGATCGATGACAGTCACTAGGAAATCAGGGAGAGCTAAGGGTTAACTTGAGACTCCATATGGTGTTAAATAATTCTTCCATTTGCCCAACAAGTTTGGACTTCCTCCTGAAAGGTAATGAAAAAATAAACGATGCTAAACAGGATAAACTGCGGACATTCCTCGTGGTACATGAGCAGCATCCAGAAAACCAATACCAGAAGAGTTTTCCTATGACTCCGTGTCACAAGGACACCGCATCCACTAACAGGCTCTCATTCTGGGCCTTGTAGTCCAAGTGTACTCATAGGACTATCATTCTCGAAAGCAGTGATTTGTAGTTAGAATTGTAGTGTCCTTGTGACAAAGTCATTAGTGGGGGGCATATTTATTATTTCACACAGCACAGAGCACTGCGTTGAGTGCAGTGCTTATTTTGTAAATAAAAATGTGCCGGTGCCCAAAGCCCTCCTCTTAAACACGCGGCTGCCGTAATTAAATAGGCAAACACGGAATACTAAGGCAGTGTAATCCTGAAGCCTCCTGGGGCCTCCTTAACCCATTTAAAGCCACTCCCTGCCCCTACAGTTCACTCTTGCAGCTTTCTGCTTTCTCTCTTTGTGATGCCTTTTCACTTTTACCTTCCTCTTTCTTTCTCATACGTGTCTTTTACTCGCAATAAATGCTTGAGGCAGAAAAATAAGTGCTGGCCCTCAAAAATAAGTGCTGGTGCTCCACACCGGAAACATCAAGCACACATTAAGCACTAGTTGAGTGAAAAGGAGAGATCAGAAATACTCCATATTTACAAAGATATGGAGCATTTCTGCTTTCATTTTGTGCTGCCCCAAGTACCCTTCCACTACAGTGCAAGGATGGCTGTGTTGCCTGAAGCATATTTCTCTTTCAAAGTGTGCTGCAGAATTCAACACACATGGAGAGAGGGAGTCACAAGTAGAAATAAGGATATTTCTTCTCGTTATGGCTTCCATAATGACTCTCGTTTAGCAACAAGACTACTGATTTGGGGCGACAGCACCTCTGATTGTAGGCGACTGTATCCCCCACCAGTTGGAAGCTGTTGGCCTAACCTTAGTAGCTCTCTAGCAGCATCTCACCTAAACGGTGAAGGTGGTTTGTGGCAGCCTAGTGAATGGAAAACTGAAAATCCCTCAGGGAAATCATGGTGAACAAGCTTTACCCTTTCCTCTCCACACGCAACTCTCTTACACACATGGGCAAGGAAAGAGATGCATGACAGTTTCAATACATTTATTGAAAAGACTGCAATCTAAAACAAAACACATGAGCTGCAATGATAAGGATAGTGAGGAATAGCAAAACCATAACAGTGAGAATAAGATGTGTGAATATGAACAACCTCAACATGTTGCAATGATATAGAAATGCAATTCCTACGTAAAAGACTACTTTCCAACCCCTAAGCGAGAGCATGGTGATGTCAGCCACATCTGTCCACACAGTGTTCATAAGAAGCACGCCCCACCCCCGTTACCATTGTACAAGGTTAGGTCTTCAATCTCCAGATAAGAGGATGCAGAGACACAAAGGCTCAGGTCGGCGACGAACAGGCATTCAGCATGGATGTAAAATCCTGGCTGGAACCCCCTCTAATGCTCTTTGTCCTACAAGATGTTTGTATAGGAGGCATGTTTATGTTCTTGTACAGAAGCCTAAGAGGGTATGTACCTAAGCGCTGGACTGTTTACATAGTCTTGTGGCGGCAATGCAAAATATTATCCTGTGTGGCTCGCACTTTGTTCTTATGAACCCGAGGAAAAAGCACATGATGCAAAGTATCTTATCCATAACACTGATAGAAGTGTCACTCTTGCAGAATAGTAACTGATTTTGAAAATAAAACAGTGTCACTAAAATAAGCCAAACTAAAATGAATAAAAATGAATAAATGAATACAGATCATATTATCTGTGTAAAAGGGCAAGGCACAGGCTGCAAGCCTAAGTTAAGCCGTCACTGTGCCCAGGAAGGGAACTACGTATGGACTCACAACATGGCTTTGTCAGGTAAGTGCACCATTTTGGAGCAAACCAAGGTTTAGCAGTCTTTGAAAAAATTGGTTTACGTTGAAATACGGTTGTGGCTGCATGGAAATGCCCATCCTCTATCCATGTGATATCTACATAACGTAAAATATCACAAGGCTCTGCTACGCTCTACATTGCATTACTTTTTATTTTCTAAATCACACGCAGCCACAGAACGTGGCTTGATGTGGTTTAGTAATCCAGGGGTTAGGTGCACCTTCCTGTACAAACATAGGGGCATATTTATACTCCGTTTGCGCCGAATGTGCGTCAAAAATTTTGACGCACTTTCAGCGCAAACGTTGCCCCATATTTAAACCCTGACGCCCGATCCGGCGCACCAGGAAAATGGCGCTATGTGCGCCAGTTTTTGGAAGCGGCACCCCGCCCTGCGTTCATGACATGCAGGGTAGGCGTTCCCGTCCAAAAACAGACGCACATAGCGGTGCGTGGTATTTATGCTCCAGGGCAAAAATCACTCCCGCGCGGCAGGCGGCGCAAAAAAATGGCGCAAAGCACGAATAGCGTGAAATTTTAACGCCTGGGTCAGGGCAGGCGTTAAAATGGGGCAAACACACCTGTACTTAATCAGAACACACAGAACAAACAACAGAGCAGCAGAGCAGCAGAGCAGCAACAGGGAGACATGGAGGTGCTTTTTCTTCAACGTGCACGTAGACGCAGAGCCCTGCAGCAACAACAGCAGCCACAACAACAACAGCAGGGACCCCAAAGACAGCGCAGAAGGCAGGAGAGGATATTCCGCCCACGAACAACCCTGCATGGCCTCAGGGAACGAGACATCATCCAGAGGTACCGGTTGAACTGGCAGGCCATTCAGCAGCTGCTGACAAATATTGAACAGCAATTGGCCCCCACTTTAGTGACTCCACGCACTATCCCAACCGAAACAAAGCTGCTTGCCGTACTTCACCTGCTGGCAAGTGGCTCGTTTCAGACAACTGGTGCCCTGGTTGGTGGAATCTCACAACCATCTTTCTCCGCATTCCTGCCTAAAGTACTGGATGCCATCATTGGACTGACACCCCGCCACATCTGCTTCCCTAACACAGTGCAGAAGCAGCAGGAAACAAAACAGGGGTTCTACGCCATCAGTGGCTTTCCGCACGTCATTGGTGCAATCGACTGCACACACGTACGCCTTGTGCCACCTGCTGCGAGTGAACACCTCTACCGCAACAGGAAGCACACACATTCCATCAACGTGCAGGCCATAGTCGATCACCAAGGACTGATCAGCAACATTGTGGCTAAATATCCTGGGAGTGTACATGACGCATTCATCTTCCGTCACTCCACCATCAACCAACACTTCCAGGATGGACGGTATGGCAATGGACTACTTGTTGGTAAGGACAAAAATCTACTTATATACTCACTGCACAGAAACCCTCTAGGATAAACAACCCATACACCACAATAGCAACACCTAGACAGGAACACACTGAGGTACTCACATCACTAGCCATGTGTCACAAGTCACCATTGAACCTCTCACACATTTGAATTTACTCCACAGCTTAGTGTGAAGACATTCATGACTGTGGTTGCCTAAATGTCACCTTGCAAATTGGAAGTCTCACAATAACCTGTACACTAATACAATGCATAACTTTTAAGGGATGGGATGGCCTGGCTATGTTCATATGAACGTTTCTAATACCCTTTCATGTTTCAACTCTGCATGGAACTATCATCACACCCCCAGTGAGGACACACGGACACCTGTGTCACAAGTCACAATGCAAGGGAGGGCACACTGTACTTGAGAAACCAATACATCCTGCTGACAAACAGTTAGACAACAAACACTTGCTCAGCCAAGGAAAAAAAACAATGCCAAAGTTTCCACCAACAACCATAGGTTGTCACATTAGTACACAAAATAGTCACAGACAACACAACACAACTACTGCCATCAAAGATACGTACAACAGTGCCTCCTACATCTAATTGATACCATTCTGTGTTTCTCTTTCAGCTGATCAGGGGTATGGCATCCAGCCTTGGCTAATGACACCATATGGGAACCCAAATACTGCTGCTGAGCGGGCATACAATGACGCCCACAAGAGGACACGCAGCATTGTGGAGAGGACCTTTGGGATCCTAAAGTCAAGGTTCCGCTGCCTTGACATCACTGGCGGAAGCCTACTATACTCCCCAGAGATGGTCTGCAAGATCACATGCACTTGTGCCATATTACACAATATTTGTGTACAAAGGAACATTCCCCTCCTTGAACCGGACCCAGACATGCCTGAGGATGATGATGAGGAGGATGCTGGCCTGCAACAGGAGGGGGAACAACCTAACACCGCAGCAGGAGTGCGTAGGCGCCAACAGCTTGTGAACTATTTTTTTACTTAAGTTATTATAATCACTTGTATTCCACACTTGTAAATAAACACAGATAACAAACACCACATCATGCTTTGGCCTATTCATTTCTGACCACCTTTAGTTTGAAATAGCTGAAGATGAATGTCGTCTCATTGATCAAGAATGCCATTAAAATTCATCACACCAAAAATAAACATCACAACTGTATGCACAGAGGGTAGGATGTGACATGTTACATTACCATACACAGAGCCCAACAAGAGTACAAATGTGACAATTACACATGCCGGATCCAAACAACTGAAACAGTCTCTCATCCAGCCCAAAATTGGAGATCATTTGAAAGTCACATCACACGTGTTCAGAGACAGGGTGGGACCATCCATGTGTACGTGAACATGTCATCAATGGCTTCTCTCAAGTGTATGATGTGAGCAATACACAATTGCAACAACATCAGCTGCCACTAACTCAGGAGGAGACCTTGAAGTTACAGTGACAACATACACACAGACAGGTCATACTGGATCCACATTCCCACACACATGTACACATATGTCATACAACCAACCTAATATTTGAAAGTAGACCATCACAGTTGTGTCCCAGTTTGAACCTAGCAGGAAGATTGTAACATGACACTAAACCAGTATATGCAGAAAGGGACACAGACAAGCAAAACAATCTTCGCATTATCACATCGTGAACGCTGAGAGTCTTGCAAACTTAGGGGGTCATTCTGACCCTGGCGGTAATTACCGCCATGGCGGAGGTCGGCGGTAGCACCGCCAACAGGCTGGCGGTGCACCGATGGGCATTCTGACCGCGGCAGTTCAGCCGCGGCCAGAAACGGGAAGTCGGCGGTGTACCGCCGACTTCCCGCTGCCCTTGAGAATCCGCCATGGCGGTGGAGCGCGCTCTGCCGCCATGGGGATTCTGACACCCCCTACCGCCATCCTGTTCCTGGCGGGTCTCCCGCCAGGAACAGGATGGCGGTAGGGGGTGCCGCGGGGCCCCTGCAGTGCCCATGCCAATGGCATGGGCACTGCAGGGGCCCCCGTAAGAGGGCCCCACAAAGAATTTCAGTGTCTGCTTTGCAGACACTGAAATTCGCGACGGGTGCAACTGCACCCGTCGCACCTTCCCACTCCGCCGGCTCCATTCTGAGCCGGCGTCCTCGTGGGAAGGGTGTTTCCCGCTGGGCTGGCTTTTGTCGGTCGCCCGCCAGCCCAGTGGGAAAGCCAGAATGACCGCCGCGGTCTTTCGGCGGGAACCGCTTGGCGGGCGGCGACCGCCGACCGCCGCGGTCAGAATGACCCCCTTAGTCATATGAAAATGGTATGCAACTTAGCTCCAAATCATCATTCCTGCAAACGTCAAATGGGCTAATGAGATGAATGAATGGTCAACAGTCATTCATACCATATGGCCTTACATTCGCCCGCTGCTGCAGGTTTGCCAGGATATGATAAAAATACTCCATGGATACAGTAGCTATTCTGGATGGTCAAATCCTAGGGTGCTGGGGGCCTAACTCCACCTCTACCACCCCCAAAACATACAAGAATCATGTACTTGTGAACTAAACACATGCATAAGGCACATGTGTGGCCTCCATGTCACAAGTCCTACACAAATATGAAACACAAAATCATAATGGGACATGGTCAGCCCCATAAAAACTGAAAGTGACTCTCCCACTCCCTGTTAGGACTACAGATAAAAGCATCCCCATCATAAAGGTGGGGACATTTTGGAGACGGAATACATAATGGTATCAAAAACATCATTTCAAAATAGCCATCAGCAATTACACCAAATATGTTGTCAAATATGGTCAATACATTAGTTAACGTATCCCAAACATCACAGTGTGAAGGCCGTCTATACATAAAAGTACGGACATTTGTCATATACAAACACAAATGTGTCTCACATCGCACCGTTTTACCATGACAAATCACCTTTCCAAAGCTAAACACATGAAGACATTTGGATAAATTTGCTCCATATTCTACGCATACAGCATGGCCGTCATAATTTGTTCACGTACATGAGTGCACACAATGCAGAGTCAGATACAAATGTATCCAAAAGTGTCTTGATATTTCACCTTCAAATTATTATTTACATCCACAATATTTTTGACTCTGCATCATGTGCACTACTGTACGTGTAAAAAAAACCACGCCCATGATGTATGCGTCATGAAATTGACGCTACATGCACAATATGTTGGTCATTTCATGTACAGTATTAATTATTAATATTCATATGATATTTTTTCACTCCGCATCATGTGCACCACTGTACGTGTAAAAAAAATGACGCCCATGATGTATGCGTGGTGAAATTGACGCTACATGCACAATATATTGGTCATTTCATGTACAGTATTAATTATTAATATTCCTATCATATTTTTTCACTCCGCATCATGTGCACCACTGTACGTGTAAAAAAAACGACGCCCATGATGTATGCGTGGTGAAATTGACGCTACATGCACAATATATTGGTCATTTCATGTACAGTATTAATTATTAATATTCATATCATATTTTTTCACTCCGCATCATGTGCACCACTGTACGTGTAAAAAAAATGACGCCCATGATGTATGCGTGGTAAAAATGACGCTACATGGACAATATGTTTGTCATGTCATGTACATTTTAAATTATTAATATTCATATAATTTTTTTTCACTCCGCATCATGTGCACCACTGTACGTGTAAAAAAAATGACGGCCATGATGTATGCGTGGTAAAAATGACGCTACATGGACAATATGTTTGTAATGTCATGTACATTTTAAATTATTAATATTCATATAATTTTTTTTCACTCCGCATCATGTGCACCACTGTACGTGTAAAAAAAATGACGCCCATGATGTATGCGTGGTAAAAATGACGCTACATGGACAATATGTTTGTCATGTCATGTACAT
Source organism: Pleurodeles waltl (assembly GCF_031143425.1). Classification (NCBI taxonomy): domain Eukaryota; kingdom Metazoa; phylum Chordata; class Amphibia; order Caudata; family Salamandridae; genus Pleurodeles; species Pleurodeles waltl. The sequence continues at coordinate 300,258,042 of NC_090436.1, forward strand.
TTTAAATTATTAATATTCATATCATTTTATTTCACTCCGCATCATGTGCACTACTGTACGTGTAAAAAAAATGACGCCCATGATGTATGCGTGGTAAAAATGACGCTACATGGACAATATGTTGGTCATCTCATGTACAATTTGAAATATTAATATTCATATCATATTTTTACACTCCGCATCATGTGCACTGTAATGCGTCAAAAAATATGACGCACATCTGTGTATGCGTGAAAATATGACGCATTACGCGAAAATAAAAACGGCGGCCATTTTATGCAGGAAGTGATGTAATAGGATATCCTGTTTACCAAATCTGTACTGGGAGTTGACTTTCACTTTGCAGTCTCAGAGTTATCTAGACTGTGTGGTTGTGTGAAAGGTGTTGTCCTGTGTTTTACTGCTTTAGTGTCCTGTGTGCCTTGTATTTTGTCTTTGTGTCAATCTTTTATTGTTGTCTAACATTGTCTCAGTCTGTTTAGTGTTATTTTGTCTATACCTGTGATAGTTTGTATTGTCTGTGGGAGTCTGTTGTGGGTAGCATAGTTTGGGGGGTTAGTTGGGCTATTTTTCTCCTTCTTCTTTTTCTTTCACACCTCTACCTTTCCCCATTTCCCACTTTTTCTTTCATTTTTCTTTTGTACTTTTTTACACCTCTCATCATGTCAGGTAGGCCTCGCCTGTCCAGGATGGGTGAGGACGAATTGGGGGGCTTCATATGGCTCGTAAGCCATTTCCTCCCACTGATGCTGGAGGCTGGGGGCCGTGTGACACAGGGGTATCACACGTAGGCGAGGAAAATCCGTTGGGAGAAGGTGCGCCACCACCTGGTCCGGGTCTACGGGAGTCTGAGGAATATACATCAACTCAAGCACCGCTGGGCAGATCTGATCAGCAGGGAACAGGACCTGCTGGACCACCTGGGACTCCGGATTGGTGGCTATGTTGATGAGTACTAATCAATTACATGGGAATAATAGGAATGTGTGCGTGAACATGTGATGATTGGTAGCCAATCTGCAAAATAAGTAGCTGACTGCGTGTTATGCTAGGGAAACCTAGGCCCATGGGTATACACATAAATCCCCATTTTTGCTACACATGTACACCCAATAACAGCAGTAAAATGCAACATCTATTTGTATTTTGCTAAGTAGCCCCCTCTCTGCGTCACAAAATGCTGCAAATGCTGCGCTACAAAAGTATACATATGTGTCCAAATGTGTATTTGTTGCAGGATGTGTATGAAGACCTATGCTACCAGGCCGATGCCTCATTTTTGCAACACATACCAGATGGCTGTAGCTGCATGGAATGTACTGTTGCATTTGTGTCTGAAAAGCAACACGTGAACTGCTCTATTTGTACTCTACTGGTCATAATGGCCAGTGAGTACGTCATGTAGAAACAACATACCTACATATGTAGACGCCATAGCTAGACCGAAAATTGCAAACACATGATGATGCTACACATGTGTGTTGCCTTCACGTCACATGAAGTTAGTCATGTTGTCCACACATATGTCACATGTGTGTCTGGTTGCTGTGTGTTGAACCTGTCCACATAGCCTGTTTGATTGTGAGTGGTCATGCAGTCCTCATGGAACCAGTTGTGGAATGTTTCTCTCTGGGATGCACATGCTGAGATGTATGGATCACATGATTGTTGGGGCCTACTAATGGAGGATTAACTTGGACGACACATGACTGTCCTGGCCACTGCATGAGTGTAGTAGGGTGTGTCACTGGAGCAGGAGACTCATCCAATGATAATCTAGAATACAAAGTCAGCCAGGCAGGATGAGCATGTGTGAAAGTGTATCATTACCATGTAATATTCACACACTGTCATTGTAACAGAAATTATTTGTCTGTTCACCCAGTCTGAGTATAATCTTCCTTTCATGCTTTACAGGTGGACCAGCCCCGTACACCGTTGGTGAGGTGGCCCATTTTGACGACCCCGATACCTACAGTGAGTGTTGCCTAAGTGCTATTTACATTGTTTGGAAATGAAGCATGATGGATTACTGTGTGTTCAGGATAATTCATGATTTGATGTGCTGGCCGTTCATTGGCTTTGTTGTTTTGGTGTGATATCAAATTGGAATAATGTTTCTGTAAAGCAATACCTAGTCATCTCTCAGATTGAGGGGCAGTAGGTCATTCAATTAGTGCGACAATTGGGAATGGCATGACTCATTTTGAATACACTGGTCAATGTTAGACTTGGTCAGGAACTTGCCATTAACTGAGTCAGCATATCAGACTGACAGTCTCCCAGATAGCTTAGGCACATGGCTTCGATGACAAGTGCTTCTTCCTAGTTGAGGATGGACTGTGTACACTGTAGGTCGGATCTTCCGGGGGCATGTACTTCCACAAGGTGACCTCGAAGTGTGTGTGACTTGAGTGCAATGGCCTAGGTGTTCTGTTGAATCATGTGAATGGGTGTTCTACCTCCTCTGTGTGTGTTGTAAAACATGCCTCACTAATAGTATGTTATGTTGGGCTAAGTCATATCATTTTGACATGTGTGGACCTGGGATGTGACAAGGTTGGGCTGACTCCAACGTGTTGCTAGCCCTTCATAGGTGTTGTGTGTGAAGGCACATGCTTGTTGAACTTTCTGTACACTCCTGGTTGTGCATTGATCATGGGATTGTTGTTTGTTCTTCCCACACCACCCACAAAGACTGGGATGTTACTGTGAAACAGGGTACCTAGGACTGTAGCAACCAGTATGTTACACGTACTTAACACCTTTTGTGACTTGAGTTTGTACCTAGGTCCAGATGTAGCAAAATGTCTACACATTGCAAATAGCATAATTTGATGTTAGTGAGTTGCAAACGTCTGTTTCCTAATCCGAAATGTTTTTGGTGGTCATGTACATATTAGCAAAATGCTTTTCTAAATGAAAAAAATAAAGGAGTTTACCAGCCCTACTTGCAAATCACAGTGGTAGGCAATCCCATTTGCTAACGAGTACGTGGTTGCAAAGTGAGTAGCTGTTATCATCCACTTGAAGTGGATGCTAACCAACTTGCTGACTGGAAGGGGTCCTCATTGTGAACCTTCACCTTTGTGAGTGGACCAAAATACTCCTGCACAAAACAGCCAGTGGTCTAAGGGAGCAATAATTATTGTGTAAATTACGTAAAAACCAATTGTTGTGAATTTAAACAAATAGCAGCTCATTTTCCTTTCAGATAAAGGGCCTACACTTGGTGAAAAATAACTTGCTTCATTTAAAAGCAGTCACGTCTATGGAGTTCTGCTGTTCCCAGCAGGCCTCCATCCCCGTGAGTGCCCATAGTTGCTAAGGTGGTGCAAGTTGGAACCCACATCATTGATGTTCATGAGGTGGGATTTAGGGACCCCATAGTGACTCGCAGACGGTGTCAGAGACACCGTTCAGCTTTGCAATTTGCTAGTTGATTTCCCATCAATTCCTACATCTGGCCCATAGTGTCGACATATGATTCATGGCCAGGGGTTCAATCTTAGCACACAACTATTTCGAAATGCCATTGAGTGAGGAGTGTGATTCTTATCACATAGAATGACATATGTAGTGAAGTCAGTATGCGGACGAGCTGGTGCCATAATGTATAATGCCTTAGGTATGAATTGTATGAGTAGTTTAGGGTGATGTCATCCATCATGTAGAGACATGGATATGCTATATGTGATATGCCCTTCAGTATGCATGATTCACATGTACTTCCTCTGAGCCTTCCCCTGAACTATGTTGTAACAATTGCTGCAACCAATACATTGCTAGTAATGGACAAATTACCCATTGTGGTATTCAACCCACTGTAAATTCTATGCTCAATATTTGCCTTTTCTCTTCACAGCTGCAAACCTGAGTGCCGCAGCTCGCAACCAGTTTGAGCGCCGGGCAATGAGGTACAGCCACATCCTGCAGGTGCAGTGTGGGTATCGGAGGATGGCCCGCAGATACAATTCGGAACGGGCCTCCGGGGCGTGGTATGCCACACCACAGGCTCCCCCAACGGTGCCCCCAACAACCCCCGCCACTACATCCACCAGGTCTGGCCAAGTGGACCCAGCAACGGACCAGGCATCCTCATCCAGACCTGGACCCAGCCGTGTGGTGGGAGCAGGGCAGTCCCGTGCCCACACCACTCCACCAACACAATCCACCTCCACCGGCACCCAGACCTGCACTGACCCTCCGATCAACCCAGCGGACTTCCACGCATTGTCAAGGAAATTGGACAGGTTGATTGGAAAAGTTGACACCCTGACGGAGGACATGGCTGAGGTGAAGAAGAAGGTGCGCTCCATCCGGCGAACACTACGGAGGCCAAATCTGTAGACATTTTGCCCTCCAGAACTTTTACCCCTCCCCTCTCACCTCTTTCCTATTTCATACTGTTAGTTGGGTTTGGGGGGTTAGTTATAGGATAAGTGTAGGAAATTAGCTTAGTTAGTGTTAGGTAAGAGGGTGGGGGGTCCTTCTTCTTTATATCTTATATTTTTGTGTGGGTGGGTGGGAGGGGGGCAATGTTGGAATTCCTGTTTAAAAAAAATAAAAAATATAAAAAAATAAAATATATATAAAAAAATAAAAAAATAAAATATATATGTTTGTTTAGGATAGTGTAGTATGTGTGTAGGTTAGTAAGTGTTGTCCTGCATGTGTCTTGTCTCATAATGGTGGGTGGGGGGTTGATGTTTAGATCGTTTCGTTACATGTGTAGAGTAAGTTTAGCTTAGGTTAGTTAGGGACAGTTGTGGGTTAGTAGTAGTCAGGTTAGATTAGTGTAGGTTTATCTTTCCCTTAGTTGCCTCTTTTATTACTTATTGGAAATAAAAAATTTGTTAACCCTTTACCTGATGCGTTAGGTGCTACCTTTTCATGGCCTTGACATCAGTGTAGCAGAAAGTTTTAGTATGACATTTGTGTCCTATGCTCGCTATCCCCAGGCTATTGAGGTTTAACATGCCAGCTACCCGTGTGCTAACTTGGTAAGTATCCACCATGTGGGAGAGCCACCATTGGTAGTGTGCATAGATCATCAAGATTTGGGGTTGGTATGTATCCTACTTCACAAAGAGTGCTTCCAGAGTTGATTTTGTAGGTAAATAGATAGGTCGGACAGCATTGTGAAGTTCAGGGAGAGCTTTGTAGATGAGTATTTGTTCACACTCTTGTCTTGTTGCTGTCATTGCTGACCTACATCATGTGTGTACTGCTTGAGCATGACTTTCCTTCATGGTAGTATACGCTGTAAGGGTGATTGATGCAGTGTAATTTGGTTATCATTCCTTTCATTTTACAGCATAATTTCTTGTTTTAGTATTGCAAGGTGCCTACATTTCTCAGCCACCATTAGTTGTCTAGAATAGCTATGGATGGGGCATCATTCTGTCCAACACAGCATGATTGTGTGTGCTTAGTCCCTACATCAGTTATTTTCCTCAGTCTAGTAAAGCTATGATGCAATCCTGGCCACTGCACAGATGTTTCAGAATACATGAAATCAGGACAGTAGTATAGAGAATCGACATGGTTGCCACACAGCCACTTTGGAGTTATGTACTGCACAGTTGAAGTGTGAAATGACACAGAGACACAATAGGTGTGCAAGTGATATTTATTTTTAGGTGGAGTAGTGCAAAAAGTCCATTAACAATGTTAGGTGAGTCCGTTCTGGTGCATTGTTAAATGGTGATCCTATTTACAGGGTGTGGATGATGCTCCTGACATGCTGGGGTGATGTCACAGACGGTGCAGAGGAACAGGAATTGCCAAATGGTAGGAGAGAAACATTTACAGCCAATGTGGACAAGTTAAACAGTGGATTGCCGAACAGTCATTGAGGGTAGTTGGAGTGAGGCTGGCATGTGTCAAAACGTAGGACCTTGGTCAGAGTAGGCCATGGTGCAGGGACTAGGGCTTCCGGGTACTCTTGCGAGTAAATGTTATCTGTTCCATGTCTTCTTCTTCTGATGTGTGTGTTGCCTGGTGTGTCCTTGGTGTTGTTGGTTGTGAAGGGGCAACACACACCTCAGTGTCAGAAGACATGGAGGCAGACATCCCGGGGGCTGATCCCTGTCCAGTTATGAAGGGCAGTACTGCAGCAAGGAGGGCGTGCTGGTTTTTCAGAATGGCAGCCACATCCCGATGGTAGGCAGCCAGGTCGGCCCTGAGGGGTTCGATGTTGCATTCGTGCACACGCTGACTGGCTTGCTGTTGGAGTTGTTTGGTCAACTGGATGACAGCTGTGCAGATTGCCTTCTGTGTTACTAAAAGTTCCTCCAACAGCGATGTTCTGGCTTGCATTGCAGCTGCCTGATCAGCAGTTGACAGCATGCACGAACGCACCCCCTCAAGGCTGGCTGCCATAGTTTGCATCCCCACCCGCACCTCCTTGGCCAGCTCCCACTCGACCCCAACGACTGTTCTTTCGAAGCTGGTGCCAGTGTCGTCAGAGTCCTCAGCTGTGTTGGAGCTGGCAGGTCTTACAATTGGGGTGGCGGGTGGTTCTACTGTGGTGGCTGCTTCTTCTTGGCTCCTCCTTGTTACTGAAGGGGGGGTTTGGAGGCTTTCGAGGACCATGTCAATGGTCTCTTGTGTGAGGTTGATGGTCTCGTCATCCATGTCATCAGGGAACTCATGGACAGGCATATCGGCAGGAGATCCGTGTTCCTCTGCAAAGAAACAGGGTACAATTAGTGTGTCTGTATTGAGATCATTTAGCACTAAGATACAAGCCTTTGGATGCCTTAACTTTGTACTCTGATTTTGTCTTGGTATCTGCTGTCCGTCATAGGGCATTGTTGTAGGCCTATGGCCCACCTGTGTGTCACATGTATGATATGGAGCTATCAGACATGCCTGCCAGGTCATCTCTAGGTGTTGATTTGTAATTATTTCGGAATATGCATTTTTTTGTCCTACTCCTCCCTCGGTGTTTCACTATTGTTATGGAGGGACATTTGTTTGGGTGGGCTCTCATTATCCTACATGTGATTCTTGGCTTTCTAGGCAGCAGGATAGCTAATGGTGTGGGGGACTAAGTTTGACCCACTTGTAAATAACTCTGTCACCCAGATATTCTATTTAGCTCAGACAGACTAGCAGTGCCTCTGGTCTCCCACTACAGAGGAATGTTTAGAAGTCCAAGACCATGACATCTTTGGGACTTCTCAGGGAAGTGGTGGTCACTCAGGTCCTACACATTTCTATCTTTTCCGGTATGTTCCCATACACAAATGACACAGACAGTATTTGTTTGATATGAAGTTTCATTGTACAACTGACTTGTAGGAATTTAGGTGTGAGCCCCAATAACCAAAACAATACACACAGTTAGAACTGAAATAGTCCGCAGGAGAGTAATACATTGGTACACAGCTATCATGGTGCCTAACAGTTTCTACTCTCCCTCTGCTTGTTCTATGTATAGCACAGCATGTTAAGTTTGGAGCTTGGCTGTCTGAATCACAGGGGAGACATCATCCCTCATATCAGAGGAATGGGCTGGGATCTGGTTGTGCATCAGCAGCAAGGCAGGCAGCATCTAGATGTGATTTTCTGTTTGTAAACTCCCCCATGCGTGTCTTGGGACGAGGAAGTGAATTTAAAAGACATATGTCATTGTGATGACAAAGTTTCCCTACGCAGGAATGGCAAACCTTAACCCCTACCACATCTATCATCAACGAACCAGACGGTATCCTTGACTGGGGCACAGAGTGAATATGTTCTGGCAAACTCCAGTGCAGAAGTAGGCAAAACAGGGTGATTTGACTAATTGCCAACACCTTAGGACTGACTATTTGCTACATTAACTGATAGGAAGGGCAATGAGATTCATTTAGTGCAAAGTGCTCTGAGGCACTTAGATGTGAGCAAATGAGTATAAGTACATTCAGGGTAAGATGCACAAAGGCCTCCAGCCTGAGGCTATTGCGCAAAGTATACGTTTCACTTGCCACGCTACACTTTGACTGACTGTGGGTGTTGTGACTGCCCTGCCAGCACACTTGCCTCACAGGCCCTGCACCATACACTTTTTATTCACATTGCATGATCTGTACATGTTAGGTGGCATGACCTATGTATGTCAATGTTAGGATGTGGTATGGATGTAAACATTGTTGATGTTTGTATCTGATGGGGTCTCGTGTGTCTTACTGGATTGGCCTGTTTATCGTATGAATGTCCTATTTTTTGGTTAGACTGTGCAGATGTGTTTCATTGACCAGTTGCCTGTGTCCCCTCGTCAATGTTGTTGTCTGAGCAGTATGACATTTGTGATGTAGCATTGTTAGGCAGGCACGTGAGGGACCCTGACGTATGCAGCATGTGTGTGTCGTTAGTGCTGTGTGGCTCCTATTGCTGTTTACTTAGGCTTATGTATGTGTCAGTTATGGACATTCGGCATTTAAGTGTACTGGTACCTTTGTCTTATTTCTAGGAGTAGTTGCAGATGTCATCCTCACCCCCTAATTTAGGTATGTATGTTCCAGGGTGGGGTTCCTGCCATTTGGTACTATAGCTGCCCAGAGATGAGAGGTGTTATTGTCAACTGTGGTGGCAGTTAAGTTGCAGTTGTTGTATTTGCTACTGCATTACAGGTAGGGACCTAGTTGATGGGGAATAGTTTGTGCAAAACAAGTGCCTGGATGTGGATTCAGGGTAGTGTCCTTCCCACCTGTCACTGGTTTCCCTTGGCTCTCTTGTTGTAATTACAGGATGTCCCCGTGGGACTGTAGTGGTGGCAGTATTTTGTCGTGCCCCGGCTATGGTCAGTACTGGGCATTCCCCCCTGCCGTGCCCCTTTCCCCATGCCACTTCATATATGTGCTAAGTTACATGCATTGTGTAGTAGGTATCCCCCCCTGCTTACAGTCCCCATTATTGCATTGTAATTCCCCATGCGACTTACCCTGCATGTGCGCAGTGTCGTGGTAGTCTGCGCTGTCCAGTCCTTGTATCCCTGTGACGATCTCCTCCGGGATGACGGCTGCGACCATCTCCTCCATGTGGTCCAGGGCCTCCTGTTGTGCTGGACTCCCCCCTCCAGTCTGCATTGCTGCCTTCCTGTTCCTGGCCATTTTCTCTTTGGTCCTACGTTTACAGTCATGCCAGCGTTTCTTACACTCAGTGACTGTCCGGCGTTCTTCAGCCACACTGTTTATCTTGTCCACAATTTCTTTCCAGATGGCCTCTCTCCTACTGAGTGGCAATTTTGAGGATATGAAAAGTTGGTGCTGGTGTTCCGTCACCTCTTTCACCAGGATTTCCTGCTCCTCTGTGCACTGAAGCGACACTTTATTTTTTTCTTTAACATGTCCTGGTTCCTGTATGCTTCCTCCTGGCTGGTTCCTGGTCTGCTCTCATCCTCCTGGGGTCTGTTGGGGCATCTAGGATCCATTTTGGGTCTCTTGTACTGTAAGTGCAGTTTTCGCGCAAAAATGTCACGCAATAGGGTGAAAAAAAACTGCGTTTTCACGATTGCGCTGTCGTAAATCGACCCACAGTGATTTGCGTCACTTTTACGTGGGTTTCCCTTACGACAGACCGACGCTGTGTGCGTCACGAAATAATACTCCCACCTGTTGGTTGCGCCGCCGTACGTCAAAGTATAAATTTGACGCCCGAATGGCGCATCCAAATGGCGTTAGACGGCGCAAATTTTTTTGACGCAAAACTGCCATAGCGCAGTTTTGCGTCAAAAAGTATAAATATGGCCCCTAATTCCTTAATCACTCCCTTAACCAGTCCCTTAATCCCTTAAACAATCCCTGCAGAATGCAGCACACATTGAAAGAGGGAAAAAAGAGGCAAAATAAAGATATTCATCCTAGTTACCCATCACTTGGGGAGGCGTAGCAGTTTTGGCACATTGCCAGGTCTGCCACTTATGGTAAATCTGGTAATGTCTCAAAATCGATGGGTGTTGCGTGGAAATACCCACGCACCACTCATGGAATGCCTTCCTGGGTATGAGTAACGCAATGTAGCAGTTTGCACTGCATTGTGTTACTCCAGACTTATCAAGCCTCTCAGGGATAGGCAAAGGGGCCTTGCGTGGTTTGATGAATCACATTTAGCGATTGTATCGCACTTGAACCCTGTAGCATGGTGCAAGTGCGACACAACTCCTACATAAATATGTCCCATAGTGTGCAATGCACAGAGGTCCACTTTACACAAGAATTGAAAAGCAGCTATCACAGCAATAAATGAACACCAGGTTGTAAACTAAAGTACCAAGGCCCATATTTATATTTTTTGATGCAAATCAGCGCTAGCGCAGATTTGCGTCACAAAATTTAGCGCCGGCTAATGCCACTCCAACGTGCCAGCCATGCACCTTATTTATGGAATGACGTTACCCGGAGCTGCGGCCTGGTTAGCGTCAAAATAAATTACGGTAACCGGGCAGCGGAGGCGAAGGGAAGACTAGGTGTTGTGCGCCAAAGAGTGGTGCAAGTCAGGTTAGAGTAAAACATATTGGCTCTAACCTGACTAGTGCAGTTTTTTGACGCACAACCCCCATGGAAATTACTCCTGTCTTAGCAAAGACAGGAGTCATGCCCCCCTGCCCAGTGGCCATGCCCAGCGGACTTCTTTCCCCTGGGCATGGTCATTGGGCACTGTGGCATGTACGGGGGCCCAACTTAGGCCCTCCTATGCCACTTAAAAAAAAAAATGATACTTACCTGCACTTACCTGCACTCACCATGGATGTGTCCTCCCATCCATTGGTGTCCTCCAGGGGTGGGCGAGGGTGGCAGAGGGTCCCCCTGGGTGCAGGGAAGGGCATCTGTGGACTGCTTCCATGGTCTACCACAATGGAAAGGAGCCCACAGGTCCTTTAACGCCTGCCCTGACCCAGGCGTTTAAAAACAGCGCAAATCCGGCTGGGGGCCATGTATTAAGTCCCGCCTCCTCCTGTGCGTCATTTTGATGCCGGAGGATAAATAAGGTGCACATACCTTAGAGTAATTTTTTGCACAGGAACGCCTACCTTGCATGTCCTTAGTGCAAGGTTGTTTTTCACATACAAAAACTGACTCAAACTCAATAATTTTGGCGCTAGTCGGGTCTAGCGCCAAAGTATAAATATGGAGTTAAGTTTCCATCGGATTTGCGCCAAAATAAATGACAAAAATACGATGCAAACAGAGTATAAATATGGGCCTCAGCATAGCAACAAAAAGGCACATTTGTGTTATATGCCATTAACATACAATGAGGTATCACAGCACTAAATTGTAATTAAAGCACAATGCTTATACTTTCTTTTATTTTAATGCCCATTTTTCAACTTTAAAAATGTTTTTTATTAGACTTTTTTCTGTTTTATTGTATATTGTAAAGCATATGTGACAGGGCTCACAGACCCAAAAGCCTATTGTTCTACTGTTTTCAAAATAGCACTGAGTTCATACAGATACATTTTAATTTCCGCACGTTAGACCTGTCAGCATTAGGGTGGTCTTTGCCCAAACGTTTTGACTGGTTGCCTCCAATTTTGCTGAATTTGTTTCTGTTTGCAATAGGACTAACAGCTTGTGGTACTTCACCCGTGTTCACCCAGCACTGGCAACAGGATCCAGGGATCTCTAGTATTGATATATGATACTGCACCTCAATACACAGGGATCTCTACGTAGTAATGAGCTTTGATACTGCAGCTCGTATGACCCAGGTTTTTCTGCTTCTAGCATTAGAGCTTAGCTCATACAAGCTGCACTATCAAAGCTCGTTATTAAAGATCCCTGGACTCACTTTTATTTCCCTTTCATAAGCATCAGTTTTAAAAAACTGAGGAACACATGTGACGAACCAGAAACAGGGGTTTGAGAAGCTTATTGGAAAACCATGCCAACTCTTATTGTTGGGCCCTCCTGGCACATCACAATCTACACAAAAGAAACCAAGAAGATGCCAGGCACACGGACTTCAAGGAGAGACAATAGTTAGCCACCAAAGATTCCTCCAGCATTGTTCTATTTACCCACCAATTACCTCCAAGATAGAAATGTTTCAGAATGTGAAAATGATGTCCTTCGGACCTGATTCTAAATGAAATAAACTGGAAAAAAGCCATGACACCACACGTCACACAGAAAACACTGTTATATGTTTTTTGCTGCTACAGCACCCTCCCCCCCAACACCTTAATAAATCATTTCCTGTTCAAAGCAGAACATCTTATCTCAGTACCTAGACAATGATTTTGGGCTTAACAGTAGATAATGACAGAAGCAGCCCCCAGTATTATAGGCATTCTCAGTAAAATCAATTCTTTCTCAGTAGAGGCCAGAAGATGTATGTCAGATGTAAGTGGAGGCCATCATGCATACATAAGTCTGCAAACAACACTGGGTGAGGTATGGTGCACTACCACATGCCCTACCTAGAGATTTCTCCCTGGAAAGCTAGGCTCTGGTCCTGGGAGAACCATGATGCACTATCACAGGCTGTCAATAGAGGTTCCTAGAAAAGAAAATACAGCCCTGCATAAACTATGGCGCACTACCACTGGCCGTCACTAGGGGTCCCTTTAGAGCCAGGCTCAAGTGCTGAGAACTCTATGGTGCACTACCACCGCTGGTTTCTAGGGGTCACTGGAGAGTAGGCTCAAGTTCCGGGCGCACTATAGTGCACTACCACCGCTGCCTACTAGAGGTCCCTGGAGAGCCAGGCTCCAGCTCTGTGAGTCGGCGAGTGAAGGACCACAGCCTGTTCCTAGAAGAGATCTCCGTACACGGAGGTCACGGCGGTAGGTGCTCATCTCAGTACTCACTAATTGTAGCCCTACATTAAGCTTAACTTTAACGACTAAACTTTTATTCATTTTCACGTTACAAGAGCAAAGATTATGTTAAAGAACTGATGAGCACACTACTCTGTTTTGAGACAGGGTTCGAATATTCAAAGAAACAAAAAAAACACGTCGGATCTTTGTGCCTTGCTGGCGCAATTTAAATTAGACAAGAGATCGATGACAGTCACTAGGAAATCAGGGAGAGCTAAGGGTTAACTTGAGACTCCATATGGTGTTAAATAATTCTTCCATTTGCCCAACAAGTTTGGACTTCCTCCTGAAAGATAATGAAAAAATAAACGATGCTAAACAGGATAAACTGCGGAGATTCCTCGTGGTACATCAGCAGCATCCAGAAAACCAATACCAGAAGAGTTTTCCTATGACTCCGTGTCACAAGGACACCGCATCCACTAACAGGCTCTCATTCTGGGCCTTGTAGTCCAAGTGTACTCATAGGACTATCATTCTCGAAAGCAGTGATTTGTAGTTAGAATTGTAGTGTCCTTGTGACAAAGTATTAGTGGGGGGCATATTTATTATTTCACACAGCGCAGAGCACTGCGTTGAGTGCAGTGCTTATTTTGTAAATAAAAATGTGCCGGTGCCCAAAGCCCTCCTCTTAAACACGCGGCTGCCGTAATTAAATAGGCAAACACGGAATACTAAGGCAGTGTAATCCTGAAGCCTCCCGGGGCCTCCTTAACCCATTTAAAGCCACTCCCTGCCCCTACAGTTCACTCTTGCAGCTTTCTGCTTTCTCTCTTTGTGACGCCTTTTCACTTTTACCTTCCTCTTTCTTTCTCATGCGTGTCTTTTACTCGCAATAAATGCTTGAGGCAGAAAAATAAGTGCTGCCCCTCAAAAATAAGTGCTGGTGCTCCACACCGGAAACATCAAGCACACATTAAGCACTAGTTGAGTGAAAAGGAGAGATCAGAAATACTCCGGGCCATATTTATACTTTTTGACGCAAAACTGCGCTAACGCAGTTTTGCGTCAAAAAAAATTGCGCCGTCTAACACCATTTGGATGCGCCATGCGGGCGTCAAATTTATACTTTGACGTACGGCGGCGCAACCAACAGGTGGGAGTCATTATTTTGTGACGCAGACAGTGTCGGTCTGTCGTAAAGGAAACCAACGTAAATGCGACGCACATCACTGTGGGTCGATTTACGACAGCGCAATCGTGAAAACGCCGTTTTTTTTCACGCAATTGCGTCACATTTTTGCGCGAAAACTGCCCTTTCAGGAGAGGAGACCCAAAATGGATCCTAGAGGCCCCAACAGACCCCAGGAGGATGAGAGCAGACCAGGAACCAGCCAGGAGGAAGCATACAGGAACCAGGACCTTTTAAAAAAAAAAAGAAAGTGTTGCTTCAGTGCAGAGGAGCAGGAAATCCTGGTGAAAGAGGTGACGGAACACCAGCACCAACTTTTCATCACCTCTAAATTGCCACTCAGTAGGAGAGAGGCCATCTGGAAACAAATTGTGGACAAGATTAACAGTGTGGCTGAAGAACGCCGGACAGTCACCGAGTGTGAGAAACGCTGGCATGACTGCAAACGTAGGACCAAAGAGAAAATGGCCAGGAACAGGAAGGCAGCAATGCAGACTGGAGGGGGGAGTCCAGCACAACAGGAGGCCCTGGACCACATGGAGGAGATGGTCGCAGCCGTCATCCCGGAGGAGATCGTCACAGGGATTCAAGGACTGGACAGCGCAGACTACCACGACACAACGCACATGCAGGGTAAGTCGCATGGGGAATCATAATAAAACAATGGGGACTGTAAGCAGGGGGGGGATACCTACTACACAATGCATGTAAATCAGCACATATATGAAGTGGCATGGGGAAAGGGGCACGGCAGGGGGGCATGCCCAGTACTGACCGAAGCTGGGGCACGACAAAATACAGCAACAACAACAGTCCCACGGGGACATCCTGTAAGTACAACAAGAGAGCCAAGGGAAAGCAGTGACAGGTGGGAAGGACACTACCTCAAATCCACATCCAGGCACTTGTATTGCAAAATCTATTCCCCATCAACTAGGTCCCTATCAGTAATGCAGTAGCAAATACAACAACTGTAACTTAACTGCAACCACAGTTGACAATAACACCTCTTATCTCTGTGCAGCTATAGTACCAAATGGCAGGAACCCCACCCTGGAACATACATACCTAAATTAGGGGGTGAGGATCACATCTGCAATTACTCCTAGAAATAAGACAAAGGTACCAGTACACTCAAATGCCGAATGTCCATAACTGACACATACATAAGCCTAAGTAAACAGCAATAGGAGCCACACAGCACTAACGATACACACATGCTGCATACGTCAGGGTCCCTCACGTGCCTGGCTAACAAGGCTACATCACTAATGTCATACTGCTCAGACAACAACATTGAGGAGGGGACACAGGCAACTGGTCACTGAAACACACCTGCAAAGTCGGACAAACAAATAGGACATTCATACGATAAACAGGCCAATCCAATTAAATACACATCACCCAACATCATCTCAAAACATCAAGAATGTTTACATCCATACCACATCCTAACATTGACATGCATAGGTAATGCCACGTGACATGTACAGATCATGCAATGTGAATAAAAAGTGTATGGGGCAGGGCCTGAGAGGCAAGTGTGCTGCCAGGGCAGTCACAACACCCACAGTCAGTCAAAGTGTAGTGTCGTAAGTGTAACGTATACTTTGCGCATTAGCTTCAGGCTTTAGGCCTTTGTGCATCTTACCCTGATTGTACTTATACTCATTTGCTCACATCTAAGTGCCTCAGAGCAATTTGCACTAAATGATTCTCATTGCCCTTCCTATCAGTTAATGTAGCAAATAGTCAGTCCTAGGGTGTTTTGAATTAGTCAAATCACACTGTTTTGCCTACTTCTGCACTGGAGTTTGCCAGAACATATTCACTCTGTGCCCCAGTCAAGGATACCGTCTGGTACGTTGCTGATAGATGTGGTAGGGGTTAAGGTTTGGCATTCCTGCGTAGGGAAACTTTGTCATCACCATGACATATGTCTTTTACATTCACTTCCTTGTCCCAAGACACGCATGGGGGAGTTTCCAAACAGAAAATGACAACTAGATGCTGCCTGCCTTGCTGCTGATGCACAACCAGATCCCAGCCCATTCCTCTGATATGAGGGATGATGTCTCCCCTGTGATTCTGACAGGCAACCTCCAAACTTAACATGCTGTGCTATACATAGAACATGCAGAGGGAGAGTAGAAACTGTTAGGCACCATGAAAGCTGTGTACTAATGTATTACTCTCCTGCGGACTATTTCAATTCTAACAGTGTGTATTGTTTGTGTAATTGGGGCTCACACATAAATTCCTACAAGTCAGTTGTACAATGAAACTTCATATCAAACTAATACTGTCTTTGTCATTTGTGTATGGGAACATACCGGAAAAGATAGAAATGTGTAGGACCTGAGTGACCACCACTTCCCTGAGAAGTTCCAAAGATGTCATGCGCTCGGATGTGTAAACATTCCTTTGATGTGGGAGACCAGAGGCACTGCTAGTTAGTCTTAGCTAAATTGAGGGGCATATTTATACTCCGTTTGCGCCAAATGTGCGTCAAAAATTTTGACGCACTTTCAGCGCAAACGTTGCCCCATATTTAAACCCTGACGCCCGATCCGGCGCACCAGGAAAATGCCGCTATGTGCGCCAGTTTTTGGAAGAGGCACCCCGCCCTGCGTTAATGACATGCAGGGTAGGCGTTCCCGTCTAAAAACAGACGCACATAGCGGTGCGTGGTATTTATGCTCCAGGGCAAAAATCACTCCCGCGCGGCAGGCGGCGCAAAAAAATGGCGCAAAGCACGAATAGCGTGAAATTTTAACGCCTGGGTCAGGGCAGGCGTTAAAATGGGGCAAACACACCTGTACTTAATCAGAACACACAGAACAAACAACAGAGCAGCAGAGCAGCAGAGCAGCAACAGGGAGACATGGAGGTGCTTTTTCTTCAACGTGCACGTAGACGCAGAGCCCTGCAGCAACAACAGCAGCCACAACAACAACAGCAGGGACCCCAAAGACAGCGCAGAAGGCAGGAGAGGATATTCCGCCCAAGAACAACCCTGCATGGCCTCAGGGAACGAGACATCATCCAGAGGTACCGGTTGAACTGGCAGGCCATTCAGCAGCTGCTGACAAATATTGAACAGCAATTGGCCCCCACTTTAGTGACTCCACGCACTATCCCAACCGAAACAAAGCTGTTTGCCGTACTACACCTGCTGGCAAGTGGCTCGTTTCAGACAACTGGTGCCCTGGTTGGTGGAATCTCACAACCATCTTTCTCCGCATTCCTGCCTAAAGTACTGGATGCCATCATTGGACTGACACCCGCCACATCTGCTTCCCTAACACAGTGCAGAAGCAGCAGGAAACAAAACAGGGGTTCTACGCCATCAGTGGCTTTCCGCACGTCCTTGGTGCAATCGACTGCACACACGTACGCCTTGTGCCACCTGCTGCGAGTGAACACCTCTACCGCAACAGGAAGCACACACATTCCATCAACGTGCAGGCCATAGTCGATCACCAAGGACTGATCAGCAACATTGTGGCTAAATATCCTGGGAGTGTACATGACGCATTCATCTTCCGTCACTCCACCATCAACCAACACTTCCAGGATGGACGGTATGGCAATGGACTACTTGTTGGTAAGGACAAAAATCTACTTATATACTCACTGCACAGAAACCCTCTAGGATAAACAACACATACACCACAATAGCAACACCTAGACAGGAACACACTGAGGTACTCACATCACTAGCCATGTGTCACAAGTCACCATTGAACCTCTCACCATTTGAATTTACTCCACAGCTTAGTGTGAAGACATTCATGACTGTGGTTGCCTAAATGTCACCTTGCAAATTGGAAGTCTCACAATAACCTGTACACTAATACAATGCATAACTTTTAAGGGATGGGATGGCCTGGGTATGTTCATATGAACGTTTCTAATACCCTTTCATGTTTCAACTCTGCATGGAACTATCATCACACCCCCAGTGAGGACACACGGACACCTGTGTCACAAGTCACAATGCAAGGGAGGGCACACTGTACTTGAGAAACCAATACATCCTGCTGACAAACAGTTAGACAACAAACACTTGCTCAGCCAAGGAAAAAAAACAATGCCAAAGTTTCCACCAACAACCATAGGTTGTCACATTAGTACACAAAATAGTCACAGACAACACAACACAACTACTGCCATCAAAGATACGTACAACAGTGCCTCCTACATCTAATTGATACCATTCTGTGTTTCTCTTTCAGCTGATCAGGGGTATGGCATCCAGCCTTGGCTAATGACACCATATGGGAACCCAAATACTGCTGCTGAGCGGGCATACAATGACGCCCACAAGAGGACACGCAGCATTGTGGAGAGGACCTTTGGGATCCTAAAGTCAAGGTTCCGCTGCCTTGACATCACTGGCGGAAGCCTACTATACTCCCCAGAGATGGTCTGCAAGATCATACTCACTTGTGCCATATTACACAATATTTGTGTAAAAAGGAACATTCCCCTCCTTGAACCGGACCCAGACATGCCTGAGGATGATGATGAGGAGGATGCTGGCCTGCAACAGGAGGGGGAACAATCTAACACTGCAGCAGGAGTGCGTAGGCGCCAACATCTTGTGAACAATTTTTTTACTTAAGTTATTATAATCACTTGTATTCCACACTTGTAAATAAACACAGATAACAAACACCACATCATGCTTTGGCCTATTCATTTCTGACCACCTTTAGTTTGAAATAGCTGAAGATGAATGTCGTCTCATTGATCAAGAATGCCATTAAAATTCATCACACCAAAAATAAACATCACAACTGTATGCACAGAGGGTAGGATGTGACATGTTACATTACCATACACAGAGCCCAACAAGAGTACAAATGTGACAATTACACATGCCGGATCCAAACAACTGAAACAGTCTCTCATCCAGCCCAAAATTGGAGATCATTTGAAAGTCACATCACACGTGTTCAGAGACAGGGTGGGACCATCCATGTGTACGTGAACATGTCATCAATGGCTTCTCTCAAGTGTATGATGTGAGCAATACACAATTGCAACAACATCAGCTGCCACTAACTCAGGAGGAGACCTTGAAGTTACAGTGACAACATACACACAGACAGGTCATACTGGATCCACATTCCCACACACATGTACACATATGTCATACAACCAACCTAATATTTGAAAGTAGACCATCACAGTTGTGTCCCAGTTTGAACCTAGTAGGAAGATTGTAACATGACACTAAACCAGTTTATGCAGAAAGGGACACAGACAAGCAAAACAATTTTCACATTATCACATCGTGAACGCTGAGAGTCTTGCAAACTTAGTCATATGAAAATGGTATGCAACTTAGCTCCAAATCATCATTACTGCAAACGTCAAATGGGCTAATGAGATGAATGAATGGTCAACAGTCATTCATACCATATGGCCTTACATTCGCCCGCTGCTGCAGGTTTGCCATGATATGATAAAAATACTCCATGGATACAGTAGCTATTCTGGATGGTCAAATCCTAGGGTGCTGGGGGCCTAACTCCACCTCTACCACCCCCAAAACATACAAGAATCATGTACTTGTGAACTAAACACATGCATAAGGCACATGTGTGGCCTCCATGTCACAAGTCCTACACAAATATGAAGCACAAAATCATAATGGGACATGGTCAGCCCCGTAAAAACTGAAAGTGACTCTCCCACTCCCTGTTAGGACTACAGATAAAAGCATCCCCATCATAAAGGTGGGCACATTTTGGAGACGGAATACATAATGGTATCAAAAACATCATTTCAAAATAGCCATCAGCAATTACACCAAATATGTTGTCAAATATGGTCAATACATTAGTTAACGTATCCCAAACATCACAGTGTGAAGGCCGTCTATACATAAAAGTACGGACATTTGTCATATACAAACACAAATGTGTCTCACATCGCACCGTTTGACCATGACAAATCACCTTTCCAAAACTAAACACATGAAGACATTTGGATAAATTTGCTCCATATTCTACGCATACAGCATGGCCGTCATAATTTGTTCACGTACATGAGTGCACACAATGCAGAGTCAGATACAAATGTATCCAAATGTGTCTTGATCTTTCGCCTTCAAAATATTATTTACGTCCACAATATTTTTGACTCTGCATCATGTGCACTACTGTACGTGTAAAAAAAAACACACCCATGATGTATGCGTGGTGAAATTGACGCTACATGCACAATATATTGGTCATTTCATGTACAGTATTAATTATTAATATTCATATCATATTTTTTCACTCCGCATCATGTGCACCACTGTACGTGTAAAAAAAACGACGCCCATGATGTATGCGTGGTGAAATTGACGCTACATGCACAATATGTTGGTCATTTCATGTACAGTATTAATTATTAATATTCATATCATATTTTTTCACTCCGCATCATGTGCACCACTGTACGTGTAAAAAAAACGACGCCCATGATGTATGCGTGGTGAAATTGACGCTACATGCACAATATGTTGGTCATTTCATGTACAGTATTAATTATTAATATTCATATCATATTTTTTCACTCCGCATCATGTGCACCACTGTACGTGTAAAAAAAAACGACGCCCATGATGTATGCGTGGTGAAATTGACGCTACATGCACAATATGTTGGTCATTTCATGTACAGTATTAATTATTCATATTCATATCATATTTTTTCACTCCGCATCATGTGCACCACTGTACGTGTAAAAAAAACGACGCCCATGATGTATGCGTGGTGAAATTGACGCTACATGCACAATATGTTGGTCATTTCATGTACAGTATTAATTATTAATATTCATAACATATTTTTTCACTCCGCATCATGTGCACCACTGTACGTGTAAAAAAAACGACGCCCATGATGTATGCGTGGTGAAATTGACGCTACATGCACAATATATTGGTCATTTCATGTACAGTATTAATTATTAATATTCATATCATATTTTTTCACTCCGCATCATGTGCACTGTAATGCGTCATAAAAAATTGACGCACAACTGTGTATGCGTGAAAATATGACGCATAACGGGAAAATAAAAACGGTGGCCATTTTATGCAGGAAGTGATGTAATAGGATATCCTGTTTACAAAATCTGTACTGGGAGGTAACTTTCACTTTCACTTTGCAGTCTCAGATTTCTCTAGACTGTGTGGTTGTGTGAAAGGTGTTGTCGTGTGTTTTACTGCTCTAGTGTCCTGTGTGCCTTGTATTTTGTCTTAGTGTCAATCTATTATTGTTGTATCACATTGTCTCAGTCTGTTTAGTGTTATTTTGTCTATACCTGTGATAGTTTGTATTGTCTGTGGGAGTCTGTTGTGGGTAGCATAGTTTGGGGGGTTAGTTGGGCCATTTTTCTACTTCTCCTTTTTCTTTCACACCTCTACCTTTCCCCATTTCCCCCTTTATATTTTATATTTTGTTGGTACATTCTTATCCCTCTCAATATGTCAGGTAGGCCTCGCCTGTCCAGGATCGGGGAAGACGAATTGGGGGGGTCCATATGGCTCGTAAGCCATTTCCTCCCACTAATGCTGGAAGCTGGGGGCCGTGTGATACAGGGGTATCACACGGAGGCCAGGAAAATCCGGTGGGAGAAGGTGCGCCATCACCTGGTCCGGGTCTATGGGAGTCTCAGGAATGTACACCAACTCAAGCACCGCTGGGCAGATCTGATCACCAGGGAACAGGACCTGCTGGACCACCTGGGACTCCAGATTGGTGGCCATGTTGGTGAGTAAAAAACAATTACATGGGAATGACAGAAATCGGTGTGTGAACATGTGATGATTGTTAGCGAATCTGCAAAATAAGTAGCTGAGTGTGTGTAATGCCAGGGAAACCTAGGCCCATGGTTATACACATTAATCCCCATTCTTGCAACACATGTACACGCAATGACAGCTTTATAAATTCAACATCTATTTGTATTATGCTAAGTCGCCCCCTCTCTGCGTCCCAAAATGTTTCAAATGCTGCGCTACAAAGGTATACATATGTGTCCTAATGTGTATTTGTTGCAGAATGTGTATGAAGACCTATGCTACCAGTCCGATGGATCATTTTTGCAACACATACCAGATGCCTGTAGCTGCATGTAATGTAGTGTTGCCTTTGTGTCAGAAAAGCAACACGTGAATGGCTCCATTTGTACTCCACTGGTCATAATGGCCAGTGAGTACGTCATGTAGAAACAACATACCTACATATGCAGACGCCATAGCTAGACAGAAAATTGGAAACACATGATGATGCTATACATGTGTGTTGCCTTCACGTCACATGAAGTTAGTCATGTTGTTCACACATATGTCACATGTGTGTCTGTTTGCTGTCTGTTGACCCTGTCCAAATAGCCTGTTTAATTGTGAGTGGTCATGCAGTCCTCATGGAACCAGTTTTGGAATGTCTCTCGGGGATGCACATGCTGAGATGTATGGATAACATTATTGTTGGGGCATACTAATGGAGGATTAACTTGGACGACACCTGACTGTCCTGACCACTGCATGAGTGTAGTAGGGTGTGACACTGGAACAGGAGACTCATCCAATGTTAATGTTGAATACAAAGTGATCCATGCAGGATGAGCATGTGTGAAAGTCTATCATTACCATGTCATTTTCACACAGTGTCATTGTAACAGAAATCTTTTGTCCGTTCACCCAGTCTGAGTATAATCTTTGTTTCATGCTTTACAGGTGGACCAGCCCCGTACACCGTGGGAGAGGTGGCCCATTTTGACGACCCCGATACCTACAGTGAGTGTCGCCTGAGTGCTATTTACATTGTTTGGTAATGACGCATGATGGATTACTGTGTGTTCAAGAGAATTCATGATTTGATGTGCTGGCCGTTCATTGGCTTTGTTCTTTTAGTGTGATATCAAATTAGAATTATGTTTCTGCAAAGCAATACGTAGTCATCTCTCAGATTGAGGGGCTGTAGCCCGTTCAATTATGGCGGCAATTGGGAATGGTATGACTCATTTCGAATAGACTGGTCAATGTTAGACTTGGTCAGGGACTTGCCATGAACTGAGTCTGCATATCAGACTGACAGTCTCCCAGATAGCTTAGGCACATGGCATTGATGACAAGTGCTTCTTCCTAGTTGAGGATGACTGTGTACACTGTAGGTTGGATCTTCCATGGGCATGTACTTCCACAAGGTGAACTCGAAGTGTGTGTGACTTGAGTGCAATGCCCTAGGTGTTCAGTTGAATCATGTGAATGGGTGTACTACCTCCCCTGTGTGTGTTGTTAAACATGCCTCACTAATAGTATGTTATGTTGGGCTAAGTCATAACATTTTGACATGTGTGGACCTGGGATGTGACAAGGTTGGGCTGACTACAACGTGTTGCTAGCCCTTCATAGGTGTTGTGTGTGAAGGCACATAATTGTAGCACTTTCTGTACACTCCTGGGTGTGCATTGAACATGGGATTGTTGGTTGTTCTTCCCACACCACCCACAAAGACTGGGATGTTACTGTGAAACAGGGTACCTAGGACTGTAGCAACCAGTATGTTACACGTACTTAACACCTTTTGTGACTTGAGTTAGTACCTTGGGCCAGAGTGAGAAAAATGTCTACACGTTGCAAATGGCATAAATATCTGTGTGGGATTTGCAAACGTCTGTTTCCTAATCCAAAATGTCTTTGGTGGTCATGTACATATGAGTAAAATGCTTTTCAAAATTGATATAATGAAGGGTTTTACCAGACCTACTTGCAAATCACAGGGGTAGGCAATCCCATTTGCAACCGAGTACGTGGTTGCAAAGTGAGTAGCTGTTATCATCCACTTGAAGTGGATGGTAACCACCTTGCTGACTGGAAGGGGTCCTCATTGTAAAGCTTCAGCCTTTGTGAGTGGACTAAAAAAATCCTGCGCAAAAAAGCCAGTGGTCTAAGGGACCAATAATTACCGTGAAAATTTCCAAGTACAATTGTTGTGATTTAAAAATAATTGCAGCTCATTTTTCTTTCCGGTAAACGGCCTACACTTGGGGAGAAATAACTTGCTTAATTTAAAAACAGTCACGTCTATGGAGTTCTGCTGGTCCCAGCAGGCCACCATCCCCGTGAGTGCCCATGTTGCTAAGGTGGGGCAACTTGGAACCCACATCATTGATGTTCATGAGGTGGGTTTTAGGGACCCCATAGCGACTCGCAGACGGTGTCAGAGACACCGTTCTGCTTTGCAATTTGCTAGTTGATTTTCCTAAATTCCTACATCTGACACCTAGTGTGGACACATGATTCTGGGCCAGGGGTTCAATCTTAGCACACAACTAATTAAAAATGCTATTGAGTGAGGAGTGTGAGTGTAATCACATAGAATGACACATGTACTGAAGTCAGTATGCGGAAGAGCTGGTGCCATAATGTCAAATGCCTTAGGTATGATTTGGATGAGTAGTTTAGGGTGATGTCATCCATCATGTAGAGACATGGATATGCTAGGTGTGATATGACCTTAGGGATGCATGATTCACACGTACTTCCTCTGAGCATTTCCGTGAACTATGTTGTAACAATTGCTGCATACAATATATTTCTAGTAATGGACAAATGAGCCATTGTGGGATTCAACCCACTGTAAATTCAATGCTCAATATTTCCCTTTTCTCTTCACAGCTGCAAACCTGAGTGCCGCAGAGCGCAACCATTTTGAGCACAGGGCAATGAGGTACAGGCACATCCTGCAGGTGCAGTGTGGGTATCGGAGGATGGCCCGCAGATACAATTCCGATCGGGCCTCCGGGGCGTGGTATGCCACACCACAGGCTCCACCAACGGTGCCACCTACAACCACCAGGTCTGCCCAAGGGGACCCAGCGACGGACCAGCCATCTTCCTCAAGACCTGGACCCAGCCGTGTGTTGGGAGCAGGGCTGTCCCGTGGCCACTCCACTCCAGCGACAATCTCCACCTCCACCGGCACGCAGACCAGCAGTGACCCTCCAATTGACCCTGCAGCCTTCCAGGCATTGTCTAGGAAACTGGACAGGTTAATTCAAAAGGTGGACAACCTGACGGAGGACATGGCGGAGGTTAAAAAGAAGGTGCGCTCCATCCGGCGCACACTTCAGAGGGCAAATCTTTAGTTATTTTGCCCTCCTGAACTTTTACCCCTCCCCTCTCCCCTCTTTCCTCTTTTCATACTGTTAGTTGGGTTTGGGGGGTTAGTTATAGGATAAGTATAGGTAATTAGCTTAGTTAGTGTTAGGTAAGAGGGTGGGGGGTCCTTATACTTTCTATCTAATATTTTTGTGTGGGTGGGTGGGTGGGGGGCAATGTTGGGATTCCTGTTTAATAAAAAAATAAAAAATAAAAAGAAATTTAAAAAATAAAAAATAAAAACAAATATATGTTTGTTTAGGATAGTATAGTATGTGTGTAGGTTAGTAAGTGTTGTCCTGCATGTGTCTTGTCTCTTAATGGTGGGTGGGGGGTTGATGTTTAGATCGTTTCGTTACATGTGTAGAGTAAGTTTAGCTTAGGTTAGTTAGGGACAGTTGTGGGTTAGTAGTAGTCAGGTTAGATTAGTGTAGGTTTACCTTTCCCTTAGTTGCCTCTTTTATTACTACTTTTAAATAAAAAATTTGTTAACCCTTTACCTGATGCGTTAGGTGCTACCTTTTCATGGCCTTGACATCAGTGTAGCAGAAATGTTAAGTATGACATTTGTGTTCCATGCTCCCTATCCCCAGGCTTATGAGGTTTAACATGCCAGCTACCAGTGTGCTAACTTGGTAAGTATCCACCATGTTGGAGAGCCACCATTGGTAGTGTGCATTGATCATCAAGGTTTGGGGTTGGTATGTATCCTACTTCACAAAGAGTGCTTCCAGACTTGTTATTGTAGGAAAATAGATAGGTCGGACAGCATTGTGAAGTTCAGGGAGAGCTTTATAGATGATGATTTGTTCACACTCTTGTCTTGTTGCTATCATTGCTGACCTACATCATGTGTGTACTGATTCAGCATGACTTTCCTTCATGGAAGTATACGCCGTAAGGGTGATTGATGCAGTGTAATTTGTTTATCATTCCTTTCATTCTACAGCATAATTTCAAATTTTAGTATTGCATGGTGCCTACATTTCTCAGCCACCATTAGTTGTGTAGAATAGCTATAGATGGTGCATCATTCTGTCCAACACAGTATGATTGTGTGTGCTTAGTCCCTTCATCAGTTATTTTCCTCAGTATAGTAAAGCTATGATGCAATCCTGGCCACTGCACAGATGATTCAGTATACATGAAATCAGGACAGTAGTATAGAGAATCGACATGGTTTCCACACAGCCACTTTGGAGTTATCTACTGCACAGTTGAATTTTGAAATGACACAGAGACACAATAGGTGTGCAAGTGATATTTATTTATAGGTGGTGTAGTGCAAAATGTCCATTCACCATGTTTGCTGACTCCTTTCTGGTGCATTATTACATGGTGATCCTACAGAAGGGGTGTGGATGATGCTCCTGACATGCTGGGGTGATGTCACAGACAGTACAGAGGAACATGAAATGCCAATTGGTAGGAGAGAAACATTTACTGGCAAGGTGGACAAGTCATACAGTGGATTGCCGAACAGTCATTGAGGTTAGTTGTAGTGAGACTGGCATGTGGCAAAACGTAGGACCTTGGTCAGAGTAGGGCATGGTGCAGGGACTAGGGCTTCCGGGTACTCTTGCGTGTGAATGTTATCTGTTCCATGTCTTCTTCTTCTGATGTGTGTGTTGCCTGGTGTGTCCTTGTTGTTGTTGGTTGTGAAGGGGCAACACACACCTCAGTGTTAGAAGACATGGAGGCAGACATCCCGGGGGCTGATCCCTGTTGAGTAAGGAAGGGCAGTACTGCAGCAAGGAGGGCCTGCTGGTTTTTCAGAATGGCAGCCACATCCCGATGGTAGGCAGCCAGGTCGGCCCTGAGGGGTTCTATGTTGCATTCGTGCACACGTTGAGTGGCTTGCAGTTTGAGTTGTTGTGTCAACTGGATGACAGCTGTGCCAATTTCCTTCAGTGTTTTTGAAATGTCCTCCAAGAGAAAATTTCTGGCTTGCATTGCAGCTGCCTGATCAGCAGTTGACAACATGCACGAACGCACCCCCTCAAGGCTGGCTGACATATTTTGCATCCCCACCCGCACCTCCTTGGCCAGCTCCCGCTGGACCCCAACGACAGTTCTTTCGAAGCTGGTGCCAGTGTCGTCAGAGTCCTCAGCTGTGTTGGAGCTGGCAGGTCTTACAATTGGGGTGGCGGGTGGTTCTACTGTGGTGGCTGCTTCTTCTGTGCTCCTCCTTGTGACTGAAGGTGGGGTTTGGAGGCTTTCAAGGACCATGTCAATGGTCTCTTGTGGGAGGTTGATGGTGTCGTCATCCATGTCATCAGGGAACTCATGGACAGGCAGATCAGCAGGAGATCCGTGTTCCTCTGCAATGAAACAGGGTACAATTAGTGTGTCTGTGTTGTGACAATTTTGCAGTAATATACAAGCCTTTGGATGCCTTTACATTGTACTCTGTGTTTGTCTAGGTATCTGCTGTCCGTCATAGGGCATTGTTGTAGGCCTATGGCCCACCTGTGTGTCACATGTTTGATATGGAGCTATCAGACATGTCTGCCTGATCGCCTCTAGCTGTTGCTTTGTAATTATTTAGGAATAGGCGTTTTTTTCTCCTACTCCTCACTCGGTGTTTCACTATTGTTATGGAGGGACATTTTGTAGGGTGGGCTCTCATTATCCAACATGTGAGTCTTGGCTTTCTAGGCAGCAGGATAGCTAATGGTGTGGGGGACTAAGTTTGACCCACTTGTAAATAACTCTGTCACCCAGATATTCAGGGCCATATTTATACTTTTTGACGCAAAATTGCGCTAACGCAATTTTGCGTCAAAAAAATTTGCGCCGTCTAATGCCATTTGGATGCGCCATGCGGGCGTCAAATTTATACTTTGACGTACGGCGGCGCAACCAACAGGTGGGAGTCATTATTTCGTGACGCAGACAGCGTCGGTCTGTCGTAAAGGAAACCAACGTAAATGCGACGCACATCACTGAGTCATACCATTCCCCATTCCCAATTGCCGGCCTAATTGAATGGGCTACAGCCCCTCAATCTGAGAGATGACTACGTATTGCTTTGCAGAAACATAATTCAAATTTGATATCACACTAAAAGAACAAAGCCAATGAATGGCCAGCACATCAAATCATGAATTCTCTTTAACACACAGTAATCCATCATGCGTCATTACCAAACAATGTAAATAGCAGTCAGGCGACACTCACTGTAGGTATCGGGGTCGTCAAAATGGGCCACCTCTCCCACGGTGTACGGGGCTGGTCCACCTGTAAAGCATGAAACAAAGATTATACTCAGACTGGGTGAACGGACAAATGATTTCTGTTACAATGACACTGTGTGAATATGACATGGTAATGATCGACTTTGACACATGCTCATCCTGCATGGATAACTTTGTATTCAACATTATCATTGGATGAGTCTCCTGCTCCAGTGTCACACCCTACTACACTCATGCAGTGGCCAGGACAGTCATGTGTTGTCCAAGTTAATCCTCCATTAGTATGCCCCAACAATAATGTTAACCATACATCTCAGCATGTGCATCCCAGAGAGACATTCCAAAACTGGTTCCATGAGGACTGCATGACCACTCACAATCAAACAGGCTATGTGGACAGGTTCAACACACAGCAACCAGACACACATGTGACATATGTGTGAACAACATGACTAACTTCATGTGACGTGAAGGCAACACACATGTATAGCATTATCATGTGTTTCCAATTTTCTGTCTAGCTATGGCGTCTGCATATGAAGGTATGTTGTTTCTACATGACATACTCACTGGCCATTATGACCAGTGGAGTACAAATAGAGCAGTTCACGTGTTGCTTTTCTGACACAAATGCAACACTACATTACATGCAGCTACAGGCATCTGGTATGTGTTGCAAAAATGAGCCATCGGACTGGTAGCATAGGTCTTCATACACATTCTGCAACAAATACACATTAGGACACATATGTATACCTTGGTAGCGCAGCATTTGCAACATTTTGTGACGCAGAGAGGGGGCGACTTAGCAAAATACAAATAGATGTTGGATTTTAATGCTGTTATTGCGTGTACATGTGTTGCAAAATATGGGGATTTATGTGTATAACCATGGGCCTAGGTTTCCCTAGCATTACACACAGTCAGCTACTTATTTTGCAGATTGGCTAACAATCATCACATGTTCACACACAGATTTCTATCATTCCCATTTAATAGATTTTTACTCACCAACATGGCCACCAATCCGGAGTCCCAGGTGGTCCAGCAGGTCCTGTTCCCTGGTGACCAGATCTGCCCAGCGGTGCTTGAGTTGGTGTACATTTCTCATACTCCCGTAGACCCGGACCAGGTGATGGCGCACCTTCTCCCACCGGATTTTCCTCGCCTCCGTGTGATACCCCTGTATCACACGGCCCCCAGCTTCCAGCATTAGTGGCAGGAAATGGCTTACTAGCCATAGGAACCCCCCCAATTCGTCTTCACCCATCCTGGACAGGCGAGGCCTACCTGACATATTGAGAGGACTAATGCTGGACAAAATAAATATGAAAATAAAAGTGGGAAATGGGGAAAGGTAGAGGTGTGAAAGAAAAAGAAGAAGGAGAAAAATAGCCCAACTAACCCCCCAAACTATGCTACCCACAACAGACTCCCACTGACAATACAAACTATCACAGGTATAGACAAAATAACACTAAACAGACTGAGACAATGTTATACAACAATAATTGATTGACACTAAGACAAAATACAAGGCACACAGGACACAAAAGCAGTAAAACACAGGACAACACCTTTCACACAACCACACAGTCTAGATAAATCTGAGACTGTAAAGTGAAAGTGAAAGTTAACTCCCAGTACAGAATTTGTAAACAGGATATCCTATTACATCACTTCCTGCAGAAAATGGCCGCCGTTTTTATTTTCCCGTTTTGCGTCATATTTTCACGCATACACAGTTGTGTGTCATTTTTTTTGACGCATTACAGTGCACATGATGCGGAGTGAAAAAATATGATATGAATATTAATATTTTATAATGTACATGAGATGACCAACATATTGTCCATGTAGCGTCAATTTTACCACGCATACAGCATGGGCGTCATTTTTTTTACATGTACAGTAGTGCACATGATGCGGAGTGAAAAAATATGATATGAATATTAATATTTTATAATGTACATGAGATGACCAACATATTGTCCATGTAGCGTCAATTTTACCACGCATACAGCATGGGCGTCATTTTTTTTACACGTACAGTAGTGCACATGATGCAGAGTCAAAAATATTGTGGATGTAAATTATACTTTGAAGGCAAAATATTAAGACACTTTTGGATACATTTGTATTTGACTCTGCATTGTGTGCACACATGTACGTGAACAAATTATGACGGCCATGCTGTATGCGTCGAATATGGAGCAAATTTTTCCTTATGTCTTCATGTTTTTAGCTTTGGAAAGGGGATTTGTCATGGTCAAACGGTGCGATGTGATACACATATGTGTTTGTATATGACACATGTCCGTTGTTTTATGTATAGAAGGCATTCACACTGTAATGTTTGGGATACGTTAACTAATGTATTGACCATATTTGACAACATATTTGGTGTAATTGCTGATGGCTATTTTGAAATGGTGGATGGGATACCATTATGTATTCCGTCTCCAAAATGTGTCCACAATTATGATGGTGATGCTTTTATCTGTAGTCCTAACAGGGAGTGGGAGAGTCACTTTCAGTTTTTATGGGGCTGAGCATGTCCCATTATGATTTTGTGTTTCAGATTTGTGTTGGACTTGTGACATGGAGGCCACACATGTGCCTTATGCATGTGTGTGGTTCACAAGTACATGATTCTTGTATGTTTTGGGGGCGGTAGAGGTGGACTTAGGCCACCAGCACCCTAGGATTTGACCATCCAGAATAGCTACTGTATCCATGGAGTATATTTATTATATCATGGCAAACCTGCAGCAGCGGGCTACTGTAAGGCCATATGGTAGGAATGACTGTTGACCATTCATTCATCTCAATAGCCCATTTGACGTTTGCAGTAATGATGAATTGGAGCAAACTTGCATACCATTTTACTATGACTATGTTTGCAAGACTCTCAGCGTTCCCGATGTGATAATGAGAAGAATATTTTGGCTGTCTGTGTCCCTTTCTGCATAAACTGGTTTAGTGTCATGTTACAATCTTCCTGCTAGGTTCAGACTGGGACACAACTGTGATGGTCTACTTTCAAATATTAGATTGATTGTATGACATATGTGTACATGTGTGTTGGAATGTGGATCCACTATCACCTGTCTGGGTGTATGTTGTCACTGTAACTTCAAGGTCTCCTCCTGAGTTAGTGGCAGCTGATGTTGTAGCTATTGTGTATTGCTCATATCACACACTTGAGAGTAGCCATTGATGACATGGTCACGTACACATGGATGGTCCCACCCAGTCTCTGAACACGTGTAATGTGACTTTCAAATGATCTCCAATTATGGGCTGGATGAGAGACTGTTTCAGTTGTTTGGATCCGGCATGTGTAATTGTCACATTTGTACTCTTGTTGGGCTCTGTGTATGATAATGTATCATGTCACATCCTACCCTCTGTGCATACAGTTGTGATGTTTATTTTTGGTGTGATGAATTTTAATGGCATTCTTGATCAATGAGACGACATTCATCTTCAGCTATTTCAAACTAAAGGTGGTCAGAAATGAATAGGCCAAAGCATGATGTGGTGTTTGTTATCTGTGTTTATTTACAAGTGTGGAATACAAGTGATTATAATAACTTAAGTAAAAAAAATTGTTCACAAGCTGTTGGCGCCTACGCACTCCTGCTGCGGTGTTAGGTTGTTCCCCCTCCTGTTGCAGGCCAGCATCCTCCTCATCATCATCCTCAGGCATGTCTGGGTCCGGTTCAAGGAGGGGAATGTTCCTTTTTACACAAATATTGTGTAATATGGCACAAGTGCATGTGATCTTGCAGACCATCTCTGGGGAGTATAGTAGGCTTCCGCCAGTGATGTCAAGGCAGCGGAACCTTGACTTTAGGATCCCAAAGGTCCGCTCCACAATGCTGCGTGTCCTCTTGTGGGCGTCATTGTATGCCCGCTCAGCAGCAGTATTTGGGTTCCCATATGGTGTCATTAGCCAAGGCTGGATGCCATACCCCTGATCAGCTGAAAGAGAAACACAGAATGGTATCAATTAGATGTAGGAGGCACTGTTGTACGTATCTTTGATGGAAGTAGTTGTGTTGTGTTGTCTGTGACTATTTTGTGTACTAATGTGACAACCTATGGTTGTTGTTGGAAACTTTGGCATTGTTTTTTTTCCTTGGCTGAGCAAGTGTTTGTTGGCTAACTGTTTGTCAGCAGGATGTATCGGTTTCTCAAGTACAGTGTGCCCTCCCTTGCATTGTGACTTGTGACACAGGTGTCCGTGTGTCCTCACTGGGGGTGTGATGATAGTTCCATGCAGAGTTGAAACATGAAAGGGTATTAGAAACGTTCAATTGAACATACCCAGGCCATCCCATCCCTTAAAAGTTATGCATTGTATTAGTGTACAGGTTATTGTGAGACTTCCAATTTGCAAGGTGACATTTAGGCAACCACAGTCATGAATGTCTTCACACTAAGCTGTGGAGTAAATTCCAAGGTGTGAGAGGTTCAATGGTGACTTGTGAAACATGGCTAGTTATGTGAGTACCTCAGTGTGTTCCTGTCTAGGTGTTGCTATTGTGGTGTATGGGTTGTTTATCCTAGAGGGTTTCTGTGCAGTGAGTATATAAGTGGATTTTTGTCCTTACCAACAAGTAGTCCATTGCCATACCGTCCATCCTGGAAGTGTTGGTTGATGGTGCAGTGACGGAAGATGAATGCGTCATGTACACTCCCAGGATATTTAGCCACAATGTTGCTGATCAGTCCTTGGTGATCGACTATGGCCTGCACGTTGATGGAATGTGTGTGCTTCCTGTTGCGGTAAAGGTGTTCACTCGCAGCAGGTGGCACAAGGCGTACGTGTGTGCAGTCGATTGCACCAAGGACGTGCGGAAAGCCACTGATGGCGTAGAACCCCCTGTTTAGTTTCCTGCTGCTTCTGCACTGTGTTAGGGAAGCAGATGTGGCGGGTGTCAGTCCAATGATGGCATCCAGTACTTTAGGCAGGAATGCGGAGAAAATGGTTGTGAGATTCCACCAACCAGGGCACCAGTTTTCTGAAAGGAGCCACTTGCCAGCATGTGAAGTACGGCAAGCAGCTTTGTTTCTGTTGGGATAGTGCGTGGAGTCACTAAAGTGGGGGCCAATTGCTGTTCAATATTTGTCAGCAGCTGCTGAATGGCCTGCCAGTTCAACCGGTACCTCTGTATGATGTCTCGTTCCCTGAGGCCATGCAGGGTTGTTCTTGGGCGGAATATCCTCTCCTGCCTTCTGCGCTGTCTTTGGGGTCCCTGCTGTTGTGGCTGCTGTTGTTGCTGCAGGGCTCTGCGTCTACGTGCACGTTGAAGAAAAATCACCTCCATGTCTCCCTGTTGCTGCTCTGCTGCTCTGCTGCTCTGCTGCTCTGTTGTTTGTTCTGTGTGTTCTGATTAAGTACAGGTGTGTTTGCCCCATTTTAACGCCTGCCCTGACCCAGGCGTTAAAATTTCACGATATTCGTGCTTTGCGCCATTTTTTTGCGCCGCCTGCCGCGCTGGAGTGATTTTTGCCCTGAAGCATAAATACCACGCACCGCTATGTGCGTCTGTTTTTGGACGGGAACGCCTACCCTGCATGTCATTAACGCAGGGCGGGGTGCCGCTTCCAAAAACTGGCGCATAGCGCCATTTTCCTGGTGCGCCGGATCGGGCGTCAGGGTTTAAATATGGGGCAACGTTTGCGCTGAAAGTGCGTCAAAATTTTTGACGCACATTCGGCGCAAACGGAGTATAAATATGCCCCTCCATATTTACAAAGATATGGAGCATTTCTGCTTTCATTTTGTGCTGCCCCAAATACCCTTCCACTACAGTGCAAGGATGGCTGTGTTGCCTGAAGCATATTTCTCTTTCAAAGTGTGCTGCAGAATTCAACACACATGGAGAGAGGGAGTCACAAGTAGAAATAAGGATATTTCTTCTCGTTATGGCTTCCATAATGACTCTCGTTTAGCAACAAGACTACTGATTTGGGGCGACAGCACCTCTGATTGTAGGCGACTGTATCCCCCACCAGTTGAAAGCTGTTGGCCTAACCTTAGTAGCTCTCTAGCAGCATCTCACCTAAACGGTGAAGGTGGTTTGTGGCAGCCTAGTGAATGGAAAACTGAAAATCCCTCAGGGAAATCACGGTGAACAAGCTTTACCCTTTCCTCTCCACACGCAACTCTCTTACACACATGGGCAAGGAAAGAGATGCATGACAGTTTCAATACATTTATTGAAAAGACTGCAATCTAAAACAAAACACATGAGCTGCAATGATAAGGATAGTGAGGAATAGCAAAACCATAACAGTGAGAATAAGATGTGTGAATATGAACAACCTCAACATGTTGCAATGATATAGAAATGCAATTCCTACGTAAAAGACTACTTTCCAACCCCTAAGCGAGAGCATGGTGATGTCAGCCACATCTGTCCACACAGTGTTCATAAGAAGCACGCCCCACCCCCGTTACCTTGGTACAAGGTTAGGTCTTCAATCTCCAGATAAGAGGATGCAGAGACACAAAGACTCAGGTCGGCGACGAACAGGCATTCAGCATGGATGTAAAATCCTGGCTGGAACCCCCTCTAATGCTCTTTGTCCTACAAGATGTTTGTATAGGAGGCATGTTTATGTTCTTGTACAGAAGCCTAAGAGGGTATGTACCTAAGCGCTGGACTGTTTACATAGTCTTGTGGCGGCAATGCAAAATATTATCCTGTGTGGCTCGCACTTTGTTCTTATGAACCAGAGGAAAAAGCACATGATGCAAAGTATCTTATCCATAACACTGATAGAAGTGTCACTCTCGCAGAATAGTAACTGATTTTGAAAATAAAACAGTGTCACTAAAATAAGCCAAACTAAAATGAATAAAAATGAATAAATGAATACAGATCATATTATCTGTGTAAAAGGGCAAGGCACAGGCTGCAAGCCTAAGTTAAGCCGTCACTGTGCCCAGGAAGGGAACTACGTATGGACTCACAACATGGCTTTGTCAGGTAAGTGCACCATTTTGGAGCAAACCAAGGTTTAGCAGTCTTTGAAAAAATTGGTTTACGTCGAAATACGGTTGTGGCTGCATGGAAATGCCCATCCTCTATCCATGTGATATCTACATAACGTAAAATATCACAAGGCTCTGCTACGCTCTACATTGCATTACTTTTTATTTTCTAAATCACACGCAGCCACAGAACGTGGCTTGATGTGGTTTAGTAATCCAGGGGTTAGGGGCACCTTCCTGTACAAACATAGGCCCGTATTTATACTTTTTGACGCTAAACTGCGCTAACGCAGTTTAGCGTCAAAAAGTTTAGCGCCGGCTAACGCCATTCTGAAGCGCCATGCAGGCGCCGTATTTATTGAATGGCGTTAGCCGGCGCTAGCAGACCGGCGCTGCCTGGTGTGCGTGGAAAAAAACAACGTACACCAGGCAGCGCCGGCGTTGGGGAAAATGGCGTTAGGGCGTCTTATAAATGGTGCAAGTCAGGTTGACGCTAAAAAATCGCCTCCACCCGATTTGCGCCATTTTTAACGACGCCCAGATGCCATTTACATGACTCCTGTCTTAGTAAAGACAGGAGTCATGCCCCCTTGCCCAATGGCCATGCCCAGGGGACTTATGTCCCCTGGGCATGGTCATTGGGCATTGAGGCATGTAGGGGGGCACAAATCAGGCCCCCCTATGCCAAAAAGAAATATAAAAAAAAAAAATAATTATACTTACCTGAACTTACCTTAATGTCCCTGGGATGGGTCCCTCCATCCTTGGGTGTCCTCCTGGGGTGGGCAAGTGTGGCAGGGGGGGTCCCTGGGGGCATGGGAGGGCAGCTGTGGGCTCATTTTGAGCCCACAGGTCCCTTAACGCCTGCCCTGACCCAGGCGTTAAAAAGAGGCGCAAATGCGGGGTTTTTTGCCCCGCCTACTCCCGAGCCTGATTTTTGCCCGGGAGTATAAATACGACGCATTTGTGTCGCAGTCATTTTTTTGGACGGGAACGCCTACCTTGCATCTCATTAACGCAAGGAAGGCGTTCACCTAAAAAAACGACGCTCTTTCCTCATACTTTGGCGCTAGACGCGTCTAACGCCAAAGTATAAATATGGCGTTAGTTTTGCGCCGAATTTGCGTCGAAAAAAACGATGCTAATTCGGCGCAAACGGAGTATAAATATGCCCCATAATTCCTTAATCACTCCCTTAACCAGTCCCTTAATCCCTTAAACAATCCCTGCAGAATGCAGCACACATTGAAAGAGGGAAAAAAGAGGCAAAATAAAGATATTCATCCTAGTTACCCATCACTTGGGGAGGCGTAGCAGTTTTGGCACATTGCCAGGTCTGCCACTTATGGTAAATCTGGTAATGTCTCAAAATCGATGGGTGTTGCGTGGAAATACCCACGCACCACTCATGGAATGCCTTCCTGGGTATGAGTAACGCAATGTAGCAGTTTGCACTGCATTGTGTTACTCCAGACTTATCAAGCCTCTCAGGGATAGGCCAAGGGGCCTTGCGTGGTTTGATGAATCACATTTAGCGATTGTATCGCACTTGAACCCTGTAGCATGGTGCAAGTGCGACACAACTCCTACATAAATATGTCCCATAGTGTGCAATGCACAGAGGTCCACTTTACACAAGAATTGAAAAGCAGCTATCACAGCAATAAATGAACACCAGGTTGTAAACTAAAGTACCAAGGCCCATATTTATATTTTTTGATGCAAATCAGCGCTAGCGCAGATTTGCGTCACAAAATTTAGCGCCGGCTAATGCCACTCCAACGTGCCAGCCATGCACCTTATTTATGGAATGACGTTACCCGGAGCTGCGGCCTGGTTAGCGTCAAAATAAATTACGGTAACCAGCCAGCGGAGGCGAAGGGAAGACTAGGTGTTGTGCGCCAAAGAGTGGTGCAAGTCAGGTTAGAGTAAAACATATTGGCTCTAACCTGACTAGTGCAGTTTTTTGACGCACAACCCCCATGGAAATTACTCCTGTCTTAGCAAAGACAGGAGTCATGCCCCCCTGCCCAGTGGCCATGCCCAGCGGACTTCTATCCTCTGGGCATGGTCATTGGGCACTGTGGCATGTACGGGGGCCCAACTTAGGACCTCCTATGCCACTTAAAAAAAAAAATGATACTTACCTGCACTTACCTGCAATCACCATGGATGTGTCCTCCCATCCATTGGTGTCCTCCAGGGGTGGGCGAGGGTGGCAGAGGGTCCCCCTGGGTGCAGGGAAGGGCATCTGTGGACTGCTTCCATGGTCTACCACAATGGAAATGAGCCCACAGGTCCTTTAACGCCTGCCCTGACCCAGGCGTTTAAAAACAGCGCAAATCCGGCTGGGGGCCATGTATTAAGGCCCGCCTCCTCCTGTGCGTCATTTTGATGCCGGAGGATAAATAAGGTGCACATACCTTAGAGTAATTTTTTGCACAGGAACGCCTACCTTGCATGTCCTTAGTGCAAGGTTGTTTTTCACATACAAAAACTGACTCAAACTCAATAATTTTGGCGCTAGTCGGGTCTAGCGCCAAAGTATAAATATGGAGTTAAGTTTCCATCGGATTTGCGCCAAAATAAATGACGAAAATACGATGCAAACAGAGTATAAATATGGGCCTCAGCATAGCAACAAAAAGGCACATTTGTGTTATATACCATTAACATACAATGAGGTATCACAGCACTAAATTGTAATTAAAGCACAATGCTTATACTTTCTTTTATTTTAATGCACATTTTTCAACTTTAAAAATGTTTTTTATTAGACTTTTTTCTGTTTTATTGTATATTGTAAAGCATATGTGACAGGGCTCACAGACCCAAAAGCCTATTGTTCTACTGTTTTCAAAATAGCACTGAGTTCATACAGATACATTTTAATTTCCGCACGTTAGACCTGTCAGCATTAGGGTGGTCTTCGCCCAAACGT
The DNA here is from genome assembly GCF_031143425.1 of Pleurodeles waltl. NCBI lineage: Eukaryota > Metazoa > Chordata > Amphibia > Caudata > Salamandridae > Pleurodeles > Pleurodeles waltl. The sequence goes on from NC_090436.1 coordinate 300,296,308, forward strand.
TTTGACTGGTTGCCTCCAATTTTGCTGAATTTGTTTCTGTTTGCAATAGGACTAACAGCTTGTGGTACTTCACCCGTGTTCACCCAGCACTGGCAACAGGATCCAGGGATCTCTAGTATCGATATATGATACTGCACCTCAATACACAGGGATCTCTAGTAATGAGCTTTGATACTGCAGCTCGTATGACCCAGGTTTTTCTGCTTCTAGCATTAGAGCTTAGCTCATACAAGCTGCACTATCAAAGCTCGTTATTAAAGATCCCTGGACTCACTTTTATTTCCCTTTCATAAGCATCAGTTTTAAAAAACTGAGGAACACATGTGACGAACCAGAAACAGGGGTTTGAGAAGCTTATTGGAAAACCATGCCAACTCTTATTGTTGGGCCCTCCTGGCACATCACAATCTACACAAAAGAAACCAAGAAGATGCCAGGCACACGGACTTCAAGGAGAGACAATAGTTAGCCACCAAAGATTCCTCCAGCATTGTTCTATTTACCCACCAATTACCTCCAAGATAGAAATGTTTCAGAATGTGAAAATGATGTCCTACGGACCTGATTCTAAATGAAATAAACTGGAAAAAGCCATGACACCACACGTCACACAGAAAACACTGTTATATGTCTTTTGCTGCTACAGCACCCTCCCCCCCCCCCCCAACACCTTAATAAATCATTTCCTGTTCAAAGCAGAACATCTTATCTCAGTACCTACACAATGATTTTGGGCTTAACAGTAGATAATGACAGAAGCAGCCCCCAGTATTATAGGCATTCTCAGTAAAATCAATTCTTTCTCAGTAGAGGCCAGAAGATGTATGTCAGATGTAAGTGGAGGCCATCATGCATACATAAGTCTGCAAACAACACTGGGTGAGGTATGGTGCACTACCACATGCCCTACCTAGAGATCTCTCTCTGGAAAGCTAGGCTCTGGTCCTGGGAGAACTATGATGCACTATCACAGGCTGTCAATAGAGGATCCTAGAAAAGAAAATACAGCCCTGCATAAACTATGGCGCACTACCACTGGCCGTCACTAGGGGTCCCTTTAGAGCCAGGCTCAAGTGCTGAGCGCACTATGGTGCACTACCACCGCTGGTTACTACAGGTCACTGGAGAGCGAGGCTCAAGTACCGGGCGCACTATAGTGCACTACCACCGCTGCCTACTAGGGGTCCCTGGAGAGCCAGGCTCCAGCTCTGTGAGTCGGCGAGTGAAGGACCACAGCCTGTTCCTAGAAGAGATCTCCGTACACGGAGGTCACGGCGGTAGGTGCTCATCTCAGTACTCACTAATTGTAGCCCTACGTTAAGCTTAACTTTAACGACTAAACTTTTATTCATTTTCACGTTACAAGAGCAAAGATTATGTTAAAGAACTGATGAGCACACTACTCTGTTTTGAGACAGGGTTCGAATATTCAAAGAAACAAAAAAAACACGTCGGATCTTTGTGCCTTGCTGGCGCAATTTAAATTAGACAAGAGATCGATGACAGTCACTAGGAAATCAGGGAGAGCTAAGGGTTAACTTGAGACTCCATATGGTGTTAAATAATTCTTCCATTTGCCCAACAAGTTTGGACTTCCTCCTCAAAGATAATGAAAAAATAAACGACGCTAAACAGGATAAACTGCGGAGATTCCTCGTGGTACATGAGCAGCATCCAGAAAACCAATACCAGAAGAGTTTTCCTATGACTCCGTGTCACAAGGAGACCGCATCCACTAACAGGCTCTCATTCTGGGCCTTGTAGTCCAAGTGTACTCATAGGACTATCATTCTCGAAAGCAGTGATTTGTAGTTAGAATTGTAGTGTCCTTGTGACAAAGTCATTAGTGGGGGGCATATTTATTATTTCACACAGCGCAGAGCACTGCGTTGAGTGCAGTGCTTATTTTGTAAATAAAAATGTGCCGGTGCCCAAAGCCCTCCTCTTAAACACGCAGCTGCCGTAATTAAATAGTCAAACACGGAATACTAAGGCGGTGTAATCCTGAAGCCTCCTGGGGCCTCCTTAACCCATTTAAAGCCACTCCCTGCCCCTACAGTTCACTCTTGCAGCTTTCTGCTTTCTCTCTTTGTGACGCCTTTTCACTTTTACCTTCCTCTTTCTTTCTCATACGTGTCTTTTACTCGCAATAAATGCTTGAGGCAGAAAAATAAGTGCTGGCCCTCAAAAATAAGTGCTGGTGCTCCACACCGGAAACATCAAGCACACATTAAGCACTAGTTGAGTGAAAAGGAGAGATCAGAAATACTCCAAATTTACAAAGATATGGAGCATTTCTGCTTTCATTTTGTGCTGCCCCAAGTACCCTTCCACTACAGTGCAAGGATGGCTGTGTTGCGTGAAGCATATTTCTCTTTCAATGTGTGCTGCAGAATTCAACACACATGGAGAGAGGGAGTCACAAGTAGAAATAAGGATATTTCTTCTCGTTATGGCTTCCATAATGACTCTCGTTTAGCAACAAGACTACTGATTTGGGGCGACAGCACCTCTGATTGTAGGCCACTGTATCCCCCACCAGTTGGAAGCTGTTGGCCTAACCTTAGTAGCTCTCTAGCAGCATCTCACCTAAACGGTGAAGGTGGTTTGTGGCAGCCTAGTGAATGGAAAACTGAAAATCCCTCAGGGAACTCATGGTGAACAAGCTTTACCCTTTCCTCTCCACACGCAACTCTCTTCCACACATGGGCAAGGAAAGAGATGCATGACAGTTTCAATACATTTATTGAAAAGACTGCAATCTAAAACAAAACACATGAGCTGCAATGATAAGGATAGTGAGGAATAGCAAAACCATAACAGTGAGAATAAGATGTGTGAATATGAACAACCTCAACATGTTGCAATGATATAGAAATGCAATTCCTACGTAAAAGACTACTTTCCAACCCCTAAGCGAGAGCATGGTGATGTCAGCCACATCTGTCTACACAGTGTTCATAAGAAGCACGCCCCACCCCCGTTACCTTGGTACAAGGTTAGGTCTTCAATCTCCAGATAAGAGGATGCAGAGACACAAAGGCTCAGGTCGGCGACGAACAGGCATTCAGCATGGATGTAAAATCCTGGCTGGAACCCCCTCTAATGCTCTTTGTCCTACAAGATGTTTGTATAGGAGGCATGTTTATGTTCTTGTACAGAAGCCTAAGAGGGTATGTACCTAAGCGCTGGACTGTTTACATAGTCTTGTGGCGGCAATGCAAAATATTATCCTGTGTGGCTCGCACTTTGTTCTTATGAACCCGAGGAAAAAGCACATGATGCAAAGTATCTTATCCATAACACTGATAGAAGTGTCACTCTCGCAGAATAGTAACTGATTTTGAAAATAAAACAGTGTCACTAAAATAAGCCAAACTAAAATGAATAAAAATGAATAAATGAATACAGATCATATTATCTGTGTAAAAGGGCAAGGCACAGGCTGCAAGCCTAAGTTAAGCCGTCACTGTGCCCAGGAAGGGAACTACGTATGGACTCACAACATGGCTTTGTCAGGTAAGTGCACCATTTTGGAGCAAACCAAGGTTTAGCAGTCTTTGAAAAAATTGGTTTACGTCAAAATACGGTTGTGGCTGCATGGAAATGCCCATCCTCTATCCATGTGATATCTACATAACGTAAAATATCACAAGGCTCTGCTACGCTCTACATTGCATTACTTTTTATTTTCTAAATCACACGCAGCCACAGAACGTGGCTTGATGTGGTTTAGTAATCCAGGGGTTAGGTGCACCTTCCTGTACAAACATAGGCCCGTATTTATACTTTTTGACGCTAAACTGCGCTAACGCAGTTTAGCGTCAAAAAGTTTTGCGCCGGCTAACGCCATTCTGAAGCGCCATGCGGGCGCCGTATTTATTGAATGGCGTTAGCCGGCGCAAGCAGACCGGCGCTGCCTGGTGTGCGTGGAAAAAAACCACGTACACCAGGCAGCGCCGGCATTGGGAAAAATGGCGCTAGGGCGTCTTAAAAATGGTGCAAGTCAGGTTGACGCAAAAAATCACCTCCACCCGATTTGCGCCATTTTTAACGACGCCCAGACGCCATTTACATGACTCCTGTCTTAGTAAAGACAGGAGTCATGCCCCCTTGCCCAATGGCCATGTCCCCTGGGCATGGTCATTGGGCAATGAGGCATGTAGGGGGGCACAAATCAGGCCCCCCATGCCAAAAAAATAAAAAAAAATAAAAAAAAATTATACTTACCTGAACTTACCTGAATGTCCCTGGGGTGGGTCCCTCCATCCTTGGGTGTTCTCCTGGGGTGGGCAAGGGTGGCAGGGGGGGTCCCTGGGGGCATGGGAGGGCAGCTGTGGGCTCATTTTGAGCCCACAGGTCCCTTAACGCCTGCCCTGACCCAGGCGCTAAAATCCGGCGCAAATGCGGGGTTTTTTGCCCCGCCCACTCCCCGGCGTCATTTTTGAACGGGAGTATAAATACGACGCATTTGCGGCGCAGTCATTTTTTTAGACGGGAACGCCTACCTTGCATCTCATTAACGCAAGGAAGGCGTTCACGCAAAAAAATGACGCTCTTTCCTCATACTTTGGCGCTAGACGCGTCTAACGCCAAAGTATAAATATGGCGTTAGTTTTGCGCCGAATTTGCGTAGAAAAAAACGACGCTAATTCGGAGCAAACGGAGTATAAATATGCCCCATAATTCCTTAATCACTCTCTTAACCAGTCCCTTAATCCCTTAAACAATCCCTGCAGAATGCAGCACACATTGAAAGAGGGAAAAAAGAGGCAAAATAAAGATATTCATCCTAGTTACCCATCACTTGGGGAGGCGTAGCAGTTTTGGCACATTGGTAAATCTGGTAATGTCTCAAAATCGATGGGTGTTGCGTGGAAATACCCACGCACCACTCATGGAATGCCTTCCTGGGTATGAGTAACGCAATGTAGCTGTTTGCACTGCATTGTGTTACTCCAGACTTATCAAGCCTCTCAGGGATAGGCAAAGGGGCCTTGCGTGGTTTGATTAATCACATTTAGCGATTGTATCGCACTTGAACCCTGTAGCATGGTGCAAGTGCGACACAACTCCTACATAAATATGTCCCATAGTGTGCAATGCACAGAGGTCCACTTTACACAAGAATTGAAAAGCAGCTATCACAGCAATAAATGAACACCAGGTTGTAAACTAAAGTACCAAGGCCCATATTTATATTTTTTGATGCAAATCAGCGCTAGCGCAGATTTGCGTCACAAAATTTAGCGCCGGCTAATGCCACTCCAACGTGCCAGCCATGCACCTTATTTATGGAATGACGTTACCCGGAGCTGCGGCCCGGTTAGCGTCAAAATAAATTACGGTAACCGGGCAGCGGAGGCGAAGGGAAGACTGGGTGTTGTGCGCCAAAGAGTGGTGCAAGTCAGGTTAGAGTAAAACATATTGGCTCTAACCTGACTAGTGCCGTTTTTTGACGCACAACCCCCATGGAAATTACTCCTGTCTTAGCAAAGACAGGAGTCATGCCCCCCTGCCCAGTGGCCATGCCCAGCGGACTTCTTTCCCCTGGGCATGGTCATTGGGCACTGTGGCATGTACGGGGGCCCAACTTAGGACCTCCTATGCCACTTAAAAAAAAAAGATACTTACCTGCACTTACCTGCACTCACCATGGATGTGTCCTCCCATCCATTGGTGTCCTCCAGGGGTGGGCGAGGGTGGCAGAGGGTCCCCCTGGGTGCAGGGAAGGGCATCTGTGGACTGCTTCCATGGTCTACCACAATGGAAAGGAGCCCACAGGTCCTTTAACGCCTGCCCTGACCCAGGCGTTTAAAAACAGCGCAAATCCGGCTGGGGGCCATGTATTAAGGCCCGCCTCCTCCTGTGCGTCATTTTGATGCCGGAAGATAAATAAGGTGCACATACCTTAGAGTAATTTTTTGCACAGAAACGCCTACCTTGCATGTCCTTAGTGCAAGGTCGTTTTTCACATACAAAAACTGACTCAAACTCAATAATTTTGGCGCTAGTCGGGTCTAGCGCCAAAGTATAAATATGGAGTTAAGTTTCCATCGGATTTGCGCCAAAATAAATGACAAAAATACGATGCAAACAGAGTATAAATATGGGCCTCAGCATAGCAACAAAAAGGCACATTTGTGTTATATACCATTAACATACAATGAGGTATCACAGCACTAAATTGTAATTAAAGCACAATGCTTATACTTTCTTTTATTTTAATGCACATTTTTCAACTTTAAAAATGTTTTTTATTAGACTTTTTTCTGTTTTATTGTATATTGTAAAGCATATGTGACAGGGCTCACAGACCCAAAAGCCTATTGTTCTACTGTTTTCAAAATAGCACTGAGTTCATACAGATACATTTTAATTTCCGCACGTTAGACCTGTCAGCATTAGGGTGGTCTTCGCCCAAACGTTTTGACTGGTTGCCTCCAATTTTGCTGAATTTGTTTCTGTTTGCAATAGGACTAACAGCTTGTGGTACTTCACCCGTGTTCACCCAGCACTGGCAACAGGATCCAGGGATCTCTAGTATCGATATATGATACTGCACCTCAATACACAGGGATCTCTAGTAATGAGCTTTGATACTGCAGCTCGTATGACCCAGGTTTTTCTGCTTCTAGCATTAGAGCTTAGCTCATACAAGCTGCACTATCAAAGCTCGTTATTAAAGATCCCTGGACTCACTTTTATTTCCCTTTCATAAGCATCAGTTTTAAAAAACTGAGGAACACATGTGGCGAACCAGAAACAGGGGTTTGAGAAGCTTATTGGAAAACCATGCCAACTCTTATTGTTGGGCCCTCCTGGCACATCACAATCTACACAAAAGAAACCAAGAAGATGCCAGGCACACGGACTTCAAGGAGAGACAATAGTTAGCCACCAAAGATTCCTCCAGCATTGTTCTATTTACCCACCAATTACCTCCAAGATAGAAATGTTTCAGAATGTGAAAATGATGTCCTTCGGACCTGATTCTAAATGAAATAAACTGGAAAAAAGCCATGACACCACACGTCACACAGAAAACACTGTTATATGTCTTTTGCTGCTACAGCACCCTCCCCCCCCAACACCTTAATAAATCATTTCCTGTTCAAAGCAGAACATCTTATCTCAGTACCTAGACAATGATTTTGGGCTTAACAGTAGATAATGACAGAAGCAGCCCCCAGTATTATAGGCATTCTCAGTAAAATCAATTCTTTCTCAGTAGAGGCCAGAAGATGTATGTCAGATGTAAGTGGAGGCCATCATGCATACATAAGTCTGCAAACAACACTGGGTGAGGTATGGTGCACTACCACATGCCCTACCTAGAGATCTCTCTCTGGAAAGCTAGGCTCTGGTCCTGGGAGAACCATGATGCACTATCACAGGCTGTCAATAGAGGTTCCTAGAAAAGAAAATACAGCCCTGCATAAACTATGGCGCACTACCACTGGCCGTCACTAGGGGTCCCTTTAGAGCCAGGCTCAAGTGCTGAGCGCACTATGGGCCATATTTATACTTTTTGACGCAAAACTGCGCTAACGCAGTTTTGCGTCAAAAACAATTGCGCCGTCTAACGCCATTTGGATGCGCCATGCGGGCGTCAAATTTATACTTTGACGTACGGCGGCGCAACCAACAGGTGGGAGTCATTATTTCGTGACGCAGACAGCGTCGGTCTGTCGTAAAGGAAACCAACGTAAATGCGATGCACATCACTGTGGGTCGATTTACGACAGCGCAATCGTGAAAACGCCGTTTTTTTTCACGCAATTGCGTCACATTTTTGCGCGAAAACTGCCCTTTCAGGAGAGGAGACCCAAAATGGATCCTAGATGCCCCAACAGACCCCAGGAGGATGAGAGCAGACCAGGAACCAGCCAGGAGGAAGCATACAGGAACCAGGACCTTTTAAAAAAAAAAAGAAAGTGTCGCTTCAGTGCAGAGGAGCAGGAAATCCTGGTGAAAGAGGTGACGGAACACCAGCACCAACTTTTCATCACCTCTAAATTGCCACTCAGTAGGAGAGAGGCCATCTGGAAACAAATTGTGGACAAGATTAACAGTGTGGCTGAAGAACGCCGGACAGTCACCGAGTGTAAGAAACGCTGGCATGACTGCAAACGTAGGACCAAAGAGAAAATGGCCAGGAACAGGAAGGCAGCAATGCAGACTGGAGGGGGGAGTCCAGCACAACAGGAGGCCCTGGACCACATGGAGGAGATGGTCGCAGCCGTCATCCCGGAGGAGATCGTCACAGGGATTCAAGGACTGGACAGCGCAGACTACCACGACACTACGCACATGCAGGGTAAGTCGCATGGGGAATCATAATACAATAATGGGGACTGTAAGCAGGGGGGGGATACCTACTACACAATGCATGTAAGTCAGCACATATATGAAGTGGCATGGGGAAAGGGGCACGGCAGGGGGGCATGCCCAGTACTGACCGAAGATGGGGCACGACAAAATACAGCAACAACAACAGTCCCACGGGGACATCCTGTAAGTACAACAAGAGAGCCAAGGGAAAGCAGTGACAGGTGGGAAGGACACTACCTCAAATCCACATCCAGGCACTTGTATTGCAAAATCTATTCCCCATCAACTAGGTCCCTACCTGTAATGCAGTAGCAAATACAACAACTGTAACTTAACTGCAACCACAGTTGACAATAACACCTCTCATCTCTGTGCAGCTATAGTACCAAATGGCAGGAACCCCACCCTGGAACATACATACCTAAATTAGGGGGTGAGGATGACATCTGCAATTACTCCTAGAAATAAGACAAAGGTACCAGTACACTCAAATGCCGAATGTCCATAACTGACACATACAGAAGCCTAAGTAAACAGCAATAGGAGCCACACAGCACTAACGATACACACATGCTGCATACGTCAGGGTCCCTCACGTGCCTGGCTAACAAGGCTACATCACTAATGTCATACTGCTCAGACAACAACATTGAGGAGGGGACACAGGCAACTGGTCACTGAAACACACCTGCAAAGTTGGACAAACAAATAGGACATTCATACGATAAACAGGCCAATCCAATTAAATACACATCACCCAACATCATCTCAAAACATCAAGAATGTTTACATCCATACCACATCCTAACATTGACATGCATAGGTAATGCCACGTGACATGTACAGATCATGCAATGTGAATAAAAAGTGTATGGGGCAGGGCCTGAGAGGCAAGTGTGCTGCCAGGGCAGTCACAACACCCACAGTCAGTCAAAGTGTAGTGTTGTAAGTGTAACGTATACTTTGCGCATTAGCTTCAGGCTTTAGGCCTTTGTGCATCTTACCCTGATTGTACTTATACTCATTTGCTCACATCTAAGTGCCTCAGAGCAATTTGCACTAAATGATTCTCATTGCCCTTCCTATCAGTTAATGTAGCAAATAGTCAGTCCTAGGGTGTTTTGAATTAGTCAAATCACACTGTTTTGCCTACTTCTGCACTGGAGTTTGCCAGAACATATTCACTCTGTGCCCCAGTCAAGGATACCGTCTGGTACGTTGCTGATAGATGTGGTAGGGGTTAAGGTTTGTGTAAGGAAATGCCTCCTTGGCATGGTTGCCCCCTGACTTTTTGCCTTTGCTGATGCTATGTTTACAATTGAAAGTGTGCTGAGGCCTGCTAACCAGGCCCCAGCACCAGTGTTCTTTCCCTAACCTGTACTTTTGTATCCACAATTGGCAGACCCTGGCATCCAGATAAGCCCCTTGTAACTGGTACTTCTAGTACCAAGGGCCCTGATGCCAAGGAAGGTCTCTAAGGGCTGCAGCATGTCTTATGCCACCCTGGAGACCTCTCACTCAGCACAGACACACTGCTTGCCAGCTTGTGTGTGCTAGTGAGGACAAAACAAGTAAGTCGACATGGCACTCCCCTCAGGGTGCCATGCCAGCCTCTCACTGCCTATGCAGTATAGGTAAGCCACCCCTCTAGCAGGCCTTACAGCCCTAAGGCAGGGTGCACTATACCATAGGTGAGGGTACCAGTGCATGAGCATGGTACCCCTTCAGTGTCTAAACAAAACCTTAGACATTGTAAGTGCAGGGTAGCCATAAGAGTATATGGTCTGGGAGTCTGTCAAACACGAACTCCACAGCACCATAATGGCTACACTGAAAACTGGGAAGTTTGGTATCAAACTTCTCAGCACAATAAATGCACACTGATGCCAGTGTACATTTTATTGTAAAATACACCACAGAGGGCACCTTAGAGGTGCCCCCTGAAACTTAACCGACTATCTGTGTAGGCTGACTAGTTTTAGCAGCCTGCCACAAACCGAGACATGTTGCTGGCCCCATGGGGAGAGTGCCTTTGTCACTCTGAGGCCAGTAACAAAGCCTGCACTGGGTGGAGATGCTAACACCTCCCCCAGGCAGGAATTGTCACACCTGGCGGTGAGCCTCAAAGGCTCACCTCCTTTGTGCCAACCCAGCAGGACACTCCAGCTAGTGGAGTTGCCCGCCCCCTCCGGCCAGGCCCCACTTTTGGCGGCAAGGCCGGAGAAGATAATGAGAAAAACAAGGAGGAGTCACTGACCAGTCAGGACAGCCCCTAAGGTGTCCTGAGCTGAAGTGACTCTAACTTTTAGAAATCCTCCATCTTGCAGATGGAGGATTCCCCCAATAGGGTTAGGATTGTGACCCCCTCCCCTTGGGAGGAGGCACAAAGAGGGTGTACCCACCCTCAGGGCTAGTAGCCATTGGCTACTAACCCCCCAGACCTAAACACGCCCTTAAATTTAGTATTTAAGGGCTACCCTGAACCCTAGAAAATTAGATTCCTGCAACTACAAGAAGAAGGACTGCCTAGCTGAAAACCCCTGCAGAGGAAGACCAGAAGACGACAACTGCCTTGGCTCCAGAAACTCACCGGCCTGTCTCCTGCCTTCCAAAGATCCTGCTCCAGCGACGCCTTCCAAAGGGACCAGCGACCTCGACATCCTCTGAGGACTGCCCCTGCTTCGAAAAGACAAGAAACTCCCGAGGACAGCGGACCTGCTCCAAGAAAAGCTGCAACTTTGTTTCCAGCAGCTTTAAAGAACCCTGCAAGCTCCCCGCAAGAAGCGTGAGACTTGCAACACTGCACCCGGCGACCCCGACTCGGCTGGTGGCGATCCAACACCTCAGGAGGGACCCCAGGACTACTCTAAGACTGTGAGTACAAAAACCTGTCCCCCCTGAGCCCCCACAGCGCCGCCTGCAGAGGGAATCCCGAGGCTTCCCCTGACCGCGACTCTTTGAATCCTAAGTCCCGACACCTGGGAGAGACCCTGCACCCGCAGCCCCCAGGACCTGAAGGACCGGACTTTCACTGGAGGAGTGACCCCCAGGAGTCCCTCTCCCTTGACTAAGTGGAGGTTTCCCCGAGGAACCCCCCCCTTGCCTGCCTGCAGCGCTGAAGAGATCCCTAGATCTCCCATTGACTTCCATTACAAACCCGACGCTTGTTTCTACACTGCACCCGGCCGCCCCCGCGCTGCTGAGGGTGAAATTTCTGTGTGGGCTTGTGTCCCCCCCGGTGCCCTACAAAACCCCCCTGGTCTGCCCTCCGAAGACGCGGGTACTTACCTGCAAGCAGACCGGAACCGGGGCACCCCCTTCTCTCCATTTTAGCCTATGTGTTTTGGGCACCACTTTGAACTCTGCACCTGACCGGCCCTGAGCTGCTGGTGTGGTGACTTTGGGGTTGCTCTGAACCCCCAACGGTGGGCTACCTTGGACCAAGAACTGAACCCTGTAAGTGTCTTACTTACCTGGTAAAACTAACAAAAACTTACCTCCCCCAGGAACTGTGAAAATTGCACTGTGTCCACTTTTAAAACAGCTATTTGTCAATAACTTGAAAAGTATACATGCAATTTTTATGATTTAAAGTTCCTAAAGTACTTACCTGCAATACCTTTCAAATGAGATATTACATGTAGAATTTGAACCTGTGGTTCTTAAAATAAACTAAGAAAAGATATTTTTCTATACAAAACCTATTGGCTGGATTTGTCTCTGAGTGTGTGTACCTCATTTATTGTCTATGTGTATGTACAACAAATGCTTAACACTACTCCTTGGATAAGCCTACTGCTCGACCACACTACCACAAAATAGAGCATTAGTATTATCTCTTTTTGCCACTATCTTACCTCTAAGGGGAACCCTTGGACTCTGTGCATACTATTCCTTACTTTGAAATAGTGCATACAGAGCCAACTTCCTACATTGGTGGATCAGCGGTGGGGTACAAGACTTTGCATTTGCTGGACTACTCAGCCAATACCTGATCACACGACAAATTCCAAAATTGTCATTAGAAATTCATTTTTGCAATTTGAAATTTTTCTAAATTCTTAAAAGTCCTGCTAGGGCCTTGTGTGTTAAGTCCCTGTTTAGCATTGTCTTTTAGAGTTTAAAAAGTTTGTTAAAAGTTTGAAATTAGATTCTAGAAACAGTTTTAGATTCTTTAAAAAGTCTTCCAACTTTTAGCAAAATAATGTCTGATACAGAGATGAATGTGGTGGAACTCGACACCACACCTTACCTCCATCTTAAGATGAGGGAGCTAAGGTCTCTCTGTAATATCAAAAAAATAACCATTGGCTCCAGACCTACCAAAATTCAGCTCCAGGAGCTGTTGGCAGAGTTTGAAAAAGCCAACCCCTCTGATGATGACATCACAGAGGAAGAAATTAGTGACTTGGAGGCCAATATCCCTCCTCCAGTCCTAAATAGGGAGAACAGGACCCCTCAAGTCCTGTCTCCAACTGTGTTAGTCAGAAATAGTGAGTCCCTCACAGGAGGGTCCCACATTTCTGAAATCACTGAGGATGCTCTCAGTGAAGATGACCTCCTGTTAGCCAGGATGGCCAAAAGATTGGCTTTAGAGAGACAGCTCCTAGCCATAGAAAGGGAAAGACAAGAGATGGGCCTAGGACCCATCAATGGTGGCAGCAATATAAATAGGGTCAGAGATTCTCCTGACATGTTAAAAATCCCCAAAGGGATTGTGACAAAATATGAAGATGGTGATGACATCACCAAATGGTTCACAGCTTTTGAGAGGGCTTGTGTAACCAGAAAAGTGAACAGATCTCACTGGGGTGCTCTCCTTTGGGAAATGTTCACTGGAAAGTGTAGGGATAGACTCCTCACACTCTCTGGAAAAGATGCAGAATCTTATGACCTCATGAAGGGTACCCTGATTGAGGGCTTTGGATTCTCCACTGAGGAGTACAGGATTAGGTTCAGGGGGGCTCAAAAATCCTCGAGCCAGACCTGGGTTGACTTTGTTGACTACTCAGTGAAAACACTAGATGGTTGGATTCAAGGCAGTGGTGTAAGTAATTATGATGGGCTGTACAATTTATTTGTGAAAGAACACCTGTTAAGTAATTGTTTCAATGATAAACTGCATCAGCATCTGGTAGACCTAGGACCAATTTCTCCCCAAGAATTGGGAAAGAAGGCGGACCATTGGGTCAAGACAAGGGTGTCCAAGACTTCAACAGGGGGTGACCAAAAGAAAGGGGTCACAAAGACTCCCCAGGGGAAGGGTGATGAGACAACCAAAACTAAAAATAGTAAAGAGTCTTCTACAGGCCCCCAAAAACCTACACAGGAGGGTGGGCCCAGAGCCTCTTCACAAAACAATGGGTACAAGGGTAAAAACTTTGATCCCAAAAAGGCCTGGTGTCATAGCTGTAAACAGCATGGACACCAAACTGGAGACAAGGCCTGTCCCAAGAAAGGTTCCACTCCAAACTCCCATCCAGGTAACACTGGTATGGCTAGTCTCCAAGTGGGATCAACAGTGTGCCCAGAGCAAATCAGGGTCCACACTGAAGCTACTCTAGTTTCTGAGGGTGGGGTGGATTTAGCCACACTAGCTGTCTGGCCGCCTAACATGCAAAAATACAGACAGCAACTCTTAATTAATGGGACTAGAATAGAGGGCCTGAGGGATACAGGTGCCAGTGTCACCATGGTGACAGAGAAACTGGTTTCCCCTGGCCAATACCTGACTGGAAAAACTTACACAGTCACCAACGCTAACAATCAGAGAAAAGTACATCCCATGGCAATGGTTACTTTAGAATGGGGAGGGGTCAATGGCCTGAAACAGGTGGTGGTCTCCTCAAATATCCCAGTGGACTGTCTGCTTGGAAATGACCTGGAGTCCTCAGCATGGGCTGAGGTAGAACTAAAAACCCATGCAGCAATGCTGGGTATCCCTGAACTGGTGTGTGTGAAAACAAGAGCACAGTGCAAGGCACAGGGTGAACAAGTAGAGCTGGAGTCTGGAAGAATGGCCCAGCCTACCAAGAGGAAAGGAAAGTCAGTTGGGAAACCAACTGCAACACAGCAAAAGAAAGGGAACCTCTCTTCTCAGGAAGAAGTTCTGCCCTCTGAGGGAACTGAGCCTTTGGAGCTTGAACCTTATCACGTTGAGCTCTTAGGCCCAGGGGGACCCTCAAGGGAGGAGCTGTGTAAGGGACAAGAAACCTGTCCCTCTCTTGAAGGCCTTAGGCAGCAAGCTGCTGAAGAGTCCAAAGACAAGAAAAATGGAACGCATAGGGTCTATTGGGAAGATGGGCTCCTGTACACTGAGGCCAGAGACCCCAAACCTGGTGCCACTAGGAGAGTGGTAGTGCCTCAGCTGTTCAGGAAGTTCATCCTAACATTGGCCCATGACATTCCCCTTGCTGGACATTTGGGACAAACCAAGACGTGGGAGAGGTTAGTCAACCACTTCTACTGGCCCAATATGTCCAACATGGTTAAGGAGTTTTGCCTCTCCTGCCCCACCTGTCAAGCCAGTGGTAAGACAGGTGGGCATCCAAAGGCCCCCCTCATTCCACTTCCAGTGGTGGGGGTCCCCTTTGAAAGAGTGGGTGTGGACATAGTTGGTCCACTGGAACCTCCCACAGCCTCAGGAAATATGTATATCCTGGTAGTAGTGGATCATGCTACCAGGTATCCTGAAGCTATTCCCCTTAGGTCGACTACTGCCCCTGCAGTAGCCAAGGCCCTCATTGGTATCTTTACCAGAGTGGGTTTCCCTAAGGAGGTGGTGTCTGACAGAGGTACCAACTTCATGTCAGCATACCTAAAGCACATGTGGAATGAGTGTGGAGTGACTTATAAATTCACTACACCATACCATCCACAAACTAATGGCTTGGTTGAGAGATTCAACAAGACATTAAAAGGCATGATCATGGGGCTCCCAGAAAAGCTCAAAAGGAGATGGGATGTCCTCTTGCCATGTCTGCTTTTCGCTTACAGAGAGGTGCCACAGAAGGGAGTAGGATTCTCACCCTTTGAACTTCTATTTGGTCATCCTGTAAGGGGACCACTTGCCCTGGTTAAAGAAGGCTGGGAGAGACCTCTCCATGAGCCTAAACAGGACATAGTGGACTATGTACTTGGCCTTCGCTCTAGAATGGCAGAGTACATGGAAAAGGCAACCAAAAACCTTGAGGCCAGCCAACAGCTCCAGAAGTTTTGGTATGACCAAAAGGCTGCACTGGTTGAGTTCCAACCAGGGCAGAAAGTCTGGGTTCTGGAGCCTGTGGCTCCCAGGGCACTCCAGGACAAATGGAGTGGCCCTTACCCAGTACTAGAAAGGAAGAGTCAGGTCACCTACCTGGTGGACCTGGGCACAAGCAGGAGCCCCAAGAGGGTGATCCATGTAAACCGCCTTAAGCTCTTCCACGACAGGGCTGATGTCAATCTGTTGATGGTAACAGATGAGGATCAGGAGGCAGAGAGTGAACCTCTCCCTGATCTTCTGTCATCAGACCCAAAAGATGGCACAGTAGATGGAGTGATCTACTCAGACACCCTCTCTGGCCAACAGCAAGCTGATTGTAGGAGAGTCCTACAACAGTTTCCTGAACTCTTCTCCTTAACCCCTGGTCAGACCCACCTGTGTACCCATGATGTGGACACAGGAGACAGCATGCCTGTCAAGAACAAAATCTTTAGACAATCTGACCATGTTAAGGAAAGCATCAAGGTGGAAGTCCACAAGATGCTGGAATTGGGAGTAATTGAGCGCTCTGACAGCCCCTGGGCTAGCCCAGTGGTCTTAGTCCCCAAACCTCACACCAAAGATGGAAAGAAAGAGATGAGGTTTTGTGTGGACTACAGAGGGCTCAATTCTGTCACCAAGACAGATGCTCATCCAATTCCAAGAGCTGATGAGCTCATAGACAAATTAGGTGCTGCCAAATTCTTAAGTACCTTTGACTTGACAGCAGGGTACTGGCAAATAAAAATGGCACCTGGAGCAAAAGAGAAAACAGCATTCTCCACACCTGATGGGCATTATCAGTTTACTGTTATGCCCTTTGGTTTAAAGAATGCCCCTGCCACCTTCCAAAGGTTGGTGAATCAAGTCCTTGCTGGCTTGGAGTCCTTTAGCACAGCTTATCTTGATGATATTGCTGTCTTTAGCTCCACCTGGCAGGATCACCTGGTCCACCTGAAGAAGGTTTTGAAGGCTCTGCAATCTGCAGGCCTCTCTATCAAGGCATCCAAATGCCAGATAGGGCAGGGAACTGTGGTTTACTTGGGACACCTTGTAGGTGGAGGCCAAGTTCAGCCACTCCAACCCAAGATCCAGACTATTCTGGACTGGGTAGCTCCAAAAACCCAGACTCAAGTCAGGGCATTCCTTGGCTTGACTGGGTATTACAGGAGGTTTGTGAAGGGATATGGATCCATTGTGACAGCCCTCACTGAACTCACCTCCAAGAAAATGCCCAAGAAAGTGAACTGGACTGTAGAATGCCAACAGGCCTTTGACACCCTGAAACAAGCAATGTGCTCAGCACCAGTTCTAAAAGCTCCAGATTATTCTAAGCAGTTCATTGTGCAGACTGATGCCTCTGAACATGGGATAGGGGCAGTTTTGTCCCAAACAAATGATGATGGCCTTGACCAGCCTGTTGCTTTCATTAGCAGGAGGTTACTCCCCAGGGAGCAGCGTTGGAGTGCCATTGAGAGGGAGGCCTTTGCTGTGGTTTGGTCCCTGAAGAAGCTGAGACCATACCTCTTTGGGACTCACTTCCTAGTTCAAACTGACCACAGACCTCTCAAATGGCTGATGCAAATGAAAGGTGAAAATCCTAAACTGTTGAGGTGGTCCATCTCCCTACAGGGAATGGACTTTATAGTGGAACACAGACCTGGGACTGCCCATGCCAATGCAGATGGCCTTTCCAGGTTCTTCCACTTAGAAAATGAAGACTCTCTTGGGAAAGGTTAGTCTCATCCTCTTTCGTTTGGGGGGGGGTTGTGTAAGGAAATGCCTCCTTGGCATGGTTGCCCCCTGACTTTTTGCCTTTGCTGATGCTATGTTTACAATTGAAAGTGTGCTGAGGCCTGCTAACCAGGCCCCAGCACCAGTGTTCTTTCCCTAACCTGTACTTTTGTATCCACAATTGGCAGACCCTGGCATCCAGATAAGCCCCTTGTAACTGGTACTTCTAGTACCAAGGGCCCTGATGCCAAGGAAGGTCTCTAAGGGCTGCAGCATGTCTTATGCCACCCTGGAGACCTCTCACTCAGCACAGACACACTGCTTGCCAGCTTGTGTGTGCTAGTGAGGACAAAACAAGTAAGTCGATATGGCACTCCCCTCAGGGTGCCATGCCAGCCTCTCACTGCCTATGCAGTATAGGTAAGCCACCCCTCTAGCAGGCCTTACAGCCCTAAGGCAGGGTGCACTATACCATAGGTGAGGGTACCAGTGCATGAGCATGGTACCCCTACAGTGTCTAAACAAAACCTTAGACATTGTAAGTGCAGGGTAGCCATAAGAGTATATGGTCTGGGAGTCTGTCAAACACGAACTCCACAGCACCATAATGGCTACACTGAAAACTGGGAAGTTTGGTATCAAACTTCTCAGCACAATAAATGCACACTGATGCCAGTGTACATTTTATTGTAAAATACACCACAGAGGGCACCTTAGAGGTGCCCCCTGAAACTTAACCGACTATCTGTGTAGGCTGACTAGTTTTAGCAGCCTGCCACAAACCGAGACATGTTGCTGGCCCCATGGGGAGAGTGCCTTTGTCACTCTGAGGCCAGTAACAAAGCCTGCACTGGGTGGAGATGCTAACACCTCCCCCAGGCAGGAATTGTCACACCTGGCGGTGAGCCTCAAAGGCTCACCTCCTTTGTGCCAACCCAGCAGGACACTCCAGCTAGTGGAGTTGCCCGCCCCCTCCGGCCAGGCCCCACTTTTGGCGGCAAGGCCGGAGAAGATAATGAGAAAAACAAGGAGGAGTCACTGACCAGTCAGGACAGCCCCTAAGGTGTCCTGAGCTGAAGTGACTCTAACTTTTAGAAATCCTCCATCTTGCAGATGGAGGATTCCCCCAATAGGGTTAGGATTGTGACCCCCTCCCCTTGGGAGGAGGCACAAAGAGGGTGTACCCACCCTCAGGGCTAGTAGCCATTGGCTACTAACCCCCCAGACCTAAACACGCCCTTAAATTTAGTATTTAAGGGCTACCCTGAACCCTAGAAAATTAGATTCCTGCAACTACAAGAAGAAGGACTGCCTAGCTGAAAACCCCTGCAGAGGAAGACCAGAAGACGACAACTGCCTTGGCTCCAGAAACTCACCGGCCTGTCTCCTGCCTTCCAAAGATCCTGCTCCAGCGACGCCTTCCAAAGGGACCAGCGACCTCGACATCCTCTGAGGACTGCCCCTGCTTCGAAAAGACAAGAAACTCCCGAGGACAGCGGACCTGCTCCAAGAAAAGCTGCAACTTTGTTTCCAGCAGCTTTAAAGAACCCTGCAAGCTCCCCGCAAGAAGCGTGAGACTTGCAACACTGCACCCGGCGACCCCGACTCGGCTGGTGGCGATCCAACACCTCAGGAGGGACCCCAGGACTACTCTAAGACTGTGAGTACAAAAACCTGTCCCCCCTGAGCCCCCACAGCGCCGCCTGCAGAGGGAATCCCGAGGCTTCCCCTGACCGCGACTCTTTGAATCCTAAGTCCCGACACCTGGGAGAGACCCTGCACCCGCAGCCCCCAGGACCTGAAGGACCGGACTTTCACTGGAGGAGTGACCCCCAGGAGTCCCTCTCCCTTGACTAAGTGGAGGTTTCCCCGAGGAACCCCCCCCTTGCCTGCCTGCAGCGCTGAAGAGATCCCTAGATCTCCCATTGACTTCCATTACAAACCCGACGCTTGTTTCTACACTGCACCCGGCCGCCCCCGCGCTGCTGAGGGTGAAATTTCTGTGTGGGCTTGTGTCCCCCCCGGTGCCCTACAAAACCCCCCTGGTCTGCCCTCCGAAGACGCGGGTACTTACCTGCAAGCAGACCGGAACCGGGGCACCCCCTTCTCTCCATTTTAGCCTATGTGTTTTGGGCACCACTTTGAACTCTGCACCTGACCGGCCCTGAGCTGCTGGTGTGGTGACTTTGGGGTTGCTCTGAACCCCCAACGGTGGGCTACCTTGGACCAAGAACTGAACCCTGTAAGTGTCTTACTTACCTGGTAAAACTAACAAAAACTTACCTCCCCCAGGAACTGTGAAAATTGCACTGTGTCCACTTTTAAAACAGCTATTTGTCAATAACTTGAAAAGTATACATGCAATTTTTATGATTTAAAGTTCCTAAAGTACTTACCTGCAATACCTTTCAAATGAGATATTACATGTAGAATTTGAACCTGTGGTTCTTAAAATAAACTAAGAAAAGATATTTTTCTATACAAAACCTATTGGCTGGATTTGTCTCTGAGTGTGTGTACCTCATTTATTGTCTATGTGTATGTACAACAAATGCTTAACACTACTCCTTGGATAAGCCTACTGCTCGACCACACTACCACAAAATAGAGCATTAGTATTATCTCTTTTTGCCACTATCTTACCTCTAAGGGGAACCCTTGGACTCTGTGCATACTATTCCTTACTTTGAAATAGTGCATACAGAGCCAACTTCCTACAGTTTGGCATTCCTGCGTAGGGAAACTTTGTCATCACCATGACATATGTCTTTTACATCCACTTCCTTGTCCCAAGACATGCATGGGGGAGTTTCCAAACAGAAAATCACAACTAGATGCTGCCTGCCTTGCTGCTGATGCACAACCAGATCCCAGCCCATTCCTCTGATATGAGGGATGATGTCTCCCCTGTGATTCTGACAGGCAACCTCCAAACTTAACATGCTGTGCTATACATAGAACATGCAGAGGGAGAGTAGAAACTGTTAGGCACCATGAAAGCTGTGTACGAATGTATTACTCTCCTGCGGACTATTTCAATTCTAACAGTGTGTATTGTTTGTGTAATTGGGGCTCACACATAAATTCCTACAAGTCAGTTGTACAATGAAACTTCATATCAAACTAATACTGTCTTTGTCATTTGTGTATGGGAACATACCGGAAAAGATAGAAATGTGTAGGACCTGAGTGACCACCACTTCCCTGAGAAGTTCCAAAGATGTCATGCGCTCGGATGTGTAAACATTCCTTTGATGTGGGAGACCAGAGGCACTGCTAGTTAGTCTTAGCTAAATTGAATATCTGGGTGACAGAGTTATTTACAAGTGGGTCAAACTTAGTCCCCCACACCATTAGCTATCCTGCTGCCTAGAAAGCCAAGACTCACATGTTGGATAATGAGAGCCCACCCTACAAAATGTCCCTCCATAACAATAGTGAAACACCGAGTGAGGAGTAGGAGAAAAAAACGCCTATTCCTAAATAATTACAAAGCAACAGCTAGAGGCGATCAGGCAGACATGTCTGATAGCTCCATATCAAACATGTGACACACAGGTGGGCCATAGGCCTACAACAATGCCCTATGACGGACAGCAGATACCTAGACAAACACAGAGTACAATGTTAAGGCATCCAAAGGCTTGTATCTTAGTGCAAAATTGTCACAACACAGACACACTAATTGTACCCTGTTTCATTGCAGAGGAACACGGATCTCCTGCTGATCTGCCTGTCCATGAGTTCCCTGATGACATGGATGACGAGACCATCAACCTCCCACAAGAGACCCTTGACATGGTCCTTGAAAGCCTCCAAACCCCACCTTCAGTCACAAGGAGGAGCACAGAAGAAGCAGCCACCACAGTAGAACCACCCGCCACCCCAATTGTAAGACCTGCCAGCTCCAACACAGCTGAGGACTCTGACGACACTGGCACCAGCTTCGAAAGAACTGTCGTTGGGGTCCAGCGGGAGCTGGCAAAGGAGGTGCGGGTGGGGATGCAAAATATGGCAGCCAGCCTTGAGGGGGTGCGTTCGTGCATGTTGTCAACTGCTGATCAGGCAGCTGCAATGCAAGCCAGAACTTTGCTCTTGGAGGACATTTCAAAAACACTGAAGGAAATTGGCACAGCTGTCATCCAGTTGACACAACAACTCCAACTGCAAGCCACTCAACGTGTGCACGAATGCAACATAGAACCCCTCAGGGCCGACCTGGCTGCCTACCATCGGGATGTGGCTGCCATTCTGAAAAACCAGCAGGCCCTCCTTGCTGCAGTACTGCCCTTCCTTACTCAACAGGGATCAGCCCCCGGGATGTCTGCCTCCATGTCTTCTAACACTGAGGTGTGTGTTGCCCCTTCACAACCAGCAACAACAAGGACACACCAGGCAACACACACATCAGAAGAAGAAGACATGGAACAGATAGCATTCACACGCAAGAGTACCCGGAAGCCCTAGTCCCTGCACCATGCCCTACTCTGACTAAGGTCCTACGTTTTGCCACATGCCAGTCTCACTACAACTAACCTCAATGACTGTTCGGCAATCCACTGTATGACTTGTCCACCTTGCCAGTGAATGTTTCTCTCCTACCAATTGGCATTTCATGTTCCTCTGCACTGTCTGTGACATCACCCCAGCATGTCAGGAGCATCATCCACACCCCTTCTGTAGGATCACCATGTAATAATGCACCAGAAAGGAGTCAGCAAACATGGTGAATGGACATTTTGCACTACACCACCTATAAATAAATATCACTTGCACACCTATTGTGTCTCTGTGTCATTTCAAAATTCAACTGTGCAGTAGATAACTCCAAAGTGGCTGTGTGGCAACCATGTCGATTCTCTATACTACTGTCCTGATTTCATGTATACTGAAACATCTGTGCAGTGGCCAGGATTGCATAATAGCTTTACTATACTGAGGAAAATAACTGATGAAGGGACTAAGCACACACAATCATGCTGTGTTGGACAGAATGATGCACCATCTATAGCTATTCTACACAACTAATGGTGGCTGAGAAATGTAGGCACCATGCAATACTAAAATTTGAAATTATGCTGTAGAATGAAAGGAATGATAAACAAATTACACAGCATCAATCACCCTTACGGCGTATACTTCCATGAAGGAAATTAATGCTGAATCAGTACACACATGATGTAGGTCAGCAATGACAGCAACAAGACAAGAGTGTGAACAAATCATCATCTATAAAGCTCTCCCTGAACTTCACAATGCTGTCCGACCTATCTATTTACCTACAATAACAAGTCTGGAAGCACTCTTTGTGAAGTAGGATACATACCAACCCCAAACCTTGATGATCAATGCACACTACCAATGGTGGCTCTCCAACATGGTGGATACTTACCAAGTCAGCACACGGGTAGCTGGCATGTTAAACCTCATAAGCCTGGGGATAGCGAGCATGGAACACAAATGTCATACTTAAACTTTCTGCTACACTGATGTCAAGGCCATGAAAAGGTAGCACCTAACGCATCAGGTAAAGGGTTAACAATTTTTTAATTTAAAAGTAGTAATAAAAGAGGCAACTAAGGGAAAGGTAAACCTACACTAATCTAACCTGACTACTACTAACCCACAACTGTCCCTAACTAACCTAAGCTAAACTTACTCTACACATGTAACGAAACGATCTAAACATCAACCCCCCACCCACCATTAAGAGACAAGACACATGCAGGACAACACTTACTAACCTACACACATACTATACTATCCTAAACAAACATATATTTTTTTGTATATATATATATTTTTTTTTAATTAAACAGGAATCCCAACATTGCCCCCCACCCACACAAAAATATTAGATAGAAAGAATAAGGACCCCCCACCCTCTTACCTAACACTAACTAAGCTAATTTCCTATACTTATCCTATAACTAACCCCCCAAACCCAACTAACAGTATGAAAAAGGAAAGAGGTGAGAGGGGAGGGGTAAAAGTTCAGGAGGGCAAAATGACTAAAGATTTGCCCTCTGAAGTGTGCGCCGGATGGAGCGCACCTTCTTCTTCACCTCAGCCATGTCCTCCGTCAGGTTGTCCACCTTGCAAATTAACCTGTCCAATTTTCTAGACAATGCCTGGAAGGCTGCAGGGTCAATAGGAGGGTCAGTGCTGGTCTGCGTGCCGGTGGAGGTGGATGTTGGTGCTGGAGTGGCCACGGGACAGCCCTGCTCCCAACACACGTCTGGGTCCAGGTCTTGATGAAGATGCCTGGTCCGTTGCTGGGTCCACTTGGGCAGACCTGGTGGTTGTAGTGGCGGTGGTTGTAGGTGGCACCGTTGGGGGAGCCTGTGGTGTGGCATACCACGCCCCAGAGGCCCGATCCGAATTATATCTGCGGGCCATCCTCCGATACCCACACTGCACCTGCAGGATGTGCCTGTACCTCACTGCACGGCGCTCAAAATTGTTGCGCTCTGCGGCACTCAGGTTTGCAGCTGTGAAGAGAAAAGGGAAATATTGAGCATTGAATTTACAGTGGGTTGAATACCACAATGGGTCATTTGTCCATTACTAGAAATGTATTGTTTGCAGCAATTGTTACAACATAGTTCACGGAAAGGCTCAGAGGAAGTACATGTGAATCATGCATACCTAAGGTCATATCACACATAGCATATCCATGTCTCTACATGATGGATGACATCACCCGAAACTACTCATCCAAATCATACCTAAGGCATTTGACATTATGGCACCAGCTCTTCCGCATACTGACTTCAGTACATATGTCATTCTATGTGATAACACTCACACTCCTCACTCAATGGCATTTGGAATTAGTTGTGTGCTAAGATTGAACCCCTGGCCCAGAATCATATGTCCACACTAGGGGTCAGATGTAGGAATTTAGAAAAATCAACTAGCAATTTGCAAAGCAGAACGGTGTCTCTGACACCGTCTGCGAGTCGCTATGGGGTCCCTAAAACCCACCTCATGAACATCAATGATGTGGGTTCCAAGTTGCCCCACCTTAGCAACATGGGCACTCACGGGGATGGAGGCCTGCTGGGACCAGCAGAACTCCATAGACGTGACTGCTTTTAAAATAAGCAAGTTATTTTTCCCCAAGTGTATGGCCGTTTACCGGAAAGGAAAATGAGCTGCAATTAGTTTTAAATCACAACAATTCAACTTGGAAATTTTCACGGTAATTATTGGTCCCTTAGACCACTGGCTGTTTTGCGCAGGATTATTTTAGTCCACTCACAAAGGTGAAGCTTTACAATGAGGACCCCTTCCAGTCAGCAAGTTGGTTACCATCCACTTCAAGTGATGATAACAGCTACTCACTTTGCAACCACGTACTCGATTGCAAATGGGATTGCCTACCACTGTGATTTGCAAGTAGGTCTGGTAAAACCCTTTAATATTTCTATTTTGAAAAGCATTTTGCTAATATGTACATGACCACCAAATACATTTTGGAATAGGAAACAGACGTTTGCAAATCCCACACATATATTTATGCCATTTGCAACGTGTAGACATTTTTCTCACTCTGGCCCAAGGTACTTACTCAAGTCACAAAAGGTGTTAAGGACGTGTAACATACTGGTTGCTACAGTCCTAGGTACCCTATTTCACAGTAAGATCCCAGTCTTTGTGGGTGGTGTGGGAAGAACAACCAACAATCCCATGTTCAATGCACACCCAGGAGTGTACAGAAAGTTCAACAAGTATGTGCCTTCACACACAACACCTATGAAGGGCTAGCAACACGTTGTAGTCAGCCCAACCTTGTCACATCCCAGGTCCACACATGTCAAACTGGTATGACTTAGCCCAACATAACATACTATTAGTAAGGCATGTTTAACAACACACACAGAGGAGGTAGTACACCCATTCACATGATTCAACTGAACACCTAGGGCATTGCACTCAAGTCACACACACTTCGAGTTCACCTTGTGGAAGTACATGCCCCCGGAAGATCCAACCTACAGTGTACACAGTCCATCCTCAACTAGGAAGAAGCATTTGTCATCAAAGCCATGTGCCTAAGCTATCTGGGAGACTGTCAGTCTGATATGCAGACTCAGTTGATGGCAAGTCCCTGACCAAGTCTAACATTGACCAGTGTATTAAAAATGAGTCATACCATTCCCAATTGCCGGCCTAATTGAATGGGCTACAGCCCCTCAATCTGAGAGATGACTACGTATTGCTTTGCAGAAACATAATTCAAATTTGATATCACACTAAAAGAACAAAGCCAATGAACGGCCAGCACATCAAATCATGAATTCTCTTTAACACACAGTAATCCATCATGCGTCATTACCAAACAATGTAAATAGCAGTCAGGCGACACTCACTGTAGGTATCGGGGTCGTCAAAATGGGCCACCTCTCCCACGGTGTACGGGGCTGGTCCACCTGTAAAGCATGAAACAAAGATTATACTCAGACTGGGTGAACGGACAAATGATTTCTGTTACAATGACACTGTGTGAATATGACATGGTAATGATCGACTTTGACACATGCTCATCCTGCATGGATAACTTTGTATTCAACATTATCATTGGATGAGTCTCCTGCTCCAGTGTCACACCCTACTACACTCATGCAGTGGCCAGGACAGTCATGTGTCAAGTTAATCCTCCATTAGTATGCCCCAACAATAATGTTAACCATACATCTCAGCATGTGCATCCCAGAGAGACATTCCAAAACTGGTTCCATGAGAACTGCATGACCACTCACAATCAAACAGGCTATGTGGACAGGTTCAACACACAGCAACCAGACACACATGTGACATATGTGTGAACAACATGACTAATTTCATGTGACGTGAAGGCAACACACATGTATAGCATCATCATATGTTTCCAATTTTCTGTCTAGCTATGGCGTCTGCATATGTAGGTATGTTGTTTCTACATGACGTACTCACTGGCCATTATGACCAGTGGAGTACAAATAGAGCAGTTCACGTGTTGCTTTTCTGACACAAATGCAACACTACATTACATGCAGCTACAGGCATCTGGTATGTGTTGCAAAAATGAGCCATCGGACTGGTAGCATAGGTCTTCATACACATTCTGCAACAAATACACATTAGGACACATATGTATACCTTGGTAGCACAGCATTTGCAACATTTTGTGACGCAGAGAGGGGGCGACTTAGCAAAATACAAATAGATGTTGGATTTTAATGCTGTTATTGCGTGCACATGTGTTGCAAAATATGGGGATTTATGTGTATAACCATGGGCCTAGGTTTCCCTAGCATTACACACAGTCAGCTACTTATTTTGCAGATTGGCTAACAATCATCACATGTTCACACACAGATTTATATCATTCCCATTTAATAGATTTTTACTCACCAACATGGCCACCAATCCGGAGTCCCAGGTGGTCCAGCAGGTCCTGTTCCCTGGTGACCAGATCTGCCCAGCGGTGCTTGAGTTGGTGTACATTTCTCATACTCCCGTAGACCCGGACCAGGTGATGGCGCACCTTCTCCCACCGGATTTTCCTCGCCTCCGTGTGATACCCCTGTATCACACGGCCCCCAGCTTCCAGCATTAGTGGCAGGAAATGGCTTACTAGCCATAGGAACCCCCCCAATTCGTCTTCACCCATCCTGGACAGGCGAGGCCTACCTGACATATTGAGAGGACTAATGCTGGACAAAATAAATATGAAAGTAAAAGTGGGAAATGGGGAAAGGTAGAGGTGTGAAAGAAAAAGAAGAAGGAGAAAAATAGCCCAACTAACCCCCCAAACTATGCTACCCACAACAGACTCCCACTGACAATACAAACTATCACAGGTATAGACAAAATAACACTAAACAGACTGAGACAATGTTATACAACAATAATAGATTGACACTAAGACAAAATACAAGGCACACAGGACACAAAAGCAGTAAAACACAGGACAACACCTTTCACACAACCACACAGTCTAGATAAATCTGAGACTGCAAAGTGAAAGTGAAAGTTAACTCCCAGTACAGATTTTGTAAACAGGATATCCTATTACATCACTTCCTGCAGAAAATGGCCGCCGTTTTTATTTTCCCGTTTTGCGTCATATTTTCACGCATACACAGTTGTGCGTCATTTTATTTTGACGCATTACAGTGCACATGATGCGGAGTGAAAAAATATGATATGAATATTAATATTTTATAATCTACATGAGATGACCAACATATTGTCCATGTAGCGTCAATTTTACCACGCATACAGCATGGGCGTCATTTTTTTTACACGTACAGTAGTGCACATGATGCGGAGTGAAAAAATATGATATGAATATTAATATTTTATAATGTACATGAGATGACCAACATATTGTCCATGTAGCGTCAATTTTACCACGCATACAGCATGGGCGTCATTTTTTTTACACGTACAGTAGTGCACATGATGCGGAGTGAAAAAATATGATATGAATATTAATATTTTATAATGTACATGAGATGACCAACATATTGTCCATGTAGCGTCAATTTTACCACGCATACAGCATGGGCGTCATTTTTTTTACACGTACAGTAGTGCACATGATGCAGAGTCAAAAATATTGTGGATGTAAATTATACTTTGAAGGCAAAATATTAAGACACTTTTGGATACATTTGTATTTGACTCTGCATTGTGTGCACATATGTACGTGAACAAATTATGACGGCCATGCTGTATGCGTCGAATATGGAGCAAATTTTTCCTTATGTCTTCATGTTTTTAGCTTTGGAAAGGGGATTTGTCATGGTTAAACGGTGCGATGTGATACACATATGTGTTTGTATATGACACATGTCCGTTGTTTTATGTATAGAAGGCATTCACACTGTAATGTTTGGGATACGTTAACTAATGTATTGACCATATTTGACAACATATTTGGTGTAATTGCTGATGGCTATTTTGAAATGATGGATGGGATACCATTATGTAATCCGTCTCCAAAATGTGTCCACATTTATGATGGTGATGCTTTTATCTGTAGTCCTAACAGGGAGTGGGAGAGTCACTTTCAGTTTTTATGGGGCTGAGCATGTCCCATTATGATTTTGTGTTTCAGATTTGTGTTGGACTTGTGACATGGAGGCCACACATGTGCCTTATGCTTGTGTGTGGTTCACAAGTACATGATTCTTGTATGTTTTGGGGGCGGTAGAGGTGGACTTAGGCCACCAGCACCCTAGGATTTGACCATCCAGAATAGCTACTGTATCCATGGAGTATATTTATTATATCATGGCAAACCTGCAGCAGCGGGCTAATGTAAGGCCATATGGTAGGAATGACTGTTGACCATTCATTCATCTCAATAGCCCATTTGACGTTTGCAGTAATGATGAATTGGAGCAAACTTGCATACCATTTTACTATGACTATGTTTGCAAGACTCTCAGCGTTCCCGATGTGATAATGAGAAGAATATTTTGGTTGTCTGTGTCCCTTTCTGCATAAACTGGTTTAGTGTCATGTTACAATCTTCCTGCTAGGTTCAGACTTGGACACAACTGTGATGGTCTACTTTCAAATATTAGATTGATTGTATGACATATGTGTACATGTGTGTTGGAATGTGGATCCACTATCACCTGTCTGGGTGTATGTTGTCACTGTAACTTCAAGGTCTCCTCCTGAGTTAGTGGCAGCTGATGTTGTAGCTATTGTGTATTGCTCATATCACACACTTGAGAGTAGCCATTGATGACATGGTCACGTACACATGGATGGTCCCACCCAGTCTCTGAACACGTGTAATGTGACTTTCAAATGATCTCCAATTATGGGCTGGATGAGAGACTGTTTCAGTTGTTTGGATCCGGCATGTGTAATTGTCACATTTGTACTCTTGTTGGGCTCTGTGTATGATAATGTATCATGTCACATCCTACCCTCTGTGCATACAGTTGTGATGTTTATTTTTGGTGTGATGAATTTTAATGGCATTCTTGATCAATGAGACGACATTCATCTTCAGCTATTTCAAACTAAAGGTGGTCAGAAATGAATAGGCCAAAGCATGATGTGGTGTTTGTTATCTGTGTTTATTTACAAGTGTGGAATACAAGTGATTATAATAACTTAAGTAAAAAAATTGTTCACAAGCTGTTGGCGCCTACGCACTCCTGCTGCGGTGTTAGGTTGTTCCCCCTTCTGTTGCAGGCCAGCATCCTCCTCATCATCATCCTCAGGCATGTCTGGGTCCGGTTCAAGGAGGGGAATGTTCCTTTTTACACAAATGTTGTGTAATATGGCACAAGTGCATATGATCTTGCAGACCATCTCTGGGGAGTATAGTAGGCTTCCGCCAGTGATGTCAGGGCAGCGGAACCTTGACTTTAGGATCCCAAAGGTCCGCTCCACAATGCTGCGTGTCCTCTTGTGGGCGTCATTGTATGCCCGCTCAGCAGCAGTATTTGGGTTCCCATATGGTGTCATTAGCCAAGGCTGGATGCCATACCCCTGATCAGCTGAAAGAGAAACACAGAATGGTATCAATTAGATGTAGGAGGCACTGTTGTACGTATCTTTGATGGAAGTAGTTGTGTTGTGTTGTCTGTGACTATTTTGTGTACTAATGTGACAACCTATGGTTGTTGGTGGAAACTTTGGCATTGTTTTTTTTCCTTGGCTGAGCAAGTGTTTGTTGGCTAACTGTTTGTCAGCAGGATGTATCGGTTTCTCAAGTACAGTGTGCCCTCCCTTGCATTGTGACTTGTGACACAGGTGTCCGTGTGTCCTCACTGGGGGTGTGATGATAGTTCCATGCAGAGTTGAAACATGAAAGGGTATTAGAAACGTTCAATTGAACATACCCAGGCCATCCCATCCCTTAAAAGTTATGCATTGTATTAGTGTACAGGTTATTGTGAGACTTCCAATTTGCAAGGTGACATTTAGGCAACCACAGTCATGAATGTCTTCACACTAAGCTGTGGAGTAAATTCCAATGTGTGAGAGGTTCAATGGTGACTTGTGAAACATGGCTAGTGATGTGAGTACCTCAGTGTGTTCCTGTCTAGGTGTTGCTATTGTGGTGTATGGGTTGTTTATCCTAGAGGGTTTCTGTGCAGTGAGTATATAAGTAGATTTTTGTCCTTACCAACAAGTAGTCCATTGCCATACCGTCCATCCTGGAAGTGTTGGCTGATGGTGCAGTGACGGAAGATGAATGCGTCATGTACACTCCCAGGATATTTAGCCACAATGTTGCTGATCAGTCCTTGGTGATCGACTATGGCCTGCACGTTGATGGAATGTGTGTGCTTCCTGTTGCGGTAGAGGTGTTCACTCGCAGCAGGTGGCACAAGGCGTACGTGTGTGCAGTCGATTGCACCAAGGACGTGCGGAAAGCCACTGATGACGTAGAACCCCTGTTTAGTTTCCTGCTGCTTCTGCACTGTGTTAGGGAAGCAGATGTGGCGGGGTGTCAGTCCAATGATGGCATCCAGTACTTTAGGCAGGAATGCGGAGAAAGATGGTTGTGAGATTCCACCAACCAGGGCCCCAGTTGTCTGAAAGGAGCCACTTGCCAGCATGTGAAGTACGGCAAGCAGCTTTGTTTCTGTTGGGATAGTGCGTGGAGTCACTAAAGTGGGGGCCAATTGCTGTTCAATATTTGTCAGCAGCTGCTGAATGGCCTGCCAGTTCAACCGGTACCTCTGTATGATGTCTCGTTCCCTGAGGCCATGCAGGGTTGTTCTTGGGTGGAATATCCTCTCCTGCCTTCTGCGCTGTCTTTGGGGTCCCTGCTGTTGTTGTTGTGGCTGCTGTTGTTGCTGCAGGGCTCTGCGTCTACGTGCACGTTGAAGAAAAATCACCTCCATGTCTCCCTGTTGCTGCTCTGCTGCTCTGCTGCTCTGCTGCTCTGTTGTTTGTTCTGTGTGTTCTGATTAAGTACAGGTGTGTTTGCCCCATTTTAACGCCTGCCCTGACCCAGGCGTTAAAATTTCACGCTATTCGTGCTTTGCGCCATTTTTTTGCGCTGCCTGCCGCGCGGGAGTGATTTTTGCCCTGAAGCATAAATACCACGCACCGCTATGTGCGTCTGTTTTTGGACGGGAACGCCTACCCTGCATGTCATTAACGCAGGGCGGGGTGCCGCTTCCAAAAACGGGCGCACATAGCGCCATTTTCCTGGTGCGCCGGATCGGGCGTGAGGGTTTAAATATGGGGCAACGTTTGCGCTGAAAGTGCGTCAAAATTTTTGACGCACATTCGGCGCAAACGGAGTATAAATATGCCCCTATGGTGCACTACCACCGCTGGTTACTACAGGTCACTGGAGAGCGAGGCTCAAGTACCGTGCGCACTATAGTGCACTACCACCGCTGCCTACTAAGGGTCCCTGGAGAGCCAGGCTCCAGCTCTGTGAGTCGGCGAGTGAAGGACCACAGCCTGTTCCTAGAAGAGATCTCCGTACACGGAGGTCACGGCGGTAGGTGCTCATCTCAGTACTCACTAATTGTAGCCCTACATTAAGCTTAACTTTAACGACTAAACTTTTATTCATTTTCACGTTATAAGAGCAAAGATTATGTTAAAGAACTGATGAGCACACTACTCTGTTTTGAGACAGGGTTCGAATATTCAAAGAAACAAAAAAAACACGTCGGATCTTTGTGCCTTGCTGGCGCAATTTAAATTAGACAAGAGATCGATGACAGTCACTAGGAAATCAGGGAGAGCTAAGGGTTAACTTGAGACTCCATATGGTGTTAAATAATTCTTCCATTTGCCCAACAAGTTTGGACTTCCTCCTCAAAGATAATGAAAAAATAAACGATGCTAAACAGGATAAACTGCGGAGATTCCTCGTGGTACATGAGCAGCATCCAGAAAACCAATACCAGAAGAGTTTTCCTATGACTCCGTGTCACAAGGACACCGCATCCACTAACAGGCTCTCATTCTGGGCCTTGTAGTCCAAGTGTACTCATAGGACTATCATTCTCGAAAGCAGTGATTTGTAGTTAGAATTGTAGTGTCCTTGTGACAAAGTCATTAGTGGGGGGCATATTTATTATTTCACACAGCGCAGAGCACTGCGTTGAGTGCAGTGCTTATTTTGTAAATAAAAATGTGCCGGTGCCCAAAGCCCTCCTCTTAAACACGCGGCTGCCGTAATTAAATAGGCAAACACGGAATACTAAGGCAGTGTAATCCTAAAGCCTCCTGGGGCCTCCTTAACCCATTGAAAGCCACTCCCTTCCCCTACAGTTCACTCTTGCAGCTTTCTGCTTTCTCTCTTTGTGACGCCTTTTCACTTTTACCTTCCTCTTTCTTTCTCATACGTGTCTTTTACTTGCAATAAAATCTTGAGGCAGAAAAATAAGTGCTGGCCCTCAAAAATAAGTGCTGGTGCTCCACACCGGAAACATCAAGCACTCATTAAGCACTAGTTGAGTGAAAAGGAGAGATCAGAAATACTCCATATTTACAAAGATATGGAGCATTTCTGCTTTCATTTTGTGCTGCCCCAAATACCCTTCCACTACAGTGCAAGGATGGCTGTGTTGCCTGAAGTATATTTCTCTTTCAATGTGTGCTGCAGAATTCAACACACATGGAGAGAGGGAGTCACAAGTAGAAATAAGGATATTTCTTCTCGTTATGGCTTCCATAATGACTCTCGTTTAGCAACAAGACTACTGATTTGGGGCGACAGCACCTCTGATTGTAGGCGACTGTATCCCCCACCAGTTGGAAGCTGTTGGCCTAACCTTAGTAGCTCTCTAGCAGCATCTCACCTAAACGGTGAAGGTGGTTTGTGGCAGCCTAGTGAATGGAAAACTGAAAATCCCTCAGGGAAATCATGGTGAACAAGCTTTACCCTTTCCTCTCCACACGCAACTCTCTTACACACATGGGCAAGGAAAGAGATGCATGACAGTTTCAATACATTTATTGAAAAGACTGCAATCTAAAACAAAACACATGAGCTGCAATGATAAGGATAGTGAGGAATAGCAAAACCATAACAGTGAGAATAAGATGTGTGAATATGAACAACCTCAACATGTTGCAATGATATAGAAATGCAATTCCTACGTAAAAGACTACTTTCCAACCCCTAAGCGAGAGCATGGTGATGTCAGCCACATCTGTCCACACAGTGTTCATAAGAAGCACGCCCCACCCCCGTTACCTTGGTACAAGGTTAGGTCTTCAATCTCCAGATAAGAGGATGCAGAGACACAAAGGCTCAGATCGGCGACGAACAGGCATTCAGCATGGATGTAAAATCCTGGCTGGAACCCCCTCTAATGCTCTTTGTCCTACAAGATGTTTGTATAGGAGGCATGTTTATGTTCTTGTACAGAAGCCTAAGAGGGTATGTACCTAAGCGCTGGACTGTTTACATAGTCTTGTGGCGGCAATGCAAAATATTATCCTGTGTGGCTCGCACTTTGTTCTTATGAACCTGAGGAAAAAGCACATGATGCAAAGTATCTTATCCATAACACTGATAGAAGTGTCACTCTCGCAGAATAGTAACTGATTTTGAAAATAAAACAGTGTCACTAAAATAAGCCAAACTAAAATGAATAAAAATGAATAAATGAATACAGATCATATTATCTGTGTAAAAGGGCAAGGCACAGGCTGCAAGCCTAAGTTAAGCCGTCACTGTGCCCAGGAAGGGAACTACGTATGGACTCACAACATGGCTTTGTCAGGTAAGTGCACCATTTTGGAGCAAACCAAGGTTTAGCAGTCTTTGAAAAAATTGGTTTACGTCGAAATACGGTTGTGGCTGCATGGAAATGCCCATCCTCTATCCATGTGATATCTACATAACGTAAAATATCACAAGGCTCTGCTACGCTCTACATTGCATTACTTTTTATTTTCTAAATCACACGCAGCTACAGAACGTGGCTTGATGTGGTTTAGTAATCCAGGGGTTAGGGGCACCTTCCTGTACAAACAAATTTCCTTAATCACTCCCTTAACCAGTCCCTTAATCCCTTAAACAATCCCTGCAGAATGCAGCACACATTGAAAGAGGGAAAAAAGAGGCAAAATAAAGATATTTATCCTAGTTACCCATCACTTGGGGAAGCGTAGCAGTTTTGGCACATTGCCAGGTCTGCCACTTATGGTAAATCTGGTAATGTCTCAAAATCGATGGGTGTTGCGTGGAAATACCCACGCACCACTCATGGAATGCCTTCCTGGGTATGAGTAACGCAATGTAGCAGTTTGCACGGCATTGTGTTACTCCAGACTTATCAAGCCTCTCAGGGATAGGCAAAGGGGCCTTGCGTGGTTTGATGAATCACATTTAGCGATTGTATCGCACTTGAACCCTGTAGCATGGTGCAAGTGCGACACAACTCCTACATAAATATGTCCCATAGTGTGCAATGCACAGAGGTCCACTTTACACAAGAATTGAAAAGCAGCTATCACAGCAATAAATGAACACCAGGTTGTAAACTAAAGTACCAAGGCCCATATTTATATTTTTTTATGCAAATCAGCGCTAGCGCAGATTTGCGTCACAAAATTTAGCGCCGGCTAATGCCACTCCAACGTGCCAGCCATGCACCTTATTTATGGAATGACGTTACCCGGAGCTGCGGCCTGGTTAGCGTCAAAATAAATTACGGTAACCGGGCAGCGGAGGCGAAGGGAAGACTAGGGGGCATATTTATACTCCGTTTGCGCCGAATTTGCGTCGTTTTTTTCGACGCAAATTCGACGCAAAACTAACTCCATATTTATACTTTGGCGTTAGACGCGTCTAGCGCCAAAGTTCATGGAGTTAGCGTCATTTTTTTGCATGAACACCTTCCTTGCGTTAATGATATGCAAGGTAGGCGTTCCCGTCTTAAAAAATGACTGCGATGCATATGCGTCGTATTTATACTCCCGGGCAAAAATGACGCCCGGGAGTGGGCGGGACTAAAAAACCCGCATTTGCGCCGGATTTTAGCGCCTGGGTCAGGGCAGGCGTTAAGGGACCTGTGGGCTCAGAATGAGCCCAGAGGTGCCCTCCCAAGCCCCCAGGGACACCACCTGCCACCCTTGCCCACCCCAGGAGGACACCCAAGGATGGAGGGACCCATCCCAGGGAAGAAAAGGTAAGTTGTGGTAAGTATTTAAAAAAAAAAAAAATTGTGGCATAGGGGGGCCTGATTTGTGCCCCCCTACATGCCACTGTGCCCAATGACCATGCCCAGGGGACGTAAGTTCCCTGGGCATGGCCATTGGGCAAGGGGGCATGACTCCTGTCTTTGCTAAGACAGGAGTCATGTTAATGGCGTCTGGGCGCCAACAAAAAATGGCGCAAATCGGGTTAAGACGATTTTTTTGCCTCAGCCTGACTTGCCCCATTTTTGGACGCCCAAACGCCATTTTTCCCGTCGCCGGCGCTGCCTGGTGTACGTGGGTTTATTTCACGCACACCAGGCAGCGCCGGTCGGCTAACGCCATTCAATAAATACGGCGCCCGTATGGCGCTTCAGAATGGCGTTAGCCGGCGCTAATTTTTTTGGCGCAAAACTGCGTTAGCGCAGTTTTGCGTCAAAAAGTATAAATATGGCCCACAATGAGGTATTACAGCACTAAATTGTAATTAAAGCACAATGCTTATACTTTCTTTTATTTTAATGCACATTTTTCAACTTTAAAAATGTTTTTT
Source organism: Pleurodeles waltl (assembly GCF_031143425.1). Classification (NCBI taxonomy): domain Eukaryota; kingdom Metazoa; phylum Chordata; class Amphibia; order Caudata; family Salamandridae; genus Pleurodeles; species Pleurodeles waltl. The sequence goes on from NC_090436.1 coordinate 300,332,313, forward strand.
ATTAGACTTTTTTCTGTTTTATTGTATATTGTAAAGCATATGTGACAGGGCTCACAGACCCAAAAGCCTATTGTTCTACTGTTTTCAAAATAGCACTGAGTTCATACAGATACATTTTAATTTCCGCACGTTAGACCTGTCAGCATTAGGGTGGTCTTCGCTAAAACGTTTTTACTGGTTGCCTCCAATTTTGCTGAATTTGTTTCTGTTTGCAATAGGACTAACAGCTTGTGGTACTTCACCCGTGTTCACCCAGCACTGGCAACAGGATCCAGGGATCTCTAGTATCGATATATGATACTGCACCTCAATACACAGGGATCTCTAGTAATGAGCTTTGATACTGCAGCTCGTATGACCCAGGTTTTTCTGCTTCTAGCATTAGAGCTTAGCTCATACAAGCTGCACTATCAAAGCTCGTTATTAAAGATCCCTGGACTCACTTTTATTTCCCTTTCATAAGCATCAGTTTTAAAAAACTGAGGAACACATGTGACGAACCAGAAACAGGGGTTTGAGAAGCTTATTGGAAAACCATGCCAACTCTTATTGTTGGGCCCTCCTGGCACATCACAATCTACACAAAAGAAACCAAGAAGATGCCAGGCACACCGTCTTCAAGGAGAGACAATAGTTAGCCACCAAAGATTCCTCCAGCATTGTTCTATTTACCCACCAATTACCTCCAAGATAGAAATGTTTCAGAATGTGAAAATGATGTCCTTCGGACCTGATTCTAAATGAAATAAACTGGAAAAAAGCCATGACACCACACGTCACACAGAAAACACTGTTATATGTCTTTTGCTGCTACAGCACCCTCCCCCCAACACCTTAATAAATCATTTCCTGTTCAAAGCAGAACATCTTATCTCAGTACCTAGACAATGATTTTGGGCTTAACAGTAGATAATGACAGAAGCAGCCCCCAGTATTATAGGCATTCTCAGTAAAATCAATTCTTTCTCAGTAGAGGCCAGAAGATGTATGTCAGATGTAAGTGGAGGCCATCATGCATACATAAGTCTGCAAACAACACTGGGTGAGGTATGGTGCACTACCACATGCCCTACCTAGAGATCTCTCTGGAAAGCTAGGCTCTGGTCCTGGGAGAACCATGATGCACTATCACAGGCTGTCAATAGAGGTTCCTAGAAAAGAAAATACAGCCCTGCATAAACTATGGCGCACTACCACTGGCCGTCACTAGGGGTCCCTTTAGAGCCAGGCTCAAGTGCTGAGCGCACTATGGTGCACTACCACCGCTGGTTACTAGAGGTCACTGGAGAGCGAGGCTCAAGTACCGGGCGCACTATAGTGCACTACCACCGCTGCCTACTAGGGGTCCCTGCAGAGCCAGGCTCCAGCTCTGTGAGTCGGCGGGTGAAGGACCACAGCCTGTTCCGAGAAGAGATCTCCGTACACGGAGGTCACGGCGGTAGGTGCTCATCTCAGTACTCACTAATTGTAGCCCTACATTAAGCTTACCTTTAACGACTAAACTTTTATTCATTTTCACGTTACAAGAGCAAAGATTATGTTAAAGAACTGATGAGCACACTACTCTGTTTTGAGACAGGGTTCGAATATTCAAAGAAACAAAAAAAACACGTCAGATCTTTGTGCCTTGCTGGCGCAATTTAAATTAGACAAGAGATCGATGACACTCACTAGGAAATCAGGGAGAGCTAAGGGTTAACTTGAGACTCCATATGGTGTTAAATAATTCTTCCATTTGCCCAACAAGTTTGGACTTCCTCCTCAAAGATAATGAAAAAATAAACGATGCTAAACAGGATAAACTGCGGAGATTCCTCGTGGCACATGAGCAGCATCCAGAAAACCAATACCAGAAGAGTTTTCCTATGACTCCGTGTCACAAGGACACCGCATCCACTAACAGGCTCTCATTCTGGGCCTTGTAGTCCAAGTGTACCCATAGGACTATCATTCTCGAAAGCAGTGATTTGTAGTTAGAATTGTAGTGTCCTTGTGACAAAGTCATTAGTGGGGGGCATATTTATTATTTCACACAGCGCAGAGCACTGCGTTGAGTGCAGTGCTTATTTTGTAAATAAAAATGTGCCGGTGCCCAAAGCCCTCCTCTTAAACACGCGGCTGCCGTAATTAAATAGGCAATCACGGAATACTAAGGCAGTGTAATCCTGAAGCCTCCTGGGGCCTCCTTAACCCATTTAAAGCCACTCCCTGCCCCTACAGTTCACTCTTGCAGCTTTCTGCTTTCTCTCTTTGTGACGCCTTTTCACTTTTACCTTCCTCTTTCTTTCTCATACGTGTCTTTTACTCGCAATAAAAGCTTGAGGCAGAAAAATAAGTGCTGGCCCTCAAAAATAAGTGCTGGTGCTCCACACCGGAAACATCAAGCACACATTAAGCACTAGTTGAGTGAAAAGGAGAGATCAGAAATACTCCATATTTACAAAGATATGGAGCATTTCTGCTTTCATTTTGTGCTGCCCCAAGTACCCTTCCACTACAGTGCAAGGATGGCTGTGTTGCCTGAAGCATATTTCTCTTTCAATGTGTGCTGCAGAATTCAACACACATGGAGAGAGGGAGTCACAAGTAGAAATAAGGATATTTCTTCTCGTTATGGCTTCCATAATGACTCTCGTTTAGCAACAAGACTACTGATTTGGGGCGACAGCACCTCTGATTGTAGGCGACTGTATCCCCCACCAGTTGGAAGCTGTTGGCCTAACCTTAGTAGCTCTCTAGCAGCATCTCACCTAAACGGTGAAGGTGGTTTGTGGCAGCCTAGTGAATGGAAAACTGAAAATCCCTCAAGGAAATCATGGTGAACAAGCTTTACCCTTTCCTCTCCACACGCAACTCTCTTACACACATGGGCAAGGAAAGAGATGCATGACAGTTTCAATACATTTATTGAAAAGACTGCAATCTAAAACAAAACACATGAGCTGCAATGATAAGGATAGTGAGGAATAGCAAAACCATAACAGTGAGAATAAGATGTGGGAATATGAACAACCTCAACATGTTGCAATGATATAGAAATGCAATTCCTACGTAAAAGACTACTTTCCAACCCCTAAGCGAGAGCATGGTGATGTCAGCCACATCTGTCCACACAGTGTTCATAAGAAGCACGCCCCACCCCCGTTACCTTGGTACAAGGTTAGGTCTTCAATCTCCAGATAAGAGGATGCAGAGACACAAAGGCTCAGGTCGGCGACGAACAGGCATTCAGCATGGATGTAAAATCCTGGCTGGAACCCCCTCTAATGCTCTTTGTCCTACAAGATGTTTGTATAGGAGGCATGTTTATGTTCTTGTACAGAAGCCTAAGAGGGTATGTACCTAAGCGCTGGACTGTTTACATAGTCTTGTGGCGGCAATGCAAAATATTATCCTGTGTGGCTCGCACTTTTTTCTTATGAACCCGAGGAAAAAGCACATGATGCAAAGTATCTTATCCATAACACTGATAGAAGTGTCACTCTCGCAGAATAGTAACTGATTTTGAAAATAAAACAGTGTCACTAAAATAAGCCAAACTAAAATGAATAAAAATGAATAAATGAATACAGATCATATTATCTGTGTAAAAGGGCAAGGCACAGGCTGCAAGCCTAAGTTAAGCCGTCACTGTGCCCAGGAAGGGAACTACGTATGGACTCACAACATGGCTTTGTCAGGTAAGTGCACCATTTTGGAGCAAACCAAGGTTTAGCAGTCTTTTAAAAAATTGGTTTACGTCGAAATACGGTTGTGGCTGCATGGAAATGCCCATCCTCTATCCATGTGATATCTACATAACGTAAAATATCACAAGGCTCTGCTACGCTCTACATTGCATTACTTTTTATTTTCTAAATCACACGCAGCCACAGAACGTGGCTTGATGTGGTTTAGTAATCCAGGGGTTAGGTGCACCTTCCTGTACAAACATAATTCCTTAATCACTCCCTTAACCAGTCCCTTAATCCCTTAAACAATCCCTGCAGAATGCAGCACACATTGAAAGAGGGAAAAAAGAGGCAAAATAAAGATATTCATCCTAGTTACCCATCACTTGGGGAGGCGTAGCAGTTTTGGCACATTGCCAGGTCTGCCACTTATGGTAAATCTGGTAATGTCTCAAAATCGATGGGTGTTGCGTGGAAATACCCACGCACCACTCATGGAATGCCTTCCTGGGTATGAGTAACGCAATGTAGCAGTTTGCACTGCATTGTGTTACTCCAGACTTATCAAGCCTCTCAGGGATAGGCAAAGGGGCCTTGCGTGGTTTGATGAATCACATTTAGCGATTGTATCGCACTTGAACCCTGTAGCATGGTGCAAGTGCGACACAACTCCTACATAAATATGTCCCATAGTGTGCAATGCACAGAGGTCCACTTTACACAAGAATTGAAAAGCAGCTATCACAGCAATAAATGAACACCAGGTTGTAAACTAAAGTACCAAGGCCCATATTTATATTTTTTGATGCAAATCAGCGCTAGCGCAGATTTGCGTCACAAAATTTAGCGCCGGCTAATGCCACTCCAACGTGCCAGCCATGCACCTTATTTATGGAATGACGTTACCCGGAGCTGCGGCCTGGTTAGCGTCAAAATAAATTACGGTAACCGGGCAGCGGAGGCGAAGGGAAGACTAGGGGGCATATTTATACTCCGTTTGCGCCGAATTTGCGTCGTTTTTTTCGACGCAAATTCGACGCAAAACTAACTCCATATTTATACTTTGGCGTTAGACGCGTCTAGCGCCAAAGTTCATGGAGTTAGCGTCATTTTTTTGCATGAACACCTTCCTTGCGTTAATGATATGCAAGGTAGGCGTTCCCGTCTTAAAAAATGACTGCGATGCATATGCGTCGTATTTATACTCCCGGGCAAAAATGACGCCCGGGAGTGGGCGGGACTAAAAAACCCGCATTTGCGCCGGATTTTAGCGCCTGGGTCCGGGCAGGCGTTAAGGGACCTGTGGGCTCAGAATGAGCCCAGAGGTGCCCTCCCAAGCCCCCAGGGACACCACCTGCCACCCTTGCCCACCCCAGGAGGACACCCAAGGATGGAGGGACCCATCCCAGGGAAGAAAAGGTAAGTTGTGGTAAGTATTTAAAAAAAAAAAAAATTGTGGCATAGGGGGGCCTGATTTGTGCCCCCCTACATGCCACTGTGCCCAATGACCATGCCCAGGGGACGTAAGTTCCCTGGGCATGGCCATTGGGCAAGGGGGCATGACTCCTGTCTTTGCTAAGACAGGAGTCATGTTAATGGCGTCTGGGCGCCAACAAAAAATGGCGCAAATCGGGTTAAGACGATTTTTTTGCCTCAGCCTGACTTGCCCCATTTTTGGACGCCCAAACGCCATTTTTCCCGTCGCCGGCGCTGCCTGGTGTACGTGGGTTTTTTTCACGCACACCAGGCAGCGCCGGTCGGCTAACGCCATTCAATAAATACGGCGCCCGTATGGCGCTTCAGAATGGCGTTAGCCGGCGCTAATTTTTTTGGCGCAAAACTGCGTTAGCGCAGTTTTGCGTCAAAAAGTATAAATATGGCCCACAATGAGGTATCACAGCACTAAATTGTAATTAAAGCACAATGCTTATACTTTCTTTTATTTTAATGCACATTTTTCAACTTTAAAAATGTTTTTTATTAGACTTTTTTCTGTTTTATTGTATATTGTAAAGCATATGTGACAGGGCTCACAGACCCAAAAGCCTATTGTTCTACTGTTTTCAAAATAGCACTGAGTTCATACAGATACATTTTAATTTCCGCACGTTAGACCTGTCAGCATTAGGGTGGTCTTCGCTAAAACGTTTTTACTGGTTGCCTCCAATTTTGCTGAATTTGTTTCTGTTTGCAATAGGACTAACAGCTTGTGGTACTTCACCCGTGTTCACCCAGCACTGGCAACAGGATCCAGGGATCTCTAGTATCGATATATGATACTGCACCTCAATACACAGGGATCTCTAGTAATGAGCTTTGATACTGCAGCTCGTATGACCCAGGTTTTTCTGCTTCTAGCATTAGAGCTTAGCTCATACAAGCTGCACTATCAAAGCTCGTTATTAAAGATCCCTGGACTCACTTTTATTTCCCTTTCATAAGCATCAGTTTTAAAAAACTGAGGAACACATGTGACGAACCAGAAACAGGGGTTTGAGAAGCTTATTGGAAAACCATGCCAACTCTTATTGTTGGGCCCTCCTGGCACATCACAATCTACACAAAAGAAACCAAGAAGATGCCAGGCACACGGACTTCAAGGAGAGACAATAGTTAGCCACCAAAGATTCCTCCAGCATTGTTCTATTTACCCACCAATTACCTCCAAGATAGAAATGTTTCAGAATGTGAAAATGATGTCCTTCGGACCTGATTCTAAATGAAATAAACTGGAAAAAAGCCATGACACCACACGTCACACAGAAAACACTGTTATGCGTCTTTTGCTGCTACAGCACCCCCCTCATCACCACCCTCCCCCCCCCCCACACACACACACCTTAATAAATAATTTCCTGTTCAAAGCAGAACATCTTATCTCAGTACCTAGACAATGATTTTGGGCTTAACAGTAGATAATGACAGAAGCAGCCCCCAGTATTATAGGCATTCTCAGTAAAATCAATTCTTTCTCAGTAGAGGCCAGAAGATGTATGTCAGATGTAAGTGGAGGCCATCATGCATACATAAGTCTGCAAACAACACTGGGTGAGGTATGGTGCACTACCACATGCCCTACCTAGAGATCTCTCTGGAAAGCTAGGCTCTGGTCCTGGGAGAACCATGATGCACTATCACAGGCTGTCAATAGAGGTTCCTAGAAAAGAAAATACAGCCCTGCATAAACTATGGCGCACTACCACTGGCCGTCACTAGGGGTCCCTTTAGAGCCAGGCTCAAGTGCTGAGCGCTCTATGGTGCACTACCACCGCTGGTTACTACAGATCACTGGAGAGCGAGGCTCAAGTACCGGGCGCACTATAGTGCACTACCACCGCTGCCTACTAGGGGTCCCTGCAGAGCCAGGCTCCAGCTCTGTGAGTCGGCGGGTGAAGGACCACAGCCTGTTCCGAGAAGAGATCTCCGTACACGGAGGTCACGGCGGTAGGTGCTCATCTCACGTACTCATTAATTGTAGCCCTACATTAAGCTTACCTTTAACGACTAAACTTTTATTCATTTTCACGTTACAAGAGCAAAGATTATGTTAAAGAACTGATGAGCACACTACTCTGTTTTGAGACAGGGTTCGAATATTCAAAGAAACAAAAAAAACACGTCAGATCTTTGTGCCTTGCTGGCGCAATTTAAATTAGACAAGAGATCGATGACACTCACTAGGAAATCAGGGAGAGCTAAGGGTTAACTTGAGACTCCATATGGTGTTAAATAATTCTTCCATTTGCCCAACAAGTTTGGACTTCCTCCTCAAAGATAATGAAAAAATAAACGATGCTAAACAGGATAAACTGCGGAGATTCCTCGTGGCACATGAGCAGCATCCAGAAAACCAATACCAGAAGAGTTTTCCTATGACTCCGTGTCACAAGGACACCGCATCCACTAACAGGCTCTCATTCTGGCCCTTGTAGTCCAAGTGTACCCATAGGACTATCATTCTCGAAAGCAGTGATTTGTAGTTAGAATTGTAGTGTCCTTGTGACAAAGTCATTAGTGGGGGGCATATTTATTATTTCACACAGCGCAGAGCACTGCGTTGAGTGCAGTGCTTATTTTGTAAATAAAAATGTGCCGGTGCCCAAAGCCCTCCTCTTAAACACGCGGCTGCCGTAATTAAATAGGCAATCACGGAATACTAAGGCAGTGTAATCCTGAAGCCTCCTGGGGCCTCCTTAACCCATTTAAAGCCACTCCCTGCCCCTACAGTTCACTCTTGCAGCTTTCTGCTTTCTCTCTTTGTGACGCCTTTTCACTTTTACCTTCCTCTTTCTTTCTCATACGTGTCTTTTACTCGCAATAAAAGCTTGAGGCAGAAAAATAAGTGCTGGCCCTCAAAAATAAGTGCTGGTGCTCCACACCGGAAACATCAAGCACACATTAAGCACTAGTTGAGTGAAAAGGAGAGATCAGAAATACTCCATATTTACAAAGATATGGAGCATTTCTGCTTTCATTTTGTGCTGCCCCAAGTACCCTTCCACTACAGTGCAAGGATGGCTGTGTTGCCTGAAGCATATTTCTCTTTCAATGTGTGCTGCAGAATTCAACACACATGGAGAGAGGGAGTCACAAGTAGAAATAAGGATATTTCTTCTCGTTATGGCTTCCATAATGACTCTCGTTTAGCAACAAGACTACTGATTTGGGGCGACAGCACCTCTGATTGTAGGCGACTGTATCCCCCACCAGTTGGAAGCTGTTGGCCTAACCTTAGTAGCTCTCTAGCAGCATCTCACCTAAACGGTGAAGGTGGTTTGTGGCAGCCTAGTGAATGGAAAACTGAAAATCCCTCAAGGAAATCATGGTGAACAAGCTTTACCCTTTCCTCTCCACACGCAACTCTCTTACACACATGGGCAAGGAAAGAGATGCATGACAGTTTCAATACATTTATTGAAAAGACTGCAATCTAAAACAAAACACATGAGCTGCAATGATAAGGATAGTGAGGAATAGCAAAACCATAACAGTGAGAATAAGATGTGGGAATATGAACAACCTCAACATGTTGCAATGATATAGAAATGCAATTCCTACGTAAAAGACTACTTTCCAACCCCTAAGCGAGAGCATGGTGATGTCAGCCACATCTGTCCACACAGTGTTCATAAGAAGCACGCCCCACCCCCGTTACCTTGGTACAAGGTTAGGTCTTCAATCTCCAGATAAGAGGATGCAGAGACACAAAGGCTCAGGTCGGCGACGAACAGGCATTCAGCATGGATGTAAAATCCTGGCTGGAACCCCCTCTAATGCTCTTTGTCCTACAAGATGTTTGTATAGGAGGCATGTTTATGTTCTTGTACAGAAGCCTAAGAGGGTATGTACCTAAGCGCTGGACTGTTTACATAGTCTTGTGGCGGCAATGCAAAATATTATCCTGTGTGGCTCGCACTTTTTTCTTATGAACCCGAGGAAAAAGCACATGATGCAAAGTATCTTATCCATAACACTGATAGAAGTGTCACTCTCGCAGAATAGTAACTGATTTTGAAAATAAAACAGTGTCACTAAAATAAGCCAAACTAAAATGAATAAAAATGAATAAATGAATACAGATCATATTATCTGTGTAAAAGGGCAAGGCACAGGCTGCAAGCCTAAGTTAAGCCGTCACTGTGCCCAGGAAGGGAACTACGTATGGACTCACAACATGGCTTTGTCAGGTAAGTGCACCATTTTGGAGCAAACCAAGGTTTAGCAGTCTTTTAAAAAATTGGTTTACGTCGAAATACGGTTGTGGCTGCATGGAAATGCCCATCCTCTATCCATGTGATATCTACATAACGTAAAATATCACAAGGCTCTGCTACGCTCTACATTGCATTACTTTTTATTTTCTAAATCACACGCAGCCACAGAACGTGGCTTGATGTGGTTTAGTAATCCAGGGGTTAGGTGCACCTTCCTGTACAAACATAATTCCTTAATCACTCCCTTAACCAGTCCCTTAATCCCTTAAACAATCCCTGCAGAATGCAGCACACATTGAAAGAGGGAAAAAAGAGGCAAAATAAAGATATTCATCCTAGTTACCCATCACTTGGGGAGGCGTAGCAGTTTTGGCACATTGCCAGGTCTGCCACTTATGGTAAATCTGGTAATGTCTCAAAATCGATGGGTGTTGCGTGGAAATACCCACGCACCACTCATGGAATGCCTTCCTGGGTATGAGTAACGCAATGTAGCAGTTTGCACTGCATTGTGTTACTCCAGACTTATCAAGCCTCTCAGGGATAGGCAAAGGGGCCTTGCGTGGTTTGATGAATCACATTTAGCGATTGTATCGCACTTGAACCCTGTAGCATGGTGCAAGTGCGACACAACTCCTACATAAATATGTCCCATAGTGTGCAATGCACAGAGGTCCACTTTACACAAGAATTGAAAAGCAGCTATCACAGCAATAAATGAACACCAGGTTGTAAACTAAAGTACCAAGGCCCATATTTATATTTTTTGATGCAAATCAGCGCTAGCGCAGATTTGCGTCACAAAATTTAGCGCCGGCTAATGCCACTCCAACGTGCCAGCCATGCACCTTATTTATGGAATGACGTTACCCGGAGCTGCGGCCTGGTTAGCGTCAAAATAAATTACGGTAACCGGGCAGCGGAGGCGAAGGGAAGACTAGGGGGCATATTTATACTCCGTTTGCGCCGAATTTGCGTCGTTTTTTTCGACGCAAATTCGACGCAAAACTAACTCCATATTTATACTTTGGCGTTAGACGCGTCTAGCGCCAAAGTTCATGGAGTTAGCGTCATTTTTTTGCATGAACACCTTCCTTGCGTTAATGATATGCAAGGTAGGCGTTCCCGTCTTAAGAAATGACTGCGATGCATATGCGTCGTATTTATACTCCCGGGCAAAAATGACGCCCGGGAGTGGGCGGGACTAAGAAACCCGCATTTGCGCCGGATTTTAGCGCCTGGGTCAGGGCAGGCGTTAAGGGACCTGTGGGCTCAGAATGAGCCCAGAGGTGCCCTCCCAAGCCCCCAGGGACACCACCTGCCACCCTTGCCCACCCCAGGAGGACACCCAAGGATGGAGGGACCCATCCCAGGGAAGAAAAGGTAAGTTGTGGTAAGTATTTAAAAAAAAAAAAATTTGTGGCATAGGGGGGCCTGATTTGTGCCCCCCTACATGCCACTGTGCCCAATGACCATGCCCAGGGGACATAAGTCCCCTGGGCATGGCCATTGGGCAAGGGGGCATGACTCCTGTCTTTGCTAAGACAGGAGTCATGTTAATGGCGTCTGGGCGCCAACAAAAAATGGCGCAAATCGGGTTAAGACGATTTTTTTGCCTCAGCCTGACTTGCCCCATTTTTGGACGCCCAAACGCCATTTTTCCCGTCACCGGCGCTGCCTGGTGTACGTGGGTTTTTTTCACGCACACCAGGCAGCGCCGGTCGGCTAACGCCATTCAATAAATACGGCGCCCGTATGGCGCTTCAGAATGGCGTTAGCCGGCGCTAATTTTTTTGGCGCAAAACTGCGTTAGCGCAGTTTTGCGTCAAAAAGTATAAATATGGCCCACAATGAGGTATCACAGCACTAAATTGTAATTAAAGCACAATGCTTATACTTTCTTTTATTTTAATGCACATTTTTCAACTTTAAAAATGTTTTTTATTAGACTTTTTTCTGTTTTATTGTATATTGTAAAGCATATGTGACAGGGCTCACAGACCCAAAAGCCTATTGTTCTACTGTTTTCAAAATAGCACTGAGTTCATACAGATACATTTTAATTTCCGCACGTTAGACCTGTCAGCATTAGGGTGGTCTTCGCCCAAACGTTTTTACTGGTTGCCTCCAATTTTGCTGAATTTGTTTCTGTTTGCAATAGGACTAACAGCTTGTGGTACTTCACCCGTGTTCACCCAGCACTGGCAACAGGATCCAGGGATCTCTAGTATCGATATATGATACTGCACCTCAATACACAGGGATCTCTAGTAATGAGCTTTGATACTGCAGCTCGTATGACCCAGGTTTTTCTGCTTCTAGCATTAGAGCTTAGCTCATACAAGCTGCACTATCAAAGCTCGTTATTAAAGATCCCTGGACTCACTTTTATTTCCCTTTCATAAGCATCAGTTTTAAAAAACTGAGGAACACATGTGACGAACCAGAAACAGGGGTTTGAGAAGCTTATTGGAAAACCATGCCAACTCTTATTGTTGGGCCCTCCTGGCACATCACAATCTACACAAAAGAAACCAAGAAGATGCCAGGCACACGGACTTCAAGGAGAGACAATAGTTAGCCACCAAAGATTCCTCCAGCATTGTTCTATTTACCCACCAATTACCTCCAAGATAGAAATGTTTCAGAATGTGAAAATGATGTCCTTCGGACCTGATTCTAAATGAAATAAACTGGAAAAAAGCCATGACACCACACGTCACACAGAAAACACTGTTATATGTCTTTTGCTGCTACAGCACCCTCCCCCCAACACCTTAATAAATCATTTCCTGTTCAAAGCAGAACATCTTATCTTAGTACCTAGACAATGATTTTGGGCTTAACAGTAGATAATGACAGAAGCAGCCCCCAGTATTATAGGCATTCTCAGTAAAATCAATTCTTTCTCAGTAGAGGCCAGAAGATGTATGTCAGATGTAAGTGGAGGCCATCATGCATACATAAGTCTGCAAACAACACTGGGTGAGGTATGGTGCACTACCACATGCCCTACCTAGAGATCTCTCTGGAAAGCTAGGCTCTGGTCCTGGGAGAACCATGATGCACTATCACAGGCTGTCAATAGAGGTTCCTAGAAAAGAAAATACAGCCCTGCATAAACTATGGCGCACTACCACTGGCCGTCACTAGGGGTCCCTTTAGAGCCAGGCTCAAGTGCTGAGCGCACTATGGTGCACTACCACAGCTGGTTACTAGAGGTCCCTGCAGAGCCAGGCTCCAGCTCTGTGAGTCGGCGGGTGAAGGACCACAGCCTGTTCCTAGAAGAAATCTCTGTACACGGAGGTCACGGCGGTAGGTGCTCATCTCAGTACTCATTAATTGTAGCCCTACATTAAGCTTACCTTTAACGACTAAACTTTTATTCATTTTCACGTTACAAGAGCAAAGATTATGTTAAAGAACTGATGAGCACACTACTCTGTTTTGAGACAGGGTTCGAATATTCAAAGAAACAAAAAAAACACGTCAGATCTTTGTGCCTTGCTGGCGCAATTTAAATTAGACAAGAGATCGATGACACTCACTAGGAAATCAGGGAGAGCTAAGGGTTAACTTGAGACTCCATATGGTGTTAAATAATTCTTCCATTTGCCCAACAAGTTTGGACTTCCTCCTCAAAGATAATGAAAAAATAAACGATGCTAAACAGGATAAACTGCGGAGATTCCTCGTGGCACATGAGCAGCATCCAGAAAACCAATACCAGAAGAGTTTTCCTATGACTCCGTGTCACAAGGACACCGCATCCACTAACAGGCTCTCATTCTGGGCCTTGTAGTCCAAGTGTACCCATAGGACTATCATTCTCGAAAGCAGTGATTTGTAGTTAGAATTGTAGTGTCCTTGTGACAAAGTCATTAGTGGGGGGCATATTTATTATTTCACACAGCGCAGAGCACTGCGTTGAGTGCAGTGCTTATTTTGTAAATAAAAATGTGCCGGTGCCCAAAGCCCTCCTCTTAAACACGCGGCTGCCGTAATTAAATAGGCAATCACGGAATACTAAGGCAGTGTAATCCTGAAGCCTCCTGGGGCCTCCTTAACCCATTTAAAGCCACTCCCTGCCCCTACAGTTCACTCTTGCAGCTTTCTGCTTTCTCTCTTTGTGACGCCTTTTCACTTTTACCTTCCTCTTTCTTTCTCATACGTGTCTTTTACTCGCAATAAATGCTTGAGGCAGAAAAATAAGTGCTGGCCCTCAAAAATAAGTGCTGGTGCTCCACACCGGAAACATCAAGCACACATTAAGCACTAGTTGAGTGAAAAGGAGAGATCAGAAATACTCCATATTTACAAAGATATGGAGCATTTCTGCTTTAATTTTGTGCTGCCCCAAGTACCCTTCCACTACAGTGCAAGGATGGCTGTGTTGCCTGAAGCATATTTCTCTTTCAATGTGTGCTGCAGAATTCAACACACATGGAGAGAGGGAGTCACAAGTAGAAATAAGGATATTTCTTCTCGTTATGGCTTCCATAATGACTCTCGTTTTGCAACAAGACTACTGATTTGGGACGACAGCACCTCTGATTGTAGGCGACTGTATCCCCCACCAGTTGGAAGCTGTTGGCCTAACCTTAGTAGCTCTCTAGCAGCATCTCACCTAAACGGTGAAGGTGGTTTGTGGCAGCCTGATGAATGGAAAACTGAAAATCCCTCAGGGAAATCATGGTGAACAAGCTTTACCCTTTCCTCTCCACATGCAACTCTCTTACACACATGGGCAAGGAAAGAGATGCATGACAGTTTCAATACATTTATTGAAAAGACTGCAATCTAAAACAAAACACATGAGCTGCAATGATAAGGATAGTGAGGAATAGCAAAACCATAACAGTGAGAATAAGATGTGTGAATATGAACAACCTCAACATGTTGCAATGATATAGAAATGCAATTCCTACGTAAAAGACTACTTTCCAACCCCTAAGCGAGAGCATGGTGATGTCAGCCACATCTGTCCACACAGTGTTCATAAGAAGCACGCCCCACCCCCGTTACCTTGGTACAAGGTTAGGTCTTCAGGCCCATATTTATACTTTTTGACGCCAAACTGCGCTAACGCAGTTTAGCGTCAAAAAATTTTGCGCCGTCTAACGCCATTCTGAAGCGCCATGCGGGCGCCGTATTTATGGAATGGCGTTAGACGGCGCAATCAGACCGGCGCTGCCTGGTTTGCGTGGGAAAAAACCACGTAGACCAGACAGCGCCGGCGTAGGGGGAAAATGGCGTATGGGCGTCTTAAAATGGGGCAAGTCAGGTTACGTCGAAAAAATCGTCGTAACCCGACTTGCGCCATTTTTTTTCGACGCCCATCCCCCATCAACATGACTCCTATCATTGTAAAGATAGGAGTCATGCCCCCTTGCCCAATGGCCATGCCCAGGGGACTTCTGTCCCCTGGGCATGGTCATTGGGCATAGTGGCATGTAGGGGGGCACAAATCAGGCCCCCCTATGCCACAAAAAATTAAAAAAAAAATACTTACCTGAACTTACCTTAATGTCCATGGGATGGGTCCCTCCGTCCTTGGGTGTCCTCCTGGGGTGGGCAAGGGTGGCAGGGGGGGTCCCTGGGGGCAGGGGAGGGCACTCTGGGCTCATTTTGAGCCCACTTGTCCCTTAACGCCATGCCTGACCCAGGCGTTAAAAAGCGGCGCAAATGCGCCGTTTTTAGCCACGCCCACTCCCGGGCGTCTCTTTTGCCCGGGAGTATAAATACCACGTAAAGGCCTGGGAGTCATTTTTTAAGACGGGAACGCCTCCCTTGCATATCATTAACGCAAGGAAGGGGTTCACGCTAAAAAATGACGCACATTCCGGGAACTTTGGCGCTAGACGCCTCTAACGCCATAGTATAAATATGGCGTTAGTTGGCGTTAGTTTAGCGTCGAATTTGCGTCGAAAAAAACGACGCAAATTCGGCGCAAACGGAGTATAAATACAGGCCAAAGGCTCAGGTCGGCGACGAACAGGCATTCAGCATGGATATAAAATCCTGGCTGGAACCCCCTCTAATGCTCTTTGTCCTTCAAGATGTTTGTATAGGAGGCATGTTTATGTTCTTGTACAGAAGCCTAAGAGGGTATGTACCTAAGCGCTGGACTGTTTACATAGTCTTGTGGCGGCAATGCAAAATATTATCCTGTGTGGCTCGCACTTTGTTCTTATGAACCCGAGGAAAAAGCACATGATGCAAAGTATCTTATCCATAACACTGATAGAAGTGTCACTCTCGCAGAATAGTAACTGATTTTGAAAATAAAACAGTGCCACTAAAATAAGCCAAACTAAAATGAATAAAAATGAATAAATGAATACAGATCATATTATCTGTGTAAAAGGGCAAGGCACAGGCTGCAAGCCTAAGTTAAGCCGTCACTGTGCCCAGGAAGGGAACTACGTATGGACTCACAACATGGCTTTGTCAGGTAAGTGCACCATTTTGGAGCAAACCAAGGTTTAACAGTCTTTGAAAAAATTGGTTTACGTCGAAATACGGTTGTGGCTGCATGGAAATGCCCATCCTCTATCCATGTGATATCTACATAACGTAAAATATCACAAGGCTCTGCTACGCTCTACATTGCATTACTTTTTATTTTCTAAATCACACGCAGCCACAGAACGTGGCTTGATGTGGTTTAGTAATCCAGGGGTTAGGGGCACCTTCCTGTACAAACATAGGCCCGTATTTATACTTTTTGACGCTAAACTGCGCTAACGCAGTTTAGCGTCAAAAAGTTTTGCGCCGGCTAACGCCATTCTGAAGCGCCATGCGGGCGCCGTATTTATTGAATGGCGTTAGCCGGCGCTAGCAGACCGGCGCTGCCTGGTGTGCGTGGAAAAAAACCACGTACACCAGGCAGCGCCGGCGTTGGGGAAAATGCCGTTAGGGTGTCTTAAAATGGTGCAAGTCAGGTTGACGCCAAAAAATCGCCTCCACCCGATTTGCGCCATTTTTAACGACGCCCAGACGCCATTTACATGACTCCTGTCTTAGTAAAGACAGGAGTCATGCCCCCTTGCCCAATGGCCATGCCCAGGGGACTTATGTCCCCTGGGCATGGTCATTGGGCATTGAGGCATGTAGGGGGGCACAAATCAGGCCCCCCTATGCCAAAAAAAAATATAAAAAAAATAAAAAATTATACTTACCTGAACTTACCTGAATGTCCCTGGGATGGGTCCCTCCATCCTTGGGTGTCCTCCTGGGGTGGGCAAGGGTGGCAGGGGGGGTCCCTGGGGGCATGGGAGGGCAGCTGTGGGCTCATTTTGAGCCCACAGGTCCCTTAACGCCTGCCCTGACCCAGGCGCTAAAATCCAGCGCAAATGCGGGGTTTTTTGCCCCTCCCACTCCCGGGCGTGATTTTTGCCCGGGAGTATAAATACGACGCATTTGCGTCGCAGTCATTTTTTTAGACGGGAACGCCTACCTTGCATCTCATTAACGCAAGGAAGGCGTTCACGCAAAAAAATGACGCTCTTTCCTCATACTTTGGCGCTAGACGCGTCTAACGCCCAAGTATAAATATGGCGTTAGTTTTGCGCCAAATTTGCGTGGAAAAAAACGACGCAAATTCGGGGCAAACGGAGTATAAATATGCCCCCTAATTCCTTAATCACTCCCTTAACCAATCCCTTAATCCCTTAAACAATCCCTGCAGAATGCAGCACACATTGAAAGAGGGAAAAAAGAGGCAAAATAAAGATATTCATCCTAGTTACCCATCACTTGGGGAGGCGTAGCAGTTTTGGCACATTGCCAGGTCTGCCACTTATGGTAAATCTGGTAATGTCTCAAAATCGATGGGTGTTGCGTGGAAATACCCACCCACCACTCATGGAATGCCTTCCTGGGTATGAGTAACGCAATGTAGCAGTTTGCACTGCATTGTGTTACTCCAGACTTATCAAGCCTCTCAGGGATAGGCAAAGGGGCCTTGCGTGGTTTGATGAATCACATTTAGCGATTGTATCGCACTTGAAACCTGTAGCATGGTGCAAGTGCGACACAACTCCTACTTAAATATGTCCCATAGTGTGCAATGCACAGAGGTCCACTTTACACAAGAATTCAAAAGCAGCTATCGCAGCAATAAATGAACACCAGGTTGTAAACTAAAGTACCAAGGCCCATATTTATATTTTTTGATGCAAATCAGCGCTAGCGCAGATTTGTGTCACAAAATTTAGCGCCGGCTAATGCCACTCCAACGTGCCAGCCATGCACCTTATTTATGGAATGACGTTACCCGGAGCTGCGGCCTGGTTAGCGTCAAAATAAATTACGGTAACCGGGCAGTGGAGGCGAAGGGAAGACTAGGGCCCATATTTATACTTTTTGACGCAAAACTGCGCTAATGCAGTTTTGCGTCAAAAAAATTAGCGCCGGCTAGCGCCATTCTGAAGCGCCATGCGGGCGCCGTATTTATTGAATGACGTTAGCCGGCGTTAGCCGGCGTTAGCCGGCGGCGCCGTCTGGTGTGCGTTAAAAAAAAACGACGTACACCAGGCAGCGCCGGCGTAGGGGGATATGGGGCTTGGGCGTCAAGAAATGGGGCAAGTCAGGTTGAGGCAATTTTTTCGCCTCAACCGGATTTGCGCCATTTTTTTTTCACTCCCAACCCCCATAGAAATGACTCCTGTCTTAGCAAAGACAGGAGTCATGCCCCCTTGCCCAATGGCCATGCCCAGGGGACTTCTGTCCCCTGGGCATGGTCATTGGGCATAGTGGCATGTAGGGGGGCACAAATCAGGCCCCCCTATGCCACAATTGTTTTTTTTTTTTTAAACTTACCTGAACTTACCTTAATGTCCCTGGGATGGGTCCCTCCATCCTTGGGTGTCCTCCTGGGGTGGGCAAGGGTGAGAGAGGGGGTCCCTAGGGGCATGGGAGGGCACCTCTGGGCTCCTTCAGAGCCCACAGGTCCCTTAACGCCTGCCTTTTGCAGGCGCTAAAAAACTGCACAAAAGCTGCTGTATGTCATTTTTTTTGACCCGCCACTCCCGGGCGTGAATTTTGCCAGGGAGTATAAATCCGACGCACATGCCTCTGAGTCGATTTTTTAGACGGGAACGCCTACCTTGCATATAATTAACGCAAAGTAGGTGTCCACGCTAAAAAATGACGCTAACTCCATGGACTTTGGCGCTAGACGCGTCTAACGGGAAAGTATAAATATGGAGTTAGTTTTGCGTCGGAATTGCGTAAAAAAAAACGACGCAATTCCGGCGCAAACAGAGTATAAATATGCCCCTCGATGTTGTGCGCCAAAGAGTGGTGCAAGTCAGTTTAGAGTAAAACATATTGGCTCTAACCTGACTAGTGCCGTTTTTTGACGCACAACCCCCATGGAAATTACTCCTGTCTTAGCAAAGACAGGAGTCATGCCCCCCTGCCCAGTGGCCATGCCCAGCAGACTTCTTTCCCCTGGGCATGGTCATTGGGCACTGTGGCATGTACGGGGGCCCAACTTAGGCACTCCTATGCCACTTAAAAAAAAAAAATGATACTTACCTGCACTTACCTGCACTCACCATGGATGTGTCCTCCCATCCATTGGTGTTCTCCAGGGGTGGGCGAGGGTGGCAGAGGATCCCCCTGGGTCCAGGGAAGGGCATCTGTGGACTGCTTCCATGGTCTACCACAATGGAAATGAGCCCACAGGTCCTTTAACGCCTGCCCTGACCCAGGCGTTTAAAAACAGCGCAAATCCGGCTGGGGGCCATGTATTAAGGCCCGCCTCCTCCTGTGCGTCATTTTGATGCCGGAGGATAAATAAGGTGCACATACCTTAGAGTAATTTTTTGCACAGGAACGCCTACCTTGCATGTCCTTAGTGCAAGGTTGTTTTTCACGTACAAAAACTGACTCAACCTCAATAATTTTGGCGCTAGTCGGGTCTAGCGCCAAAGTATAAATATGGAGTTAAGTTTCCATCGGATTTGCGCCAAAATAAATGACAAAAATACGATGCAAACAGAGTATAAATATGGGCCTCAGCATAGCAACAAAAAGGCACATTTGTGTTATATACCATTAACATACAATGAGGTATCACAGCACTAAATTGTAATTAAAGCACAATGCTTATACTTTCTTTTATTTTAATGCACATTTTTCAACTTTAAAAATGTTTTTTATTAGACTTTTTTCTGTTTTATTGTATATTGTAAAGCATATGTGACAGAGCTCACAGACCCAAAAGCCTATTGTTCTACTGTTTTCAAAATAGCACTGAGTTCATACAGATACATTTTAATTTCCGCACGTTAGACCTGTCAGCATTAGGGTGGTCTTCGCCCAAACGTTTTGACTGGTTGCCTCCAATTTTGCTGAATTTGTTTTTGTTTTCAATAGGACTAACAGCTTGTGGTACTTCACCCGTGTTCACCCAGCACTGGCAACAGGATCCAGGGATCTCTAGTATCGATATATGATACTGCATCTAAATACACAGGGATTTTTAGTAAGGAGCTTTGATACTGCAGCTCGTATGACCCAGGTTTTTCTGCTTCTAGCATTAGAGCTTAGCTCATACAAGCTGCTCTATCAAAGCTCGTTATTAAAGATCCCTGGACTCACTTTTATTTCCCTTTCATAAGCATCAGTTTTAAAAAACTGAGGAACACATGTGACGAACCAGAAACAGGGGTTTGAGAAGTTTATTGGAAAACCATGCCAACTCTTATTGTTGGGCCCTCCTGGCACATCACAATCTACACAAAAGAAACCAAGAAGATTCCAGGCACACGGACTTCAAGGAGAGACAATAGTTAGCCACCAAAGATTCCTCCAGCATTTATCTATTTACCCACCAATTACCTCCAAGATAGAAATGTTTCAGAATGTGAAAATGATGTCCTTCGGACCTGATTCTAAATGAAATAAACTGGAAAAAAGCCATGATACCACACGTCACACAGAAAACACTGTTATATGTCTTTTGCTGCTACAGCACCCTCCCCCCCAACACCTTAATAAATCATTTCCTGTTCAAAGCAGAACATCTTATCTCAGTACCTAGACAATGATTTTGGGCTTAACAGTAGATAATGACAGAATCAGCGCCCAGTATTATAGGCATTCTCAGTAAAACAATTCTTTCTCAGTAGAGGCCAGAAGAAGTATGTCAGATGTAAGCGGAGGCCATCATGTATACATAAGTCTGCAAACAACGCTGGATGAGGTATGGTGCACTACCACATGCCCTACCTAGAGATCTCTCTCTGGAAAGCTAGGCTCTGGTCCTGGGAGAACCATGATGCACTATCACAGGCTGTCAATAGAGGTTCCTAGAAAAGAAAATACAGCCCTGCATAAACTATGGCGCACTACCACTGGCCGTCACTAGGGGTCCCTTTAGAGCCAGGCTCAAGTGCTGAGCGCTCTATGGTGCACTATCACCGCTGGTTACTAGGGGTCACTGGAGAGCGAGGATCAAGTACCGGGCGCACTATAGTGCACTACCACCGCTGCCTACTAGGGGTCCCTGGAGAGCCAGGCTCCAGCTCTGTGAGTCGGCGGTTGAAGGACCACAGCCTGTTCCTAGAAGAGATTTCCGTACACGGAGGTCACGGCGGTAGGTGCTCACCTCAGTACTCATTAATTGTAGCCCTACGTTAAGCTTAACTTTAACGACTACAATTTTCTTCATTTTCACGTTACAAGAGCAAAGATTATTTTAAAGAACTGATGAGCACACTACTCTGTTTTGAGAC
The DNA here is from genome assembly GCF_031143425.1 of Pleurodeles waltl. Classification (NCBI taxonomy): domain Eukaryota; kingdom Metazoa; phylum Chordata; class Amphibia; order Caudata; family Salamandridae; genus Pleurodeles; species Pleurodeles waltl. The sequence goes on from NC_090436.1 coordinate 300,353,445, forward strand.
AGGGTTCCAGTATTCAAAGAAACAAAAACAAAAAAAAAACACGTCGGATCTTTGTGCCTTGCTGGCGCAATTTAAATTAGACAAGAGATCGATGACAGTCACTAGGAAATCAGGGAGAGCTAAAGGTTAACTTGAGGCTCCATATGGTGTTAAATAATTTTTCCATTTGCTCAACAAGTTTGGACTTCCTCCTCAAAGATAATGAAAAAATAAACGATGCTAAACAGGATAAACTGCGGAGATTCCTCGTGGTATATGAGCAGCATCCAGAAAACCAATACCAGAAGAGTTTTCCTATGACTCCGTGTCACAAGGACACGGCATCCACTAACAGGCTCTCATTTTGGGCCTTGTAGTCCAAGTGTACTCATAGGACTATCATTCTCGAAAGCAGTGATTTGTAGTTAGAATTGTAGTGTCCTTGTGACAAAGTCATTAGTGGGGGGCATATTTAGGGGCATATTTATACTCCGTTTGTGCCGAATTTGCGTCGTTTTTTTCGACGCAAATTCGACGCAAAACTAACTCCATATTTATACTTTGGCGTTAGACGCGTCTAGCGCCAAATTTCCTGGAATTAGCGTCATTTTTTTGCGTGAACACCTTCCTTGCGTTAATGATATGCAAGGTAGGCGTTCCCGTCTTAAAAAATTACTCCGATGCTATTGCGTCGGATTTATACTCCCGGGCAAAAATGACGCCCGGGAGTGGGCGGGTCTAAAAAACCCGCATTTGCGCCGGATTTTAGCGCCTGGGTCAGGGTAGGCGTTAAGGGACCTGTGGGCTCAGAATGAGCCCAGAGGTGCCCTCCCCTGCCCCAGGGACACCCCCTGCCACCCTTGCCCACCCCAGGAGGACACCCAAGGATGGAGGGACCCACCCCAGGGACATTAAGGTAAGTCCAGGTAAGTATTTTTGTAAAAAAAAAATTGTGTCATAGGGGTGCCTGATTTGTGCCCCCCTACATGCCACTATGCCCAATGACCATGCCCAGGGGACAGAAGTCCCCTGGGCATGGCCAATGGGCAAGGGGGCATGACTCCTGTCTTTGCTAAGACAGGAGTCATTTCAATGGGGGTTGGGCGTCGTAAAACAAATGGCGCAAATCGGGTTGAGGCGATTTTTTTGCCTCAGCCTGACTTGCACCATTTGTGGACGCCCATACGCCATTTTCCCCCTACGCCGGCGCTGCCTGGTGTACGTTGTTTTTTTTAACGCACACCGGACAGCGCCGGCGGCTAACGCCGGCTAACGTCATTGAATAAATACGGCGCCCGCATGGCGCTTCAGAATGGCGTTAGCCGGCGCAAACTTTTTTGGCGCAAGACTGCGTTAGCGCAGTTTTGCGTCAAAAAGTATAAATATGGCCCTTATTATTTCACACAGCGCAGAGCACTGCGTTGAGTGCAGTGCTTATTTTGTAAATAAAAATGTGCCGGTGCCCAAAGCCCTCCTCTTAAACATGCGGCTGCCGTAATTAAATAGGCAAACACGGAATACTAAGGCAGTGTAATCCTGAAGCCTCCTGGGGCCTCCTTAACCCATTTAAAGCCACTCCCTGCCCCTACAGTTCACTCTTGCAGCTTTCTGCTTTCTCTCTTTGTGACGCCTTTTCACTTTTCTCTTCCTCTTTCTTTCTCATATGAGTCTTTTACTCGCAATAAATGCTTGAGGCAGAAAAATAAGTGCTGGCCCTCAAAAATAAGTGCTGGTGCTCCACACCGGAAACATCAAGCACAAATTAAGCACTAGTTGAGTGAAAAGGAGAGATCAGAAATACTCCGGCCCATATTTATACTTTTTGACGCAAAACTGCGCTAACGCAGTTTTGCATCAAAAAAATTAGCGCCGGCTAACGCCATTCTGAAGCGCCATGCGGGCGCCGTATTTATTGAATGACGTTAGCCGGCGTTAGCCGCCGGCGCCGTCTGGTGTGCGTTAAAAAAAACGACGTACACCAGGCAGCGCCGGCGTAGGGGAAAATGGAGCTTGGGCATCAAGAAATGGGGGAATTCAGGTTGAGGCAATTTTTGCGCCTCAACCCGATTTGCGCCATTTGTTTTTCACTCCCAACCCCCATAGAAATGACTCCTGTCTTAGCAAAGACAGGAGTCATGCCCCCTTGCCCAATGGCCATGCCCAGGGGACTTCTGTCCCCTCGGCATGGTCATTGGGCATAGTGGCATGTAGGGGGCACAAATCAGGCCCCCCTATGCCACAAAAAAAAATAAAAAAATACTTACCTGAACTTACCTTAATGTCCCTGGGATGGGTCCCTCCAGCCTTGGGTGGCCTCCTGGGGTGGGCAAGGGTGACAGGGGGGGTCCCTGGGGGCATGGGAGGGCACCTCTGGGCTCCTTCAGAGCCCACAGGTCCCTTAACGCCTGCCTTTTGCAGGCGCTAACAAACGGCGCAAAAGCGGCCGTATGTCATTTTTTTTCACCCGCCCACTCCCGAGGGTGATTTTTGCCCGGGAGTAAAAATCCGACGCACATGCCTCGGAGTCGATTTTTTAGACGGGAACGCCTACCTTGCATCTCATTAACGCAAAGTAGGTGTCCACGCTAAAAAATTACGCTAACTCCATGGACTTTGGTGCTAGACGCGTCTAACGCCAAAGTATAAATATGGGGTTAGTTTTGCGTCGAAATTGCGTTAAAAAAAAGACGCAATTCCGGCGCAAACGGAGTATAAATATGCCCCTCTATATTTACAAAGATATGGAGCATTTCTGCTTTCATTTTCTGCTGCCCCAAGTACCCTTCCTCTACAGTACAAGGATGGCTGCGTTGCCTGAAGCCTATTTCTCTTTCAATGTGTGCTGCAGAATTCAACACACATGGAGAGAGGGAGTCACAAGTAGAAATAAGGATATTTCTTCTCGTTATGGCTTCCATAATGACTCTCGTTTAGCAACAAGACTACTGATTTGGGGCGACAGCACCTCTGATTGTAGGTGACTGTATCCCCCACCAGTTGGAAGCTGTTGGCCTAACCTTAGTAGCTCTCTAGCAGCATCTCACCTAAACGGTGAAGGTGGTTTGTGGCAGCCTAGTGAATGGAAAGCTGAAAATCCCTCAGGGAAATCATGGTGAACAAGCTTTACCCTTTTCTCTCCACACGCAACTCTCTTATACACACATAGGCAAGGAAAGAGATGCATGACAGTTTCAATACATTTATTGAAAAGACTGCAATCTAAAACAAAACACATGAGCTGCAATGATAAGGATAGTGAGGAATAGCAAAACCATAACAGTGAGAATCAGATGTGTGAATATGAACAACCCCAACATGTTGCAATGATGTAGAAATGCAATTCCTACGTAAAAGACTACTTTCCAACCCCTAAGCGAGAGCATGGTGAAGTCAGCCACATCTGTCCACACAGTGTTCATAAGAAGCATGCCCCACCCCTGTTACCTTGGTACAAGGTTAGGTCTTCAGGGGTATATTTATACTCTGTTTGCGCCGGAATTGCGTCGTTTTTTTTTTTGACGCAATTTCAATGCAAAACTAACTCCATATTTATATTTTGGCGTTAGACGCGTCTAGCGCCAAAGTCCATGGAGTTTGCGTCATTTTTTAGCGTGGACACCTACTTTGCGTTAATTATATGCAAGGTAGGCATTCCCGTCTAAAAAATCGACTCAGAGGCGTGTGCGTCGGATTTATACTCCCGGGCAAAATTCACGCCCGGGAGTGGGCGGGTCAAAAAAAATGACGTACGGCCGCTTTTGCTCCGTTTTTTAGCGCCTGCAAAAGGCAGGCGTTAAGGGACCTGTGGGCTCTGAAGGAGCCCAGAGGTGCCCTCCCATGCCCCCAGGGACCCCCCCTGTCACCCTTGCCCACCCCAGGAGGACACCCAAGGCTGGAGGGACCCATCCCAGGGACATTAAGGTAAGTTCAGGTAAGTTTAAAAAAAAAAAAAAATTGTGGCATAGGGGGGCCTGATTTGTGCCCCCTACATGCCACTATGCCCAATGACCATGCCCAGGGGACAAAAATCCACTGGGCATGGCCATTGGGCAAGGGGGCATGACTCCTGTCTTTGCTAAGACAGGAGTAATTTCTATGGGGGTTGGGAGTGAAAAAAAATGGCGCAAATCGGGTTGAGGCGAAAAAATTGCCTCAACCTGACTTGCCCCATTTCTTGACGCCCAAGCCCCATATCCCCCTACGCCGGCGCTGTCTGGTGTACGTCGTTTTTTTTTAACGCACACCAGACGGCGCCGGCGGCTAATGCCGGCTAACGTCATTCAATAAATACGGCGCCCGCATGGCGCTTCAGAATGGCTTTAGCCGGCGCAAATTTTTTTGACGCAAAACTGCGTTAGCGCAGTTTTGCGTCAAAAAGTATAAATATGGGCCTCAATCTCCAGATAAGAGGATGGAGAGACACAAAGGCTCAGGTCGGCGACGAACAGGCATTCAGCATGGATGTAAAATCCTGGCTGGAACCCCGCTAATGCTCTTTGTCCTACAAGATGTTTGTATAGGAGGCATGTTTATGTTCTTGTACAGAAGCCTAAGAGGGTATGTACCTAAGCGCTGGGCTGTTTACATAGTCTTGTGGCGGCAATGCAAAATATTATCCTGTGTGGCTCGCACTTTGTTCTTATGAACCCGAGGAAAAAGCACATGATGCAAAGTATCTTATCCATAACACTGATAGTAGTGTCACTCTTGCAGAATAGTAACTGATTTTGAAAATAAAACAGTGCCACTAAAATAAACCAAACTAAAATGAATAAAAATGAATAAATGAATACAGAGCATATTATCTGTGTAAAAGGGCAAGGCACAGGCTGCAAGCCTAAGTTAAGTCGTCACTGTGCCCAGGAAGGGAACTACGTATGGACTCACAACACGGCCTTGTCAGGTAAGTGCACCATTTTGGAGCAAACCAAGGTTTAGCAGTCTTTGAAAAAATGGGTTTACGTCGAAATAGGGTTGTGGCTGCATGGAAATGCCCATCCTCTATCCATGTAATATCTACATAACGTAAAGTATCACAAGGCTCTGCTACGCTCTACATTGCATTACTTTTTATTTTCTAAATCACACGTAGCCACAGAACGTGGTTTGCTATGGTTTAGTAATCCAGCGGTTAGGGGCACCTTCCTGTACAAAAATAATTCCTTAATCACTCCCTTAACCAATCCCTTAATCCCTTAAACAATCCCTGCAGAATGCAGCACACATTGAAAGAGGGAAAAAAGATACAAAATAAAGATATTCATCCCAGTTACGCATCACTTGGGGAGGCGTAGCAGTTTTGGCACATTGCCAGGTCTGCCACTTATGGTAAATCTGGTAATGTCTCAAAATTGATGGGTGTTGCGTGGAAATACCCACGCACCACTCATGGAATGCCTTCCTGGGTCTGAGTAACGCAGTGTAGCAGTTTGCGCTGCATTGTGTTACTCCAGACTTATCAAGCCTCTCAGGGATAGGCAAAGGGGCCTTTCGTGGTTTGATGAATCACATTTAGCAATTGTATCGCACTTGAACCCTGTAGCATGGTGCAAGTGCGACACAACTCCTACATAAATATGTCCCATAGTGTGCCATGCACAGGGGTCCACTTTACACAAGAATTGAAAAGCAGCTATCACAGCAATAAATGAACACCAGGTTGTAAACTAAAGTACCAAGGCCCATATTTATATTTTTTTACGCAAATCAGCACTAGCGCAGATTTGCGTCACAAAGTTTAGCGCCGGCTAATGCCACGCTAACGTGCCAGCCATGCACCTTATTTATGGAATGACGTTACCCGGAGCTGCGGCCTGGTTAGCGTCAAAATAAATTACGGTAACCGGGCAGCGGAGGCAAAGGGAAGACTAGGTGTTGTGCGCCAAAGAGTGGTGCAAGTCAGGTTAGAGTAAAAAATATTGGCTCTAACCTGACTAGTGCCGTTTTTTGACGCGCAACCCCCATGGAAATTACTCCTGTCTTAGCAAAGACAGGAGTCATGCCCCCCTGCCCAATGGCCATGCCCAGCGGACCTCTTTCCCCTGGGCTTGGTCATTGGGCACTGTGGCATGTACGGGGGCTCAACTTAGGCCCCGCTATGCCACTTTAAAAAAAGATTATACTTACCTGCACTTACCTGCACTCACCATGGATGTGTCCTCCCATCCATTGGTGTCCTCCAGGGGTGGGCGAGGGTGGCAGAGGGTGCCCCTGGGTGCAGGGAAGGGCATCTGTGGACTGCTTCCATGGTCTACCACAATGGAAATGAGCCCACAGGTCCTTTAACGCCTGCCCTGACCCAGGCGTTAAAAAACAGCGCAAAACCAGCTGGGAGCTATGTTTTAAGGCCCGCCTCCTCCTGTGCGTCATTTTGATGCCGGAGGATAAATAAGGTGCACAAACTTGTAATTTTTTGCACGGGAACGCCTACCTTGCATGTCCTTAGTGCAAGGTCGTTTTTCACGTACAAAAAATGACTCAAACTCAATCATTTTGGCGCTAGTCGGGTCTAGCGCCAAAGTATAAATATGGAGTTAAGTTTGCGCTGGATTTGCGCCAAAATAAATGACAAAAATACTATGCAAACCGAGTATAAATATGGGCCTCAGCATAGCAAAAAAAAGGCACTTTTGTGTTATATACCATTAACATACAATGAGGTATCACAGCACTAAATTGTAATTAAAGCACAATGCTTATACTTTCTTTTATTTTAATGCACATTTTTCAACTTTAAAAATGTTTTTTATGAGACTTTTTTCTGTTTTATTGTATATTGTAAAGCATATGTGACAGGGCTCGCAGACCCAAAAGCCTATTGTTTTACTGTTTTCAAAATAGCACTGAGGGGCATATTTATACTCCGTTTGCGCCGAATGTGCGTCAAAAATTTTGACGCACAATCAGCGCAAACGTTGCCCCATATTTAAACCCTGACGCCCGAGGCCGCGCACGATAAAAATCCGCAGTGTGCGTTATTTTCTGGAAGCGGCAACCCGCCCTGCATTAATGATATGCAGGGTAGGCGTTCCCGTCAAAAAAACAACGCACACACCCATGCGCCGTATTTATGCTTCCGGGCAAAAAGGACTCTTGGCCGGTAGGCGGAGCAAAAAAATGACGCAAAGCCCGATGTGCGTCAAAATTTAACGCCTGGGTCAGGGCAGGCATTAAAATGGGGCGAACACACCTGTATTTAATCAGAACACACAGAACAAACAGCAGAGCAGCAGAGAGACATGGAGGTGATTTTTATTCAGCGTTCACGTAGACGCAGAGCCCTGCAGCAACAACAGCAGCTACAACACCAACAGCAGGGACCCCAAAGGCAGCGCATAAGGCAGGAGAGGATATTCCGCCCAAGAACAACCCTGCATGGCCTCAGGGAACACGACATCATCCAGAGGTACCGGTTGAACTGGCAGGCCATTCAGCAGCTGCTGAGAAATATTGAACAGCAGTTGGCCCCCACTTTGGTGACACCCCACACCATACCAACAGAAACAAAGCTGCTTGCCGTACTTCACCTGCTGGCAAGTGGCTCGTTTCAGACAACTGGTGCCCTGGTTGGTGGAATATCACAACCATCATTCTCTGCATTCCTGCCAAAAGTACTGGATGCCATCATTCGCCTGACACCCCTCCACATCTGCTTCCCTAACACACTGCAGAAGCAGCAGGAAACTAAACAGGGGTTCTACGCCATCAGTGGCTTCCCACACGTCCTTGGTGCAATCGACTGCACACACGTACGCCTTGTGCCACCTGCTGCAACAGAACACCTCTACCGCAACAGGAAGCACACACATTCAATCAACATGCAGGCCATAGTCGATCACCAAGGATTGATCAGCAACATCGTGGCTAAATATCCTGGGAGTGTACATGACACATTCATCTTCCGTCACAGCACCATCAACCAACACTTCCAGGATGGACGGTATGGCAATGGACTACTTGTTGGTAAGTACAAAAATCCAACTTATATACACACTGCACAGCAACCCTCTAGGACAAACAACACCTACACCACAATAGCAACACCTAGGCAGGAACACACTGAGGTCCTCACATCACTGGCCATGTTTCTGAAGTTACCATTGAACCTGTCACACATTGGAATTTACTCCACAGCTTAATGTGAAGACATTAATGAGTGTGGTTGCCTAAATGTCAGCTTGCAAATTGGAAGTGTCACAATAACCTGTACATTAACACATTGCATAAGTCTTAAGGTATGGGATGTCCAGGGTACTTTCATATGAACGTGTTAACTACACTTTCATGTTTTAACTCTGCATGGAACTATCATCTCACCCCCAGTGAAGACACACGGACACGTGTATCACAAGGCACAATGCAAGGGAGGGCACACTGTTCTGAAAATCCAAATACATACTGCTGACAAACGGTTAGCTAACAAACACTTGCTCAGCCAAGGAAAAAACTCAATGCAAAACTTTTCTCCTACAAGTATAGGTTGTCACATTAGTACACAAAAGAGTCACAGACAACACAAGACAACTACTGCCATCAAAGGTCTGTACAAGAGTGCCTCCTACATCTAATTGATCCCATTCTGCGTTTCTCTTTCAGCTGATCAGTGGTATGGCATCCAGCCTTGGCTAATGACACCATTTGGGAACCCGACTACTGCTGCAGAGCGGGCATACAACGACGCCCATAAGAGGACACGCAGCATTGTTGAGCGGACCTTTGGGATCCTAAAGTCAAGGTTCCGCTGCCTTGACATCACTGGCGGTAGCCTACTATATTCCCCAGAGATGGTCTGTAGGATCATACTCACTTGTGCCATATTGCACAATATTTGTGTAAAAAGGAACATTCCCCTCCTTGAACCAGACCCAGACATGCCTGAGGACGACGAAGAGGAGGATGCTGGCCTGCAACAGGAGGGGGAACAACCAAACACGGCTGCTGGAGTGCGTAGGGGCCAACAGCTTGTAAATAATTTCTTTTCATAATTTCTTATATCAACACTTATTACACAATTGTAAATAAACACAGATAACAAACACCACATCATGCTTTGGCCTATTCATTTCTGCCCACCTTTAGTTTGAATTTGCTGAAGAAGAATGTCGTCTAATTGAGTAATAATGACATAACACTCATCACACAAAAAATATACACCACAAATGTCTGCTATGATGTTTTCATGATACATTACCATCCACAGAGGCCAACAGGAGTACAAATGTGGCAATGACACATGCCTGATCCAGACACCTGAGACAGTCTCTCACTCAGCACAAAAATGTAGCTCATTTGAAAGTCTCATTACACGTGTTCAGTGACAGGGTGGGACCATCCATGTGTACGTGACCATGTCCTCAATGGCTTCTATCAATTTTTGATATAAACAATACCCAATTGGAACAAGATTAGCTGCCACTAACTCATGTGGAGACCTTGAAGTTACAGTGAGAACATACACCCAGACAGTTGATAGTGGATCCACATTCGCCCACACATATAAACATATGTCATCCAATCAACCAAATATTTGCAAGCAGCCGATCACAGTAGTGTCCCAGTTCGAACCTAGCAGGAAGAATGTAACATGCCACTAAACCAGGTAATGCATAAAGGGCCACATACCTCAACAACCTATTTGTCATCAGCACATGAGGAACGCTGAGATTTTGCAAACATAGTCAGTGCAAAATGGTATGTCAGATTGCTCCAAATAATCAATAGGGCAAACGTCAAATGGGCTAATGGGATGATTGAATGGCTAACAGTGATTCATACCCTATGGCCTTCCATTAGCCTGCTGCTGCAGGTTTAGCATAACAGAATAAATGAAAGCCATGGATAAATTAGCAAATCTGGAAGGGCAAACCCGAGGGTGCTGGGGGCCTAAGTCCACCTCTACCGCCCCCCAAATATACAAGAATTATGTACATGTGAAGTAAACACATGCATAAGGCGCATGTGTGGCCTACATGTCAAAAGTCAAACACAAATCAGATACACAAAATCATTATTAGGACATGGTTAGCCCCATAAAAAGTGTAAGTGACTATTGCACTCCCTGTTTGGACTATAGATAAATGCATTACCGTGATAAATGTGGACACATTTTTGAGAAGGAATACATCCTGGTATCCCATTCATCATTTCAAAATAGCCATCAGCAATTACCCAAAATATGTGTACAAATATGGTTAATAAACATTTTGCGCAATCATAAATATTACAGTGTGAATGCCTTCTATACATCCAATAAGGGACATGTGTCATAGCTAACCAAAAATGTGTATCACATAGCACCGTTTGGTCATGACAAAGTTCCTTTCACAACTTGAAAAAATGAAGACATTTTTGTCAAAATGCGTCATATTTCCACGCATACAGAATGGGCGTCATAATTTTTTGACGTACAGTAGTGCACAGAATGCAGAGTCAAAAAATATTATATGAAAAATAATAAATTAATAAGCTACATTACATGTCCACCATATTGTCTATGAAGCGTCATATTTACACGCATACAGAATGGGCGTCATAATTTTTTGACGTACAGGAGTGCACAGAATGCAGAGTCAAAAAATATTATATGAAAAATAATAAATTAATAAGCTACATTACATGTCCACCATATTGTCTATGAAGCGTCATATTTCCACGCATACAGCATGGGCGTCATCATTTTTTGACGTACAGGAGTGCACAGACTGCAGAGTCAAAAAATATTATATGAAAAATAATAAATTAATAAGCTACATTACATGTCCACCATATTGTCTATGAAGCGTCATATTTCCACGCATACAGCATGGGCGTCATAATTTTTTGACATACAGGAGTGCACAGAATGCAGAGTTAAAAAATATTATATGAAAAATAATAAATTAATAAGATACATTACATGTCCACCATATTGTCTATGAAGCGTCATATTTCCACGCATACAGCATGGGCGTCATAATCTTTTGACGTACAGGAGTGCACAGAATGCAGAGTCAAATATAATTTTCATATTTGGTTCTAATATTTGCCAGCAAATTACAATTCTACTCTAGAACTGTAAACTCAGCCTCACACAAATGTAAGGGAACAATGAAGAAATTAGTTTTGACTCTGCATTATGTGCAATGTTATGCGTCAAAAAATATGACGCTCAATCTGTATGCGTGAAAATATGACGCATAACGGAAAAATAAAAACGGCGGCCATTTTATGCAGGAAGTGATGTAATAGGATATCCTGTTTACATAATCTGTACTGTGAGTTTACTTTCACTTTCACTTTGCAGTCTCAGATTCTTCTAGACTGTGTGGCTGTGTGAAAAGTGTTGTCCTGTGTTTTACTGCTTTTGTGTCCTGTGTACCTTGTATATTGTGCTTTTGTGATCATAGTCTTGTTGTCTAATATTGTCTTAGTCTGTTTTGTATACTTTTGTCAAATCCAGTGTTTGTTTGTTTTGTCTGTGGGAGTCTGTTCTGGGTAGTTTAAATTTGGGGTTAGTTGGGCTATTTTTCATAAGTTTTCTTTTTCCTTCACTACTCTACCTTTCCCCATTTCCCACTTTTACTTTTTTGTCTAATTTTTCACCTTTCAAATTGTAAATATGTCAGGTAGGCCTCGGCTTGCCAGGATGGGTGAGGAGGAATTGGGGGGATTCATTTGGCTTGTTTGCCATTTCCTCCCACTCATGCTGGAGGCCGTGTGATACAGGGGTATCACACGGAGGCACGTAAAGTCCGGTGGGGGAAGGTGCGGCATCACCTGGTCCGGGTCTACGGTAGCATTCGGAATGAGCATCAACTCAAGCACTGCTGGGCTGATCTGATATCCAGGGAGCAGGATCTGCTGGACCACCTGGGAATCAGGATTGGTGGCCATGTTGGTGAGTACAAATCAATTACATGTGAATAATTGAAAGTTCTGTGGGGACATGTGATGATTGTTACCCAATCTGCTAGATAAGTAGCTGACTGTGTGTAATGCTAGGGAAACCTAATGTGTATTTGTTGCACAATGTGTAGGAAGACCAATGCTAGAAGTCAGATGGCTCATGTTTTCAACACATACCGGATGCCTGTAGCTGTATGTAATGTGTTGTTGCCTTTGTGTCAGACAAGTGACACGTTAATGCCTCTATTTGAACTCTACAGGTCATAATTGCCAGTGAAAAAGTGATGTTGAAACATCATACCTACATATGTAGACGCCATAGCTAGACAGAAATTTGTAAAACCATGATGATGCTATGAATGTGTGGTGCCTTCACGTCACATGAAGTTAGCTATGTTGTCCACACATATGTCACATGTGTGTCTGGTTGGTGTGTGTTGAAAATGTCCACATAGCCTGTTTGAGTTTGAGGGGTCATGCAGTCCTCAAGTAACCAGCTTTTGGATGTCTCTCTGGGATGCACATGATGAGATGAATGCAACCCAATATTGTTGGGGCATACTAATGGAGGTGTATCTTTGACACCACATGACTGTCCTGGCCACTGCATGTGTGTAGTAGGGTGTGTAACTGTAGCAGGAGACTCATCCAATGTAAATGTTGATTAAAAATTCATCCATGCTGTATGAGCATGTGTGAAAGTGTATCCTTACGCATGTCATATTCACACAGTGTCATAGTAACAGCAATTATTTATCAGTGCACAGAGTCTGAGTATATTCTTCCTTTCATGCTTTACAGGTGGACCTGCACCGTACACCATGGGAGAGGTGGCACATTTTGAGGACCCCGATACCCACAGTGAGTGTGGCCTGAGTGCTATTTTTATTGTTTGCTAGTGATGCATGATGGACTACTGTGTGTTCAACAGAATTCAAGATTTGATGCGCTGCCCGTTCATTGGCATTGTTGCTTTAGTGGGATTTCAAATATCACTTCTGTTTCTGTAGACCAATACTTAGCCATCTCTCAGATTTAGGGGCTGTATGTCATTCCAGTCGGCCCGCTATGGGGAGTGGGATGAGTCATGTGGAATACACTGGTTAATGTAAGAGTTGCTCTGGGACTTGGCTTGGACTGAGTCTGCATATCAGACTGACATTCTCCCAGATAGCTTCGGCAAAAGGCTTGTATTAAATATGCAGCTTCCTAGTTGAGGATGGACTGTGTACACTGTAGGTTGGATCTTCCGGGGGCATGTACTTCCACAAGTTGAACTAGAAGTGTGTGTGACTAGAGTGCAATGGCCTAGGTGTTCAGTCGACTCATGATCATGGGTGTTCTTGCTCCTCTGTGTGTGTGGTAAAACATGCCTCACTGGTAGTATGTGATGTTGGCCTGAGTCAGTGCATTTTGACATGTGTGGACCTTGGATAGGACAATGTTTGGCTGACCCCAAAGTGTTGCTAGCCCTTCATTGGTGTTGTGTGTGGAGCCAAATACTTGTTGACCTTTCTATACACTCCTGGGTGTGCATTGAATCTGGGATTGTTGGTTGTTCTTCCCACCCCACCCTCAAAGAATGCCATGTGATTGGGAATAGGGTACCTAGGACTGTGGCAACCAGTATGTTACACATACTTGTGACCTTTTGCAACTTAGTTTAGAACCTAGTGTACACATTCAGTTATGGCCCATGGGTTCAATATTTGCAAACAACAATTTACAAATGGCATTGAGTGAGGGTTGTGATAGTTATCACATAGAGTGACATATGTAGTGAAGTCAGTATGCGGAAGAGGTTCAGCCATAATGTCAGCTGCATTAGGCATTATTTGGATGAGAAGTTTAGGCTGATGTCACCCATCATCTAGAGACATGGATATGCTAGGTGTGAGATGGCCTTATGTATGCAGGCTTCACATGTACTTCCTCTGAGACTTTCAATGAACTATGTTGTGACAATTGCTGTAACAAATACAGTACAAGTAATGTGCAAATGACCCATTGTGCTATTCCACCCAATACATTCCCCATGGTAAATATTTGCCATATCTCTTCACAGATGCAAACATGAGTGCCGCAGATAGACACCAGTTTGAGAGGCGTGCCATGCGATACCGGCACATCCTGCAGGTGCAGTCGGGGTACAGGAGGATGACCCGCAAATACCAAGCAGATCGGGCCTCTGGGGCATGGTGGGCCTCACCACAGGGTGGCCCTACATTGCCCACAACAGCCACCACCACCACATCCACTGGGTCTCCCCAAGTGGCCCCAGCAACGGCGGGGACAGTTGACCCTGCCTCGTCATCAAGACCTGGACCCAGCCATTTTCAACACCCAGGACAGTCCAGTGGGCATTCAACTACTGGCACAAGGTCCACCTCGGCCAGCACACAGACTGCAGCAGCCCCTCCTGTGGACCCAGCCGCATTCCTGGCATTAAGCCGTAAATTGGACAAAGTTTTTACAAAGGTGGACAAGCTAAGCCAGGATGTGGCATATATCAAGAAAAGGGTTCGGTCCATCAGGCGGACCCTACGGAGGGCCAACCTCTAGGACTTTTGCCATGTTTTACTTTTACCCCTCTCTCCTCTTTCCTATTTTGTACTGATAGTTGGGTTTTGGGGATTAGTATTAGGTTAGTATAGGTTGTTAGCTTAGTTAGTGTTAGGGAAGAGGGTTGGGATTCCTGTTTGTTTAAAAAAAAAAAATATATATATATATATATATGATTGTTTAGGATAGTATAGTATGTGTGTAGGTTAGTATGTGTTGTCCTGCATGTGTCCTGTCTCATAATGGTGGGTGGGGGGTTGATGTTTAGATCGTTTTGTTATATGTGTAGAGTAAGTTTAGCTTAGGTTAGTTAGGGACAGTTGTGGGTTAGTAGTAGTCAGGTTAGATTAGTGTAGGTATTACTTTTCCCTTAGTTGCCTCTTGTGTGAATAAATAGTAATAAATATATAGGTAACCCTTTGCATGATGCGTTAGGTGCTACTTTATCATGGCCTTGACATCAGTGTAGGTGAATGTTTTTCTATGACATTAGTGTCCTATGCTACCCACCACAGAAAATTGAGGTTTAACATGCCAGCTACCCGTGTGCTAACTTGGTAAGTATCCACCATTTGGGAGACCCACCATTGGTAGTTTGCATCGATCACCAAGGATTTGTGTTGATGAGTAGGTATTCTACATCACAAAGTGTGCTTCCAGACTTGTTATTGTGGGTAATTTAATAGGTCGGACTGCAGTGTGAAGTTCAGGGAGATCTTTGTAGATGAGGAGTTGTTAACACTCTTGTCTTGTTGCCTTCATTGCTGACCTACATCATGTGTGTACTAATTCAGCATGACTTTCCTTCATGGAAGTATACTCAGAAAGGGTGATTGATGCAGTGTTTTATTTTTTTGTTTGCTTAGATTTTGCTGCATAATTTCATGTTTTAGTATTGCATGGTGCCTACATTTCTCAGCCACCATTAGTTGACTAGAATTGCTATAGATGGAGCATTATTCTGTCCAACACAGCATGATTGTGTGTGGTTTGTCCCTTCATCAGTTATTCTCCTCAGGGTGGTAAGGCTATGATGCAATCCTGGCCACTGCACAGATGTATCAGACTACATGATGCCAGGACAGTTGTATTGACAAGCTACATGGTTGCCACACAGGCACTTTAGAGATATGTACTGCACAGTTGATGTGTGAAATAACACAGAGACATATTAGGTGTGCAAGTGCTATTTATTGATGGGTGCTGTAGTGCAAAATGTCCATTGTCCATGTTTGCTGAGTCCGTTCTGGTGCATTCTTACATGGTGATCCTACAGAAGGGGTGTGGATGATGCTCCTGACATGCTGGGGTGATGTCACAGACAGTGCAGAGGGACAGGAATTGGCAAATAGTAGGAGAGAGACATTCACTGGCAATGGTGACAAGTCATACAGTGGATTGCAGAACAGTCATTGAGTGTAGTTGTAGTGAGACTGGCATTTGACAAAACGTAGGACCTTGGTCAAAGTAGGCCATGGTGCAGGGACTAGTGCTTCTGGGTACTCTTCCATGAGAATGTGATCTGTTCCATGTCTTCTTCTTCTGATGTGTGTGGTGCCTGGTTTGTCCTTGTTGTTGTTGGTTGTGAAGGGGCAACACACACCTCAGTGTTAGAAGACGTGGAGGCAGACATCTCGGGGGCTGCTCCCTGTGAAGTTATTAAGGGCAGTAGTGCTGCAAGGAGGGCCTGCTGGTTTTTGAGAATAGCAGCCACATCACGATGGTAGGCAGCCAGGTCAGCCCTGAGGGGTTCAATGTTGCATTCGTGCACACGTTGACTGGATTGCAGTTGTAGGTGTCATGTCAACTGGATTACAGCTGTGCTGATTTCCTTCTGTGTTTTCGCAAGTTCCTGCAAGAGAGATGTTAGGGCTTGCATAGCAGCTGCCTGATCTGCAAATGACGCCATGCACGAACGCACCCCCTCAAGGCTGGCTGCCATGTTTTGCATCCCCACCCGCACCTCCTTGGCCAGCTCCCGCTGTACACCAACTACAGTTCTTTCAAAGCTGGTGCCAGTGTCGTCAGAGTCCTCAGCTGTGTTGGAGCTGGCAGGTCTTACAATTGGGGTGGTGGGTGGTTCTTCTGTGATGGCTGCTTGTTCTGTGCTCCTCCTTGTGACTGAAGGTGGGGTCTGGAGGGTTTCAAGGACCTTTTGGATGGTCTCCTGGGAAATATTTATGGGCTCGTCATCCATGTCATCAGGGAAATCAGGGACAGGCATATCGGCAGGAGATCCATGTTCCTCTGCAATGAAACAGGGTTCAATTAGTGTGTCTGTGTTGTGACAATTTTGCCATAACATGCAAGCCTTTTGATGACTTAACTTTGTGCTCTGGTTTGGTATTAGTATCTGCTGTCCTTCATATGGGCATTGTTATAGGCCTATGGCCCACCTGTGTGTCACATGTATGATATTGAGTTATCAGACTTGTCTGCCTAATCACCTCTAGGTGTTGCTTTGTACCAATTTGGGAATAGCCATCTTTTTGTCCTACTCATCCCTCCGTGTATATCTATTGTTATGGAGAGACATTTTGTCGCGTGGGCTCTCATTATCCTAAATGAGACTACTGGATTTCTAGGCAGCAGGATAGTTAATGGTGTGGGGGACTGAGTCTGACCCACTTGTAAATAACTCTGTCACCCTAATTCTTTCTTTTTGCTCTGGCTAACTAGCAGTGCCTCATGTCTCCCACGGCAAAGAAATGATTAGTCAGCCGAGCGCATGACATCTTTGGAACTTCTCAGGGAAGTCGTGGTCACTCAGATCCAAACCAATTCTCTCTTTTCCAGTATGATCTCATATACAAATGTCAAAGACAGTATTTGTTTTATATGATGATTTCATAAAACAACTGACTTTTAGATAATTAGGTGTGAGCCGCAATAACCCAAACAATACAACATGGTAGAATTGAAATAGTCACCAGGAGAGTAAAACATTCGAACAAAGCTATCATGGTGCCTAACAGTTTCTACTCTCCCTCTGCTTGTTCTATTTAGAGCACAGCATGTTAAGCTTCTAGCTTGCCTGTCTGAATCACTGGGGAGACATCAGCCCTCATACCTGAGCAATGGCCTGTGATCGGATTCAGCATCTGCAGCAAGGCAGGCAGCGTCTAGTTGTGGTTCTCTGTTCGGAAACTCCCTCTTGCGTGTATTGGGACAAGGAAGTGATTTTATAACTAACATGTCATCGTGATCACAAAGGCCCGTATTTATACTTTTTGACGCTAAACTGCAGTTTAGCGTCAAAAAGTTTAGCGCCGGCTAACGCCATTCTGAAGCGCCATGCGGGCGCCGTATTTATTGAATGGCGTTAGCCGGCGCTAGCAGACCGGCGCTGCCTGGTGTGCGTGGAAAAAAAAACACGTACACCAGGCAGCGCCGGCGTTGGGGAAAATGGCGTTAGGGCGTCTTAAAATGGGGCAAGTCAGGTTGAGGCAAAAAAATCGCCTCCACCCGATTTGCGCCATTTTTAACGACGCCCAGACGCCATTTACATGACTCCTGTCTTAGTAAAGACAGGAGTCATGCCCCCTTGCCCAATGGCCATGCCCAGGGGACTTATGTCCCCTGGGCATGGTCATTGGGCATTGTGGCATGTAGGGGGGCACTAATCAGGCCCCCCTATGCCAAAAAAAAAAAAAAAAAAATTATACTTACCTGGACTTACCTGAATGTCCCTGGGATGGGTCTCTCCATCCTTGGGTGTCCTCCTGGGGTGGGCAAGGGTGGCAGGGGGGGGCCCTGGGGGCATGGGAGGGCCGCTGTGGGCTTATTTTAAACCCACAGGTCCCTTAACGCCTGCCCTGACCCAGGCGTTAAAAAGAGGCGCAAATGCGGGGTTTTTTGCCCCGCCCACTCCTGGGCGTGATTTTTGCCCGGGAGTATAAATACGACGCATTTGCGTCGCAGTCATTTTTTTAGACGGGAACGCCTACCTTGCATCTCATTAACGCAAGGAAGGCGTTCATGCAAAAAAAGACACTCATTCCTCAAACTTTGGCGCTAGACGCGTCTAACGGCAAAGTATAAATATGGCGTTAGTTTTGCGCTGAATTCGCGTCGAAAAAACGACGCAAATTCGGCGCAAACGGAGTATAAATATGCCCCTAAGGCCCGTATTTATACTTTTTGACGCTAAACTGCGCTAACGCAGTTTAGCGTCAAAAAGTTTAGCGCCGGCTAACGCAATTCTGAAGCGCCATGCGGGCGCCGTATTTATTGAATGGCGTTAGCCGGCGCTAGCAGACCGGCGCTGTCTGGTGTGCGTGGAAAAAAAACACGTACACCAGGCAGCGCCGGCGTTGGGGAAAATGGCGTTAGGGCGTCTTAAAATGGGGCAAGTCAGGTTGAGGCAAAAAAAATCGCCTCCACCCGATTTGCGCCATTTTTAACGACGCCCAGACGCCATTTACATGACTCCTGTCTTAGTAAAGACAGGAGTCATGCCCCCTTGCCCAATGGCCATGCCCAGGGGACTTATGTCCCCTGGGCATGGTCATTGGGCATTGTGGCATGTAGGGGGGCACAAATCAGGCCCCCCTATGCCAAAAAAAAATATTTAAAAAAAACAAAATTATACTTACCTGTACTTACCTGCATGTCCCTGGGATGGGTCCCTCCATCCTTGGGTGTCCTCCTGGGGTGGGCAAGGGTGGCAGGGGGGGTCCCTGGGGGCATGGGAGGGCAGCTGTGGGCTCATTTTGAGCCCACAGGTCCCTTAACGCCTGCCCTGACCCAGGCGTTAAAAAGATGCGCAAATGCAGGGTTTTTTGCCCCGCCCACTCCCGGGCGTGATTTTTGCCCGGGAGTATAAATACGACGCATTTGCGTCGCAGTCATTTTTTTAGACGGGAACGCCTACCTTGCATCTCATTAACGCAAGGAAGGCGTTCACGCAAAAAAATGACGCTCATTCCTCATACTTTGGCGCTAGACGCGTCTAACGCCAAAGTATAAATATGGCGTTAGTTTTGCACCGAATTTGCGTTGAAAAAAACGACACAAATTTGGCGCAAACGGAGTATAAATATGCCCCAAAATGTCCCTACGCAGGAATGCCAAATCTAAACTCCTACCACGTCTATCGGCAATGTACCAGACTGTATCCTTGACTGGAGCACAGAGTACATATGTTATGGAGAACTCCAGTGCTGAAGTAGGCAAAACAGTGTGAAATGAATAAAAAACAACACCGTAGAACTGGCTATTTGCAAAATAACTGATACGAAGCCTAATAAAAAAGCATTTAGTGCAAAGTGCACAGAGGCTCTAAGCTGTTAGCAAATGAATAAAATACATTCAGGGCAAAGTGCACAAAGGCCTAAAGCCTGAAGCTAATGCGCAAAGTATACGTAAAACTTACCACACTACACTTTCACTGGCTGTGGGTGTTGTGATTGCCCTGGCAGCACACTTGCCTCTCAGGACCTGCCCCAAACACTTTTTATTCACATTGACCTAAATGTAATTGTTATGTGGCATATCCTATGCATGCCAATGTTAGGATGTGGTATGGATGTAAACATTGTTGATGTTTCTAGATGATGTTGGGTAATGTGTGTTTAATTGGATTGCCCTGTTTATCGTATCAAAGTCCTATTTGGTTCTCAGACTGTGCAGGTGTGTTTCAGTGACCAGTTGCATGTGTCCCCTCCTCAATGTTGTTGTCTGAGCAGAATGGCATTAGTGATGTTGCCTTGTTAGCCAGGCACGTGAGGGACCCTGACGTATGCAGCATGTGTGTGTCCTTAGTGCTGTGTGGCTCCTATTGCTGTTTACTTTGGCTGATGTATGTGTCAACTATGGGCATTGGCATTTGAGTGTACTGGTGCCTTTGTCTTATTTCTAGAAATAGTTGCAGATGTCATCCTCACCCCGTAATTTAGGTATGTATGTTCCATGGGGAGGTTCCTGCCATTTGCTACTATAGCTGCACAGAGATCAGAGGTGTTATTGTCAACTGTTGTCGCAGTTACATTGCAGTTGTTGTTTTGGCTACTGGATTACTGATAGGGACCTAGTTGATGTAGGATACATTTTGACTGACGAGTGCCTGGATGTAAGTTTGACGTAGTGGCCTTCCCACCTGTCGCTGCTTTCCCTTGGCTCCATTGTTGTCATTACAGGATGGCCCCATGGGACTGTTGCTGGTGCTGTATTTTGTCGTGCCCCAGCTTCTGTCTGTGCTGGCCATGCCCCCCTGCCGTGCCCCTTTACCCATGCCACTCCATGTATTTGCTGACTTACATGCATTGTGTAGTAGGTATTCCCCCCCCCGGTTGCAGTTATCATTATTGTATTATAAATCCCCATGCGACTTACCCTGCATGTGCGTTGTGTCGTGGTAGTCTGCGCTGTCCTGGAATCCCTGTGATGATCTCCTCAGGGATGACGGCTGCGACCATCTCCTCCATGTGGTCCAGGGCCTCCTGGTGTGCTGGACTCCCCCCTCCAGTCTGCAGTGCTGCCTTCCTGTTCCTGGCCATTTTTTCTTTTGTCCTACGTTTGCAGTCATGCCAGCGTTTCTTACACTCAGTGACTGTTCTGCGTTCTTCAGCCACACTGTTGATCTTGTCCACAATTTTTTGCCATATGGCCTCTCTCCTACTGATTGGCAACTTAGAGGTTATGAACAGTTGGTGCTGGTGTTCCGTCACCTCTTTAACCAGGATTTCCTGCTCCTCTGCACTGAAGCGACACTTTCTTTTTTTTCGATAAATGGCCTGGTTCCTGTATGGATCATCCTGGCTGGTTCCTGGTCTGCTGTCATCTTCCTGGGGTCTGTTGTGGCATCTGGGATCCATTTGCTGAAAGGGCAGTGTTCGCGGTGAATTTGACGCTATTGCGTCAAAAAAAACGGCACTTTCTGGGTTGCGCTGTCGTAAATCGACCCACAGTCATTTGCGTCGCGTTAACATTGGTTTTCTTTACGACTTGACGCCGCTGTGTGCGTCACGAAATAATGACTCCCACCTGTTGGTTGCTGCGCCGTGTGTCAAACTATAAATTTGACGCCCGCACAGCGCATCGAAATGCCGTTAGCCGGCGTTACAATTTTTGACGCAAAGCTGTGCCGGCGCAGTTTTGCGTCAAAAAGTATAAATATGGCCCTGAGTTCATACAGATACATTTTAATTTCTGCACGTTATACCTGTCAGCATTAGAGTAGTCTTCGCCCAAACGTTTTGACTGGTTGCCTCCAATTTTGCTGAATTTGTTTCTGTTTGCAATAGGACTAACAGCTTGTGGTACTTCACCCGTGTTCACCCAGCACTGGCAACAGGATCCAGGGATCTCTAGTATCGATATATGATACTGCATCTAAATACACAGGGATTTTTAGTAAGGAGCTTTGATACTGCAGCTCGTATGACCCAGGTTTTTCTGCTTCTAGCATTAGAGCTTAGCTCATACAAGCTGCTCTATCAAAGCTCGTTATTAAAGATCCCTGGACTCACTTTTATTTCCCTTTCATAAGCATCAGTTTTAAAAAACTGAGGAACACATGTGACGAATCAGAAACAGGGGTGTGAGAAGTTTATTGGAAAACCATGCCCCCTCTTATTGTTGGGCCCTCCTGGCACATCACAATATACACAAAAGAAACCAAGAAGATGCCAGGCACACGGACTTCAAGGAGAGGCAATAGTTAGCCACCAAAGATTCCTCCAGCATTGTTCTATTTACCCACCAATTACCTCCAAGATAGAAATGTTTCAGAATGTGAAAATGATGTCCTTCGGACCTGATTCTAAATGAAATAAACTGGAAATAAGCCATGACACCACAGGTCACACAGAAAACACTGTTGTATGTCTTTTGCTGCTACAGCACCTTCCCCCCCACTCAACACCTTAATAAATCATTTCCTGTTCAAAGCAGAACATCTTATCTCAGTACCTAGACAATGCTTTTGGGCTTAACAGTAGATAATAACAGAAGCAGCCCCCAGTATTATAGGCATTCTCAGTAAAATGAGTTCTTTCTCAGTAGAGGCCAGAAGATGTATGTCAGATGTAAGTGGAGGCCATCATGTATACATAAGTCTGCAAACAACGCTGGGTGAGGTATGGTGCACTACCACATGCCCTACCTAGAGATCTCTCTCTGGGAAGCTAGGCTCTGATCCTAGGAGAACCATGATGCACTATCACAGGCTGTCATTAGAGGTTCCTAGAAAAGAAAATACAGCCCTGCATAAACTATGGCGCACTACCACTGGCCGTCACTAGGGGTCACTTTAGAGCCAGGCTAAGTGCTGAGCGCACTATGGTGCACTACCACCGCTGGTTACTAGAGGTCACTGGAGAGCGAGGCTCAAGTACCGGGCGCACTATAGTGCACTACCACCGCTGCCTACTAGGGGTCCCTGGAGAGCCAGGCTCCAGCTCTGTGAGTCGGCGGGTGAAGGACCTCGGCCTGTTCCTAGAAGAGATCTCCGTACACGGAGGTCACGGCGGTAGGTGCTCACCTCAGTACTCATTAATTGTAGCCCTACATTAAGCTTAACTTTAACGACTAAGGCCCGTATTTATACTCCGTTTGCGCCGAATTAGCGTCGTTTTTTTCGACGCAAATTCGGCGCAAAACTAACGCCATATTTATACTTTGGCGTTAGACGCGTCTAGCGCCAAAGTATGGGCAAATAGCGTCATTTTTTTGCGTGAACGCCTTCCTTGCGTTAATGAGATGCAAGGAAGGCGTTCCCGTCTAAAAAAATGACGGCGACGCAAATGCGTCGTATTTATACTCCCGGGCAAAAATCACGCCCGGGAGTTGGCGGGTCAAAAAACCCCGCATTTGCGCCACTATTTAACGCCTGGGTCAGGGTAGGCGTTAAGGGGCCTGTGGGCTCAAAATGAGCCCACAGGTGCCCTCCCCTGCCCCCAGGGACCCCCCCTGCCACCCCTGCCCACCCCAAGAGGACACCCAAGGATGGAGGGACCCACCCCAGGGACATTCAGGTAAGTTCAGGTAAGTATAATTTTCTATATTTTTTTAAAAAAATTGGTGGCATAGGGGGGCCTTATTTGTGCCCCCCTACATGCCACTATGCCCAATGGCAATGCCCAGGGGACATAAGTCCCCTGGGCATGGCCATTGGGCAAGGGGGCATGACTCCTGTCTTTACTAAGACAGGAGTCATTTAAATGGCGTCTGGGCGTCGAAAATAATGGCGCAAATCGGGTTGAGGCGATTTTTTTGCCTCAACCTGACTTGCCCCATTTTAAGACGCCCTAACGCCATTTTCCCCCTACGCCGGCGCTGCCTGGTCTACGTGTTTTTTTTCCACGCACACCAGGCAGCGCCGGTCTGCTAGCGCCGGCTAACGCCATTCCATAAATACGGCGCCCGCATGGCGCTTCAGAATGGCGTTAGACGGCGCTAAATTTTTTTACGCTAAACTGCGTTAGCGCAGTTTAGCGTCAAAAAGTATAAATATGGGCCTAAATGTTATTCATTTTCACGTTACAAGAGCAAAGATTATGTTAAAGAACTGATGAGCACACTACGCTTTTTTGTAGACAGGGTTCGAGTATTCAAAGAAACAAAAAAAAAAAAAAAAACACGTCGGATCTTTGTGCCTTGCTGGCGCAATTTAAATTAGACAAGAGATCGATGACAGTCACTAGGAAATCAGGGAGAGCTAAGGGTTAACTTGAGACTCCATATGGTGTTAAATAATTCTTCCATTTGCCCAACAAGTTTAGACTTCCTCCTCAAAGATAATGAAAAAATAAACGATGCTAAACAGGATAAACTGCGGAGATTCCTCGTGGTACATGAGCAGCATCCAGAAAACCAATACCAGAAGAGTTTTCCTATGACTCCGTGTCACAAGGACACCGCGGGGCATATTTATACTCCGTTTGCGCCGAATTAGCGTCGTTTTTTTCGACGCAAATTCGGCGCAAAACTAACGCCATATTTATACTTTGGCGTTAGACGCGTCTAGCGCCAAAGTATGAGGAAAGAGCGTCATTTTTTTGCGTGAACGCCTTCCTTGCGTTAATGAGATTCAAGGTAGGCGTTCCCGTCCAAAAAAATGACTGCGACACAAATGCGTCGTATTTATACTCCCGGGCAAAAATCACGCCCGGGAGTAGGCGGGGCAAAAAACCCCGCATTTGCGCCTCTTTTTAACGCCTGGGTCAGGGCAGGCGTTAAGGGACCTGTGGGCTGAAAATGAGCCCACAGCTGCCCTCCCATGCCCCCAGGGACCCCCCCTGCCACCCTTGCCCACCCCAGGAGGACACCCAAGGATGGAGGGACCCATCCCAGGGACATTCAGGTAAGTTCAGGTAAGTATAAATTTTTATTTATTTTATATATTTTTTTGGCATAGGGGGGCCTGATTTGTGCCCCCCTACATGCCTCAATGCCCAATGACCATGCCCAGGGGACATAAGTCCCCTGGGTATGGCCATTGGGCAAGGGGGCATGACTCCTGTCTTTACTAAGACAGGAGTCATGTAAATGGCGTCTGGGCGTCGTTAAAAATGGCGCAAATCGGGGGGAGGCGATTTTTTAGCGTCAACCTGACTTGCACCATTTTTAAGACGCCCTAACGCCATTTTCCCCAACGCCGGCGCTGCCTGGTGTACGTGGTTTTTTTCCACGCACACCAGGCAGCGCCGGTCTGCTAGCGCCGGCTAACGCCATTCAATAAATACGGCGCCCGCATGGCGCTTCAGAATGGCGTTAGCCGGCTCTAAACTTTTTGACGCTAAACTGCGTTAGCGCAGTTTAGCGTCAAAAAGTATAAATACGGGCCCGCATCTACTAACAGGCTCTCATTCTGGGCCTTGTAGTCCAAGTGTACTCATAGGACTATCATTCTCGAAAGCAGTGATTTGTAGTTCGAATTGTAGTGTCCTTGTGACAAAGTCATTAGTGGGGGGCATATTTATTATTTCACACAGCGCAGAGCACTGCGTTCAGTGCAGTGCTTAATTTGTAAATAAAAATGTGCTGGTGCCCAAAGTCCTCCTCATAAACACACGGCTGCTGTAATTAAATAGGCAAACACGGAATACTAAGGCAGTGTAATCCTGAAGCCTCCTGGGGCCTCCTTAACTCATTTAGGGCCATATTTATACTTTTCGACACACAACTGCGCCAACGCAGTTGTGCGTCAAAAAATTTCACGCTGGCTAACGCCATTCTGAAGCGCCATGTGGGCGTTGTATTTATTCAATGACGTTAGCCGGCGTTAGCCGGCGGAGCTGCCTGGTGTGCGTCAAAAAAAATGACTTACACCAGGCAGCGCCGGCGTAGGGGAATATGGAGCTTGGGCGTCAAAAAATGGGGCAAGTCAGGCTGAGGTAAAATTTTCGCCTCAACCCGATTTGCGCCGTTTTGTTTTACTCCCAACCCCCATTGAAATGACTCCTGTCTTAGCAAAGACAGGAGTCATTTCCCCCTTGCCCAATGGCCATGCCCAGGGGACTTATGTCCCCTGGGCATGGTCATTGGGCATAGTGGCATGTAGGGGGGCACAAATCAGGCCTCCCAATGCCACAAAAAAAAAAATACTTACCTGAACTTACCTTAACTTCCCTGGGATGGGTCCCTCCATCCTTTGGCGTCCTCCTGGGGTTGGCAAGGGTGGCAGGGGGTGTCCCTGGGGGCATGGGAGGGCACCTCTGGGCTCCTCCCGAGCCCACAGGTCCCTTAACGCCTGCCCTGAGCAGGCGTTAAAAAATGACGCTAACGAGGGTAGACGTCATTTTTTTTTACCCGACCACTCCCAGGCGTCATTTTTGCCCGGGAGTATAAATACGACGCACATGCCTCGGAGTCATTTTTTAGTAGGGAACGCCTACCTTGCATATCATTAACGCAAGGAAGGTGTTCACGAAAAAAAATGACGCAAACTCCAAGATCTTTGGCGCTTGACGCGTCTAACGACAAAGTATAAATATGGAGTTAGTTTTGCGTCAGATTTGCGTCGAAAAAAACGACGCAAATCCGGCACAAACAGAGTATAAATATGCCCCTTAAAGCCACTCCCTGCCCCTTCAGTTCACTTTTGCAGCTTTCTGCTTTCTCTCTTTATGACGCCTTTTCACTTTTCTCTTCCTCTTTCTTTCTCATATGTGTCTTTTACTCACAATAAATGCTTGAGGCAGAAAAATAAGTGCTGGCCCTCAAAAATAAGTGCTGGTGCTCCACACCGGAAACATCAAGCACAAATTAAGCACTAGTTGAGTGAAAAGGAAAGATCAGAAATACTCCATATTTACAAAGATATGGAGCATTTCTGCTTTCATTTTGTGCTGCCCCAAGTACCCTTCCACTACAGTGCAAGGATGGCTGTGTAGCCTGAAGCATATTTCTCTTTCAATGTGTGCTGCAGAATTCAACACACATGGAGAGAGGGAGTCACAAGTAGAAATAAGGATATTTCTTCTCGTTATGGCTTCCATAATGACTCTCGTATAGCAACAAGACTACTGATTTTGGGTGACAGCACCTCTGATTGGAGGCGACTGTATCCCCCACCAGTTGGAAGCTGTTGGCCTAACCTTAGTAGCTCTCTAGCAGCATCTCACCTAAACGGTGAAGGTGGTTTGTGGCAGCCTAGTGAATGGAAAGCTCAAAATCCCTCAGGGAAATCATGGTGAACAAGCTTTACCCTTTTCTCTCCACACACAACTCTCTTATACACACATAGGCAAGGAAAGAGATGCATGACAGTTTCAATACATTTATTGAAAAGACTGCAATCTAAAACAAAACACATGGGCTGCAATGATAAGGATAGTGAGGAATAGCAAAACCATAACAGTGAGAATCAGATGTGTGAATATGAACAACCCCAACATGTTGCAATGATATAGAAATGCAATTCCTACGTAAAAGACTACGGGCCATATTTATACTTTTTGACGCAAAACTGCGCTAACGCAGTTTAGCGTCAAAAAATTTTGCGCCGGCTAACGCCATTCTGAAGCGCCATGCGGGCGCCGTATTTATTGAATGGCGTTAGCCGGCGCAAGCAGACCGGCGCTGCCTGGTGTGCGTGGAAAAAACCACGTACACCAGGCAGCGCCGGCGTAGGGAAAAATGGCGTTAGGGCGTCTTAAAAATGGCGCAAGTCAGGTTGACGCTAAAAAATCGTCTTAACCCGATTTGCGCCATTTTAAACGACGCCCAGACGCCATTTACATGACTCCTGTCTTAGTAAAGACAGGAGTCATGCCCCCTTGCCCAATGGCCATGCCCAGGGGACTTCTGTCCCCTGGGCATGGTCATTGGGCATTGTGGCATGTAGGGGGGCACAAATCAGGCCCCCCTATGCCAAAAAAAAAATATAAAAAAAAAAATATTTATACTTACCTGAACTTACCTGAATGTCCCTGGGATGGGTCCCTCCATCCTTGGGTGTCCTCCTGGGGTGGGCAAGGGTGGCAGGGGGGGTCCCTGGGGGCAGGGGAGGGCACCTGTGGGCTCATTTTGAGCCCACAGGCCCCTTAACGCCCACCCTGACCCAGGCGTTAAAAAGTGGCGCAAATGCGGGGTTTTTTGACCCGACCACTCCCAGGCGTGATTTTTGCCCGGGAGTATAAATACCACGCATTTGCGTCGCCGTCATTTTTTTAGACGGGAACGCCTTCCTTGCATCTCATTAACGCAAGGAAGGCGTTCACGCAAAAAAATGACGCTATTTGCCCATACTTTGGCGCTAGACGCGTCTAACGCCAAAGTATAAATATGGCGTTAGTTTTGCGCCAAATTTGCGTCGAAAATAACGACGCTAATTCGGCGCAAACGGAGTATAAATATGCCCCTACTTTCGAACCCCTAAGCAAGAGCATGGTGATGTCAGCCAAATCTGTCCACACAGTGTTCATAGGAAGCACGCCGCACCCCCGTTACCTTGGTACAAGGTTATGTCTTGAATCTCCAGATAAGAGGATGCAGAGACACAGAAGCTCAGGTCGGCAACAAACAGGCATCAGCATGGATGTAAAATCCTGGCTGGAACCCCCTCTAATGCTCTTTGTCCTAAGAGATGTTTGGATAGGGGGCATGTTTATGTTCCTGTACAGAAGCCTAAGCGGGTATGTACCTAAGCGCTGGACTGTTTACATAGTCTTGTGGCGGCAATGCAAAATATTATCCTGTGTGGCTCGCACTTTGCTCTTATGAACCCGAGGAAAAAGCACTTGATGAAAAGTATCTTATCCATAACACTGATAGTAGTGTCACTCTCGCAGAATAGTAACTGATTTTGAAAATTAAACAGTGCCACTAAAATAAGCCAAACTAAAATGAATAAAAATGATGAATAAATGAATACAGAGCATATTATCTGTGTAAAAGAGCAAGGCACAAGCTGCAAGCCTAATTTAAGCCGTCACTGTGCCCAGGCAGGGAACTACGTATGGACTCACAACACAGCTTTGTCAGGTAAGTGCACCGTTTTGGAGCAAACCTAGGTTTAGCAGTCTTTGTAAAAATGGGTTTACGTCAAAATACAGTTGTCGCTGATTGGAAATGCCCATCCTCTATCCATGTAATATCTACATAACATAAAGTATCACAAAGCTCCTCTACACTCTATATTGCATTACTTTTTATTTTCTAAATCACACACAGCCATGGAACGTGGCTTGCTGTGGTTTAGTAATCCAGGGGTTAGGGGCACCTTCCTGTACAAAAACAATTCCTTAATCTCTCCCTTAACCAATCCCTTAATCCCTTAAACAATCCCTGCAGAATGCAGCACACATTGAAAGAGGGAAAAAAGAGGCAAAATAAAACTATTCATCCTAGTTACGCATCACTTGGGGAGGCATAGCAGATTTGGCACATTGCCAGGTCTGCCACTCATGGTAAATCTGGTAATGCGTCAAAATCGATGGGTGTTGCGTGGAAATACCCATGCACAACTCATGGAATGCCTTCCTGGGTCTGAGTAACACAATGTAGCAGTTTGCGCTGCATTGTGTTACTCCAGATTTATCAAGCCTCTCAGGGGCAGGCAAAGGGGCCTTGTGTGGTTTGATAAATCACATTTAGCAATTGCATCGCACTTGAACCCTGTAGCATGGTGCAAGTGCGACACAACTCCTACATAAATATGTCCCATAGTGTGCAATGCACAGAGGTCCACTTTCCACAAGAATTGAAAAGCAGCTATCACAGCAATAAATGAACACCAGGATGCAAACTAAAGTACCAAGGCCCATATTTATATTTTTTGACGCAAATCAGCGCTAGCGTAGATTTGCGTCACAAAGTTTAGCGCCGGCTAATGCCGCTCCAACGTGCCAGCCATGCACCTTATTTATGGAATGACGTTACCCGGAGCTGCGGCCTGGTTAGCGTCAAAATAAATTATGGTAACCAGGCATCGGAGGCGAAGGGAAGGCTAGGTGTTGTGCGCCAAAGAGTGGTGCAAGTCCGGTTAGAGTAAATAATATTGGCTCTAACCTGACTAGTGCCGTTTTTTGACACACAACCCCCATGGAAATTACTCCTGTCTTAGCAAATACAGGAGTCATGCCCCAATGCCCAATGGCCATGCCCAGCGGACTTCTTTCCCCTGGGCATGGTCATTGGGCACTGTGGCATGTACGGGGGTCCAACTTAGGCCCCCCTATGCCACTTTAAAAAAAAATTATACTTACCTGCACTTACCTGCTCTCACCATGGATGTGTCCTCCCATCCATTGGTGTCCTCCAGGGGTGGGTGAGGGTGGCAGAGGGTGCCCCTGGGTGCAGGGAAGGGCACCTGTGGACTGCTTCCATGGTCTACCACAATGGAAATGAGCCCACAGGTCCCTTAACGCCTGCCCTGACCCAGGCGTTACAAAACAGTGCAAATCCGGCTGGGGCCCATGTTTTAAGGCCGGCCTCCTCCTGTGCGTCATTTTGACGCTAGAGGATAAATAAGGTGCACATACCTTAGAGTCATTTTTTGCACGGGAATGCCTACCTTGCATGTCCTTAGTGCAAGGTCGTTTTTCACGTACAAAAAATGACTCAAACTCAATAATTGTGGCGCTAGTCGGGTCTAGCGCCAAAGTATAAATATGGAGTTAAGTTTGCACTGGATTTGCGCCAAAATAAATGACAAAAATACGGTGCAAACAGAGTATAAATATGGGCCTCAGCATACCAACAAAAAGGAGCATTTGTGTTATATACCATTAACATACAATGAGGTATCACAGCACTAAATTGTGATTAAAGCACAATGCTTATATTTTCTTTTATTTTAATGCACATTTTTCAACTTTAAAAATGTTTTTTATGAGACTTTTTTCTGTTTTATTGTATATTGTAAAGCATATGTGACAGGGCTCACAGACCCAAAAGCCTATTGTTCTACTGTTTTCAAAATAGCACTGAGTTCATATAGATACATTTTAATTTCCGCACGTTAGACCTGTCAGCATTGGGGTGGTCTTCGCCCAGACGTTTTGACTGGTTGCCTCCAATTTTGCTGAATTTGTTTCTGTTTGCAGTAGGACTAACAGCTTGTGGTACTTCACCCGTGTTCACCCAGCACTGGGAACAGGATCCAGGAATTTCTAGTATCGATATATGACGCTGCACCTCAATACACAGGGGCCCGTATTTATACTCCGTTTGCGCCGAATTAGCGTCGTTTTTTTTTACGCAAATTCGGCGCAAAACTAACGCCATATTTATACTTTGGCGTTAGACGCGTCTAGCGCCAAAGTATGGGCAAATAGCGTAATTTTTTTGCGTGAACGTCTTCCTTGCGTTAATGAGATGCAAGGAAGGCGTTCCCGTCTAAAAAAATGACGGCGACGCAAATGCGTCGTATTTATACTCCCGGGCAAAAGTCACGCCCGGGAGGTGGCGGGTCAAAAAACCCCGCATTTGCGCCACTATTTAACGCCTGGGTCAGGGTAGGCGTTAAGGGGCCTGTGGGCTCAAAATGAGCCCACAGGTGCCCTCCCCTGCCCCCAGGGACCCCCCCTGCCACCCCTGCCCACCCCAGGAGGACACCCAAGGATGGAGGGACCCACCCCAGGGACATTCAGGTAAGTTCAGGTAAGTATAATTTTTTATATTTTTTAATTTTTTTGGGGTGGAATAGGGGGGCCTTATTTGTGCCCCCCTACATGCCACTATGCCCAATGACCATGCCCAGGGGACATAAGTCCCCTGGGCATGGCCATTGGGCAAGGGGGCATGACTCCTGTCTTTACTAAGACAGGAGTCATTTAAATGGCGTCTGGGCAGCGAAAATAATGGCGCAAATCGGGTTGAGGCGATTTTTTTGCCTCAACCTGACTTGCCCCATTTTAAGACGCCCTAACGCCATTTTCCCCCTACGCCGGCGCTGCCTGGTCTACGTGGTTTTTTTCCACGCACACCAGGCAGCGCCGGTCTGCTAGCGCCGGCTAACGCCATTCCATAAATACGGCGCCCGCATGGCGCTTCAGAATGGCGTTAGACGGCGCTAAATTTTTTGACGCTAAACTGCGTTAGCGCAGTTTAGCGTCAAAAAGTATAAATATGGGCCAGGGATTTTTAGTAATGAGCTTTGATACTGCAGTTCGTATGACCCAGGTTTTTTTGCTTCTAGCATTAGAGCTTAGCTCATACAAGCTGCACTATCAAAGCTCGTTATTAAAGATCCCTGGACTCACTTTTATTTCCCTTTCATAAGCATCAGTTTTAAAAAACTGAGGAACACATCTGACGAACCAGAAACAGGGATTTGAGAAGTTTATTGGAAAACCATGCCCCCTCTTATAGTTGGGCCCTCCTGGCACATCACAATCTACACAAAAGAAACCAAGAAGATGCCAGGCACACTGACTTCAAGGAGAGGCAATAGTTAGCCACCAAAGATTCCTCCAGCATTGTTCTATTTACCCACCAATTACCTCCAAGATAGAAATGTTTCAGAATGTGAAAATGATGTCCTTCGGACCTGATTCTAAATGAAATAAAATGGAAAAAAGCCATGATACCACACGTCACACAGAAAACACTGTTGTATGTCTTTTGCTGTTACAGCACCCTCCACCCCCCCCCCCCAACACCTTAATAAATCATTTCCTGTTCAAAGCAGAACATCTTATCTCAGTACCTAGACAATGCTTTTGGGCTGAACAGTAGATAATGACAGAAGCAGCCCCCAGTATTATAGGCATTCTCGGGTAAAATCAATTATTTCTCAGTAGAGGCCAGGAGATGTATGTCAGATGTAAGTGGAGGCCATCATGTATACATAAGTCTGCAAACAACGCTGGGTGAGGTATGGTGCACTACCACATGTCCTACCTAGAGATCTCTCTCTGGAAAGCTAGGCTCTGGTCCTGGGAGAACCATGATGCACTATCACAGGCTGTCAATAGAGGTTCCTAGAAAAGAAAATACAGCCCTGCATAAACTATGGCGCACTACCAATGGCCGTCACTAGGGGTCCCTTTAGAGCCAGGCTCAAGTGCTGAGCGCACTATGGTTCACTACCACCGCTGGTTACTACAGGTCACTGGAGAGCGAGGCTCAAGTACCGGGCGCACTATAGTGCACTACCACCGCTGCCTACTAGGGGTCCCTGGAGAGCCAGGCTCCAGCTCTGTGGGTCGGCGAGTGAAGGACCACAGCCTGTTCCTAGAAGAGATCTCCGTAGACGGAGGTCACGGCGGTAGGTGCTCACCTCAGTACTCATTAATTGTAGCCCTACGTTAAGCTTAACTTTAACGACTAAAATTGTATTCATTTTCACGTTACAAGAGCAAAGATTATGCTAAAGAACTGATGAGCACACTACTCTGTTTTGAGACAGGGTTCGAGTATTCAAAGAAACAAAACAAAAAAAAAAAACACGTCGGATCTTTGTGCCTTGCTGGCGCAATTTAAATTAGACAAGAGATCGATGACAGTCACTAGGAAATCAGGGAGAGCTAAAGGTTAACTTGAGGCTCCATATGGTGTTAAATAATTTTTCCATTTGCTCAACAAGTTTGGACTTCCTCCTGAAAGATAATGAAAAAATAAACGATGCTAAACAGGATAAACTGCGGAGATTCCTCGTGGTACATGAGCAGCATCCAGAAAACCAATACCAGAAGAGTTTTCCTATGACTCCGTGTCACAAGGACACCGCATCCACTAACAGGCTCTCATTCTGGGCCTTGTAGTCCAAGTGTACTCATAGGACTATCATTCTCGAAAGCAGTGATTTGTAGTTCGAATTGTAGTGTCCTTGTGACAAAGTCATTAGTGGGGGGCATATTTATTATTTCACACAGTGCAGAGCACTGCGTTGAGTGCAGTGCTTATTTTGTAAATAAAAATGTGCTGGTGCCCAAAGCCCTCCTCTTAAACACTCGGCTGCCGTAATTAAATAGGCAAACACGGAATACTAAGGCAGTGTAATCCTGAAGCCTCCTGGGGCCTCCTTAACCCATTTAAAGCCACTCCCTGCCCCTTCAGTTCACTCTTGCAGTTTTCTGCTTTTTCTCTTTGTGACACCTTTTCACTTTTCTCTTCCTCTTTCTTTCTCATATGTGTCTTTTACTCACAATAAATGCTTGAGGCAGAAAAATAAGTGCTGGCCCTCAAAAATAAGTGCTGGTGCTCCACACCGGAAACATAAAGCACATATTAAGCACCAGCTGAGTGAAAAGGAGAGATCAGAAATGCTCCATATTTACAAAGATATGGAGCATTTCTGCTTTCATTTTGTGCTGCCCCAAGTACCCTTCCACTACAGTGCAAGGATGGGTGCATTGCCTGAAGCATATTTCTCTTTCAATGTGTGCTTCAGAATTCAACAAACATGGAGCGAGGGAGTCACAAGTAGAAATAAGGATATTTCTTCTCGTTATGGCTTCCATAATGACTGTCGTATAGCAACAAGACTACTGATTTGGGGCGACAGCACCTCTGATTGTAGGCGACTGTATCCCCCACCAGTTGGAAGCTGTTGGCCTAACCTTAGTAGCTCTCTAGCAGCATCTCACCTAAACGGTGAAGGCGGTTTGTGGCAGCCTAGTGAATGGAAAGCTGAAAATCCCTCAGGGAAATCATGGTGAACAAGCTTTACCCTTTTCTCTCCACACGCAACTCTCTTATACACACATAGGCAAGGAAAGAGATGCATGACAGTTTCAATACATTTATTGAAAAGACTGCAATCTAAAACAAAACACATGGGCTGCAATGATAAGGATAGTGAGGAATAGCAAAACCATAACAGTGAGAATCAGATGTGTGAATATGAACAACCCAAACATGTTGCAATGATATAGAAATGCAATTCCTACGTAAAAGACTACTTTCCAACCCATAAGCGAGAGCATGGTGATGTCAGCCAAATCTGCCCACACAGTGTTCATAAGAAGCACGCCCCACGACCGTTACCTTGGTACAAGGTTAGGTCTTCAATCTCCAGTTAAGAGGATGCAGAGACACAAAGGCTCAGGTCGGCGACAAACAGTCATCAGCATATATGTAAAATCCTGGCTGGAACCCCCTCTAATGCTCTTTGTCCTACAAGATGTTTGGATAGGGGGCATGTTTATGTTCTTGTACAGAAGCCTAAGAGGGTATGTACCTAAGCGCTGGACTGTTTACATAGTCTTGTGGCGGCAATGCAAAATATTATCCTGTGTGGCTCGCACTTTGTTCTTATGAACCCGAGGAAAAAGCACATGATGCAAAGTATCTTATCCATAACACTGATAGTAGTGTCACTCTCGCAGAATAGTAACTGATTTTGAAAATAAAACAGTGCCACTAAAATAAACCAAACTAAAATGAATAAAAATGAATAAATGAATATAGAGCATATTATCTGTGTAAAAGGGCAAGGCACAGGCTGCAAGCCTAAGTTAAGCCGTCACTGTGCCCAGGAAGGGAACTACGTATGGACTCACAACACGGCCTTGTCAGGTAAGTGCACCATTTTGGAGCAAACCAAGGTTTAGCAGTCTTTGAAAAAATGGGTTTACGTCGAAATACGGTTGTGGCTGCATGGAAATGCCCATTCTCTATCCATGTAATATCTACATAACGTAAAGTATCACAAGGCTCCGCTACGCTCTACATTGCAGTACTTTTTATTTTCTAAATCACACGCAGCCCCAGAACGTGGCTTGCTGTGGTTTAGTAATCTAGGGGTTAGGGGCTCCTTCCTGTACAAAAATAATTCCTTAATCACTCCTTTAACCAATCCCTTAATCCCTTAAACAATCCCTGCAGAATGCAGCACACATTGAAAGAGGGAAAAAAGAGGCAAAATAAAGATATTCATCCTAGTTACGCATCACTTGGGGAGGCGTAGCAGTTTTGGCACATTGCCAGGTCTGCCACTTATGGCAAATCTGGTAATGCGTCAAAATCGAAGGGTGTTGCGTGGAAATACCCACGCACCACTCATGGAATGCCTTCCTGAGTCTAAGTAACGCAATGTAGCAGTTTGCGCTGCATTGTATTACTCCAGACTTATCAAGCCTCTCAGGGATAGGCAAAGGGGCCTTGCGTGGTTTGATAAATCACATTTAGCGATTGTATTGCACTTGAACCCTGTAGCATGGTGCAAGTACGACACAACTCCTACATAAATATGTCCCATAGTGTGCAATGCACAGTGGTCCACTTTACACAAGAATTGAAAAGCAGCTATCATAGCAATAAAGGAACACCAGGTTGCAAACTAAAGTACCAAGGCCCATATTTATATTTTTTGACACAAATCAGCGCTAGCGCAGATTTGCGTCACAAAGTTTAGCGCCGGCTAATGCCACTCCAACGTGCCAGCCATGCACCTTATTTATGGAATGACGTTACCCGGAGCTGCGGCCTGGTTAGCGTCAAAATAAATTACGGTAACCGGGCAGCGGAGGCGAAGGGAAGACTAGGAGTTGTGCGCCAAACAGTGGTGCAAGTCAGGTTAGAGTAAAAAATATTGGCTCTAACCTGACTAGTGCCATTTTTTGACGCACAACCCCCATGGAAATTACTCCTGTCTTAGCAAAGACAGGAGTCATGCACCCCTGCCCAATGGCCATGCCCAGCGGACTTCTTTCCCCTGGGCATGGTCATTGGGCACTGTGGCATGTACGGGGGCCCAACTTAGGCCCCCTTATGTCACTTAAAAAAAAAATTATACTTACCTGCACTTACCTGCTCTCACCATGGATGTGTCCTCCCATCCATTGGTGTCCTCCAGGGGTGGGCGAGGGTGGCAGAGGGTGCCCCTGGGTGCAGGGAAGGGCACCTGTGGTCCGCTTCCATGGTCTACCACAATGGAAATGAGCCCACAGGTCCCTTAACGCCTGCCCTGACCCAGGCGTTAAAAAACATTGCAAATCTGGCTGGGGGCCATGTTTTAAGGCCCGCCTCCTCCTGTGCTTCATTTTGACGCCAGAGGATAAATAAGGTGCACATACCTTAGAGTCATTTTTTGCACGGGAATGCCTACCTTGCTTGTCCTTAGTGCATGGTCGTTTTTCACGTACAAGAAATGACTCAAACTCAATAATTTTGGTGCTAGTCGGGTCTAGCGCCAAAGTATAAATATGGAGTTAAGTTTGCGCCGGATCTGGGCCAAAATAAATGATAAAAATCCGATGCAAACAGATTATAAATATGGGCCTCAGCATACCAACAAAAAGGCACATTTGTGTTATATACCATTAACATACAATGAGGTATCACAGCACTAAATTGTAATTAAAGCACAATGCTTATATTTTCTTTTATTTTAATGCACATTTTTCAA
Organism: Pleurodeles waltl; assembly: GCF_031143425.1. NCBI lineage: Eukaryota > Metazoa > Chordata > Amphibia > Caudata > Salamandridae > Pleurodeles > Pleurodeles waltl. Next base: position 300,390,607 of record NC_090436.1, read on the forward strand.
CTTTAAAAATGTTTTTTATGAGACTTTTTCTGTTTTATTGTATAATGTAAAGCATATGTGACAGGGATCACAGACCCAAAAGCCTATTGTTCCACTGTTTTCAAAATAGCACTGAGTTCATATAGATACATTTTAATTTCCGCACGTTAGACCTGTCAGCATTAGGGTGGTCTTTGCCCAAACGTTTTGACTGGTTGCCTCCAATTTTGCTGAATTTGTTTCTGTTTGCAATAGGACTAACAGCTTGTGGTACTTCACCCGTGTTCACCCAGCACTGGCAACAGGATCCAGGGATTTCTAGTATCGATATATGATACTGCACCTCAATACACAGGGATTTTTAGTAATGAGCTTTGATACTGCAGCTCGTATGACCCAGGTTTTTCTGCTTCTAGCATTAGAGCTTAGCTCATACAAGCTGCACTATCAAAGCTCGTTATTAAAGATCCATGGACTCACTTTTATTTCCCTTTCATAAGCATCAGTTTTAAAAAACTGAGGAACACATCTGACGAACCATAAACATGGGTTTGAATTGTTTATTGGAAAACCATGACCCCTCTTATTGTTGGGCCCTCCTGGTACATCAAAATCTACACAAAAGAAACCAAGAAGATGCCAGGCACACGGACTTCAAGGAGAGGCAATAGTTAGCCACCAAAGATTCCTCCAGCATTGTTCTATTTACCCACCAATTACCTCCAAGATAGAAATGTTTTAGAATGTGAAAATGATGTCCTTCGGACCTGATTCTAAATGAAATAAACTGGAAAAAAGCCATGACACCACACGTCACACAGAAAACACTGTTATATGTCTTTTGCTGCTATAGCACCCCCTCCCCCCTCAACACCTTAATAAATCATTTCCTGTTCAAAGCAGAACATCTTATCTCAGTAACTAGACAATGATTTTGGGCTTAACAGTAGATAATGACAGAAGCAGCCCCCAGTATTATAGGCATTCTCAGTCAAATCAATTCTTTCTCAGTAGAGGCCAGAAGATGTATGTCAGATGTAAGTGGAGGCCATCATGTATACATAAGTCTGCAAACAACGCTGGGTGAGGTATGGTGCACTACCATATACCCTTCCTAGAGATCTCGCTCTGGAAAGCTAGGCTCTGGTCCTGGGAGAACCATGATGCACTATCACAGGCTGTCAACAGAGGATCCTAGAAAAGAAAATACAGCCCTGCATAAACTATGGCGCATTACCACTGGCCGCCACTAGGAGTCCCTTTAGAGCCAGGCTCAAGTGCTGAGCGCACTATGGTGCACTACCCCCGCTGGTTACCACAGGTCACTGGAGAGCGAGGCTCAAGTACCGGGCGCACTATAGTGCACTACCACCGCTGCCTACTAGGGGTCCGTGGAGAGCCAGGCTCCAGCTCTGTGATTCGGCGGGTGAAGGACCACAGCCTGTTCCTAGAAGAGATCTCCGTACACGGAGGTCACGGCGGTAGGTGCTCAACTCAGTACTCATTAATTATAGCCCTACATTAAGCTTAACTTTAACGACTACAATTTTATTCATTTTCATGTTACAAGAGCAAAGATTATGTTAAAGAACTGACGAGCACACTACTCTGTTTTGAGACAGGGTTCGAGTATTCAAAGAAACAAAAAAAAAAAAACACGTCGGATCTTTGTGCCTTGCTGGCGCAATTTAAATTAGACAAGAGATCGATGACAGTCACTAGGAAATCAGGGAGGGTAAGGGTTAACTTGAGACTCCATATGGTGTTAAATAATTCTTCCATTTGCCCAACAAGTTTGGACTTCCTCCTCAAAGATAATGAAAAAATAAACGATGCTAAACAGGATAAACTGCGGAGATTCCTCGTGGTACATGAGCAGCATCCAGAAAACCAATACCAGAAGAGTTTTCCTATGACTCCGTGTCACAAGGACACCGCATCCACTAACAGGCTCTCACTCTGGGCCTTGTAGTCCAAGTGTACTCATAGGACTATCATTCTTGAAAGCAGTGATTTGTAGTTAGAATTGTAGTGTCCTTCTGACAAAGTCATTAGTGGGGGGCATATTTATTATTTCACACAGTGCAGAGCACTGTGTTGAGGGCAGTGCTTATTTTGTAAATTAAAATGTGCCGGTGCCCAAAGCCCTCCTCTTAAACACGCGGCTGCCGTAATTAAATAGGCAAACACGGAATACTAAGGCAGTGTAATCCTGAAGCCTCCTGGGGCCTCCTTAACCCATTTAAAGCCACTCCCTGCCCCTTCAGTTCACTCTTGCAGCTTTCTGCTTTCTCTCTTTGTGACGCCTTTTCACTTTTCTCTTCCTCTTTCTTTTTCATATGTGTCTTTTACTCGCAATAAATGCTTGAGGCAGAAAAATAAGTGCTGGCCCTCAAAACTAACTGCTGGTGCTCCACACCGGAAACATCAAGCACAAATTAAGCACTAGTTGAGTGAAAAGGAGAGATCAGAAATACTCCATATTTACAAAGATATGGAGCATTTCTGCTTTCATTTTGTGCTGCCCCAAGTACCCTTCCACCACAGTGCAAGGATGGCTGCGTTGCCTGAAGCATATTTCTCTTTCAATGTGTGCTGCAGAATTCAACACACATGGAGAGAGGGAGTCACAAGTAGAAATAAGGAAATTTCTTCTCGTTATGGCTTCCATAATGACTCTTGTATAGCAACAAGACTACTGATTTGGGGCGACAGCACCTCTGATTGTAGGCGACTGTATCCCCCACCAGTTGGAAGCTGTTGGCCTAACCTTAGTAGCTCTCTAGCAGCATCTCACCTAAACGGTGAAGGTGGTTTGTGGCAGCCTAGTGAATGGAAAGCTTAAAATCCCTCAGGGAAATCATGGTGAACAAGCTTTACCCTTTTCTCTCCACACCCAACTCTCTTATACAAACATAGGCAAGGAAAGAGATGCATGACAGTTTCAATACATTTATTGAAAAGACTGCAATCTAAAACAAAACACATGAGCTGCAATGATAAGGATAATGAGGAATAGCAAAACCATAACAGTGAGCATCAGATGTGTGAATATGAACAGCCCCAACATGTTGCAATGATATAGAAATGCAATTCCTACGTAAAAGACGACTTTCCAACCCCTAAGCGAGAGCATGGTGATGTCAGCCAAATCTGTCCACACAGTGTTCATAAGAAGCACACCCCACCCCTGTTACCTTGGTACAAGGTTAGGTCTTCAATCTCCAGATAAGAGGATGCAGAGACACAAAGGCTCAGGTCGGCGACAAACAGGCATCAGCATGGATGTAAAATCCTGGCTGGAACCCCCTCTAATGCTCTTTGTCCTACAAGATGTTTGGATGGGGGGCATGTTTATGTTCTTGTACAGAAGCCTAAGAGGGTAGGTACCTAAGCGCTGGACTGTTTACATAGTCTTGTGGCGGCAATGCAAAATATTATCCTGTGTGGCTCGCACTTTGTTCTTATGAACCCGAGGAAAAAGCACATGATGCAAAGTATTTTATCCATAACACTGATAGTAGTGTCACTCTCGCAGAATAGTAACTGATTTTGAAAATAAAACATTGCCACTAAAATAAGCCAAACTAAAATGAATAAAAATGATGAATAAATGAATACAGAGCATATTATTTGTGTAAAAGGGCAAGGCACAGGCTGCAAGCCTAAGTTAAGCCGTCACTGTGCCCAGGAAGGGAACTACGTATGGACTCACAACACGGCTTTGTCAGGTAAGTGCACCATTTTGGAGCAAACCTAGGTTTAGCAGTCTTTGTAAAAATGGGTTTACGTTGAAATACGGTTGTGGCTGCATGGAAATGCCCATCCTCTATCCATGTGATATCTACATAACGTAAAGTATCACAAGGCTCCGCTACGCTCTGCGTTGCATTGCTTTTTATTTTCTAAATCACACGCAGCCACAGAACGTGGCTTGCTGTGGTTTAGTAATCCAGGGGTTAGGGGCACCTTCCTGTACAAAAATAGGCCCATATTTATACTTTTTGACGCTAAACTGCGCTAACGCAGTTTAGCGTAAAAAAATTTCGCGCCGTCTAACGCCATTCTGAGGCGCCATGCGGGCGCCGTATTTATGGAATGGCGTTAGCCGGCGCAAGCAGACCGGCGCTGCCTGGTGTGCGTGGAAAAAAACCACGTAGACCAGGCAGCGCCGGCGTAGGGGGAAAATGGCGTTAGGGCGTCTTAAAATGGGGCAAGTCAGGTTGAGGCAAAAAAATCGCCTCAACCCGATTTGCGCCATTATTTTCGACGCCCAGACGCCATTTAAATGACTCCTGTCTTAGTAAAGACAGGAGTCATGCCCCCTTGCCCAATGGCCATGCCCAGGGGACTTATGTCCCCTGGGCATGGTCATTGGGCATAGTGGCATGTAGGGGGGCACAAATAAGGCCCCCCTATGCCACACAAAAAAAATTTAAAAATATAAAAAATTATACTTACCTGAGCTTACCTGAATGTCCCTGGGGTGGGTCCCTCCATCCTTGGGTGTCCTCCTGGGGTGGGCAGGGGTGGCAGGGGGGGTCCCTGGGGGCAGGGGAGGGCAACTGTGGGCTCATTTTGAGCCCACAGGCCCCTTAACGCCTACCCTGACCAGGCGTTAAATAGTGGCGCAAATGCGGGGTTTTTTGACCCGCCACCTCCCGGGCGTGATTTTTGCCCGGGAGTATAAATACGACGCATTTGCGTCGCCGTCATTTTTTTAGACGGGAACGCCTTCCTTGCATCTCATTAACGCAAGGAAGGCGTTCACGCAAAAAAATGACGCTCTTTACTCATACTTTGGCGCTAGACGCGTCTAACGCCAAAGTATAAATATGGCGTTAGTTTTGTGCCGAATTTGCGTCGAAAAAAACGACGCTAATTCGGCGCAAACGGAGTATAAATATGCCCCTAATTCCTTAATCACTCCCTTAACCAATCCCTTAATCCCTTAAACAATCCCTGCAGAATGCAGCACACATTGAAAGAGGGAAAAAAGAGGCAAAATAAAGATATTCATCCTAGTTACGCAGCACTTGGGGAGGCGTAGCAGTTTTGGCACATTGCCAGGTCTGCCACTTATGGTAAATCTGGTAATGCGTCAAAATCGATGGGTGTTGCGTGGAAATACCCACGCACCACTCATGGAATGCCTTCCTGGGTCTGAGTAACGCAATGTAGCAGTTTGCGCTGCATTGTGTTACTCCAGACTTATCAAGCCTCTCAGGGATAGGCAAAGGGGCCTTGCGTGGTTTGATGAATCACATTTAGCGATTGTATCGCACTTGAACCCTATAGCATGGTGCAAGTGTGACACAACTCCTACATAAATATGTCCCATAGTGTGCAATGCACAGAGGTCCACTTTACACAAGAATTGAAAAGCAGCTATCACAGCAATAAATGAACACCAGGTTGCATACTAAAGTACCAAGGCCGATATTTATATTTTTTGATGCAAATCAGCGCTAGCGCAGATTTGAGTCACAAAGTTTACCGCTGGCTAATGCCACTCCAACGTGCCAGCCATGCACCTTATTTATGGAATGAAGTTACCCGGAGCTGCGGCCTGGTTAGCATCAAAATAAATTACGGTAACCGGGCAGCGGAGGCGAAGGGAAGACTAGGGGCCATATTTATACTTTTTGACGCAAAACTGCGCCGCAGCAGTTTTGTGGCAAAATTTTACCGCTGGCTAACGCCATTTCGATGCGCCGTGCGGACGTCAAATTTATACTTTGACGCACGGCGGCGCAATCAACAGGTGGGAGTCATTTTTTTTACGCACATCGCGGCGTCAAGTCGTAAAGGAAAACGACGTTAACGCGACGTAAATTTCTGTGGGTCGATTTACGACACCGCAACCCGGATATGCGCCTTTTTTTTGATGCAATAGCGTCAAAAATACCCGCGAACACTGCCCTTTCAGCAGAGGAGAGCCAAAATGGATCCTAGATGCCACTACAGACCCCAGGAAGATGACAGCAGACCAGGAACCAGCCAGGATGATCCACACAAGAACCAGGACATATACAGAAAAAAAAGGAAGTGTCGCTTCAGTGCAGAGGAGCAGGAAATTCTGGTTAAAGAGGTGACGGAACACCAGCACCAACTGTTCATCACCTCTAAGTTGCCAATCAGTAGGAGAGAGGCCATATGGCAACAAATTGTTGACAAGATCAACAGTGTAGCTGAAGTACGCAGAACAGTGACCGAGTGTAAGAAACGCTGGCATGACTGCAAACGTAGAACAAAGGAAAAAATGGCCAGGAACAGTAAGGCAGCACTGCAGACAGGAGGTGGGAGTCCAGCACACCAGGAGGCCCTGGACCACATGGAGGAGATTGTCGCAGCCGTCATCCCCGAGGAGATCGTCACAGGGATTCAAGGACAGGACAGTGCAGACTACCACGAGACAACGCACATGCAGGGTAAGTTGCATGCGGATTTAAAATACAATAATGTTGACTGTAAGCAGGGGGGGAAATACCTACTACACATTGCATGTAAGTCATCATATACATGGAGTGGCATGGGTAAAGGGGTATGGCAGGGGGGCATGCCCTGCACATACAGAAGCTGGGGCACAACATAACACAACACCAACAACAGTCCCATGGGGGCATCCTGTCATGACAACAATGGAGCAAAGGGAAAGCCTCGACAGGAGGGAAGGCCACTACGTCAAACTTACATCCTGGCACTCGTCAGCCAAAATATCTCCTACATTAACTAGGGCCCTATCAGCAATCCTCTAGCCAAAACAACAACTGCAATGTAACTGCAACAACAGTTGACACTTCCACCTCTGATCTCTGTGCAGCTATAGTAGCCAATGGCAGTAACCTCCCCATGGAACATACATACCTAAATTAGGGGGTGAGGATGACATCTGCAACAATCTCCTGAAACAAGACAAAGGCCCCAGTACACTCATATGTCAATGCCCATAGTTGTCACATACATCAGCCAAAGTAAACAGCAATAGGAGCGACACAACACTAAGGACACACACATGCTGCATATGTCAGGGTCCTTCCCGTGCCTGGCTAACAAGGCAACATCACAAATGTCATACTGCTCAGACAACAGCATTGAGGAGGGGACACATGCAACTGGTCACTTAAATACACCTGCACAGTCAGAGGACCAAATAGGACATTGATACGATAATCAGGGCAATCCAATGTAACACACATTACCCAACATCAGCAGGACACATTAACAATGTCTACATCCATATCACATCATAACATTGCCATGCATAGGATATGCCACATGTCAATTACATTAAAGTCAATGTGAACAATCAGGGATTGGGGCAGGTCCTGAGAGGCAAGTGTGCTGCCAGGGCAATCAGAACACCCACAGCCAGTGAAAGGTCTCACCTTAAGAATGGATATACACGGAGGGTTGAGTAGGACAAAAAGATGTCTATTCCCTATTTGGTACAAAGCAACACCTAGAGGCGATTAGGCAGACAAGTCTGATAACTCAATATCATTCATGTGACACACAGGTGGGCCATAGGCCTATAACAATGCCCATATGAAGGACAACAGATACCAATACCAAACAAGATCACAAAGTAAATTCATCAAAAGGCTGGCATGTTACATAAAAATTGTCACAACACAGACACACTAATTGTACCCTATTTCATTGCAGAGGAACATAGATCTCCTGCCGATATGCCTGTCCCTGAGTTCCCTGATGACATGGATGACGAGCCCATAAACATTCCCCAGGAGACCACTCAAAAGGTCCTTGAAACCCTCCAGACCCCACCTTCAGTCACAAGGAGGAGCACAGAACAAGCAGCCATCACAGAAGAACCACTCACCACCCCAATTGCAAGACCTGCAGCTCCTACACAGCTGAGGACTCTGACGACACTGGCACCAGCTTTTGAAAGAACCGTAGTTGGAGTACAGCGGGAGCTGGCCAAGGAGGTGCGGGTGGGGATGCAAACTATGGCAGCCAGCCTTGAAGGGGTGCGCTTGTGCATGATGTCATCTGCAGATCAGGCAGCAGCTATGCAAGCCCTAACATCCATACTGCAAGGACTACAAGAAACTGTAAAGGAATTCACCACTGCAGTAAGGGAGTTGCCACGACACCTCGCACCCCAAACTTTCCACTGCATGCACGAATGCAATCATGACTCCCTCAGGGCCGACCTGGTTGCCTACCATCGTGATGTAGCTGCTATTCTCAAAAACCAGCAGGCCCTCCTTGCTGCAGTACTGCCCTTAAGAACTTCACAGGGAGCAGTCACCGGGATGTCTGACTCCACGTCTTCTAACACTGAGGTGTGTGTTGCCCCTTCACAACCAACAACAAGGACAAAGCAGGCAACACACACATCAGAAGAAGAAGACATGGAACAGATCACATTCACACAGAAGAGTACCCGGAAGCACGAGTCCCTGCACCATGGCCTACTTTGACCAAGGTCCTACGTTTTGTCAATTGCCAGTCTCACTACAACTATACTCAATGACTGTTCTGCTAACCACTCTATGACTTGTCAGCATTGCCAGTGAATGTCTCTCTCCTACTAATTGGCAAATCCTGTCCCTCTGCACTGTTGGTAACATCACCCCAGCATGTCAGGAGCATCATCCACACCCCTCCTGTAGGATCACCATGTAAGATTGCACTAGAACGGACTCAGCAAACATGGACAATGTACATTTTGCACAACAGCACCTATCAATAAATAGCACTTGCACACCTAGGCCCATATTTATACTTTTTGACGCAAAACCGCGCTAACGCAGTTTTGCATCAAAAAAATTAGCGCCGGCTAACGCCATTCTGAAGCGCCATGCGGGCGCCGTATTTATTGAATGACGTTAGCCGGCGTTAGCCGCCGGCGCCGTCTGGTGTGCGTTAAAAAAAACGACGTACACCAGGCAGCGCCGGCGTAGGGGGATATGGGGCTTGGGCGTCAAGAAATGGGGCAAGTCAGGTTGAGGCAATTTTTTCGCCTCAACCCGATTTGCGCCATTTTTTTTCACTCCCAACCCCCATAGAAATGACTCCTGTCTTAGCAAATACAGGAGTCATGCCCCCTTGCCCATGGTCATTGGACATAGTGGCATGTAGGGGGGCACAAATCAGGCCCCCCTATGCCACAAAAAAAAAATTTAAAAAAAACTTACCTGAACTTACCTTAATGTCCCTGGGATGGGTCCCTCCAGCCTTGGGTGTCCTCCTGGGGTGGGCAAGGGTGACAGGGGGTGTCCCTGGGGGCATGGGAGGGCACCTCTGGGCTCCTTCAGAGCCCACAGGTCCCTTAACGCCTGCCTTTTGCAGGTGCTAAAAAACAGCGCAAAAGCGGCCGTACGTCATTTTTTTTTACCCGCCCACTCCCTGGTGTGAATTTTGCCCGGGAGTATAAATCCGACGCACATGCCTCGGAGTCGATTTTTTAGACGGGAACGCCTACCTTGCATATAATTAACGCAAAGTAGGTGTCCACGCTAAAAAATGACGCTAACTCCATGGGCTTTGGCGCTAGATGCGTCTAACGCCAAAGTATAAATATGGAGTTAGTTTTGCGTCGGAATTCCGTTAAAAAAAACGACGCAATTCCGGCGCAAACGGAGTATAAATATGCCCCTTAATATGTCTCTGTGTTATTTGACACATCAACTGTGCAGTAGATAACTCAAAAGTGCCTGTGTGACAACCATGTAGCTTGTCAATACAACTGTCCTGACATCATGTAGTCAGATACATCTGTGCAGTGGCCAGGATTGCATCATAGCCTGACCATCCTGAGGAGAATAACTGATGAAGGGAGAAACCACACACAATCATGCTGTGTTGGACAGAATAATGCTCCATCAATAGCAATCAAAGTCAACTAATGGTGGCTGATAAATGTGGGCACCATGCAATACTAAAACATTAAATTATGCAGCCTAATCTAAGCAAACACAACTAAACACAGCATCAATCACCCTTTCTGAGTAAACTTCCAAGAAGGGAAGTCATGTTGAATTGTTTCACACATTATCTATGTCAGTAATGAAGACAAGAAGACAAGAGTGTTAACAACACCTCATCTACAAAGATGTCCCTGAACATCACACTGCAGTCCGACCTAAAAAATTCCCCACAATACCAAGTCTGGAAGCACACTATGTGATGTTGAAAACATATTCATCAACACAAATCCTTTGTGATCCATGTAAACCCCAAATGGTGGTTCTATCAAATGGTGGATACTTACCAAGTTAGCACAGGGGTAGGCGCCATTTTAAACCTCTTATTTCTTTGGTTTGTAGCATAGGACACAAATCTCATCGAACAACAATCACTACACTGATGGCAAGGCCATGATCAAGTAGCAGTTAACACATAATGCAAAGGGTTAACTATATATTTATTCATAAGTATTCACACCAGAGGCAACTAAGGGAAAAGTCATACCTACACTAATCTAACCTGACTACTCCTAACCCACAACTGTCCCTAACTAACCTAAGCTAAACTTACTCTACACATATAACGAATCGATCTAAACATCAACCCCCCACCCACCATTATGAGACAGGATGCATGCAGGACAACACATACTAACCTACACACATACTATACTATCCTAAACAATCATATATTTTTTTGTATTTAAAAAAAAAAAAAAATTATTCTTTTTTTCTAAACAGACAGGAACCCCAACATTGACCCCCACCCACCCACACACTCAATAATGAAAAATAGAAAGAATAAGGACCCCCCACCCTCCTCTCTAACACTAACTAAGCTAACAACCTATACTAACCTAACATTAATCCCCAAAACCCACCAATCATGATAAAAAGGAAAGAGGAGGGAGGGGAGGGATAAATTAAAATAGACCATATAAGTCCTAGAGGTTGGCCCTCCGTAGGGTCCGCCTGATGGACCTGACCCACTTCTTTATGTACGCCACATCCTGGCTCAGCTTGTCCACCTTCCTAATGAACTTGTCCATTTTGCGGTCTAAAGCCTGGAATGCCGCAGGGTCATTTGGAGGTGCTGCTGCTGTCTGTGTGCTGGCAGAGGTGCCCTGTGTGTGAGTTGATTGTAGCCCACTGGACTGTCCTGCAGCTCTTATATTGCTGGGTCCTGGTCGTGCTGCAGAGGCAGGGACTACTGTCCCCGCCGTTGCTGGGGCCACTTGGGGAGAACTGGTGGTTGTGGTGGTGGTGGCTGTAGTGGGCAACGTTGGGCCACCCTGTGGTGAGGCCCACCATGCTCCGGAGGCCCGATCCGCCTGATATTTTCGGGCCATCCGTCGGAACCCCGACTGCACCTGCAGGATGCGTTCGTACCTCATGGCCCGCCTCTCAAATTCATGCCTCTGTGGGGCACTCATGTTTGCAGCTGTGAAGAGAAAGGGCAACTATTTACCATAGGAAATGCATTGGGTGGAATAGCACAATGGGTCAATTGGAAATTACTTTTACTGTAGTTGTAACAGCTCATATCACCATATAGATCATTGAAAGTCTCAGAGGAAGTACATGGGAAGCCTGCATACAAAGGGCATCTCACACATAGGGGCATATTTATACTCTGTTTGCGCCGAAAATTTGACGCACAATCAGCGCAAACGTTGCCCCATATTTAAACCCTGACGCCCGAGCCCACGGACGATAAAAATCCGCAGTCATTTGCGTCATTTTCTGGAAGCGGCAACCCGCCCTGCGTTAATGATATGCAGGGTAGGCGTTCCCGTCCAAAAAACGACGCACACGTCGTATTTATGCTTCCGGGCAAAAATGACTCTCGGCCGGGAGGCGGAGCAAAGAAATGACGCAAAACCCGATGTGCGTCAAAATTTAACGCCTGGGTCAGGGCAGGCGTTAAAATGAGGCAAACACACCTGTATCTAATCAGAACACACAGAACAAACAACAGAGCAGCAGAGCAGCAACAGGGAGACATGGAGGTGATTTTTATCCAGCGTACACGTAGACGCAGAGCCCTGCAGCAACAACAGCAGCTACAACAACAACAGCAGGGACCCCAAAGGCAGCGCAGAAGGCAGGAGAGGATATTCCGCCCAAGAACAACCCTGCATGGCCTCAGGGAACACGACATCATACAGAGGTATCGGTTGAACTGGCAGGCCATTCAGCAGCTGCTGAGAAATATTGAACAGCAGTTGGCCCCCACTTTAGTGACACCCCGCACCATCCCAACAGAAACAAAGCTGCTTGCCGTACTTCACCTGCTGGCAAGTGGCTCGTTTCAGACAACTGGTGCCCTGGTTGGCGGAATATCACAACCATCATTCTCCGCATTTCTGCCAAAAGTACTGGATGCCATCATTCGCCTGACACCCCTCCACATCTGCTTCCCTAACACACTGCAGAAGCAGCAGGAAACTAAACAGGGGTTCTACGCCATCAGTGGCTTCCCACACGTCCTTGGTGCAATCGACTGCACACATGTACGCCTTGTGCCACCTGCTGCAACAGAACACCTCTACCGCAACAGGAAACACACACATTCAATCAACGTGCAGGCCATAGTCAATCACCAGGGATTGATCAGCAACATCATGGCTAAATATCCTGGGAGTGTCCATGACTCATTCATCTTCCGTCACTCTACCATCAACCAACACTTCCAGGATGGATGGTATGGCAATGGACTACTTGTTTGTAAGTACAGAAACCTACTTATATACACAGTGCACAGCAACCCTCTAGGACACACAACACATACACCACAACAGCAACATCTAGACAGGAAGACACTGAGGTCCTCACATCACTAGGCATGTTTCTTAAGTCTCCATTGAACCTGTCACACATTGGAATTTACTGTACAGCTTAATGTGAAGACACTAATGAGTGTGGTTGCCTAAATGTCACCTTGCAAATTGTAAGTGTCATAATAACCTGTACATTAATACATTGCATAAGTCTAAAGGTATGGGATGTCCAGGGTACTTTCATATGAACGTGTTAACAACACTTTCAATTTTAACTCTGCATGGAACTATCATGTCACCCCTAGTGAAGACACACGGACACCTGTATCACAAGTCACAATGCTAGGGAGGACACACTCTATTGCAATTCCCAAAACATACTGCTGACAAACGGTTAGCTAACAAACACTTGCTCAGCCAAGGAAAAAACACAATGCAAAAGTTATAGCCTACAAGTATAGGTTGTCACATTAGTACACAAAAGAGTCACAGACAACACAAGACAACTACTGCCATTAAAGGTCTTTACAAGAGTGCCTGCTACATCTACATGATCCCATTATGTGTTTTTCTTTCAGCTGATCAGGGGTATGGCATCCAGCCGTGGCTAATGACACCATTTGGGAACCCGACTACTGCTGCAGAGCGGGCATACAATGACGCCCATAAGAGGACACGTAGCATTGTCGGACGGACCTTTGGGATCCTAAAGTCAAGGTTCCGCTTCCTTGACGTCACTGGCGGTAGCCTACTATATTCCCCAGAGATGGTCTGTAGGATCATACTCACTTGTGCCATATTGCACAACATTTGTGTAAAAAGGAACATTCCCCTCCTCGAACCAGACCCATACAAGCCTGAAGACGATGAAGAGGAGGATGCTGGCCTGCAACAGGAGGGGGAACAACCAAACACGGCTGCTGGAGTGCGTAGGCGCCAACACATTGTAAATAATTTCTTTTCATAATTTTCTATATCACCAATTAATGCACAATTGTAAATAAACACAGATAACAAACACCACATCATGGTTTGGCCTATTCATTTCTGCCCACCTTTAGTTTGAAATTGCTGAAGAAGAATGTAGTCTCATTGAGCAATAATGACATAACACTCATCCCACAAAAAATATACACCACAAATGTCTGCACAGAGGCTATGATGTTTCATGATACATTACCATCCACAGAGGCCAACAGGAGTACAAATGTGGCAATGACACATGCCTGATCCAGACACCTGAGACATTCTCTCACTCAGCACAAAAATGTAGCTCATTTGAAAGTCTCATTACACGTGTTCAGTGACAGGGTGGGACCATCCATGTGTAGGTGACCATGTCCTCAATGGCTTCTCTCCATTTTTGCTACAAACAATGCCCAATTGGAACAAGATTAGCTGCCACTAACTCATGAGGAGACCTTGAAGTTACAGTGACAACATACACCCAGACAGTTGATAGTGGATCTACATTGGACCACACATATAAACATGTACCATCCAATCAACCAAATATTTGCAAGCAGCCGATCACAGTAGTGTCCCAGTTGGAACCTAGCAGGAAGAATGAAACATGCCACTAAACCAGGAAATGCATAAAGGGCCACATTCATCAACAACCTATTTGTCATCAGCACACGAGGAACGCCGAGATTTAGCAAAAAATTTCAATGCAAAATGGTATGTCAGATTGCTCCAAATAATCAATAGGGCAAACGTCAAATGGGCAAATGGGATTATTGAATGGCAAACAGTGAATCATACCCTATGGCCTTCCATGAGCCTGCTGCTGCAGGTTTAGCATTACTGAATAAATGAATCCCGTGGATAAATTAGCAAATCTGGAAGGGCAAACCCTAGGGTGCTGGGGGCCTAAGTCCACCTCTACCGCCCCCCAAATATACAAGAAATATGTACATGTGAAGTACACACATGCCTAAGGCGCATGTGTGGCCTACATGTCAAATGTAAAACACATATAAGATACACAAAATCATTATTAGGACATGGTTAGCCCCATAAAAAGTGTAAGTGACAATTGCACTACCTGTTTGGACTATAGATAATTGGATTACCGTGATAAATGTGGACACATTGTTGCTAAGGAATACATCCTGGTATCTCATTCATCATTTGAAATTAGCCATCAGCAATTACCCAAAATATGTGTACAATTATGGGTAATAACCATTTTGAGCAATCATTACTATTACACTGTGAATGCCTTCTATACATCCAATAAGGGACATGTGTCATAGCTAACCCCAAATGTGTATCACTTAGCACCGTTTGGTCATGACAAAATTCCTTTCACAATTTGACAAAATTAAGACATATTTGTCAAAATGCGTCATAATTCCACGAATACAGCTTGGGCGTCATAATTTTTTGACGTACAGGAGTGCACAGAATGCAGAGTCAAAAAATATCATTTAAAAAATAATTTATTAATAAGCAGCATTACATGGCCACCATATTTTCTATGATGCGTCATATTTCCACGCATACAGCTTGGGCGTCATAATTTTTTGACGTACAGGAGTGCAAAGAATGCAGAGTCAAAAAATATCATTTAAAAAATAATTTATTAATAAGCAGCATTACATGGCCACCATATTTTCTATGATGCGTCATATTTCCACGCATACAGCTTGGGCGTCATAATTTTTTGACGTACAGGAGTGCAAAGAATGCAGAGTCAAAAAATATAATTTTAAAAATAATTTATTAATAAGCAGCATTACATGGCCACCATATTTTCTATGATGCGTCATAATTCCACGAATACAGCTTGGGCGTCATAATTTTTTGACGTACAGGAGTGCACAGAATGCAGAGTCAAAAAATATCATTTTAAAAATAATTTATTAATAAGCAGCATTACATGGCCACCATATTTTCTATGATACGTCATATTTCCACGCATACAGCTTGGGCGTCATAATTTTTTGATGTACAGGAGTGCACAGAATGCAGAATAAAAAAATATCATTTTAATTTTTTTTTATTAATAAGCAGCATTACATGGCCACCATATTTTCTATGATGCGTCATATTTCCACGCATACAGTTTGGGCGTCATAATTTTTTGACGTACAGGAGTGCACAGAATGCAGAGTCAAAATTAATTTTCATATTTGGTTATCATATTTGCCAGCGGATTAAATTTCAACTCTAGAACTGTAAAATAAGCCTCACACAAATATAAGGGAACAATGTAGAATTTTTTTTTGACTCTGCATTATGTGCACTGTTATGCATCAAAAAATATGACGCACAATCTGTATGCGTGAAAATATGACGCATAACGGAAAAATAAAAACGGCGGCCATTTTATGCAGGATGTGATGTAATAGGATATCCTGTTTACAGATTCTGTACTGTGGGTGTACTTTCACTTTCACTTTGCAGTCTCAGATTATTCTAGACTGTGTGGCTGTGTGGAAAGTGTTGTCCTGTGTTTTAGTGCTTTTGTGTCCAGTGTACCTTCTCTATAGTGCTTTTGTGATCATTGTCTTGTTGTTGAATATTGTCTGAGTCTGTTTTGTATACTTTTGTCAAATCCAGTGTTTCTTTTATTGTCTGTGGGAGTCTGTTCTGGGTAGTTTAAATTTGGGGTTAGTTGGGCTCTTTTTCTTAAGTTTTCTTTTTTTTTCACTACTCTACCTTTCCCCATTTCCCCCTTTTCCTTTTTGTTCCAAATTTTTCACCTTTGTAATTGTAAAGATGTCAGGTAGGCCACGGCTTGCCAGGATGGTTGAGGAGGAATTGGGGGGATTTATATGGCTTGTTTGCCATTTCCTCCCACTCATGCTGGAGGCTGGGGGCCGTGTGATATAGGGGTATCAAACGGAGGCCCGTAAAGTCCGGTGGGGGAAGGTGCGCCATCACTTGGTCCGGGTCTACGGTAGACTGAGGAATGACCATCAACTCAAGCACTGCTGGGCTGCTCTGATATCCAGGGAGCAGGATCTGCTGGACCACCTGGGAATCAGGATTGGTGGCCATGTTGGTGAGTACAAATCAATTACATGTGAATAATTGAAAGCTGTGTGGGGACACGTGATGATTGTTACCCAATCTGCTAGATAAGTAGCTGACTGTGTGTAATGCTAGGGAAACCTACTGGGTAATTGTTGCACAATGTGTAGGAAGAGAAATGCTAGCAGTCAGATAGCTCATGTTTTCTACACATACCGGATGCCTGTAGCTGTATGTAATGTAGTGTTGCCTTTGTGTCAGACAAGCGACACATTAATGCCTCTATTTTAACTCTACAGGTCATAATTGCCAGTGAAAAATGGATGTTGAAACATCATACCTTCATATGTAGACGCCATAGCTAGACAGAAATTTGTAAACCCATTATGATGCTATAAATGAGTGGTGCCTTCACGTCAATTGAAGTTAGCTATGTCCACACATATCTCACATGTGTGTCTGGTTGGTGTGTGTTGAAAATGACCACATAGCCTGTTTGAGTTTGAGGGGTCATGCAGTCCTAAAGTAACCAGCTTTTGGATGTCTCTCTGGGATGCACATGATGAGATGAATGCACCCCGATATTGTTGGGGCATACTAATGGAGGTGTATCTTTGACACCACATGACTGTCCTGGCCACTGCATGTGTGTAGTAGGGTGTGTAACTGTAGCAGGAGACTCATCCAATGTAAATGTTGATTAAGAATTCTTCCATGCAGTATGAGCATGTGTGAAAGTGTTTCATTACGCATGTCATATTCTCACATTGTCTTTGTAACTGCAATTGTTTGTCAGTGCACGGAGTCTGAGTATATTCTTCCTTCCATGCTTTACAGGTGGACCTGCACCATACACCGTGGGAGAGGTGGCTCATTTTGAGGACCCTGACACCTACAGTGAGTGTGCCATGAGTGCTATTTTTATTGTTTGCTAGTGATGCATGATGGACTACTGTGTGTACAACAGAATTCAAGGTTTGATGCGCTGCCCATTCATTGGTATTGTTGCATTAGTGGGATTTCAAATATCACTTCAGTTTCAGTAGACCAATGCTTATCCATCTCTCAGATTTAGGGGCTGTAGGTCATTCCAGTCGGCCCCGCTATGGGGAGTGGGATGAGTCATGTGGAATACACTGGTTAATGTAAGAGTTGCTCTGGGACTTGGCTTGGACTGAGTCTGCATTTCAGACTGACATTCTCCCAGATAGCTTCTGCAAAAGGCTTGTCTTAAATATGCAGCTTCCCTAGTTGAGGATGGAGTGAGTACACTGTAGGTTGGATCTTCCGGGGGCATGTACTTCCACAAGTTGAACTAGAAGTGTGTGGGACTAGAGTGCAATGGCCTAGGTGTTCATTCTACTCATGATCATGGGTGTTCTTGCTCCTCTGTGTGTGTGTTAAAATATGCCTCACTGGTAGTATGTGATTTTGGCCTAAGTCAGTGCATTTTGACATGTGTGGACCTTGGATAGGACAAGGTTTGGCTGACTCCAATTTGTTGCTAGCCCATCATTGGTGTTGTGTGTGGAGGCAAATACTTGTTGACCTTTCTATACACTCCTGGGTGTGCATTGAATCTGGGATTGTTGGTTGTTCTTCCCACCCCACCCTCAAAGACTGCCATGTGATTGGGAATAGGGTACCTAGGACTGTAGCAACCAGTATGTTACACATACTTGTGACCTTTTGCAACTTTGTTTAGAACCTAGGGGCATATTTATACTCCGTTTGCGCCGAATTAGCGTCGTTTTTTTTAACGCAAATTCGGCGCAAAACTAACGCCATATTTATACTTTGGCGCTAGACGCGTCTAGCGCCAAAGTATGAGTAAAGAGCGTCATTTTTTAGCGTGAACGCCTTCCTTGCGTTAATGAGATGCAAGGTAGGCGTTCCCGTCCAAAAAAATGACTGCGACGCAAATGCGTTGTATTTATACTCCCGGGCAAAAATCATGCCCGGGAGTTGGCGGGGCAGAAAACCCCGCATTTGCGCCACTTTTTAACGCCTGGGTCAGGGCAGGCGTTAAGGGACCTGTGGGCTCAAAATGAGCCCACAGCTGCCCTCCCATGCCCCCAGGGACCCCCCCTGCCACCCTTGCCCACCCCAGGAGGACACCCAAGGATGGAGGGACCCACCCCAGGGACATTCAGGTAAGTTCAGGTAAGTATAAATATTTTTTTTTAAAATATTTTTTTGTGGCATAGGGGGGCCTGATTTGTGCCCCCCTACATGCCTCAATGCCCAATGCCCATGCCCAGGGGATATAAGTCCCCTGGGCATGGCCATTGGGCAAGGGGGCATGACTCCTGTCTTTACTAAGACAGGAGTCATGTAAATGGCGTCTGGGCGTCGTTAAAAATGGCGCAAATCGGGTGGAGGTGAATTTTTGCGTCAACCTGACTTGCACCATTTTTAAGACGCCCTAGCGCCATTTTTCCCTACGCCGGCGCTGCCTGGTGTACGTGGTTTTTTTCCACGCACACCAGGCAGCGCCGGTCTGCTTGCGCCGGCTAACGGCATTCAATAAATACGGCGCCCGCATGGTGCTTCAGAATGGCGTTAGCCGGCGCAAAATTTTTTGACGCTAAACTGCGTTAGCGCAGTTTAGCGTCAAAAAGTATAAATACGGGCCCTAGGGGCATATTTATACTCCGTTTGCGCCGAATTAGCGTCGTTTTTTTCGACGCAAATTCGGCGCAAAACTAACGCCATATTTATACTTTGTCGCTAGACGCGTCTAGCGCCAAAGTATGAGTAAAGAGCGTCATTTTTTAGCGTGAACGCCTTCCTTGCGTTAATGAGATGCAAGGTAGGCGTTCCCGTCCAAAAAAATGACTGCGACGCAAATGCGTCGTATTTATACTCCCGGGCAAAAATCACGCCCGGGAGTTGGCGGGGCAGAAAACCCCGCATTTGCGCCACTTTTTAACACCTGGGTCAGGGCAGGCGTTAAGGGACCTGTGGGCTCAAAATGAGCCCACAGCTGCCCTCCCATGCCCCCAGGGACCCCCCCTGCCACCCTTGCCCACCCCAGGAGGACACCCAAGGATGGAGGGACCCACCCCAGGGACATTCAGGTAAGTTCAGGTAAGTATAAATATTTTTTTTTTATATATTTTTTTGTGGCATAGGGGGGCCTGATTTGTGCCCCCCTACATGCCTCAATGCCCAATGACCATGCCCAGGGGACATAAGTCCCCTGGGCATGGCCATTGGACAAGGGGGCATGACTCCTGTCTTTACTAAGACAGGAGTCATGTAAATGGCGTCTGGGCGTCGTTAAAAATGGCGCAAATCGGGTGGAGGCGAATTTTTGCGTCAACCTGACTTGCACCATTTTTAAGACGCCCTAGCGCCATTTTTCCCTACGCCGGCACTGCCTGGTGTACGTGTTTTTTTTCCACGCACACCAGGCAGCGCCGGTCTGCTTGCGCCGGCTAACGCCATTCAATAAATACGGCGCCCGCATGGTGCTTCAGAATGGCGTTAGCCGGCGCAAAATATTTTGACGCTAAACTGCGTTAGCGCAGTTTAGCGTCAAAAAGTATAAATACGGGCCCTAGGGGCATATTTATACTCCGTTTGCGCCGAATTAGCGTCGTTTTTTTCGACGCAAATTCGGCGCAAAACTAACGCCATATTTATACTTTGGCGCTAGACGCGTCTAGCGCCAAAGTATGAGTAAAGAGCGTCATTTTTTAGCGTGAACGCCTTCCTTGCGTTAATGAGATGCAAGGTAGGCGTTCCCGTCCAAAAAAATGACTGCGACGCAAATGCGTAGTATTTATACTCCCGGGCAAAAATCACGCCCGGGAGTTGGCGGGGCAGAAAACCCCACATTTGCGCCACTTTTTAACGCCTGGGTCAGGGCAGGCGTTAAGTGACCTGTGGGCTCAAAATGAGCCCACAGCTGCCCTCCCATGCCCCCAGGGACCCCCCCTGCCACCCTTGCCCACCCCAGGAGGACACCCAAGGATGGAGGGACCCACCCCAGGGACATTCAGGTAAGTTCAGGTAAGTATAAATATTTTTTTTTTATATATTTTTTTGTGACATAGGGGGGCCTGATTTGTGCCCCCCTACATGCCTCAATGCCCAATGACCATGCCCAGGGGACATAAGTCCCCTGGGCATGGCCATTGGGCAAGGGGGCATGACTCCTGTCTTTACTAAGACAGGAGTCATGTAAATGGCGTCTGGGCGTCGTTAAAAATGGCGCAAATCGGGTGGAGGCGAATTTTTGCGTCAACCTGACTTGCACCATTTTTAAGACGCCCTAGCGCCATTTTTCCCTACGCCGGCGCTGCCTGGTGTACGTGGTTTTTTTCCACGCACACCAGGCAGCGCCGGTCTGCTTGCGCCGGCTAACGCCATTCAATAAATACGGCGCCCGCATGGTGCTTCAGAATGGCGTTAGCCGGCGCAAAATTTTTTGACGCTAAACTGCGTTAGCGCAGTTTAGCGTCAAAAAGTATAAATACGGGCCCTAGTGTACACATTCGGTTATGGCACATGAGTTCAATATTAGCAAAAAACATTTACAAATGGCATTGAGTGAGGGTTGTGATAGTTATCACATAGAGTGTCATAGTCAGTATGCGGAAGAGGTTCAGCCATAATGTCAGCTGCATTACCCATTATTTGGATGAGAAGTTTAGGCTGATGTCACCCATCATGTTGAGACATGGATATGCTAGGTGTGAGATGCCCTTTTGTATGCAGGCTTCACATGTACTTCCTCTGAGACTTTCAATGAACTATGTTGTGACAATCGCTGTAACAAATACAGTACAAGTAATGTGCAATTGACCCATTGTGCAATTCCACCCAATGCATTTCCTATGGTAAATAGTTGCCATATCTCTTCACAGCTGCAAACATGAGTGCCGCAGAGAGACACCAGTTTGAACGGCGTGCAATGAGATACCGGCACATCCTGCAGGTGCAGTCGGGGTTCAGGAGGATGGCCCGAAAATACCAAGCCGATCGGGCCTCCGGGGCATGGTGGGCCTCACCACAGGGTGGCCCTACATTGCCCACAACAGCCACCACCACCACATCCACCAGGTCTCCCCAAGTGGCCCCAGCAACGGCGGGGACAGTTGACCCTGCCTCGTCAGCACGACCTGGACCCAGCAATTTCCAACACGCAGGACAGTCCAGTGGGCAAACAACTACTGCCACACCGTCCACCTCGGCCAGCACACAGACTGCAGCAGCCCCTCCTATTGACCCAGCGGCATTCCTGGCATTAAACAGGAAAATGGACAAATTTATTTCAAAGGTGGACAAGCTAAGCCAGGATGTGGCATATATTAAGAAAAGGGTTCGGTCCATCAGGCGGACCCTACGGAGGGCCAACCTCTAGGACTTTATTGATTGTTTTACATTTACCCCTCCCCTCTCTCCTCTTTCCTTTTTGTGCTGATAGTTGGGTTTTGGGGATTAGTGTTAGGTTAGTGTAGGTTGTTAGCTTAGTTAGTGTTAGGGAGGAGGGTGGGGGTCCTTATTCTTTCTTTTTTTCATTTTTGTGTGGGTGGGTGGGGGTCAATGTTGGGATTCCTGTTTGTTTTTAAAAAATATAAAAAAAATATATATATATAAAAATAAAATAAAAATATAACAAAAAAATATAGGATTGTTTAGGATAGTATAGTATGTGTGTAGGTTAGTATGTGTTGTCCTGCATGTGTCCTGTCTCATAATGGTGGGTGGGGGGTTGATGTTTAGATCGATTCGTTATATGTGTAGAGTAAGTTTAGCTTAGGTTAGTTAGGGACAGTTGTGGGTTAGGAGTAGTCAGGTTAGATTAGTGTAGGTATGACTTTTCCCTTAGTTGCCTCTGGTGTGAATACATAGGAATATACATATAGTTAACCCTTTGCATTATGCGTTAACTGCTACTTGATCATGGCCTTGCCATCAGTGTAGGTGAATGTTTTTCTATGACATTTGTGTCCTATGCTACACACCACAGAAAATGGAGGTTTAACATGGCAGCTACCCCTGTGCTAACTTGGTAAGTATCCACCATTTAGGAGACCCACCATTGGCAGTTTACATCGATCACCAAGGATTTGTGTTGATGAGTAGGTATTCTACATCACAAAGTGTGCTTCTCAGACTTGGTATTGTGGGTAATTTATTAGGTCGGACTGCAGTGTGATGTTCAGGGAGATCTTTGTAGATGAGGTGTTGTTAACACTCTTGTCTTGTTGCCTTCATTGCTGACATAGATCATGTGTGTAAAAATTCAGCATGACTTCCCTTCATGGAAGTATACTCAGAAAGGGTGATTGATGCAGTGTTTATTTGTGTTTGCTTAGATTATGCTGCATAATTTCATGTTTTAGTATTGCATGGTGCCTACATTTATCAGCCACCATTAGTTGACTTGAATTGCTATAGATGGAGCATTATTCTGTCCAACACAGCATGATTGTGTGTGGTTTGTCCCTTCATCAGTTATTCTCCTCAGGATGGTAAGGCTATGATGCAATCCTGGCCACTGCACAGATGTATCAGACTACATGATGTCAGGACAGTTGTATTGACAAGCTACATGGTTGTCACACAGGCACTTTAGAGTTATCTACTGCACATTTGATGTGTCAAATAACACAGAGACATATTAGGGGCCGTATTTATACTCCGTTTGCGCCGAATTTGCGTCGTTTTTTTCGACGCAAATTCGACGCTAAACTAACGCCAACTAACGCCATATTTATACTATGGCGTTAGAGGCGTCTAGCGCCAAAGTTCCCGGAATGTGCGTCATTTTTTAGCGTGAACCCCTTCCTTGCGTTAATGATATGCAAGGGAGGCGTTCCCGTCTTAAAAAATGACTCCCAGGCCTTTACGTGGTATTTATACTCCCGGGCAAAAGAGACGCCCGGGAGTGGGCGTGGCTAAAAACAGCGCATTTGCGCCGCTTTTTAACGCCTGGGTCAGGCATGGCGTTAAGGGACAAGTGGGCTCAAAATGAGCCCAGAGTGCCCTCCCCTGCCCCCAGGGACCCCCCCTGCCACCCTTGCCCACCCCAGGAGGACACCCAAGGACGGAGGGACCCATCCCATGGACATTAAGGTAAGTTCAGGTAAGTATTTTTTTTTAAAATTTTTGTGGCATAGGGGGGCCTGATTTGTGCCCCCCTACATGCCACTATGCCCAATGACCATGCCCAGGGGACAGAAGTCCCCTGGGCATGGCCATTGGGCAAGGGGGCATGACTCCTATCTTTACAATGATAGGAGTCATGTTGATGGGGGATGGGCGTCGAAAAAAAATGGCGCAAGTCGGGTTACGACGATTTTTTCGACGTAACCTGACTTGCCCCATTTTAAGACGCCCATACGCCATTTTCCCCCTACGCCGGCGCTGTCTGGTCTACGTGGTTTTTTCCCACGCAAACCAGGCAGCGCCGGTCTGATTGCGCCGTCTAACGCCATTCCATAAATGCGGCGCCCGCATGGCGCTTCAGAATGGCGTTAGACGGCGCAAAATTTTTTGACGCTAAACTGCGTTAGCGCAGTTTAGCGTCAAAAAGTATAAATATGGGCCTAGGTGTGCAAGTGCTATTTATTGATAGGTGCTGTAGTGCAAAATGTCCATTGTCCATGTTTGCTGAGTACGTTCTGGTGCATTCTTACATGGTGATCCTACAGAAGGGGTGTGGATGATGCTCCTGACATGCTGGGGTTATGTCACAGACAGTGCAGAGGGACAGGATTTGCCGAATAGTAGGAGAGAGACATTCACTGGCAATGGTGACAAGTCATACAGTGGTTAGCAGAACAGTCATTGAGTGTAGTTGTAGTGAGACTGGCATTTGACAAAACGTAGGACCTTGGTCAAAGTAGGCCATGGTGCAGGGACTAGTGCTTCCGGGTACTTTTCCGTGAGAATGTGATCTGTTCCATGTCTTCTTCTTCTGATGTGTGTGTTGCCTGGTTTGTCCTTGTTGTTGTTGGTTGTGAAGGGGCAACACACACCTCAGTGTTAGAAGACGTGGAGTCAGACATACCAGGGGCTGCTCCCTGTGAAGTTCTTAAGGGCAGTACTGCTGCAAGGAGGGCCTGCTGGTTTTTGAGAATAGCAGCCACATCACGATGGTAGGCAGCCAGGTCGGCCCTGAGGGGTTCAATGTTGCATTCGTGCACGCATTGACTGGATTGCAGTTGTAGGTGTTGGGTCAACTGTATTACAGCTGTGCTGATTTCCTTCTGTGTTTTCTGCAGTTCCTGCAAGATAGATGTTAGGGCTTGCATAGCAGCTCCCTGATCTGCAAATGACGTCATGCACGAGCACACCCCCTCATGGCTGGCTGCCATATTTTGCATCCCCACCCGCACCTCCTTGGCCAGCTCCCACTGTACACCAACTACAGTTCTTTCAAAGCTGGTGCCAGTGTCGTCAGAGTCCTCAGCTGTATTGGAGCTGGCAGGTCTTACATTTGGGGTGGTGGGTGGTTCTTCTGTGATGGCTGCTTGTTCTGTGCTCCTCCTTTTGACTGAAGGTGGGGTCTGGAGGGTTTCAAGGACCTTTTGGATGGTCTCCTGGGGAATGTTTATGGGCTCGTCATCCATGTCATTAGGGAAATCAGGGACGGGCATATCAGCAGGAGATCCATGTTCCTCTGCAATGAAACAGGGTACAATTAGTGTGTCTGTGTTGTGACAATTTTGCCGTAACATGCAAGCCTTTTGATGACTTTACTTTGTGCTCTGGTTTGGTATTGGTATCTGCTGTCCTTCATATGGGCATTGTTATAGGCCTATGGCCCACCTGTGTGTCACATGTATGATATAGAGTTATCAGACTTGTCTGCCTAATCGCCTCGAGGTGTTACTTTGTACCAAATAGGGAATAGCCATCTTTTTGTCCTACTCGACCCTCCGTGTATATCTATTCTTATGGTGAGACCTTTCACTGGCTGTGGGTGTTGTGATTGCCCTGGCAGCACACTTGCCTCTCAGGACCTGCCCCAAAATCTTTTTATTCACATTGACCTAATTGTAATTGTTATGTGGCATATCCTATGCATGGCAATGTTATGATGTGATATGGATGTAGACATTGTTAATGTTTCCAGCTGATGTTGGGTAATGTGTGTTTAATTGGATTGCCCTGTTTATCGTATCAATGTCCTATTTGGTCCTCAGACTGTGCAGGTGTGTTTCAGTGACCAGTTGCATGTGTCCCTTCCTCAATGTTGTTGTCTGAGCAGTATGACATTAGTGATGTTGCCTTGTTAGCCAGGCACGTGAGGGACCCTGACGTATGCAGCATGTGTGTGTCCTTAGTGCTGTGTGGCTCCTATTGCTGTTTACTTTGGCTGATGTATGTGTCAACTATGGGCATTGACATTTGAGTGTACTGGTGCCTTTGTCTTATTTCTGGAAATAGTTGCAGATGTCATCCTCACCCCCTAATTTAGGTATGTATGTTCCATGGGGAGGTTACTGCCATTGGCTACTATAGCTGCACAGAGATCAGAGGTGTTAGTGTCAACTGTTGTCGCAGTTACATTGCAGTTGCTGTTTTGGCTACTGGATTACTGATAGGGACCTAGTTGATGTAGGATACATTTTGACTGACGAGTGCCTGGATGTAAGTTTGACGTAGTGGCCTTCCCACCTGTCGCGGCTTTCCCATAGCTCCATTGTTGTCTTGACAGGATGCCCCCATGGGACTGTTGTTGGTGCTGTGTTTTGTCGTGCCCCAGCTTCTGTCTGTGCTGGGCATGCCCCCCTGCCATGCCCCTTTACCCATGCCACTCCATATATATGCTGACTTACATGCATTGTGTAGTAGGTATTCCCCACCCCGGTTGCAGTCAACATTATTGTATTTTGAATATGTCCTTGAATCCCTGTGACGATCTCCTCAGGGATGACGGCTGCGACCATCTCCTCCATGTGGTCCAGGGCCTCCTGGTGTGCTGGACTCCCCCTCCAGTCTGCAGTGCTGCCTTCCTGTTCCTGGCAATTTTTTCCTTTGTCCTACGTTTGCAGTCATGCCAGCGTTTCTTACACTCGGTGACTGTCCTGCGTACTTCAGCCACACTGTTGATCTTGTCAACAATTTGTTGCCATATGGCCTCTCTCCTACTGATTGGCAACTTAGAGGTGATGAACAGTTGGTGCTGGTGTTCCGTCACCTCTTTAACCAGGATTTCCTGCTCCTCTGCACTGAAGCGACACTTTCTTTTTTTTCTATATATGTCCTGGTTCCTGTATGGATCATCCTGGCTGGTTCCTGGTCTGCTGTCATCTTCCTGGGGTCTGTAGTGGCATCTGGGATCCATTTTGGCTCTCCTCTGCTGAAAGGGCAGTGTTCGCGGGTAAATTTGACGCTATTGCGTCAAAAAAACAGCGCTTTCCGGGTTGCGCTATCGTAAATCGACCCACAGTCATTTACGTCGCGTTAACGTTGTTTTCCTTTATGACTTGACGCCGCTGTGTGCGTAAAAAAAAAAATGACTCCCACCTGTTGGATGCACCGCCGTGCGTCAAAGTATAAATTTGACGCCCGCACTGCGCATCGAAATGGCGTTAGCCGTCGGTAAAATATTTGACGCAAAGCTGTGCCGGCGCAGCTTTGCGTCAAAAAGTATAAATATGGCCTATAGCATATACGATTATCTACATGATGGGTGACATCAGCCTAAACTTCTCATCATAAAAATTACTAATGCAGCTGACATTATGGCTGCACCTCCTCCGCCTATTGCCTGGACTACATATGTCAGTGTATGTGATAACAATCCCAACCCTCAATATCTGCGATTTGTAATTGGATTTGCTAGTATAGAACTCATGTGCCATAACCGAGTGTGTACACTAGGTTCAAAACAAAGATTCAAATGGTCACAAGTATGTGTAACATACTGGTTGCTACAGTCCTAGGTACCCTATTCCCAAACACATGGCTGACTTTGAGGGGGGGTTGAGAAGAACATCCAACAATCCCATAATCAATGCACACCCAGGAGTGTATAGAAAGCTCAACATGTTTTTGCCTCCACACACCACCGGTGAAGGGCTAGCAACAAATCTGAGTCAGCTAAACCTTGTCCTATCCAAGGTCCACACATGTCAAAATGTACTGACTTAGGCCAACATCACACACTACCAGTGAGGCATATTTTTCTACAGACACAGAGGAGCAAGAACACCCATGATCATGAGTAGCATGTACACCTAGGCCGTTGCACTCTAGTCCCACACACTTCTAGTACAACTTGTGGAAATACATGCCCCCGGAAGATCCAACCTACAGTGTACTCAGTCCATCGTTAACTAGGGAAGCAGCAGATTTCAGACAAGCCATTTGCAGAAGCTATCTGGGAGAATGTCAGTCTGAAATGCAGACTCAGTCCGAGACAAGTCCCTGAGCAACTCTTACATTAACTAGTGTATTCCACATGACTCACCCCATTCCCCATAGCGGGCCCTACAGGAATGGCCTACAGACCCAAAAGCAGAGAAATGGATAAGCATAGGTCAACTCAAAATGAAGTGATAACTGAAATCCCAATAATGGAACAAAACTAATGAATGGGCAGCGCATCAAACCTTGAAATCTGTTGAACACACAGTAGTCCATCATGCATCACAAGCAAACATTAAAAATAGCACACATGCAACACTCACTGTAGGTGTCAGGGTCCTCAAAATGAGCCACCTCTCCCACGGTGTACGGTGCAGGTCCTCCTGTAAAGCGTGGAAGGAAGAATATACTAAGAATCCGTGCACTGACGAACAATTGCAATTACAAAGACAATGTGAGAATATGACATGAGTAATGAAACCCTTTCACATATGCTCATACTGCATGGAATTATTCATGCGCAACATTTACATCATATGAGTCTCCTGCTACAGTTACACACCCTACTACACACATGCAGTGGCCTGGACAGTCATGTGGTGGCAAAGATGCACCTCCATTAGTATGCTGCAACAATATAGGGGTGCATTCATCTCATCATGTCCATCCAAGAGAGACATCCAAAAGCTGGTTACTTGCGGACTGCCTGACCTGTCAAACTCAAACAGCCTATGTGGTCATGACACATATGTGACTGATAGGTACATGGTACAGAGGGCCAGGTACTTTGGCAATACCTCATGTTGTTACAGTTTCATACATTGATGTGTCCTAACAATAGTGATTGGCACCGAACATAGATGTTTGTACCCTAGTCCATACCTTTGGACTGCAATCCCTATTCTGATTTGGGCACAAGTGTCAATAAATACCAGTCTAAAATGTTAGCTGAGGGCACCTGAGTCCTTAACAAATATGGTTCATGCTCAGATCAGGCATGTAACAATTAGATGTGAAGGAGCACATTTATCACGACAAGGCATGGCACTTCCAAGAACATTTTCCATACACACCAACCAGACACACATGTGACATATGTGTGGACAACACTGCTAACTTCAATTGACGTGAAGGCAGCACT
The DNA here is from genome assembly GCF_031143425.1 of Pleurodeles waltl. NCBI lineage: Eukaryota > Metazoa > Chordata > Amphibia > Caudata > Salamandridae > Pleurodeles > Pleurodeles waltl. Next base: position 300,419,760 of record NC_090436.1, read on the forward strand.
CATTTTCAGCATCATGTAGGGTTTACAAATGTCAGTCTAGCTATGGCGTCTACATATGTAGGTATGATGTTTCAACATCCATTTTTCACTGGCTATTGTGACCTGTAGAGTCCTAATTGCGTCATTAATGTGTTGCTTGTCTGACACAAAGGCAGCACTACATTACATTCTGCTACAGGCAACCGGTATGTGTAGAAAACATGAGCTACCTGACTGCTAGCATTTGTCTTCCTTCACATTGTGCATCAATTACCCAGTAGGTTTCCCTAGCATTACACACAGTCAGCTACTTATCTGGCAGATTGGGTAACAATCATCACATGTCACCACACAGCTTTAAATTGTGCACATGTAATTGATCTGTACTCACCAACATGACCACCAATCCTGATTCCCAGGTGGTCCAGCAGATCTTGCTCCCTGGATATCAGATCAGCCCAGCGGTGCTTCAATTGATGGTCATTCCTTTGGCTACCATATAGACGGACCAAGTGATGGCGCACCTTCCCCCACCGGACTTTACGGGCCTCCGTGTGATACCCCTGTATCACCCTACCCCCAGCCTCCAGCATGAGTGGGAGGAAATGGCAAACAAGCCATATAAACCCCCCCAATTCCTCCTCACCCATCCTGGAAAGCCGTGGCCTACCAGACATGTCAGCACTGACAAAGGGGAAAAAGTTGTAGAAAAAGGAAAAGGGGGAAATGGGGAAAGGTAGAGTGGTGAAATACAAAGAAAACTTAAGAAGAAGAGCCCAACTATCCCCTATATTACAGTACCAACAACAGACTCCCACAGACAATAAATAAAACACTAGACTTGACAAAATAATACAACACAGACTCAGACAGTATTCAACAACAAGACAATGATGACAAAAGCACAATTGAGATGGTACACTGGACACAAAAGCACTAATACACAGGACAACACTTTGCACACAGCCACACAGTCTAGAATAATCTGAGACTGTAAAGTGAAAGTGAAAGTACACCCACTGTACAGATTCTGTAAACAGGATATCCTATTACATCACATCCTGCATAAAATGGCTGCCGTTTTTTTTCCGCTATGCATCATTTTTTCACGCATACAGCTTGTGCGTCATATTTTTTGACGCATAGGAGTGCAAATAATGCAGAGTCAAAAAAAATGTCTTCATTGGTCGAATATATTTGTTTGAGGCATATTTGACAGTTCTAGAGTTGAAAATTAAGCCGCTGGAAAATTTGATATCTAAATATGAAAAATATTTTTGACTCTGCATTATCTGCACTCCTGTGCGTCAAAAATTATGACGCACAAGCTGTATGCGTGGAAATATGACGCATAATGGAAAAAAATGGAGGCCATGTTATGCAGGATATTATGATATCTATTTTTTAAATAAATTTTTGACTGCATTATCTGCACTCCTGTGCCTCAAAAATTATGACGCACAAGCTGTATGCGTGGAAATATGACACATTATGACAAATATGTCTTTCATTTGTCAAATTGAGAAATGAATTTTGTCATGACCAAACGGTGCTAAGTGATACACATTTGGGGTTAGCTATGGCAAATGTCCCTTATAGGATGTATAGAAGGTATTCACAGTGCAATGGTAATGATTGGCCAGAATGGATATTACTCATAATTGTACACATATGTAGGTAATTGCTGATGGCTATTTTCAAAATATGAATGGGATACCAGGATGTATTCCTTAGCAGGATACTGATACTGATTATCAAGCTAATCAAAATTATATAAAGGCCAAATAGGTAGTGCAATTGTCACCTAAACTGTTTTAGGGGGTAACCATGTCCTAGTTACGAGTTAATGTATCTAAAATGTGTTTTACTTTTGACATGTAGGGCACACATGCGCCTTATGCATGTGTGTGCTTCACATGTGCATAAATAATGTATATTTTGAGGGGCAGCAGAGGTGGACTTAGGCCCCCAGCACCCTAGGGTTTGCTCTTCCAGACTTGCAAGTTTATCCAAGGGTTTCCCAAATTCAGTAATGCTAAACCTTCAGCAGCAGGCCCATGGAAGCAAATAGGGTATGATTCACTGTTTGCTATTCTGTAATCCCATTTGCCCATTTTACGTTTGCCCTATTGATTCTTTGGAGAATTCTGACATACCATTTTGCATTGATTTTTTTGCAAAATCTCAACGTTCCTCATGTCATGATAGCAAATAGGTTGTTGATGTATGTGGCCCTTTATGCATTACCTGGTTTAGTGGCATGTTTCATTCTTCCTGCTAGGTTACAACTGGGACACTACTGTGATCGGCTGCTTGCAAACATTTTGTTGATTGGATGGTACATGTACATGTGTGTGGTCCAATATTGATCCAGTATCAACTGTCAGGGTGTATGTTGTCACTGTAACGTCCAGGTCTCCTCATGAGTTAGTGGCAGCTAATCTTGTTTGTATTTGGTATCGTTTGTAGCAAAATTTGAGAAAAGCCATTGAGGACATGGTCAACTACACATGGATACTACCCTGTCACTGAAAACGTGTAATGAGACTTTCAACTGGGCAACCTTGGTGTGCTGAGTGAGAGAATGTCTCATGTGTCTGGATCCGGCATGTGTCATTGCAACATTTGTACTCCACTTGGCCTCTGTGGATGGTAATGTATCAGGAAACATCATAGCCTCTGTGCAGAAGTAAATGGCTGGTATTTAACACACATGACTCATCTTTATTATTTGAACAATGTTACTCAGCGTTTGAACAGTCAGGGTCCTCATATGTATTGACTTTTCATGGACATTATCTGAGGTTGCTGGTTAGGATGGAGGACACTTACACCATCATACACTATGGTCCAGGTCCACTGTCACACTTTGTGTTGTTTTTGCTTTGTCGCCCTAAGTGGGAAGGGTATGCCCAGACGTGGGTCCCGTGCTTCCCATGCCATTGGATTCAAGCTAGCCTGGCTGATGAGGGGTGAAACCCCAAAACCGGTCCCAGGATGCTTGTTTCCAGTCCAGAGAAGACCTGGCCTAGCAGTTCGGCCTGGACTATTCCCATGGGGAACAGGGTCAAGACTGATTTGCATGTGGCTGGGTCCAAACTGGAATGGCATGGGCAGCAAAAAAACGATGGATTTAGGCCCAGATCACTGTACTGGGGGTGAATGTTTGACAATGTTCAGCATTCCGTATTTTGGCATTAATGAGGGCCAGACAACGGAAGGGCCAAGATTTAGCTATTCAAGGGCACTGTCACAAATCTGATACAAATAACAGTCAGATGATGCAATACTATGTATTTGAGTATACATTGATGAGGCTAATGACAAATTAGTGTCTGAGGTACAAGAGGTTTTGGACAGCACGTGTGGTCTATAGGTGGACCCCAGGTATCTTTAGAGTGACCCACGGACAGGTGCCAGTCAGGCTGACAGGATGCTGGGTCAATCAGGAGCAAGTTCTTTCAGTAATTACATGATCAGTGTTCTGACTAGGACTGGTCAGAGGGAGGAGTAGACAGTTGACATGTCACACTGTGTATTGTCCTGTGTTGTCTTGAAGGTGACACATGAACCCTGATAAAGTGTTCTACGGCAACATTAGTAGCAATGCTTAATGATGTAATAGCTCAAATTCCAACATGTATGCAGTAGGAGGCATCAGCAGGGACGGGGCATGTACATTTGGGTGGTGTGCATGGAGGGGATCACTGGTGTGGCCTCCACCAGTGTCTCACTAGTCCTGTCAGATGGGATTTGCTGAAAATTAGCCTACAGCACCTTTCACAGAAGAATCAATCTACAGGTGATTCCAGGCCTTAAAAACTCCAAGCCAGTGTATTATATGAGCTGAGTTCCATGCAGTGAGATGGTACTATGACAATGGTAGGCATAGGAAAGGGTGTGGCACACTGGATGACTCTTGTGAGTGTGTGTGTGTAGATGAGGGAATCTCAGTGTACACAAATCAGCATTCCAGGTACCTCTTCAGACAGGTGGGGTGTGAGCAGCTGCAAGTGTGTGTAATGTTTTTAGAAAAGGGCTGAGATGTAGATGGGATGTGATGTGCTGGATGCTTGTCATAGGTGTAGCACTTGTGCTGTGTATGTTCTGCTTCTGTGTAACTAGTGACAGATAGTCATTGCAAAGATAGTAAGTAGTTGGAATTACTGTTGGCAAGAGTCCAGTACTACATTCCTGTTCCTGAAGCATTAGCATGTGAACTGCCTGATGTATGAGGCCTGTTTTCCCCTACTTGAGTGATGGGTTTTAGTTGTGTGCCATCTGCTGCGATGATCCATGTTTACTACATGTATGTGTGTCATCTGTGTGGTCCTCAGATATTGCCCTTCAAAGGTGAATTGTACAGGATGTCTGTCATTTACATTGTGTGTGTATGTGACCATTGTATGGTGGCCATTACATTTGTGGTGTAATTTTTTGTGTCATGATTGTTATATCATTATTGCTCAATGAGACGATATTCTTCTTCAGATATTTCAAGCTAAAGGTGGGCAGAAATGGATAGTCCAAACCATAATTTGGTGTTTGTTATCAGTGTTTATTTACAATAGTGCATTAAGTGGTGATGGTGATAATTATGCAAATCAATTATTTACAATGTGTTGGCGCCTACGCACTCCAGCAGCCGTGTTTGGTTGTTCCCCCTCCTGTTGCAGGCCAGCATCCTCCTCTTCTTCGTCTTCAGGCATGTATGGGTCTGGTTCGAGGAGGGGAATGTTCCTTTTTACACAAATGTTGTGCAATATTGCACATGTGAGTATGATCCTACAGACCATCTCGTGGGAATATAGTAGGCTACCGCCAGTGATGTCAAGGAGGCGGAACCTTGACTTGAGGATCCCAAAGGTCCGCTCGACAATGCTGCGTGTCCTCTTATGGGCGTCGTTGTATGACCGCTCTGCAGCAGTACTCGGGTTCCCAAATGGTGTCATTAGCCATGGCTGGATGCCATACCCCTGATCAGCTGAAAGAAAAACACAGAATGGGATCATGTTGATGTAGCTGGCACTATTGAAAAGACCTTTAATGGCAGTAGTTGTCTTGTGTTGTCTGTGACTCTTTTGTGTACTGTGACATCCTATACTTGTAGGCTATACCATCTGCATTGTGTTGTTTCCTTGGCTGAGCAAGTGTTTGTCTGCTAACCGTTTGTCAGCAGTATGTTTTGGGATTTTCAGTACAGTGTGCCCTCCCTAGCATTGTGACTTGTGATACAGGTGTCCGTGTGTCTTCACTGAGGGTGAGATGATAGTTCCATGCACAGTTAAAATTGAAAGTGTTGTTAACACGTTCATATCAAAGTACCCTGGACATCCCATACCTTGAAACTTATGCAATGTATTAATGTAAAGGTCATTGGGACACTTACAATTTGCAAGGTGACATTTAGGCAACCACACTCATTAATGTCTTCACATTAGGCTGTACAGTAATTTCCAATGTGTGACAGGTTCAATGGTGAGTTAAGAAACATGGCTAGTGATGTCAGGACCTCAGTGTGTTCCTGTCTAGATGTTGCTGTTGTGGTGTATGTGTTGTGTGTCCTAGAGGGTTGCTGTGCAGTGTGTGTATAAGTAGGTTTTTGTACTTACCAACAAGTAGTCCATTGCCATATCGTCCATCCTGGAAGTGTTGGTTGATGGTAGAGTGACGGAAGATGAATGAGTCATGGACACTCCCAGGATATTTAGCCACGATGTTGGTGATCAATCCCTGGTGATCGACTATGGCCTGCACGTTGATTGAATGTGTGCTTCCTGTTAGAGGTGTTCAGTCGCAGCAGGTGGCACAAGGCGTACAAGTGTGCAGTCGATTGCACCAAGGACGTGTGGGAAGCCACTGATTGCGTAGAACTCCTGTTTAGTTTCCTGCTGCTTCTGCAGTGTGTTAGGGAAGCAGATGTGGCGGGGTGTCAGTTGAATGATGGCATCCAGTACTTTTGGCAGAAATGTGGAGAATGATGGTTGTGAAATTCCGCCAACCAGGTCACCAGTTGTTTGAAATGAGCCACTTGCCAGCAGGTGAAGTACGGCAAGCAGCTTTGTTTCTGTTGGTATGGTGTGGGGTGTCACCAAAGTGGGGGCCAACTGCTGTTCAATGTTGTGCAGCAGCTGCTGGATGGCCTGCCAGTTCAACCGGTACCTCTGGATGATGTCATGTTCCCTGAGGCCCTGAAGGGTTGTTCTTGGGCGGAATATCCTCTCCTGCCTTCTGCGCTGCCTTTGGGGTCCCTGCTGGTGTTGTTGTAGCTGCTGTTGTTGCTGCTGGGCTCTGCGTCTACGTGCACGCTGGATAAGAATCACCTCCATGTCTCCCTGTTGCTGCTCTGCTGCTCTGCTGCTCTGCTGTTTGTTCTGTGTGTTCTGATTAAATACAGGTGTGTTTGCCTCATTTTAACGCCTGCCCTGACCCAGGCGTTAAATTTTGACGCACATCGGGCTGTGCGTCATTTTTTTGCTCCGCATCCCGGCCGAGAGTCATTTTCGCGCAGAAGTATAAATACGACGCACGGCCGTGTGCGTCGTTTTTTGGACGGGAACGCCTACCCTGCATATCATTAACGCAGGGAGGGTTGCCGCATCCAAGAAATGACGCACATAGCGGAATTTTGTTGTCTGCGGGCTTGGGCGTCAGAGTTTAAATATGGGGCAACGTTTGCGCTGATTGTGCGTCAACTTTTTTGACGCACAATCGGCGCAAACGGAGTATAAATATGCCCCTAGGTGTTGTGCGCCAAAGAATGGTGCAGGTCAGGTTAAAGTAAAAAATATTGGCTCTAACCTGACTAGTGCAGTTTTTTGACGCACAACCGCCATGGAAATTACTCCTGTCTTAGCAAAGACAGGAGTCATGCCCCCCCTGCCCAATGGCCATGCCCAGTGGACTTCTTTCCCCTGGGCGTGGTCATTGGGCACTGTGGCATGTACGGGGGCCCAACTTAGGCCCCCCTATGCCACTTAAAAAAAACATTATACTTACCTGCACTCACCATGGATGTGTCCTCCCATTCATTGGTGTCCTCCAGGGGTGGGCGAGGGCGGCAGAGGGTGCACCTGGGTGCAGGGAAGGGCACCTGTGGACTGCTCACATGGTCTACCACAATGGAAATGAGCCCACAGGTCCCTTAACGCCTGCCCTGACCCAGGCGTTAAAAAATAGCGCAAATCTGTCGGGGGCCATGTTTTAAGGCCCGCCTCCTCCTGTGCGTAATTTTCACGCCGGAGGATAAATAAGGTGCACATACCGTAGAGTCATTTCTTGCACGGGAAAGCCTACCTTGCTTGTCCTTAGTGCAAGGTCGTTTTTCACGTACAAAAAATGACTCAAACTCAATAATTTTGGCGCTAGTCGGGTCTAGCGCCAAAGTGTAAATATGGAGTTAAGTTTGCGCCGGATTTGCGCCAAAATAAATGGCAAAAATCCGATGCAAACAGAGTATAAATATGGGCCTCAGCATACCAACAAAAAGGCCCATTTGTGTTATATACCATTAACATACAATGAGGTATCACAGCACTAAATTGTAATTAAAGCACAATGCTTATATTTTCTTTTATTTTAATGCACATTTTTCAACTTTAAAAATGTTTTTTATGATCCTTTTTTCTGTTTTATTGTATATTGTAAAGCATATGTGACAGGGCTCACAGACCCAAAATCCTATTGTTCTACTGTTTTCAAAATAGCACTGAGTTCATATAGATACATTTTAATTTCCGCACGTTAGACCTGTCAGCATTAGGGTGGTCTTCGCCCAAACGTTTTGACTGGTTGCCTCCAATTTAGCTGAATTTGTTTCTGTTTGCAGTAGGACTAACAGCTTGTGGTACTTCACCCGTGTTCACCCAGCCCTGGCATCAGGATCCAGGGATTTCTAGTATCAATATATGATACTGCACCTCAATACACAGGGATTTTTTAGTAATGAGCTTTGATACTGCAGCTCGTATGACCCAGGTTTTTCTGCTTCTAGCATTAGAGCTTAGCTCATACAAGCTGCACTATCAAAGTTCGTTATTAAAGATCCCTGGACTCACTTTTATTTCCCTTTCATAAGCATCAGTTTAAAAAAACTGAGGAACACATCTGACGAACCAGAAACAGGTGTTTGAGAAGTTTATTGGAAAACCATGCCCCCTCTTATTGTTGGGCCCTCCTGGCACATCACAATCTACACAAAAGAAACCAAGAAGATGCCAGGCACACGGACTTCAAGGAGAGGCAATAGTTAGCCACTAAAGATTGCTCCAGCATAGTTCTATTTACCCACCAATTACCTTCAAGATAGAAATGTTTCAGAATGTGAAAATGATGTCCTTCGGACCTGATTCTAAATGAAATAAACTGGAAAAAAGCCATGACACCACACGTCACACAGAAAACACTGTTATATGTATTTTGCTGCTACAGCACCCTCCCCCCCCCAACACCTTAATAAACCATTTCCTGTTCAAAGCAGAACATCTTATCTCAGTACCTAGACAATGCTTTTGGACTTAACAGTAGATAATGACAGAAGCAGCCCCCAGGATTATAGGCATTCTCAGTAAAATCAATTCTTTCTCAGTAGAGGCCAGAAGATGTATTTCAGATGTAAGTGGAGGCCATCATGTATACATAAGTCTGCAAACAACGCTGGGTGAGGTATGGTGCACTACCACATGCCCTACCTAGAGATCTCTCTCTGGAAAGCTAGGCTCTGGTCCTGGGAGAACCATGATGCACTATCACAGGCTGTCAATAGAGGGTCGGGTAGGTCGCTCCCCCTGCCGCTGCATCTCCACCAGCCCAGGCTCCTGAGACCTCCTAGCAAGCCCAGCGAAATCACAGTAAGTACCCCCCCACCGCCCAGCCCCTTGCCCTGCCCCGCGCTACTCACCTCCTCTCCTGCTTCTTTTCTTCATCTCTGATCTTCCTCTGTGCTCTTCATCTGTATTCTTCATCTGTACTCTTCTTTCTTCCCTGCTCACCGTCCTGCGTGTTGTTTCTTCTGTCTTCATCTGTGTTCTTCTTCTGTGTGCTTCTTTCTCTCTCCTCTGCGCCGCGACCTGCGTGTGCTTTCTTCTTCTGTGTCCTTCTTCTAGGCTCTACTCTCCTCTGCTCCTCTTCTTTTTCACCGTCTTCTTGGCTCTTCTCTCTGCTGCTCGTCGCTCCTCTTCTTCTTTTCCTTCTTCTGTGATCTTCTCTCTTCTGCTCTTCTGCTCCTCTTCTTCTTTACCGTCTTCTTGGCTCTTCTCTCTTCTGATCTTCCGCTCCTCTTCTTCTTTACCTTCTTCTGTGATCTTCTCTCTTCTGATCTTCCGCTCCTCTTCTTCTTTACCTTCTTCTGTGATCTTCTCTCTGCTGCTCTTCTCTCTTCTGCTCCTCTTCTTCTTTCACCTTCTTCTTGGATCTTCCCGCGTCTGCCCTCCTGCTCCTGACTCGTCTCTCTGACCTCCCTCACTCGCCACCCCCTCTGTAACGCCCCTATCTTCCTATCTTTCTATCTTTCTCCCTCACTCGCCACCTCCTCTGTAACCGCCCCATCTTCCTATCTTTCTACCCTTCTATCTCTCTCCCTCACTCACCTCCACCTCTGTAACCCCCCCTCCCCTATCTTTCTAACTTTCCTCCTAACTTTCTTCCTAACTCCCCGCCACCCTTAACCCCCCCTCTCCCATCTTTTCTCCCCTCTACCTGTCCCCCCTCCCTCCGCTTTCCCGCCACCACCTCCTGCACGCCCCAGCCCCCCCAGCTCCCATTCGTCACCCCACTCCCATCCCCTGCCCCCAGCTGACCCCTCCCCCCTCCTCCCTCTTATGGCGGCCGCGCCACTGGCGCGCCAAAGGCAAGCCCATCTGCGCCCGTCCGCGCTTGGCCCGCGCCCAGCGCCACGACCCCTGGCCCTCAGCACTCCCAAACCCTGCTGCACCGCTACAACCCCATCACCCTCCACACCCTCAACCCAGGGCGTTCCAGCACCTGCTTCAAGCCAACCCGAAACGTACCCACGGACCCTTCGTATGTCACACCTGCAAACTTACCTTCCACCACGAAACCACCATGACCGCCAGCCCACGCGCTATCAACCACCTCAAATGCATCCTGATCAACGCACGATGCGTCCACAAGCACGCCGTTGAACTCTGGGACCTCCTGGACTCCTCCGCACCAGACGTCGCCTTCATCACCGAGACCTGGATGAACGCCTCCTCGGCCCCCGACATCTCCATAGCCATCCCCGAAGGCTACAAGATTTCCAGAAAAGACCACACCAACCAAGTAGGAGGAGGAATCGCCATCGTCTTCAAAGACTCCATCAACGTCACCACCTCCACCGAAGACACCCCCTTTGCCGCCGAACACCTGCACTTCCAGATCCGCACAGACCCCAGGACCACCCTCAGAGAATCCCTCATCTACCGTCCCCCCGGACCGCACACTCTCTTCAGCGACTCCATCACCAACTTCATCTCCCCGCACGCCCTCGCCTCGCTGGACTACATCCTCCTCGGTGACCTCAACTTCCATCTGGAACAGAACAACGACCCCAACACCACCGCCCTGCTCGACAACCTCGCCAACCTCGGCCTCAAGCAACTGGTGAACACCCCCACCCACATCGCCGGACACACGCTCGACCCCATCTTTTCCGCCAGCAAACATGTATCCTTCAGCCACGCCTCCGCTCTACACTGGACCGACCCCAGATGTGTCCACTTCACCTTCCGACGCGAAACTCGCCACCTCCGCACACAACCCATCCCACGTCGACAGTGGAACAAAATCCCCGAAGAACAGCGTCTCTCCACTCTCTTCGACAACCAACCCACCTTCTCCGCCGACCCCAACGACGCAGCCCTCAGCCTCACGAACTTGATCACCAACTGCGCAGACAACCTCGCTCCCCTCAGATGCCTTCCAAGACAGTCCAACACCAAAAAACCTCTCTGGTTCTCTGACACCCTTAAGGAATCAAAGAAAACTTGTCGCACCCTCGAGAAAGCCTGGCTCAAGGACCACACCGCAGACAACATGACTGCCCTCAAGAACGCTACCCGCGAACACCATCACCTGATCCGCGCCGCCAAAAGGAATTTCTTCACAGACAGACTGGACAAAAACAGCCACAGCAGCAAAGAACTCTTCAACATCGTAAAAGAGCTCTCCAACCCCAACACCAACGCCATCACGCCCTCACAAGACCTTTGCAACTCCCTTACCACCTTCTTCCATCGTAAGATTACCGACCTACACGACAGCTTCGGACACCAGACCCAGCCGACCACCACAGAACCCACAACCCCAGCCATCATCCTCAACGCCTGGACCCACATCAACACAGAAGAGACCAAAGCCACCATGAACTCCATCCACTCCGGTGCCCCCTCGGACCCCTGCCCACACTTCATCTTCAATAAAGCTGACGACATCATCGCCCCGCACCTCCAGACCATCATCAACACCTCGTTTTCGTCTGCTACCTTCCCCGAGAGCTGGAAACACGCTGAAGTCAATGCCCTACTGAAGAAACCTACGGCTGACCCAAGCGACATGAAGAACTTCCGCCCCATCTCGCTCCTTCCCTGCCAAAGTCATAGAGAAGACCGTCAACAAGCAACTTAACAACAACCTTCTCGACCCCTCTCAGTCCGGATTCCGAGCCAACCACAGCACAGAAACCGCCCTCATCTCAGTCACAGACGACATCAGAACCCTGATGCACAACGGAGAAACAGTCGCCCTCATCCTCCTCGACTTCTCGGCGGCCTTTGACACCATCAGTCACCGCACCCTAATAACCCGCCTCCGCTCCACCGGGATCCAAGGCCAGGCCATGGACTGGATCGCCTCCTTCCTCTTCAACCGCTCCCAAAGAGTCTACCTCCCACCTTTTCGCTCAGACCCCACCGAGATCATCTGCGGCGTCCCACAAGGCTCCTCGCTCAGCCCGACACTCTTCAATGTCTACATGAGCCCCCTCGCCGACATCGTACGCAAACACAGCATCATCATCACCTCCGACGACACTCAACTGATACTTTCCTTCACCAAGGACCCCACCAGCGCCAAGACCAACCTGCAAGATGGAATAAAAAGACGTCGCAGATTGGATGAAACTCAGCCATCTGAAACTGAACTCAGACAAAACGGAAGTCCTCATCCTCTGTAACACCCCGACCGCCTGGGACGACTGCTGGTGGCCCACGGCCCTTGGCACCGCACCGACCCCCTCAGACCACATACGCAACCTCGGCTTCATCTTGGACCCACTTCTCACCATGACCAAACAAGTCAACGCCGTTTCATCCACCTGCTTCCTCACCCTCTGCATGCTCCAAAAGATCTTCCGTTGGATCCCCGCCGACACCAGAAAGACTGTGACCCATGCCCTCGTCACGAGCCGCCTGGACTACAGCAACACCCTATACGCAGGAACCACCGCTAAACTCCAGAAACGTCTGCAACGAATTCAAAACGCCTCCACCCGCCTCATCCTCAACATACCCCGCAACAGCCACATCTCCGCACACCTGAGACACCTGCACTGGCTTCCCGTCAGCAAAAGAATCACCTTCCGTCTCCTCACCCACGCACACAAAGCCCTCCACAACAAGGGACCAGAATACCTCAACCGTCGCCTCAGCTTCTACGCTCCCACCCGTCTTCTACGCTCCACCAGCCTCGCTCTCGCCGCCGTCCTTCGCATCCGCTGCTCCACGGCGGGTGGGAGGTCCTTCTCCTACCTGGCGGCCAAGACTTGGAACACCCTCCCCACCATCCTCAGGACCACCCAGCAGCAGTAGTAACCCCTTCCCCCTAGCGCCTTGAGACCCGCACGGGTGAGTAGCGCGCTTTATAAATGTTAATGATTTGATTTGATTTGAGGTTCCTAGAAAAGAAAAGACAGCCCTGCATAAACTATGGCGCACTACCACTGGCCGTCACTAGGGGTCCCTTTAGAGCCAGGCTCAAGTGCTGAGCGCACTATGGTGCACTACCACCGCTGGTTACTACAGGTCACTGGAGAGCTAGGCTCCAGCTCTGTGAGTCGGCGGGTGAAGGACCACAGCCTCTTCCTTGAAGAGATCTCCGTACACGGAGGTCACGGCGGTAGATGCTCATCTCAGTACTCATTAATTGTAGCCCTACATTAAGCTTAACTTTAACGACTACAATTTTATTCATTTTCACGTTACAAGAGCAAAGATTATGTTAAAGAACTGATGAGCACACTACTCTGTTTTGAGACAGGGTTCGAGTATTCAAAGAAACAAAAAAAAAAAAACACGTCGGATTTTTGTGCCTTGCTGGCGCAATTTAAATTAGACAAGAGATCGATGACAGTCACTAGGAAATCAGGGAGAGCTAAGGGTTAACTTGAGGCTCCATATGGTGTTAAATAATTCTTCCTTTTGCCCAACAAGTTTGGACTTCCTCCTCAAAGATAATGAAAAAACAAACGATGTTAAACAGGATAAACTGCGGAGATTCCTCGTGGTACATGAGCAGCATCCAGAAAACCAATACCAGAAGAGTTTTCCTATGACTCCGTGTCACAAGGACACCGCATCCACTAACAGGCTCTCATTCTGGGCCTTGTAGTCCAAGTGTACTCATAGGACTATCATTCCTGAAAGCAGTGATTTGTAGTTCGAATTCTAGTGTCCTTGTGACAAAGTCATTAGTGGGGGGCATATTTATTATTTCACACAGTTGAGTGCAGTGCTTATTTTGTAAATAAAAATGTGCCGGTGCCCAAAGCCCTCCTCTTAAACACGCGGCTGCCGTAATTAAATAGGCAAACACAGAATACTAAGACAGTGTAATCCTGAAGCCTCCTGGGGCCTCCTTAACCCATTTAAAGCCACTCCCTGCCCCTTCAGTTCACTCTTGCAGCTTTCTGCTTTCTCTCTTTGTGACGCCTTTTCACTTTTCTCTTCCTCACTTTTCTCTTCCTCTTTCTTTCTCATATGTGTCTTTTACTCGCAATAAATGCTTGAGGCAGAAAAATAGGTGCTGGCCCTCAAAAATAAGTGCTGGTGCTCCACACCGGAAACATCAAGCACAAATTAAGCACTAGTTGAGTGAAAAGGAGAGATCAGAAATACTCCATATTTACAAAGATATGGAGCATTTCTGCTTTCATTTTGTGCTACCCCAAGTACCTTTCCACTACAGTGCAAGGATGGCTGAGTTGCCTGAAGCATATTTCTCTTTCAATGTGTGCTGCAGAATTCAACACACATGGAGAGAGGGAGTCACAAGTAGAAATAAGGATATTTCTTCTCGTTATGGCTTCCATACTGACTCTCGTATAGCAACAAGACTACTGATTTGGGGCGACAGCACCTCTGATTGTAGGCGACTGTATCCCCCACCAGTTGGAAGCTGTTGGCCTAACCTTAGTAGCTCTCTAGCAGCATCTCACCTAAACGGTGAAGGTGGTTTGTGGCAGCCTAGTGAATGGAAAGCTGAAAATCCCTCAGGGAAATCATGGTGAACAAGCTTTACCCTTTTCTCTCCAGACGCAACTCTCTTACACACACATAGGCAAGGAAAGAGATGCATGACAGTTTCAATACATTTATTGAAAAGACTGCAATCTAAAACAAAACACATGAGCTGCAATGATAAGGATAGTGAGGAATAGCAAAACCATAACAGTGAGAATCAGATGTGTGAATATGAACAACCCCAACATGTTGCAATGATATAGAAATGCAATTCCTACGTAAAAGATTACTTTCCAACCCCTAAGCGAGAGCATGGTGATGTCAGCCAAATCTGTCCACACAGTGTTCATAAGAAGCACGCCCCACCCCCGTTACCTTGGTACAAGGTTAGGGCCCGTATTTATACTTTTTTTAGCGCCGCATTTGCGCCGCTTTTTTACGCAAAACGGCGCAAACCTACAAAATACAATGGTATTTTGCAAGTTTGCGCCGTTTTTGCTTCAAAAAACGACGCAAATGCGGCGCACAAAAAGTATAAATACGGGCCTAGGTCTTCAATCTCCAGATAAGAAGATGCAGAGACACAAAGGCTCAGGTCTGCGACAAACAGGCATCAGCATGGATGTAAAATCCTGGCTGAAACCCCCTGTAATGCTCTTTGTCCTACAAGATCTTTGTATAGGAAGCATGTTTATGTTCTTGTACAGAAGCCTAAGAGGGTATGTACCTATGCGCTGGACTGTTTACATAGTCTTGTGGCGGCAATGCAAAATATTATCCTGTTTGGCTCGCACTTAGGCCCATATTTATACTTTTTGACGCAAAACTGCGCCAACGCAGTTTTGCGTCAAAAAAATTAGCGCCGGCTAACGCCATTCTGAAGCACCATGCGGGCGCCGTATTTATTCAATGACGTTAGCCGGCGTTAGCCGCCGGCGCTGTCTGGTGTGCGTTAAAAAAAACGACGTACACCAGACAGGGAGAAAATGGCGTATGGGCGTCCAGAAATGGTGCAAGTCAGGCTGAGGCAAAAAAATCGGCACAACCCAATTTGCGCCATTATTTTACGACGCCCATCCCCCGTTGAAATGACTCCTGTCTTAGCAAAGACAGGGGTCATGCCCCCTTGCCCAATGGCCATGCCCAGGGGACTTATGTCCCTGGGCATGGTCATTGGGCATAGTGGCATGTAGGGGGGCACAAATCAGGCCCCCCTATGCCACAAAAAAAAATTACAAAAAATACTTACCTGGACTTACCTTAATGTTCCTGGGGTGGGTTCCTCCATCCTTGGGTGTCCTCCTGGGGTGGGCAAGGGTGGCAGGGGGTGTCCCTGGGGGCAGGGGAGGGCACCTCTGGGCTCATTCTGAGCCCACTGGTCCCTTAACGCCTGCCCTGACCCAGGCGCTAAAATCCGGCGCAAATGCAGGTTTTTTAGACCCGCCCACTCCCGGGCGTCATTTTTGCCCGGGAGTATAAATACGACGCATATGCATCGCAGTCATTTTTTAAGACGGGAACGCCGACCTTGCATATCATTAACGCAAGGAAGGTGTTCACGCAAAAAAATGATGCTAACTCCATGAACTTTGGCGCTAGACGCGTCTAACGCCAAAGTATAAATATGGAGTTAGTTTTGCGTCGAATTTGCTTCGAAAAAAACGACGCAAATTCGGCGCAAACGGAGTATAAATATGCCCCTTTGTTCTTATGAACCCGAGGAAAAAGCACATGATGCAAAGTATCTTATCCATAACACTGATAGTAGTGTCACTCTCGCAGAATAGTAACTGATTTTGAAAATAAAACAGTGCCACTAAAATAAGCCAAACTAAAATGAATAAAAATGATGAATAAATGAATACAGAGCATACTATCTGTGTAAAAGGGCAAGACACAGGCTGCAAGCCTAAGTTAAGCCGTCACTGTGCCCAGGAAGGGAACTACGTATGGACTCACAACACGGCTTTGTCAGGTAAGTGCACCATTTTGGAGCAAACCTAGGTTTAGCAGTCTTTGTAAAAATGGGTTTACGTCGAAATACGGTTGTGGCTGCATGGAAATGCCCATCCTCTATCCATGTAATATCTACATAACGTAAAGTATCACAAGGCTCCGCTACGCTCTACATTGCATTACTTTTTATTTTCTAAATTACACGCAGCCACAGAACGTGGCTTGCTGTGATTTAGTAATCTAGGGGTTAGCGGCACCTTCCTGTACAAAAATAATTCCTTAATCACTCCTTTAACCAACCCCTTAATCCCTTAAACAATCTCTGCAGAATGCAGCACACATTGAAAGAGGGAAAAAAGAGGCAAAATAAAGATATTCATCCTAGTTACGCATCACTTGGGGAGGCGTAGCAGTTTTGGCACATTGCCAGGTCTGCCACTTATGGCAAATCTGGTAATGCGTCAAAATCGATGGGTGTTGCGTGGAAATACCCACGCACCACTCATGGAATGCCTTCCTGGGTCTGAGTAACGCAATGTAGCAGTTTGCGATGCATTGTGTTACTCCAGACTTATCAAGCCTCTCAGGGATAGGCAAAGGGGCCTTGCGTGGTTTGATAAATCACATTTAGCGATTGTATCGCACTTGAACCCTGTAGCATGCTGCAAGTGCGACACAACTCCTACATAAATATGTCCCATAGTGTGCAATGCACAGAGGTCCCCTTTACACAAGAATTGAAAAGCAGCTATCACAGCAATAAATGAACACCAGGTTGCAAACTAAAGTACCATGGCCCATATTTATATTTTTTGACGCAAATCAGCGCTAGCGCAGATTTGCCTCACAAAGTTTAGCGCTGGCTAATGCCACTCCAACGTGCCAGCCATGCACCTTAATTATGGAATGACGTTACCCGGAGCTGCGGCCTGGTTAGCGTCAAAATAAATTACAGTAACCTGGCAGCGGAGGCGAAGGGAAGACTAAGGCCCGTATTTATACTTTTTGACGCTAAACTGCGCTAACGCAGTTTAGCGTCAAAAAATTTTGCGCCGGCTAACGCCATTCTGAAGCGCCATGCGGGCGCCGTATTTATTGAATGGCGTTAGCCGGCGCAAGCAGACCGGCGCTGCCTGGTGTGCGTGGAAAAAAACCACGTACACCAGGCAGCGCCGGCGTAGGGAAAAATGGCGCTAGGGCGTCTTAAAAATGGTGCAAGTCAGGTTGACGCAAAAAATCGCCTCCACCCGATTTGCGCTATTTTTAACGACGCCCAGACGCCATTTACATGACTCCTGTCTTAGTAAAGACAGGAGTCATGCCCCCTTGCCCAATGGCCATGCCCAGGGGACTTATGTCCCCTGGGCATGGTCATTGGGCATTGAGGCATGTAGGGGGGCACAAATCAGGCCCCCCTATGCCACAAAAAAATATTAAAAAAAAATATATTTATACTTACCTGAACTTACCTGAATGTCCCTGGGGTGGGTCCCTCCATCCTTGGGTGTCCTCCTGGGGTGGGCAAGGGTGGCAGGGGGGGTCCCTGGGGGCATGGGAGCCCACAGGTCCCTTAACGCCTGCCCTGACCCAGGCGTTAAAAAGTGGCGCAAATGTGGGGTTTTCTGCCCCGCCAACTCCCGGGCGTGATTTTTGCCCGGGAGTATAAATACGACGTATTTGCGTCGCAGTCATTTTTTTGGACGGGAACGCCTACCTTGCATCTCATTAACGCAAGGAAGGCGTTCACGCTAAAAAATGACGCTCTTTACTCATACTTTGGCGCTAGACGCGTCTAGCGCCAAAGTATAAATATGGCGTTAGTTTTGCGCCAAATTTGCGTCGAAAAAAACGACGCTAATTCGGCGCAAACGGAGTATAAATATGCCCCTAGGTGTTGTGCGCCAAAGAGTGGTGCAAGTCAGGTTAGAGTAAAAAATATTGGCTCTAACCTGACTAGTGCCGTTTTTTGACGCACAACCCCCATGTAAATTACTCCTGTCTTAGCAAAGACAGGAGTCATGCCCCCCTGCCCAATGGCCATGCCCAGCGGACTTCTTTCCCCTGGGCATGGTCATTGGGCACTGTGGCATGTACAGGGGCCCACCTTAGGCCCCCCTATGCCAATTAAAAAAAAAATTATACTTACCTGCACTCACCATGGATGTGTCCTCCCATCCATTGGTGTCCTCCAGGGGTGGGCGAGGGTGGCAGAGGGTGACCCTCGGTGCAGGGAAGGGCACCTGTGGACTGCTTCCATGGTCTACCACAATGGAAATGAGCCCACAGGTCCCTTAACGCCTGCCCTGACCGAGGCGTTAAAAAACAGCGCAAATCCGGCTGGGTGCCATGTTTTAAGGCCCGCCTCCTCCTGTGCGTCATTTTGACGCCGGAGGATAAATAAGGTGTGCATACCTTAGAGTCAATTTTTGCACTGGAATGCCTACCTTGCATGTCCTTAGTGCAAGGTCGTTTTTCACGTACAAAAAATGACTCAAACTCAATAATTTTGGCGCTAGTCGGGTCTAGCGCCAAAGTATAAATATGGAGTTAAGTTTGCGCCCGATTTGCGCCAAAATAAATGACGAAATTCCGATGCAAACAGAGTATAAATATGGGCCTCAACATACCAACAAAAAGGCACATTTGTGTTATATACCATGAACATACAACGAGGTATCACAGCACTAAATTGTAATTAAAGCACAATGCTTATATTTTCTTTTATTTTACTGCACATTTTTCAACTTTAAAAATGTTTTTTATGAGACTTTTTTCTGTTTTATTGTATATTGTAAAGCATATGTGACAGGGCTCACAGACCCAAAAGCCTATTGTTCTACTGTTTTCAAAATAGCACTGAGTTCATATAGATACATTTTAATTTCCGCACGTTAGACCTGTCAGCATTAGAGTGGTCTTCGCCCAAACGTTTTGACTGGTTGCCTCCAATTTTGCTGAATTTGTTTCTGTTTGCAATAGGACTAACAGCTTATGGTACTTCACCCGTGTTCACCCAGCACTGGCAACAGGATCCATGGATCTCTAGTATCGATATATGATACTGCACCTCAATACACAGGGATTTTTAGTAATGAGCTTTGATACTGCAGCTCATATGACCCAGGTTTTTCTGCTTCTAGCATTAGAGCTTAGCTCATACAAGCTGCACTATCAAAGCTCGTTATTAAAGATCCCTGGACTCACTTTTATTTCCCTTTCATAAGCATCAGTTTAAAAAAACTGAGGAACACATCTGACGAATCAGAAACAGGGGTTTGAGAAGTTTATTGGAAAACCATGCCCCCTCTTATTGTTGGGCCCTCCTGGCACATCACAATCTACACAAAAGAAACCAAGAAGATGCCAGGCACACGGACTTCAAGGAGAGGCAATAGTTAGCCACCAAAGATTCCTCCAGCATTGTTCTAATTACCCACCAATTACCTCCAAGATAGAAATGTTTCAGAATGTGAAAATGAAGTCCTTCGGACCTGATTCTAAATGAAATAAACTGGATAAAAGACATGACACCACACGTCACACAGAAAACACTGTTATCTGTCTTTTGCTGCTACAGCACCCCCCACCCACCTCAACACCTTAATAAATAATTTCCTGTTCAAAGCAGAACATCTTATCTCAGTACCTAGACAATGCGTTTGGGCTTAACAGTAGATAATGACAGAAGCAGCCCCCAGTATTATAGGCATTCTCAGTAAAATCAATTCTTTCTCAGTAGAGGCTAGAAGATGTATGTCAGATGTAAGTGGAGGCCATCATGCATACATAAGTCTGCAAACAACGCTGGGTGAGGTATGGTGCACTACCACATGCCCTACCTAGAGATCTCTCTCTGGAAAGCTAGGCTCTGGTCCTGGGAGAACCATGATGCACTATCACAGACTGTTAATAGAGGTTCCTGGAAAAGAAAATCCAGCTGTAGCATATGGTATCTTGTTTTATATTTGTATTTGCCTGTGCTTTATTGTTTCTTGCTTTATTTCTACCTATACACTTATTGTTTATATTCAAGTTAGTTCCATACCGTTAGGCTGACAGAATCTATCTGTGAGGTTCTGGATTCTTTGGGGTATTTGGAGACTGACCTTCAGCCTGTTCAGTCAGGTGTATGTCTGCCGTGGACTCTCAAATAAACTTCTGTCTTGGATAACCAACTCCTCGTCGGTCTTATGAAGAAACGCTTTTTGTGTCATCTGAATGTACCCTACATATTTTGGTACCAGGAGTGGGGTGAAGAGATTCACGTTAGAAGGAAAACTACGGAGGAGATTAGAGCTTATACGATATTGACGGGTCCACCGACCGAAATATGAACAGCTTTTGATTCATCGTAACTGACAGCTCTGGTAACGTGTGCGCGTCGCCCTCCTTCTCATATTTAATATTTGTTTTCTGGCGTTTGCCTTACTTGTGACGGGCGAGGTTCGTTTTCTTTTGCATCACCGCGTGCTGCTTGCCTCGAGCTCCAACGCGCGCTGCTTGCCACGAGCTCCAACTGTCTTTCTCCTCTCGTGCAGCACCAGACGTCGCACAGCGTCATTGTTTGTCTCCGATTAGACGGCATAACACGCTGTGATCAACATGGTCATCTAGGAGACGAAGACGCCTACAACTCTTTTAAAGTCAAAGCGCCCGAGTCTAAGTGGTGAAAGCGACGCACACACAGAAACGCACGCAGCATTTTGGAAAAAACACTTGCTTTGCTTGCTTTATCACCTTGAATAGAAAGAAGTGTTCTTTTAAAAGGAAGAAAAATGAATTTTTATTCAAAGCAACTACTTCAACGAATTCATTGTTCTACCTACCGGAACTTTAGCGGAGTAGGTGTTCTTCGCGCAGTAACTTTTATTTCTCACTTTTTACATTTCCCTCATTTTGACTTAGGAATTTAGACACTCTTTGTTTTTCTTACAGAATATTGGAGCTCCGTTCTTAAGCTCATTTTGCTATTATTATATTATGGCATCTAGTAATCTGGTAGTACAGCCTCCACCTTTTTTAACTAAGAGTGGAAAACCAGACATCAAGTGGAGAGAGTGGATAAGGATTTTTGAAAATTACCTAGTTGCAATTGATGCTAATGATTTTTCTCCCACCAGGAAATTGGCCCTGTTATTTAATCACCTAGGTGTGGCCGGGCAGCGTGTTTTTGACAATTTACCTATGATTGCTCCACCTAATGAAAGTGGTGGTGACACTGCAATATGGAATGTTTACATTGAAGCGAAAGAAAGAATTGGGAAGCAGTTCTCGGATAAATACAATGTGTTATTAGAAAGATTCAATTTCGCAATGTGCAAACAGTCTATGGATGAGACAGTGGATGAGTTTGTGGCTAATTTACGTGTGCTGGCTGCGAGATGTGATTTTGGTACTCATGTAGACATGCACATTAGAGACCAATTTGTGTTCCATTGTTGTTCAAAAAAAATTCAAGAACGGTTGTTAGCATGTCGCAATCCTTCCTTAGGAGAAACACTAGACATAGCTAAAGCTGTGGAGAGATCCATTGTTACCTCTAAAGTAGTGTCCGGGCACACAGAAAGTATAGGAGTCAATCAGTTAATGGGAGACTTTGAGGTTAATTACATTAAGGAGAGAACTACAAAATTTAATAAGAACGTACAAATGTGTTTCCGCTGTGGGTCACGCAATCACTTAAGCAATAATCAGTTGTGTCCAGCATTGGGCAAGAAATGCTTAAAATGTCAGAAAATTTGTCATTTTCAAGTTGTTTGCAGACAGTCAAACCTAGTGGCAATAGCATGAGAGTGAAAGTTAGTAATGTGTACTCTAGAGGTGAACAGACTGTTGATGGAGTAGACGATTGTGCGGCTAACTTATCCAATGTTGTGCTAACAGTGGATACTGCCACAGTTAGAAATATCAAGGGACCTATATGTCAGGTAGTTATTGATTCAATTGAAATTTCTGCCATGGCTGATTCTGGTTCACCTGTCACCATTATTGCAGAGGTCACTTACCACAGATGCTGGCCTACTATGAAAGTATTGAATGATGCCGACATTAGTCCCAAAGCTTTTGGGGATCATGACATTGAACTCTTAGGGTATTTTTTGTTCACTTTGACTATTCTAGGCAGGAGCACGGTGACAAAGATATACCTGGCAGTGGATGGCAGGGATATCATAGGGTGGAAAGATTTGGCGAAGCTGGGCATAGTATTACGTCCTGGGTTTGACAATCCCATTGTCTTAGGAGAAATGTCTCTAGAAGTGTCAGAAATTACTTTACCTATTTCTAATATCTCAGAATCTTTCACAAGGAAATACCCTGAGGTATTTGCTGATATTATTGTAGTGGTTAAGGGTTTTGAACATTGTATCAGGCTCAAGGATGGGGCTGTTCCCGGCTCACATAAGGTAAGACCCATTCCTATCTCTGTGAAAGGGCAACTCAAAGATCTCTTGGAGAAGCTAGTCAATGATGGCATCATAACTCCCACAGACTCTTCTGAGTGGGTTTCGCCCATTGTTCTCACTAAAAAAAGAAATGGGGACTTGAGGTTATGCGTGGATTTGAGATCATTGAACAAAAACCTAATTATTGACTGTCATCCTCTTCCTCGTATACAAGAAATGATTGCTAGTTTGGGCACTTCAAATTTTTTCTCAACTATTGATTTACATTCTGCGTATCATCAGATTGCTCTTAGTTTAGATTCTCAGGAACTCACTACTTTTGTGACTCTTTTTGGGGCATATAAATATCTTAGACTTCCTTTTGGACTAGCCTCAGCGGCGAGCGTTTTTCAGAAATTAATGGATTCCTTATTTGGCGATTTTGAGAATGTATGTGCCTTTCAGGACGACATTTTGATTCACAATAAAGACATGAAAGAACATACTATTATTTTAGACAAAGTGTTTTCTTGTTGATTTGTGCCCCCCTACATGCCACTATGCCCAATGACCATGCCCAGGGGACAGAAGTCCCCTGGGCATGGCCATTGGGCAAGGGGGCATGACTCCTATCTTTACAATGATAGGAGTCATGTTGATGGGGGATGGGCGTCGGAAAAAAATGGCGCAAGTCGGGTTACGACGATTTTTTCGACGCAACCTGACTTGCCCCATTTTAAGACGCCCATACGCCATTTTCCCCCTACGCCGGCGCTGTCTGGTGTACGTGGTTTTTTTCCACGCACACCAGGCAGCGCCGGTCTGCTAGCGCCGGCTAACGCCATTCAATAAATACGGCACCCGCATGGCGCTTCAGAATGGCGTTAGCCGGCGCTAATTTTTTTGACGCAAAACTGCGTTAGCGCAGTTTTGCGTCAAAAAGTATAAATACGGCCCGGAGTGTGTGATTGGTGCATTAGATGTAGTTTCAGCTTCTGAAGGTTTATTTTCGGAGCAGGATTGGATTTCTGCGATGTCAAGAGATTCTGTTTTGTCAAAAGTGATGTTTCATATTACTCATGGTTGGCCCAAAAATCAGAAATTCTGTGGGGAACTTAACACCTATCGTCAATTAGCTGCTGAATTATCGTGTGAGAATGGTGTATGTATGAGAGGTTTTTTTTGCATTCCTCCTTGCGATTTGAGGCCTCTGCTTATAAATGCTGCTCATGAAGGGCATTTAGGCATTTCAGCCCCCTGTAGAAGGTTAAAGGAAAAGTACTGGTGGCCATGTCTTGATAAACAAGTGTTGAATTTTGTGGACCAGTGCACTTCTTGTGTGGTGTCTGATAAACATTGGAAGTGCCATAATAAACCCTTGAACAATATCCCTTTCCCCAATGGCGCTTGGGAAAGTATTGCTGTAGATTTCTCAGACCCTTTTAATCTTCTGCCTAGGAATTTGAGGCACATGATTGTTGCCATTGATTATTTCTCAAAATGGATTTACTACGCTTTTGTGGAACATGCTGACACAGAGGGCCTGATTCTAACTTTGGAGGACGGTGTTAAACCGTCCCAAAAGTGGCGGATATACCACCTACCGTATTACGAGTCCATTATATCCTATGGAACTCGTAATACGGTAGGTGGTATATCCGCCACTTTTGGGATGGTTTAACACTGTCCTCCAAAGTTAGAATCAGGCCCAGAATCTGTTATTTCATTTTTATCATCTCTATTTTATTTAGAAGGCCCACCGTCCAACATTGTTACTGATAATGGTGTACAATTCATATCCAGTAAAATAGAAAACTTCTTGCTCAAATTTAACACAAAACATTCATGTGTGGCTTTGTACAGTCCAACTTCTAACGGACTGGTAGAGAGAGCTAATCGTATTCTTAAAGAAGGTATTCAAACAGCCATTGCTACCAACTGCAATGTGAAAGAATTTTTAAATGAGAAATTATGGGCTTATTTGAATACACTGCATTCCACCACAGGTTTTTCACCCTTTGTGTTACTCAGAGGGAGGGAATCTAGATCTAAATTAACACCTCCATGGATGGCCTCATTTCAGATAATGTAGCATATGGTATCTTTCTTTATGATATGGTATCTTGTTTCATATTTGTATTTGCCTGTGCTTTATTGTTTTCCTTTTGCTTTGTGGAAGATGAAGATGATGTAGCATATGGTATCTTGTTTTTTATTTGTATTTGCCTGTGCTTTATTGTTTCTTGCTTTATTTCTACCTATACACTTAGGGGCATATTTATACTCCGTTTGCGCCGATTGTGCGCCAAAAAATTTGACGCACAATCAGCGCAAACGTTGCCCCATATTTAAACTCTGACGCCCGAGCCTGCGGACGACAAAATTCCGCCGTGTGCGTCATTTCTTGGATGCGGCAACCCGCCCTGCGTTAATGATATGCAGGATAGGCGTTCCCGTCCAAAAAACGACGCAAACACGGTGCGTAGTATTTATGCTAGCGCAGAAGGCAGGAGAGAATATTCCACCCAAGAACAACCCTGCATGGCCTCAGGGAACACGACATCATACAGAGGTACCGGTTGAACTGGCAGGCCATTCAGCAGCTGCTGCGCAACATTGAACCGCAGTTGGCCCCCACTTTAGTGACACCCCGCACCATCCCAATAGAAACAAAGCTGCTTGCCGTACTTCACCTGCTGGCAAGTGGCTCATTTCAAACAACTGGTGCCCTGGTTGGCGGAATATCACAACCATCATTCTCTGCATTTCTGCCAAAAGTACTGGATGCCATCATTCGCCTGACACCCCTCCACATCTGCTTCCCTAACACACTGCAGAAGCAGCAGGAAACTAAACAGGGGTTCTACCTCATCAGTGGCTTCCCACACGTCCTTGGTGCAATCGACTGCACACATGTACGCCTTGTGCCACCTGCTGCAACAGAACACCTCTACCGCAACAGGAAGCACACACATTCAATCAACGTGCAGGCCATAGTCGATCACCAGGGATTGATCAGCAACATCGTGGCTAAATATCCTGGGAGTGTACATGACTCATTCATCTTCCGTCACTGCACCATCAACCAACACTTCCAGAATGGACGGTATGGCAATGGACTACTTGTTGGTAAGTACAGAAACCTACTTATATACACACTGCACAGCAACCCTCTAGGACACACAACACATACACCACAACAGCAACATCTAGACAGGAACACACTGAGGTCCTTACATCACTAGCCATGTTTCTTAAGTCACCATTGAACCTGTCACACATTGGAATTTACTGTACAGCCTAATGTGAAGACATTAATGAGTGTGGTTGCCTAAATGTCAACTTGCAAATTGTAAGGCCCGTATTTATACTCCGTTTGCGCCGAATTTGCGTCGTTTTTTTCGACGCAAATTCGGCGCAAAACTAACGCCATATTTATACTTTGGCGTTAGACGCGTCTAGCGCCAAAGTATTGGCAAAGAGCGTCATTTTTTAGCGTGAACGCCTTCCTTGCGTTAATGAGATGCAAGGAAGGCGTTCCCGTCTAAAAAAATGACGGCGACGCAAATGCGTCGTATTTATACTCCCGGGCAAAAATCACGCCCGGGAGGTGGCGGGTCAAAAAACCCCACATTTGCGCCACATTTTAACGCCTGGGTCAGGGTAGGCGTTAAGGGGCCTGTGGGCTCAAAATGAGCCCACAGGTGCCCTCCCCTGCCCCCAGGGACCCCCCCTGCCACCCCTGCCCACCCCAGGAGGACACCCAAGGATGGAGGGACCCACCCCAGGGACATTCAGGTAAGTTCACGTAAGTATAATTTTTGTTATTTTTCAATTTTTTTTGGGTGGCATAGGGGGGCCTTATTTGTGCCCCCCTACATGCCACTATGCCCAGTGACCATGCCCAGGGGACATAAGTCCCCTGGGCATGGCCATTGGGCAAGGGGGCATGACTCCTGTCTTTACTAAGACAGAAGTCATTTAAATGGCGTCTGGGCGTCGAAAAAATGGCGCTAATCGGGTTAAGACAATTTTTTAGCGTCAACCCGACTTGCGCCATTTTAAGACGCCCTAGCGCCATTTTCCCCCTACGCCGGCGCTGCCTGGTCTACGTGGTTTTTTTCCACGCACACCAGGCAGCGCCGGTCTGCTTGCGCCGGCTAACGCCATTCCATAAATACGGCGCCCGCATGGTGCTTCGGAATGGCGTTAGACGGCACTAAATTTTTTGACGCTAAACTGCGTTAGCGCAGTTTAGCGTCAAAAAGTATAAATACGGGCCTAAGTGTCACAATGACATTTACATTATTACATTGCATAAGTTGCAAGGTATGGGATGTACAGGGTACTTTGATATGAACGTGTTAACAACACTTCCCAATTTAAATGTGCATGGAACTATCATCTCACCCTCAGTGAAGACACACAGACACCTGTATCACAAGTCACAATGCGAGGGAGGGCACACTGTACTGCAAATCCCAAAACATACTGATGACAAACGGTTAGCAGGCAAACACTTACTCAGCCAAGGAAACAACACAATGCAGATGGTATAGCCTACAAGTATAGGATGTCACATTAGTACACAAAAGAGTCACAGACAACACAAGACAACTACTGCCATTAAAGGTCTTTTCAATAGTGCCAGCTACATCTACATGATCCCATGCTGTGTTTTTCTTTCAGCTGATCAGGGGTATGGCATCCAGCCATGGCTAATGACACCAATTGGGAACCCGAGTACTGCTGCAGAGCGGTCATACAACGAGGCCCATAAGAGGACACGCAGCATTGTCGAGTGGACCTTTGGGATCCTCAAGTCAAGGTTCCGCTGCCTTGACATCACTGGCGGTAGCCTACTATATTCCCCCGAGATGGTCTGTAGGATCATACTCACATGTGCAATATTGCACAACATTTGTGTAAAAAGGAACATTCCCCTCCTCGAACCAGACCCATATATGCCTGAAGACGACGAAGAGGAGGATGCTGGCCTGCAACAGGAGGGGGAACAACCAAACACGGCTGCTGGAGTGCGTAGGCGCCAACACATTGTAAATACTTTATTTTCATAATTATCACCATCACCACTTAATGCACTATTGTAAATAACCACTGATAACAAACACCACATCATGGTTTGGCCTATTCATTTCTGCCCACCTTTAGCTTGAAATATCTGAAGAAGAATGTCGTCTCATTGAGCAATAATGATAGAACAATCATGACACAAAAAAATACACGACAAATGTAATGGCCACCATACAATGGTCAAATACACACACAATGTAAATGACAGACATCCTGTACAGTTCACCTTTGAAGGGCAATAGCTGAGGACCACACATATGACTCACATACATGTAGTAAACATGGATCATCGCAGCAGATGGCACACAACTAAAACACCATCACTCAACTAGGGGAAAACAGGCCTCATACATCAGGCAGTTCACATGCTAATGCTTCAGGAACAGGAATGTAGTACTAGACTCTTGCCAACAGTAATTCCAACTACTTACTATCATTGCAATGACTATCTGTCACTAGAGTTACACAGAAGCAGAACATACACAGCACAAGTGCTACACCTATGACAAGCATCCAGCACATCACATCCCATCTACATGTCAGCCCTTTTCTAAAAACATTACACACACTTGCAGCTGCTCACACCCCACCTGTCTGAAGAGGTCCCTGGAATGCCGATTTGTGTACACTGAGATTCCCTCATCTACACACACACACTCACAAGAGTCATCCAGTGTGCCACACCCTTTCCTATGCCTACCATTGTCATACTACCATCTCACTGCATGGAACTCAGCTCATATAATACACTGGCTTTGAGTTTATAAGGCCTGGTATCACCTGTAGATTGATTCTTCTGTGAAAGGTACTGTAGGCTATTTATCAGCAAATCCCATCTGACAGGACTAGTGAGACACAGATGGAGGCCACACCAGTGATACCCTCCATGCACACCACCCAAATGTACATGCCCCGTCCCTGCTGATGCCTCCTACTGCATACATGTTTGAATTTGAGCTATTACATCATTAAGCTTTGACACTAATGTTGCCGTAGAAAACTTTATCAGGGTTCATGTGTCACCTTCAAAACAACACAGGACATACACAGTGTGACATCTCAACTGTCTACCGCTCCCTCTGACCAGTCCTAGTCAGAACACGTGATCATGTAATTACTGAAAGAACTTGCTCCTGATTGACCCAGCATCCTGTCAGCCTGACTGGCACCTGTCCGTGGGTCACTCTACAGATACCTGGGGTCCACCTATGGACCACACGTGCTGTCCAAAACCTCTTGTACCTCAGACACTAATTTGTCATTAGCCTCATCAATGTATACTCAAATACATAGTATTGCATCATCTGACTGTTATTTGCATCCGATTTGTGACAGTGCCCTTGAATAGCCAAATCTTGGCCCTTCCGTTGTCTGGCCCTCATTAATGCCTAAACTACAAAGTGTGACAGTGGACCAGGACCATAGTCTATGATGGTGTAAATGGCCTCCATCAAAGCCAGCAACCTCAGATAATGTCCATGAAAAGGTAACACATATAAGGACCCTGACTGTTCAAAAGCTGAGTAACATTTTTCAAATGATAAAGATGAGTCGTGTGTTGAATACCAGCCATTTACTTCTGCACAGAGGCTATGATGTTTCATGATACATTACCATCCACAGAGGCCAACTGGAGTAGAAATGTTGCAATGACACATGCCGGATCCAGACACCTGAGACATTCTCTCACTCAGCACACCAAGGTTGCCCAGTTGAAAGTCTCATTACATGTTTTCAGTGACAGGGTGGGACCATCCATGTGTAGGTGACCATGTCCTCAATGGCTTCTCTCAAATTTTGCTACAAACAATACCCAATTGAAACAAGATTAGCTGCCACTAACTCATGAGGAGACCTGGAAGTTACAGTGACAACATACACCCTGACAGTTGATAGTGGATCAATATTGGACCACACACATAAACATGCACCATCCAATCAACAAAATATTTGCAAGCAGCCGATCACAGTAGTGTCCCAGTTGTAACCTAGCAGGAAGAATGAAACATGCCACTAAACCAGGTAATGCATAAAGGGCCACATACATCAACAACCTATTTGCCATCAGGACATGAGGAACGTTGAGATTTAGCAAAAAATATCAATGCAAAATGGTATGTCAGATTTCTCCAAAGAATCAATAGGGCAAACGTCAAATGGGCAAATGGGATTACAGAATGGCAAACAGTGAATCATACCCTATTTGCTTCCATGATCCTGCTGCTGCAGGTTTAGCATTACTGAATTTGGGAAACCCTTGGATAAATTTGCAAGTCTGGAAGAGCAAACCCTAGGGTGCTGGGGGCCTAAGTCCACCTCTACTACCCCCCAAATAGACATTATATATGCACATGTGAAGCACACACATGCATAAGGCGCATGTGTGGCCTACATGTCAAAAGTAAAACACATTTAAGATACATTAACTCGTAATTAGGACATGGTTACCCCCTTAAAAAGTGTAGGTGACAATTGCACTACCTATTTGGCCTTTGTATAATTTTGATTACCGTGATAAATGTGGACACATTTTTGCTAAGGAATACATCCTGGTATCCCATTCATATTTTGAAATTAGCCATCAGTAATTACCCACATATGTGTACAATTATGAGTAATATCCATTCTGACCAATCATTACCATTGCACTGTGAATACCTTCTTTACATCTTATAAGGGACATTTGCCATAGCTAACCCCAAATGTGTATCACTTAGCACCGTTTGGTCATGACAAAATTAATTTCTCAATTTAACAAATGAAAGACATATTTGTCATAATGCGTCATATTTCCACGCATACAGCTTGTGCATCATAATTTTTGACGCACTGGAGTGCAGATAATGCTGAGTCAAAAAAATATTTTAAAAATAGATATAATACTATCCAGCATTACATGGCCTCCATTTTTTTCCATAATGCGTCATATTTCCACGCATACAGCTTGTGCGTCATAGTTTTTGACGCACAGGAGTGCAGATAATGCAGAGTCAAAATTATTTTTCATATTTAGATATCATAATTGCCAGTGGCTTAATTTTCAACTCTAGAACTGTAAAATAAGCCTCAAACAAATATAATGGACCAATGATGAAAAAAAAATTGACTCTGCATTATGTGCACTCCTATGCGTCAAAAAATATGACGCACAAGCTCTATGCGTGGAAAAATGACGCATAGCGGGGGAAAAACGGTGGCCATTTTATGCAGGATGTGATGTAATAGGATATCCTGTTTACAGAATCTGTACAGTGGGTGTACTTTCACTTTCACTTTGCAGTCTCAGATTATTCTAGACTGTGTGGATGTGTGGAAAGTGTTGTCCTGTGTCTTAGTGCTTTTGTGTCCAGTGTACCTTCTCAATTGTGCTTTTGTCATCATTGTCTTGTTGTTGAATACTGTCTGAGTCTGTGTTGTATTATTTTGTCAAGTCCAGTGTTTCATTTATTGTCTGTGGGAGTCTGTTGTGGGTACTGTAATATAGGGGATAGTTGGGCTCTTCTTCTTAAGTTTTCTTTGTTTTTCACCACTCTACCTTTCCCCATTTCCCCATTTCCCCCTTTTCCTTTTTCTACAACTTTTTTCCCTTTGTCAGTGCTGACATGTCTGGTAGGCCACGGCTTGCCAGGATGGGTGAGGAGGAATTGGGTGGATTTATATGGCTTGTTTGCCATTTCCTCACACTCATGCTGGAGGCTGGGGGTAGGGTGATACAGGGGTATCACACGGAGGCCCGTAAAGTCCGGTGGGGGAAGGTGCGCCATCACTTGGGCCCGTATTTATACTTTTTGACGCTAAACTGCGCTAACGCAGTTTAGCGTAAAAAAATTTTGCGCCGGCTAATGCCATTCTGAAGCGCCATGCGGGCGCCGTATTTATTGAATGGCGTTAGCCGGCGCAAGCAGACCGGCGCTGCCTGGTGTGCGTGGAAAAAAACCACGTACACCAGGCAGCGCCGGCGTAGGGAAAAATGGCGTTAGGGCGTCTTAAAAATGGTGCAAGTCAGGTTGACGCTAAAAATTCGCCTCCACCCGATTTGCGCCATTTTTAACGACGCCCAGACGCCATTTACATGACTCCTGTCTTAGTAAAGACAGGAGTCATGCCCCCTTGCCCAATGGCCATGCCCAGGGGACTTATGTCCCCTGGGCATGGTCATTGGGCATTGAGGCATGTAGGGGGGCACAAATCAGGCCCCCCTATGCCAAAAAAAAAATATATAAAAAAAAATATATATACTTACCTGGACTTACCTGACTGTCCCTGGGGTGGGTCCCTCCATCCTTGGGTGTCCTCCTGGGGTGGGCAAGGGTGGCAGGGGGGGTCCCTGGGGGCATGGGAGGGCAGCTGTGGGCTCATTTTGAGCCCACAGGTCCCTTAACGCCTGCCCTGACCCAGGCGTTAAAAAGAGGCGCAAATGCGGGGGTTTTTGCCCCGCCCACTCCCGGGCGTGATTTTTGCCCGGGAGTATAAATACGACGCATTTGCGTCGCAGTCATTTTTTTGGACGGGAACGCCTACCTTGCATCTCATTAACGCAAGGAAGGCGTTCACGCAAAAAAATGACGCTCTTTACTCATACTTTGGCGCTAGATGCGTCTAACGCCAAAGTATAAATATGGCGTTAGTTTTGCGCCGAATTTGCGTCGAAAAAAACGACGCAAATTTGGCGCAAACGGAGTATAAATATGCCCCTTGGTCCGTGTATATGGTAGCCTAAGGAATGAACATCAACTGTAGCACCACTGGGCTGATCTGATATCCAGGGAGCAAGATCTGCTGGACCACCTGGGAATCAGGATTGGTGGCCATGTTGGTGAGTACACATCAATTACATGTGCACAATTTAAAGCTGTGTGGCGACATGTGATGATTGTTACCCAATCTGCCAGATAAGTAGCTGACTGTGTGTAATGCTAGGGAAACCTACTGGGTAATTGATACACAATGTGAAGGAAGACAAATGCTAGCAGTCAGGTAGCTAGGGCCATATTTATACTTTTTGACGCAAAACTGCGCTAACGCAGTTTAGCGTCAAAAAATTTAGCGCCGTCTAACGCCATTCTGAAGCGCCATGCGGGCGCCGTATTTATTGAATGGCGTTAGCCGGCGCTACCAGACCGGCGCTGCCTGGTGTGCGTGGAAAAAAACCACGTACACCAGACAGCGCCGGCGTAGGGGGAAAATGGCGTATGGGCGTCTTAAAATGGGGCAAGTCAGGTTGTGTTGAAAAAATCGTCTTAACCCGACTTGCGCCATTTTTTAACGACGCCCATCCCCCATCAACATGACTCCTATCATTGTAAAGATAGGAGTCATGCCCCCTTGCCCAATGGCCATGCCCAGGGGACTTCTGTCCCCTGGGCATGGTCATTGGGCATAGTGGCATGTAGGGGGGCACAAATCAGGCCCCCCTATGCCACAAACAAAAAAAAAAAATACTTACCTGAACTTACCTTAATGTCCATGGGATGGGTCCCTCCGTCCTTGGGTGTCCTCCTGGGGTGGGCAAGGGTGGCAGGGGGGGTCCCTGGGGGCAGGGGAGGGCACTCTGGGCTCATTTTGAGCCCACTTGTCCCTTAACGCCATGCCTGACCCAGGCGTTAAAAAGCGGCGCAAATGCGCCGTTTTTGGCCACGCCCACTCCCGGGCGTCATTTTTGCCCGGGAGTATAAATACCACGTAAAGGCCTGGGAGTCATTTTTTAAGACGGGAACGCCTCCCTTGCATATCATTAACGCAAGGAAGGGGTTCACGCAAAAAAATGACGCACACTCCGGGCACTTTGGCGCCCGAAGCGTCTAACGCCATAGTATAAATATGGCGTTAGTTGGCGTTAGTTTAGCGTCGAATTTGCGTCGAAAAAAACGACGCAAATTCGGCGCAACCAGAGTATAAATACGGCCCCTAGGGCCATATTTATACTTTTTGACGCAAAACTGCGCTAACGCAGTTTAGCGTCAAAAAATTTAGCGCCGTCTAACGCCATTCTGAAGCGCCATGCGGGCGCCGTATTTATTGAATGGCGTTAGCCGGCGCTACCAGACCGGCGCTGCCTGGTGTGCGTGGAAAAAAACCACGTACACCAGACAGCGCCGGCGTAGGGGGAAAATGGCGTATGGGCGTCTTAAAATGGGGCAAGTCAGGTTGCGTCGAAAAAATCGTCTTAACCCGACTTGCGCCATTTTTTAACGACGCCCATCCCCCATCAACATGACTCCTATCATTGTAAAGATAGGAGTCATGCCCCCTTGCCCAATGGCCATGCCCAGGGGACTTCTGTCCCCTGGGCATGGTCATTGGGCATAGTGGCATGTAGGGGGGCACAAATCAGGCCCCCCTATGCCACAAAAAAAAAAAAAAAATACTTACCTGAACTTACCTTAATGTCCATGGGATGGGTCCCTCCGTCCTTGGGTGTCCTCCTGGGGTGGGCAAGGGTGGCAGGGGGGGTCCCTGGGGGCAGGGGAGGGCACTCTGGGCTCATTTTGAGCCCACTTGTCCCTTAACGCCATGCCTGACCCAGGCGTTAAAAAGCGGCGCAAATGCGCCGTTTTTGGCCACGCCCACTCCCGGGCGTCATTTTTGCCCGGGAGTATAAATACCACGTAAAGGCCTGGGAGTCATTTTTTAAGACGGGAACGCCTCCCTTGCATATCATTAACGCAAGGAAGGGGTTCACGCTAAAAAATGACGCACACTCCGGGCACTTTGGCGCCCGAAGCGTCTAACGCCATAGTATAAATATGGCGTTAGTTGGCGTTAGTTTAGCGTCGAATTTACGTCGAAAAAAACGACGCAAATTCGGCGCAACCAGAGTATAAATACGGCCCCTAATGTTTTCTACACATACCGGTTGCCTGTAGCAGTATGTAATGTAGTGCTGCCTTTGTGTCAGACAAGCAACACGTTAATGACTCAATTAGAACTCTACAGGTCACAATAGCCAGTGAAAAATGGATGTTGAAACATCATACCGACATATGTAGACGCCATAGCTAGACTGACATTTGTAAACCCAACATGATGCTATAAATGAGTGAAGCCTTCACGTC
Source organism: Pleurodeles waltl (assembly GCF_031143425.1). Lineage (NCBI taxonomy): Eukaryota > Metazoa > Chordata > Amphibia > Caudata > Salamandridae > Pleurodeles > Pleurodeles waltl. The sequence continues at coordinate 300,454,683 of NC_090436.1, forward strand.
AATTGAAGTTAGCAATGTTGTCCACACATATGTCACATGTGTGTCTAGTTGGTGTGTAGGGAAAATGACCACATAGGCTGTTTGAGTTTGAGAGGTCATGCAGTCCTCAAGTAACCAGCTTTTGGATGTCTCTCTTGGATGCACATGATGAGATGAATGCACCCCTATATTGTTGGGGCATACTAATGGAGGTGCATCTTTGACACCACATGACTGTCCAGGCCACTGCATGTGTGTAGTAGGGTGTGTAACTGTAGCAGGACACTCATCCAATGTAAATGTTGCTCATAAATAATTCCATGCAGTATGAGCATGTGTGAAAGTGTTTCATTACTCATGTCATATTCTCACATTGTCTTTGTAATTGCAATTGTTTGTCAGTGCACGGATTCTGAGTATATTCTTCCTTCCATGCTTTACAGGTGGACCTGCACCGTACACAGTGGGAGAGGTGGCTCATTTTGCGGACCCCGACACCTACAGTGAGTGTTGCATGTGAGCTATTTTGAATGTTTGCTGGTGATGCATGATGGACTACTGTGTGTTCAACAGAATTCAAGGTTTGATGCGCTGCCCATTTATTAGTATTGTTCCATTAGTGGGATTTCAATTATCACTTCATTTTGAGTAGACCTATGCTTATCCATTTCTCAGATTTTGGGTCTGTAGGCCATTCCAGTAGGGCCCGCTATGGGGAATGGGGTGAGTCAAGTGGAATACACTGGTTAATATAAGAGTTGCTCTGGGACTTGTCTCGGACTGAGTCTGCATTTCAGACTGACATTCTCCCAGATAGCTTCTGCAAAAGGCTTGTCTGAAATCTGCTGCTTCCCTAGTTAACGATGGACTGAGTACACTGTAGGTTGGATCTTCCGGGGGCATGTACTTCCACAAGTTGAACTAGAAGTGTGTGGGACTAGAGTGCAATGGCCTAGGTGTACATTCTACTCATGATCATGGGTGTTCTTGCTCCTCTGTGTCTGTAGTAAAATATGCCTCACTGGTAGTATGTGATGTTGGCCTAAGTCAGTACATTTTGACATGTGTGGACCTTGGATAGGACAAGGTTTAGCTGACTCCAATTTGTTGCTAGGCCTTCACTGGTGTTGTGTGTGTGGAGGCAAAAACTTGTTGAGCTTTCTATACACTCCTGGGTGTGCATTGATTATGGGATTGTTGGTTGTTCTTCCCACCCCACCCTCAAAGACTGCCATGTGTTTGGGAATAGGGTACCTAGGACTGTAGCAACCAGTATGTTACACATGCTTGTGACCATTTGAAACTTTGTTTTGAACCTAGTGTACACACTCGGTTATGGCACATGAGTTCTATACTAGCAAAAACAATTACAAATGGCAGATATTGAGGGTTGTGATTGTTATCACATAGACTGACATATGTAGTCAAGGCAATAGGCGGAGGAGGTGCAGCCATAATGTCAGCTGCATTACCAATTATTTTGATGAGAAGTTTAGGCTGATGTCACCCATCATGTATAGACATGTATATGCTAGGTGTGAGATGCCCTTTTGTATGCAGGCTTCCCATGTACTTCCTCTGAGACTTTCAATGATCTATGTGGTGAAATGAGCTGTTACAACTACAGTAAAAGTAATTTCCAATTGACCCATTGTGCTATTCCACCCAATGCATTTCCTATGGTAAATAGTTGCCCTTTCTCTTCAAAGCTGCAAACATGAGTGCCGCACAGAGGCATGATTTTGAAAGGCGGGCCATGAGATACCGGCACATCCTGCAGGTGCAGTCGGGGTTCCGACGGATGGCCCGAAAATACCAGGCGGATCGGGCCTCTGGGGCATGGTGGGCCTCACCACAGGGTGGCCCAACGTTGCCCACTACAGCCACCACCACCACATCCACCAGTTCTCCCCAAGTGGCCCCAGCAACGGCGGGGACAGTTGTCCCTGCCTCTGCAGCACGACCTGGACCCAGCAATTTCAGAGCTGTAGGACAGTCCAGTGGGCTACAAACAACTCCCACACTGAGCACCTCTGCCAGCACACAGACAGCAGCAGCACCTCCTATTGACCCTGTGGCATTCCAGGCTTTAGACCGGAAAATGGGCAAGTTCATTCGGAAGGTGGACAAGCTGAGCCAGGATGTGGCGTACATTAAGAAGCGAGTCAGGTCCATCAGGCGGACCCTACGGAGGGCCAACCTCTAGGACTTATTTGGTTCATTTTAATTTATCCCTCCCCTCTCTCCTCTTTCCTTTTTATCATGATAGGTGGGTTTTGGGGATTAGTGTTAGGTTAGTGTAGGTTGTTAGCTTAGTTAGTGTTAGGGAGGAGGGTGGGGGGTCCTTATTCTTTCTATTTTTCATTTTTGAGTGTGTGGGTGGGTGGAGGTCAATGTTGGGATTCCTGTCTGTTTATAAAAAAAAATATATATATATCTATATAAAAAAATATAAAAAAAATATATGATTGTTTAGGATAGTATAGTATGTGTGTAGGTTAGTATGTGTTGTCCTGCATGTGTCCTGTCTCATAATGGTGGGTGGGGGGTTGATGTTTAGATCGATTCGTTATATGTGTAGAGTAAGTTTAGATTAGGTTAGTTAGGGACAGTTGTGGGTTAGGAGTAGTCAGGTTAGATTAGTGTAGGTATGACTTTTCCCTTAGTTGCCTCTGGTGTGAATACATATGAATAAATATATAGTTAACCCTTTGCATTATGTGTTAACTGCTACTTGATCATGGCCTTGACATCAGTGTAGGTGCTTGTTTTTCTATGACATTTGTGTCCTATGCTACACACCGAAGAAAATAGAGGTTTAAAATGGCAGCTACCCCTGTGCTAACTTGGTAAGTATCCACCATTTGATAGAACCACCATTTGCAGTTTACATGGATCACCAAGGAATTGTGTTGATGAGTATGTTTTCTACATCACAAAGTGTGCTTCCAGACTTGGTATTGTGGGTAATTTATTAGGTCGGACTGCAGTGTGATGTTCAGGGACATCTTTGTAGATGAGGTGTTGTTAACACTCTTGTCTTGTTGTCTTCATTGATGACATAGATCACGTGTGCAAAAATTCAGCATGACTTCCCTTCATGGAAGTATACTCAGAAAGGGTGATTGATGCTGTGTTTAGTTGTGTTTGCTTAGATTATACTGCATAATTTCATGTTTTAGTATTGCATGGTGCCCACATTTATCAGCCACCATTAGTTGACTTTGATTGCTATTGATGGAGCATTATTCTGTCCAACACAGCATGATTGTGTGTGGTTTGTCCCTTCATCAGTTATTCTCCTCAGGATGGTCAGGCTATGATGCAATCCTGGCCACTGCACAGATGTATCAGACTACATGATGTCAGGACAGTTGTACTGACAAGCTACATGGTTGTCACACAGGCACTTTAGAGTTATCTACTGCACAGTTGATGTGTCAAATAACACAGAGACATATTAGGTGGGCAAGTGCTATTTATTGATAGGTGCTGTAGTGCAAAATGTACATTGTCCATGTTTGCTGAGTTCGTTCTAGTGCATTCTTACATGGTGATCCTACAGAAGGGGTGTGGATGATGCTCCTGACATGCTGGGGTGATGTTACAGACAGTGCAGAGGGACAGGATTTGCCGATTAGTAGGAGAGAGACATTCACTGGCAATGCTGACAAGTCATACAGTGGTTAGCAGAACAGTCATTGAGTATAGTTGTAGTGAGACTGGCAATTGACAAAACGTAGGACCTTGGTCAAAGTAGGCCATGGTGCAGGGACTAGTGCTTCCGGGTACTCTTCCGTATGAATATTATCTGTTCCATGTCTTCTTCTTCTGATGTGTGTGTGTGTTGCCTGCTTTGTCCTTGTTGTTGTTGGTTGTGAAGGGGCAACACACACCTCAGTGTTAGAAGACGTGGAGTCAGACATCCCGGTGGCTCCTCCCTGTGAAGGTCTTAAGGGCAGTACTGCAGCAAGGAGGGCCTGCTGGTTTTTGAGAATAGCAGCTACATCACAATGGTAGGCAGCCAGGTCGGCCCTGAGGGAGTCATGATTGCATTCGTGCATGCAGTGGAAAGTTTGGGGTGCGAGGTGTTGTGGCAACTCCCTTACTGCAGTGGTGAATTCCTTTATAGTTTCTTGTAGTCCTTGCAGTATGGATGTTAGGGCTTGCATAGTTGCTGCCTGATCTGCAGATGGCATCATGCACAAGCGCACCCCCTCAAGGCTGGCTGCCATATTTTGCATCCCCACCCACACCTCCTTGGCCAGCTCCCGCTGTACTCCAACTACAGTTCTTTCAAAGCTGGTGCCAGTGTCGTCAGAGTCCTCAGCTGTGTAGGAGCTGGCAGGTCTTGCAATTGGGGTGGTGGGTGGTTCTTCTGTGATGGCTGCTTGTTCTGTGCTCCTCCTTGTGACTGAAGGTGGGGTCTGGAGGGTTTCAAGGACCTTTTGGATGGTCTCCTGGGGAATGTTTATGGGCTCGTCATCCATGTCATCAGGGAAATCAGGGACAGGCATATCGGCAGGAGATCCATGTTCCCCTGCAATGAAACAGGGTACAATTAGTGTGTCTGTGTTGTGACAATTTTTACGTAACATGCCAGCCTTTTGATGAATTCACTCTGTGATCTTGTTTGGTATTGGTATCTGCTGTCCTTCATATGGGCATTGTTATAGGCCTATGGCCCACCTGTGTGTCACATGTATGATATAGAGTTATCTGACTTGTCTGCCTAATCGCCTCTAGGTGTTGCTTTGTACCAAATAGGGAATAGCCATCTTTTTGTCCTACTCGACCCTCCGTGTATATCTATTCTTATGGTGAGGCCTTTCACTGGCTGTGGGTGTTGTGATTGCCCTGGCAGCACACTTGCCTCTCAGGACCTGCCCCAATCCCTGATTGTTCACATTGACTTAATTGTAATTGACATGTGGCATATCCTATGCATGGCAATGTTATGATGTGATATGGATGTAGACATTGTTAATGTGTCCAGCTGATGTTGGGTAATGTGTGTTTAATTGGATTGCCCTGTTTATCGTATCAATGTCCTATATGGTCCTCTGACTGTGCAGGTGTATTTCAGTGACCAGTTGCATGTGTCCCCTCCTCAATGCTGTTGTCTGAGCAGTATGACATTTGTGATGTTGCCTTGTTAGCCAGGCACGTGAAGGACCCTGACATATGCAGCATGTGTGTGTCCTTAGTGCTGTGTGGCTCCTATTGCTGTTTACTTTGGCTGATGTATGTGACAACTATGGGCATTGACATATGAGTGTACTGGGGCCTTTGTCTTGTTTCAGGAGATTGTTGCAGATGTCATCCTCACCCCCTAATTTAGGTATGTATGTTCCATGGGGAGGTTACTGCCATTGGCTACTTGAGCTGCAGAGAGATCAGAGGTGTTAGTGTCAACTGTTGTCGCAGTTACATTGTAGTTGTTGTTTTGGCTACTGGATTACTGATAGGGCCCTAGTTGATGTAGGAGATATTTTGGCTGACGAGTGCCAGGATGTAAGTTTGACGTAGTTGCCTTCCCTCCTGTAGAGGCTTTCCCTTAGCTCCATTGTTGTCATGACAGGATGCCCCCATGGGACTGTTGTTGGTGTTGTGTAATGTTGTGGCCCAGCTTCTGTATGTGCAGGGCATGCCCCCCTGCCGTGCCCCTTTACCCATGCCACTCAATGTATATGCTGACTTACATGCAATGTTTCCCCCCCCTGCTTACAGACAACATTATTGCATTATAATTCCCCATGTGACTTACCCTGCATGTGCGTTGTCTCCTGGTAGTCTGCGCTGTCCTGTCCTTGAATCCCTGTGACGATCTCCTCAGGGATGACGGCTGCGACCATCTCCTCCATGTGGTCCATGTGGTCCAGGGCCTCCTGGTGTGCTGGACTCCCCCCTCCAGTCTGCAGTGTTGCCTTCCTGTTCCTGGCCATTTTTTCCTTTGTCCTACGTTTGCAGTCATGCCAGCGTTTCTTACACTCGGTGACTGTTCTGCGTACTTCAGCCACACTGTTGATCTTGTCAACAATTTGTTGCCATATGGCTTCTCTCCTACGGATTGGCAACTTAGAGGTGATGAACAGTTGGTGCTGGTGTTCCGTCACCTCTTTAACCAGGATTTCCTGCTCCTCTGCACTGAAGCGACACTTTCTTTTTTTTATATATATGTCCTGGTTCCTGTATGGATCATCCTGGCTGGTTCCTGGTCTGCTGTCATCTTCCTGGGGTCTGTAGTGGCATCTGGGATCCATTTTGGCTCTCCTCTGCTGAAAGGGCAGTGTTCGCGGGTATTTTTGACGCTATTGCGTCCAAAAAAACGGCGCTTTCCGGGTTGCGCTGTCGTAAATCGACCCACAGTCATTTACGTCACGTTAACGTCGTTTTCCTTTACGACTTGACACCGCGATGTGCGTCAAAAAAAATGACTCCCACCTGTTGGTTGCGCCGCCGTGCGTCAAAGTATAAATTTGACGCCCGCACGGCGCATCGAAATGGCGTTAGCCGACGGTAAAATGTTTGACGCAAAACTGCGGCGGCACAGCTTTGCGTCAAAAAGTATAAATATGGCCCTAATTGTTTATATTCAAGTTAGTTCCATACCGTTAGGCTGACAGAATCTATCTGTGAGGTTCTGGATTCTTTGGGGTATTTGGAGACTGACCTTCAGCCTGTTCAGTCAGGTGTATGTCTGCCGTGGACTCTTAAATAAACTTCTGTGTTGGATAACCAACTCCTCGTCGGTCTTATGAAGAAACGCTTTTTGTGTCATCTGAATGTACCCTACACCAGCCCTGCATAATCTATAGCGCACTACCACTGGCTGTCACTAAGCGTCCCTTTAGAGCCAGGCTCAAGTGCTGAGCGCACCATGGTGCACTACCACCGCTGGTTACTAGAGGTCACTGGAGAGCGAGACTCAAGTACCGGGCGCACTATAGTGCACTACCACCGCTACCTACTAGGGGTCCCTGTAGAGCCAGGCTCCAGCACTGTGAGTCAGCGGGTGAATGACCACAGCCTGTTCCTAGAAGAGATCTCCGTACACGGAGGTCACGGCGGAAGGTGCTCACCTTAGTACTCATTAATTGTAGCCCTACATTAAGCTTAACTTTAACGACTAAAATTTTATTCATTTTCACGTTAAAAGAGCAAAGATTATGCTAAAGAACTGACGAGCACACTACTCTGTTTTGAGACAGGGTTCGAGTATACAAAGAAACAAAAAAAAATAGAAACGTCGGCTCTTTGGGCCATATTTATACTTTTTGACGCAAAACTGCGCTATCGCAGTTTTGCGCCAAAAAGATTAGCGCCGGCTAACGCCATTCTGAAGCGCCATGCGGGTGCCGTATTTATTGAATGGCGTTAGCCGGCGCTAGCAGACCGGCGCTGCCTGGTGTGCGTGGAAAAAAACCACGTACACCAGGCAGCGCCGGCGTTGGGGAAAATGGCGTTAGGGCGTCTTAAAATGGGGCAAGTCAGGTAGAGGCAAAAAAATCGCCTCCACCCGATTTGCGCCATTTTTAACGACGCCCAGACGCCATTTACATGACTCCTGTCTCAGTAAAGACAGGAGTCATGCCCCCTTGCCCAATGGCCATGCCCAGGGGACTTATGTCCCCTGGGCATGGTCATTGGGCATTGTGGCATGTAGGGGGGCACAAATCAGGCTCCCCTATGCCAAAAAAAAATTACAAAAAAAAATAAATTATACTTACCTGAACTTACCTGAATGTCCCTGGGATGGGTCCCTCCATCCTTGGGTGTCCTCCTGGGGTGGGCAAGGGTGGCAGGGGGGTCCCTGGGGGCATGGGAGGGCAGCTGTGGGCTCATTTTGAGCCCACAGGTCCCTTAACGCCTGCCCTGACCCAGGCGTTAAAAAGAGGCGCAAATGCGGGGTTTCTTGCCCCGCCCACTCCCAGGCGTGATTTTTGCCCGGGAGTATAAATACGACGCATTTGCGTCGCAGTCATTTTTTTAGACGGGAACGCCTACCTTGCATCTCATTAACGCAAGGAAGGCGTTCACGCAAAAAAATGACGCTCATTCCTCATACTTTGGCGCTAGACGCGTCTAACGCCAAAATATAAATATGGAGTTAGTTTTGCGTCGAATTTGCGTCGAAAAAAACGACGCAAATTCGGCGCAAACGGAGTATAAATATGCCCCTTTGTGCCTTGCTGGCGCAATTTAAATTAGACAAGAGATCGATGACAGTCACTAGAAAATCAGGGAGAGCTATGGGTTAACTTGAGACTCCAAATGGTGTCAAATAATTCTTCCATTTTCCCAACAAGTTTGGACTTCCTCCTTAAAGATAATGAAAAAATAAACGATGCTAAACAGGATAAAATGCGGAGATACCTTGTGGTACATGAGCAGCATCCAGAAAACCAATATCAGAGGAGTTTTCCTATGACTCCGTGTCACAACGACACGGCATCCACTAACAGGCTCTCATTCTGGGCCTTGTAGTCCAAGTGTACTCATAGGACTATCATTCTCGAAAGCAGTGATTGGTAGTTTGAATTGTAGAGTCCTTGTGACAAAGTCATTAGTGGGGGGCATATTTATTATTTCACACAGCGCAGAGCACTGCGTTGAGTGCAGTGCTTATTTTGTCAATAAAAATGTGCGGTGCCCAAAGCCCTCCTCTTAAACACGCGGCTGCCGTAATTAAATAGGCAAACACGGAATCCTAAGGCAGTGTAATCCTGAAGCCTCCTGGGGCCTCCTTAACCCATTTAAAGCCACTCCCTGCCCCTTCAGTTCACTCTTGCAGCTTTCTGCTTTCTCTCTTTGTGACGCCTTTTACTTTTTCTCTTCCTCTTTCTTTCTCATATGTGTCTTTTACTAGCAATAAATGCTTGAGGCAGAAAAATAAGTGCCGGCCATCAAAAATAAGTGCTGGTGCTACACACCGGAAACATCAAGCACAAATTAAGCACTAGTTGAGTGAAAAGGAGAGTTCAGAAATACTCCATATTTACAAAGATATGGAGCATTTCTGCTTTCATTTTGTGCTGCCCCAAGTACCCTTCCACTACAGTGCAAGGATGGCTGCGTTGCCTGAAGCATATTTCTCTTTCAATGTGTGCTGCAGAATTCAACACACATGGAGAGAGGGAGTCACAAGTAGAAATAAGGATATTTCTTCTCGTTATGCCTTCCATAATGACTCTTGTATAGCAACAAGACTACTGATTTGGGGCGACAGCACCTCTGATTGTAGGCGACTGTATCCCCCACCAGTTGGAAGCTGTTGGCCTAACCTTAGTAGCTCTCTAGCAGCATCTCACCTAAACGGTGAAGGTGGTTTGTGGCAGCCTAGTGAATGGAAAGCTGAAAATCCCTCAGGGAAATCATGGTGAACAAGCTTTACCCTTTTCTCTCCACACGCAACTCTCTTATACACACATAGGCAAGGATAGAGATGCATGACAGTTTCAATACATTTATTGAAAAGACTGCAATCTAAAACAAAACACATGAGCTGCAATGATAAGGATAGTGAGGAATAGCAAAACCATAACAGTGAGAATCAGATGTGTGAATATGAACAACCACAACATGTTGCAATGATATAGAAATGCAATTCCTACGTAAAAGACTACTTTCCAACCCCTAAGCGAGAGCATGGTGATGTCAGCCAAATCTGTCCACACAGTGTTCATAAGAAGCACGCCCCACCCCCGTTACCTTGGTTCAAGGTTAGGTCTTCAATCTCCAGATAAGAGGATGCAGAGACACAAAGGCTCAGGTTGGCGACAAACAGGCATCAGCATGGATGTGAAATCCTGGCTGGAACCCCCTCTAATGCTCTTTGTCCTACAAGATGTTTGTATAGGGGGCATGTTTATGTTCTTGTACAGAAGCCTAAGAGGGTATGTACCTATGCGCTGGACTGTTTACATAGTCTTGTGGCGGCAATGCAAAATATTATCCTGTGTGGCTCGCACTTTGTTCTTATGAACCCGAGAAAAAAGCACATGATGCAAAGTATCTTATCCATAACACTGATAGTAGTGTCACTCTTGCAGAATAGTAACTGATTTTGAAAATAAAACAGTGCCACTAAAATAAGCCAAACTAAAATGAATAAAAATGATGAATAAATGAATACAGAGCATATTATCTGTGTAAAAGGGCAAGGCACAGGCTGCAAGCCTAAGTTAAGCCGTCACTGTGCCCAGGAAGGGAACTACATATGGACTCACAACACGGCTTTGTCAGGTAAGTGCACTATTTTGGAGCAAACCTAGGTTTAGCAGTCTTTGTAAAAATGGGTTTTCGTCGAAATACGGTTGTGGCTGCATGGAAATGCCCATCCTCTATTCATGTAATATCTACATAACGTAAAGTATCACAAGGCTCCGCTACGCTCTACATTGCATTACTTTTTATTTTCCAAATCGCACGCAGCCACAGAACGTGGCTTGCTGTGGTTTAGTAATCTAGGGGTTAGCGGCACCTTCCCGTACAAAAATAATTCCTTAATCACTCCCTTAACCAGTCCCTTAATCCCTTAAACAATTCCTGCAGAATGCAGCACACATTGAAAGAGGGAAAAAAGAGGCAAAATAAAGATATTCATCCAAGCTACGCATCAGTTGGGGAGGCGTAGCAGTTTTGGCACATTGCCAGGTCTGCCACTTATGGTAAATCTGGTAATGCGTCAAAATCGATGAGTGTTGCGTGGAAATACCCACTCACCACTCATGGAATACCTTCCTGGGTCTGAGTAACGCAATGTAGCAGTTTGCGCTGCATTGTGTTACTCCAGACTTATCAAGCCTCTCAGGGATAGGCAAAGGGGCCTTGCGTGGTTTGATAAATCACATTTAGCGATTGTATCGCACTTTAACCCTGTAGCATGGTGCAAGTGCGACACAACTCCTACATAAATATGTTCCATAGTGTGCAATGCACAGAGGTCCACTTTACACAAGAATTGAAAAGCAGCTATCACAGCAATAAATGAACACCAGGTTGCAAACTAAAGTACCAAGGCCCATATTTATATTTTTTTACGCAAATCAGCGCTAGCGCAGATTTGCGTCACAAAGTTTAGCGCCTGCTAATGCCACTCCAACGTGCCAGCCATGCACCTTATTTATGGAATGACGTTACCCGGAGCTGCGGCCTGGTTAGCGTCAAAATAAATTACGATAAACGGGCAGCGGGGGCGAAGGGAAGACTAGGTGTTGTGCGCTAAAGAATGGTGCAAGTCAGGTTAGAGTAAAAAATATTGGCTCTAACCTGACTAGTGCCGTTTTTTGACACACAACCCCCATGGAAATTACTCCTGTCTTAGCAAAGACAGGAGTCATGCCCCCCTACCCAATGGCCATGCCCAGTGGACTTCTTTCCCCTGGGCATGGTCATTGGGCACTGTGGCATGTACGGGGGCCCAACTTAGGCCCCCCTATGCCACTTAAAAAATATATATATACTTCCCTGCACTTACCTGCACTCACCATGGATGTGCCCTCCCATCCATTGGTGTCCTCCAGGGGTGGGCAAGGGTGACAGAGGACGCCCCTGGGTGCAGGGAAGGGCACATGTGGACTGCTTCCATGGTCTACCACAATGGAAATGAGCCCACAGGTCCCTTAATTCCTGCCCTGACCCAGGCGTTAAAAAACAGCGCAAATCCGGCTGGGGGCCATGTTTTAAGGCCCACCTCCTCCTGTGCGTCATTTTGATGCCGGAGGATAAATAAGGTGCACATACCTTAGAGTAATTTTTTGCACGGAAACGCCTACCTTGCATGTCCTTAGTGCAAGGTCGTTTTTCACGTACAAAAAATGACTCAAACTCAATAATTTTGGCGCTAGTCGGGTCTAGCGCCAAAGTACAAATATGGAGTTAAGTTTGCACCGGATTTGTGCCAAAATAAATGACAAAAATCCGATGCAAACATAGTATAAATATGGGCCTCAGCATACCAACAAAAAGGCACATTTGTGTTATGTACCATTAACATACAATGAGGTATCACAGCACTAAATTGTAATCAAAGCACAATGCTTATATTTTCTTTTATTTTAATGCACATTTTTCAACTTTCAAAATATTTTTTATGAGATTTTTTTCTGTTTTATTGTATATTGTAAAGCATATGTGACAGGGCTCACAGACCCAAAAGCCTATTGTTCTACTGTTTTCAAAATAGCACTGAGTTCATATAGATACATTTTAATTTCCGCACGTTAGACCTGTCAGCATTGGGGTGGTCTTCGCCCAGACGTTTTGACTGGTTGCCTCCAATTTTGCTGAATTTGTTTCTGTTTGCAGTAGGACTAACAGCTTGTGGTACTTCACCCGTGTTCACCCAGCACTGGGAACAGGATCCAGGAATTTCTAGTATCGATATATGACGCTGCACCTCAATACACAGGGATTTTTAGTAATGAGCTTTGATACTGCAGTTCGTATGACCCAGGTTTTTTTGCTTCTAGCATTAGAGCTTAGCTCATACAAGCTGCACTATCAAAGCTCGTTATTAAAGATCCCTGGACTCACTTTTATTTCCCTTTCATAAGCATCAGTTTTAAAAAACTGAGGAACACATCTGACGAACCAGAAACAGGGATTTGAGAAGTTTATTGGAAAACCATGCCCCCTCTTATTGTTGGGCCCTCCTGGCACATCACAATCTACACAAAAGAAACCAAGAAGATGCCAGGCACACGGACTTCAAGGAGAGACAATAGTTAGCCACCAAAGATTCCTCCAGCATTGTTCTATTTACCCAACAGTTACCTCCAAGATAGAAATGTTTCAGAATGTGAAAATGATGTCCTTCGGACCTGATTCTAAATGAAATAAACTGGAAAAAAAGCCATGACACCACACGTCACACAGAAAACACTGTTATATGTCTTTTGCTGCTATAGCACCCTCCCTCCCCCCAACACCTTAATAAATCATTTCCTGTTCAAAGCAGAACATCTTATCTCAGTACCTAGACAATGATTTTGGGCTTAACAGTAGATAATGATAGAAGCAGCCCCCAGTATTATAGGCATTCTCAGTAAAATCAATTCTTTCTCAGTAGAGGCCAGAAGATGTATGTCAGATGTAAGTGGAGGCCATCATGTATACCTAAGTCTGCAAACAACGCTGGGTGAGGTATGGAGCACTACCACATGCCCTACCTAGAGATCTCTCTCTGGAAAGCTAATCTCTGGTTCTGGGAGAACCATGATGCACTATCACAGGCTGTCAATAGAGGTTCCTAGAATAGAAAATACAGCCCTGCATAAACTATGACGCACTACCACTGGCCATCACTAGGGGTCTCTTTAGAGCCAGGCTCAAGTGCTGAACGCACTATGGTGCACTACCCCCGCTGGTTACCACAGGTCACTGGAGAGCGAGGCTCAAGTACCGGGCGCACTATAGTGCACTACCACCGCTGCCTACTAGGGGTCCCTGGAGAGCCAGGCTCCAGCTCTGTGGGTCGGCGAGTGAAGGACCACAGCCTGTTCCTAGAAGAGATCTCCGTACACGGAGGTCACGGCGGTAGGTGCTCATCTCAGTACTCATTAATTGTAGCCCTACATTAAGCTTAACTTTAACGACTAAAATTTTATTCATTTTCACGTTACAAGAGCAGAGATTATGTTAAAGAACTGATGAGCACACTACTCTGTTTTGAGACAGGGTTCGAGTATTCAAAGAAACCAAAAAAAACACGTCGGATCGTTGTGCCTTGCTGGCGCAATTTAAATTAGACAAGAGATCGATGACAGTCACTAGGAAATCAGGGAGAGCTAAGGGTTAACTTGAGACTCCATATGGTGTTAAATAATTCTTCCATTTGCCCAACAAGTTTGGACTTCCTCCTCAAAGATAATGAAAAAATAAACGATGCTGAACAGGATAAACTGCGGAGATTCCCCGTGGTATATGAGCAGCATCCAGAAAACCAATACCAGAAGAGTTTTCCTATGACTCCGTTTCACAAGGACACCGCATCCACTCCCAGGCTCTCATTCTGGGCCTTGTAGTCCAAGTGTACTCAAAGGACTATCATTCTCGAAAGCAGTGATTTGTAGTTAGAATTGTAGTGTCCTTGTGACAAAGTCATTAGTGGGGGGCATATTTATTATTTCACACAGCGCAGAGCAGTGTGTTGAGTGCAGTGCTTATTTTGTAAATAAAAATGTGCCGGTGCCCAAAGCCCTCCTCTTAAACACGCGGCTGCCGTAATTAAATAGGCAAACACAGAATACTAAGTCAGTGTAATCCTGAAGCCTCCTGGGGCCTCCTGAACCCATTTAAAGCCACTCCCTGCTCCTTCAGTTCACTCTTGCAGCTTTCTGCTTTCTCTCTTTGTGACGCCTTTTCACTTTTCTCTTCCTCTTTCTTTCTCATATGTGTCTTTTACTCGCAATAAATGCTTGAGGCAGAAAAATAAGTGCTGGCCCTCAAAAATAAGTGCTGGTACTACACACCGGAAACATCAAGCACAAATTAAGCACTAGTTGAGTGAAAAGGAGAGATCAGAAATACTCCATATTTATAAAGATATGGAGCATTTCTGCTTTCATTTTGTGCTGCCCCAAGTACCCTTCCACTACAGTGCAAGGATGGCTGCGTTGCCTGAAGCATATTTCTCTTTCAATGTGTGCTGCAGAATTCAACACACATGGAGAGAGGGAGTCACAAGTAGAAATAAGGATATTTCTTCTCGTTATGCCTTCCATAATGACTCTCGTATAGCAACAAGACTACTGATTTGGGGCGACAGCACCTCTGATTGTAGGCGACTGTATCCCCCACCAGTTGGAAGCTGTTGGCCGAACCTTAGTAGCTCTCTAGCAGCATTTCACCTAAACAGTGAAGGTGGTTTGTGGCAGCCTAGTGAATGGAAAGCTGAAAATCCCTCAGGGAAATCATGGTGAACAAGCTTTACCCTTTTCTCTCCACACGCAACTCTCTTATACACACATAGGCAAGGATAGAGATGCATGACAGTTTCAATACATTTATTGAAAAGACTGCAATCTAAAACAAAACATATGAGCTGCAATGATAAGGATAGTGAGGAATAGCAAAACCATAACAGTGAGAATCAGATGTGTGAATATGAACAACCACAACATGTTGCAATGATATAGAAATGCAATTCCTACGTAAAAGACTACTTTCCAACCCCTAAGCCAGAGCATGGTGATGTCAGCCAAATCGGTCCACACAGTGTTCATAAGAAGCACGCCCCACCCCCGTTACCTTGGTTCAAGGTTAGGTCTTCAATCTCCAGATAAGAGGATGCAGAGACACAAAGGCTCAGGTTGGCGACAAACAGGCATCAGCATGGATGTGAAATCCTGGCTGGAACCCCCTCTAATGCTCTTTGTCCTACAAGATGTTTGTATAGGGGGCATGTTTATGTTCTTGTACAGAAGCCTAAGAGGGTATGTAACTAAGCGCTGGACTGTTTACATAGTCTTGTGGCGGCAATGCTAAATATTATCCTGTGTGGCTCGCACTTTGTTCTTATGAACCCGAGAAAAAAGCACATGATGCAAAGTATCTTATCCATAACACTGATAGTAGTGTCACTCTCGCAGAATAGTAACTGATTTTGAAAATAAAACAGTGCCACTAAAATAAGCCAAACTAAAATGAATAAGAATGATGAATAACTGAATACAGAGCATATTATCTGTGTAAAAGGGAACGGCACAGGCTGCAAACCTAAGTTAAGCCGTCACTGTGCCCAGGAAGGGAACTACGTATGGACTCACAACACGGCTTTGTCAGGTAAGTGCACCATTTTGGAGCAAACCTAGGTTTAGCAGTCTTTGTAAAAATGGGTTTACGTCGAAATACGGTTGTGGCTGCATGGAAATGCCCATCCTCTATTCATGTAATATCTACATAACGTAAAGTATCACAAGGCTCCGCTACGCTCTACATTGCATTACTTTTTATTTTCAAAATCACACGCAGCCACAGAACGTGGCTTGCTGTGGTTCAGTAATCTAGGGGTTAGCGGCACCTTCCCGTACAAAAATAATTCCTTAATCACTCCCTTAACCAGTCCCTTAATCCCCTAAACAATCCCTGCAGAATGCAGCACACATTGAAAGAGGGAAAAAAATGGGAAAATAAAGATATTCATCCAAGCTACGCATCACTTGGGGAGGCGTAGCAGTTTTGGCACATTGCCAGGTCTGCCACTTATGGTAAATCTGGTAATGCGTCAACATCGATGAGTGTTGCGTGGAAATACCCACTCACCACTCATAGAATGCCCTCCTGGGTCTGAGTAACGCAATGTAGCAGTTTGCGCTGCATTGTGTTACTCCAGACTTATCAAGCCTCTCAGGGATAGGCAAAGGGGCCTTGCGTGGTTTGATAAATCACATTTAGCGATTGTATCGCACTTGAACCCTGTAGCATGGTGCAAGTGCGACACAACTCCTACATAAATATGTCCCATAGTGTGCAATGCATAGAGGTCCACTTTACACAAGAATTGAAAAGCAGCTATCACAGCAATAAATGAACACCAGGTTGCAAACTAAAGTACCAAGGCCCATATTTATATTTTTTTACGCAAATCAGCGCTAGCGCAGATTTGCGTCACAAAGTTTAGCGCCTGCTAATGCCACTCCAACGTGCCAGCCATGCACCTTATTTATGGAATGACGTTACCCGGAGCTGCGGCCTGGTTAGCGTCAAAATAAATTACGATAACCGGGCAGCGGAGGCGAAGGGAAGACTAGGTGTTGTGCGCTAAAGAATGGTGCAAGTCAGGTTAGAGTAAAAAATATTGGCTCTAACCTGACTAGTGCCGTTTTTTGACACACAACCCCCATGGAAATTACTCCTGTCTTAGCAAAGACAGGAGTCATGCCCCCCTGCTCAATGGCCATGCCCAGCGGACTTCTTTCCCCTGGGCATGGTCATTGGGCACTGTGGCATGTACGGGGGCCCAACTTAGGCCCCCCTATGCCACTTAAACAAAGAATTATACTTACCTGCACTCACTATGGATCTGTCCTCCCATCCATTGGTGTCCTTCAGGGGTGGGCGAGGGTGGCAGAGGAAGCCCCTGGGTGCAGGGAAGGGCACCTGTGGACTGCTTCCATGGTCTACCACAATGGAAATGAGCCCACAGGTCCCTTAACGCCTGCCCTAACCCAGGTGTTAAAAAACTGCGCAAATCCGGCTGGGGGCCATGTTTTAAGGCCCACCTCCTCCTGTGCGTCATTTTGATGCCGGGTGATAAATAAGGTGCACATACCTTAGAGTAATTTTTTGCATGGGAACGCCTACCTTGCATGTCCTTAGTGCAAGGTCGTTTTTCACGTTCAAAAAATGACTCAAACTCAATAATTTTGGCGCTAGTCGGGTCTAGCGCCAAAGTATAAATATGGAGTTAAGTTTGAGCCGGATTTGCGCCAAAATAAATGACAAAAATCAGATGCAAACAGAGTATAAATATGGGCCTCAGCATACCAACAAAAAGGCACATTTGTGTTATTTACCATTAACATACAATGAGGTATCACAGAACTAAATTGTAATTAAAGCACAATGCTTATATTTTCTTTTATTTTAATGCACATTTTGCAACTTAAAAAAAAAAATTATGAGACTTTTTTCTGTTTTATTGTATATTGTAAAGCATATGTGACAGGGCTCACAGACCCAAAAGCCTATTGTTCTACTGTTTTCAAAATAGCACTGAGTTCATATAGATACATTTTAATTTCCGCATGTTAGACCTGTCAGCATTAGGGTGGTCTTCGCCCAAACGTTTTGACTGGTTGCCTCCAATTTTGCTGAATTTGTTTTTGTTTGCAATAGGACTAACACCTTGTGGTACTTCACCCGTGTTCACCCAGCACTGGCAACAGGATCCAGGGATCTCTAGTATCGATATATGATACTGCACCTCAATACACAGGGATTTTCAGTAATGAGCTTTGATATTGCAGCTCGTATGACCTAGGTTTTTCTGCTTCTAGCATTAGAGCTTAGCTCATACAAGCTGCACTATCAAAGCTCATTATTAAAGATCCCTGGACTCACTTTTATTTCCCTTTCATAAGCATCAGTTTTAAAAAACTGAGGAACACATCTGACGAACCAGAAACAGGGGTTTGAGAAGTTTATTGGAAAACCATGCCCCCTCTTATTGTTGGGCCCTCCTGGCACATCACAATCTACACAAAAGAAACCAAGAAGGTGCCAGGCACACGGACTTCAAGGAGAGGCAACAGTTAGCCACCAAAGATTCCTCCAGCATTGTTCTATTTACCCAACAGTTACCTCCAAGATAGAAATGTTTCAGAATCTGAAAATGATGTCCTTCGGACCTGATTCTAAATGAAATAAACTGGAAAAAAGCCATGACACCACACGTCACACAGAAAACACTGTTATATGTATTTTGCTGCTACAGCCCACCCACCCCCCCTCAACACCTTAATAAATCATTTCCTGTTCAAAGCAGAACATCTTGGCCCATATTTATACTTTTTGACGCTAAACTGCGCTAACGCAGTTTAGCGTCAAAAAATTTAGCGCCGTCTAACGCCATTCTGAAGCGCCATGCGGGCGCCGTATTTATGGAATGGCGTTAGCCGGCGCTAGCAGACCGGCGCTGCCTGGTGTGCGTGGAAAAAAACACGTAGACCAGGCAGCGCCGGCGTAGGGGGAAAATGGCGTTAGGGCGTCTTAAAATGGGGCAAGTCAGGTTGAGGCAAAAAAATCGCCTCAACCCGATTTGCGCCATTATTTTCGACGCCCAGACGCCATTTAAATGACTCCTGTCTTAGTAAAGACAGGAGTCATGCCCCCTTGCCCAATGGCCATGCCCAGGGGACTTATGTCCCCTGGGCATGGTCATTGGGCATAGTGGCATGTAGGGGGGCACAAATAAGGCCCCCCTATGCCACCCAAAAAAAATTAAAAAATATAAAAAATTATACTTACCTGAACTTACCTGAATGTCCCTGGGGTGGGTCCCTCCATCCTTGGGTGTCCTCCTGGGGTGGGCAGGGGTGGCAGGGGGGGTCCCTGGGGGCAGGGGAGGGCACCTGTGGGCTCATTTTGAGCCCACAGGCCCCTTAACGCCTACCCTGACCCAGGCGTTAAATAGTGGCGCAAATGCGGGGTTTTTTGACCCGCCACCTCCCGGGCGTGATTTTTGCCCGGGAGTATAAATACGACGCATTTGCGTCGCCGTCATTTTTTTAGACGGGAACGCCTTCCTTGCATCTCATTAACGCAAGGAAGGAGTTCACGCAAAAAAATGATGCTATTTGCCCATACTTTGGCGCTAGACGCGTCTAACGCCAAAGTATAAATATGGCGTTAGTTTTGCGCCGAATTTGCGTCGAAAAAAACGACGCTAATTCGGCGCAAACGGAGTATAAATACGGGCCCTTATCTCAGTACCTAGACAATGCTTTTGGGCTTAACAGTAGATAATGACAGAAGCAGCCCCCAGTATTATAGGCATTCTCAGTCAAATCAATTCTTTCTCAGTAGAGGCCAGAAGATGTATGTCAGATGTAAGTGGAGGCCATCATGTATACATAAATCTGAAAACAACGCTGGGTGAGGTATGGTGCACTACCACATGCCCTACCTAGAGATCTCTCTCTGGAAAGCTAGGCTCTGGTCCTGGAAGAACCATGATGCACTATCACAGGCTGTCAATAGAGGTTCCTAGAAAAGAAAATACAGCCCTGCATAAACTATGGCGCACTACCACTGGCCGTCACTAGGTGTCCCTTTAGAGCCAGGCTCAAGTACCGGGCGCACTATAGTGCACTACCACCGCTGCCTACTAGGGGTCCCTGGAGCCCCAGGCTCCAGCTCTGTGAGTCGGCGGGTGAAGGACCACAGCCTGTTCCTAGAAGAGATCTCCGTACACGGAGGTCACGGCGGTAGGTCCTCACCTCAGTACTCATTAATTGTAGCCCTACATTAAGCTTAACTTTAACGACTAAAATGTTATTCATTTTCACGTTACAAGAACAAAGATTATGCTAAAGAACTGATGAGCACACTACTCTGTTTTGAGACAGGGTTCGAATATTCAAAGAAACAAAAAAAAAAAAAACACGTCGGATCTTTGTGCCTTGCTGGCGCAATTTAAATTAGACAAGAGATCGACGACAGTCACTAGGAAATCAGGGAGAGCTAAGGGTTAACTTGAGACTCCATATGGTGTTAAATAATTCTTCCATTTGCCCAACAAGTTTGGACTTCCTCCTCAAAGATAATGAAAAAATAAACGATGCTGAACAGGATAAACTGCGGAGATTCCTCGTGGTACATGAGCAGCATCCAAACCAATACCAGAAGAGTTTTCCTATGACTCCGTGTCACAAGGACACCGCATCCACTAACAGGCTCTCATTCTGGGCCTTGTAGTCTGAGTGTACTCATAGGACTATCATTCTCGAAAGCAGTGATTTGTAGTTCGAATTGTAGTGTCCTTGTGACAAAGTCATTAGTGGGGGGCGTATGTATTATTTCACACAGCGCAGAGCAGTGCGTTGAGTGCAGTGCTTATTTTGTAAATAAAAATGTACCGGTGCCCAAAGCCCTCCTCTTAAACACGCGGCTGCCGTAATTAAATAGGCAAACACGGAATACTAAGGCAGTGTAATCCTGAAGCCTCCTGGGGCCTCCTTAACCTATTTAAAGCCACTCCCTGCCCCTTCAGTTCACACTTGCAGCTTTCTACTTTCTCTCTTTGTGACGCCTTTTTACTTTTCTCTTCCTCTTCTTTCTCATATGTTTCTTTTACTCGCAATAAATGCTTGAGGCAGAAAAATAAGTGCTGGCCCTCAAAAATAAGTGCTGGTGCTCCACACCGGAAACATCAAGCACAAATTAAGTACTAGTTGAGTGAAAAGGAGAGATCAGAAATACTCCATATTTACAAAGATATGGAGCATTTCTGCTTTCATTTTATGCTGCCCCAAGTACCGTTCCACTACAGTGCAAGGATGGCTGCGTTGCCTGAAGCATATTTCTCTTTCAATGTGTGCTGCAGAATTCAACACACATGGAGAGAGGGAGTCACAAGTAGAAATAAGGATATTTCTTCTCGTTATGGCTTCCATAATGACTCTCGTATAGCAACAAGACTACTGATCTGGGGTGAAAGCACCTCTGATTGTAGGCGACTGTATCCCACACCAGTTGGCAGCTGTTGGTCTAACCTTAGTAGCTCTCTAGCAGCATCTCACCTAAACGGTGAAGGTGGTTTGTGGCAGTCTAGTGAATAGAAAGCTGAAAATCCCTCAGGGAAATCAGGGCAACAAGCTTTACCCTTTTCTCTCCACATACAAGTCTTGTATACACACATAGGCAAGGAAAGAGATGCATGACAGTTTCAATACATTTATTGAAAAGACTGCAATCTACAACAAAACACATGAGCTGCAATGATAAGGATAGTGAGGAATAGCAAAACCAGAACAGTGAGAATCAGATGTGTGAATATGAACAACCCCAACATGTTGCAATGACATAGAAATACAATTCCTACCTAAAAGACTAATTTCCAACCCCTAAGCGAGAACATGGTGATGTCAGACAAATCTGTCCACACAGTGTTCATAAGAAGCACGCCCCACCCCTGTTACCTTGGTACAAGGTTAGGTCTTCAATCTCCAGATGAGAGGATGCAGAGACACAAAGGCTCAGGTCGGCGACAAACAGGCATTCAGCTTGGATGTAAAATCCTGGCTGGAACCCCCTCTAATGCTCTTTGTCCTACAAGATGTTTCTATACGGGGCATGTTTATGTTCTTGTACAGAAGCCTAAGAGGGTATGTACCTAAGCGCTAGACTGTTTACATAGTCTTGTGGCGGCAATACAAAATATTATCCTGTGTGGCTCGCTCTTTGTTCTTATGAACCCGAGGAAAAGAACATGATGCAAAGTATCTTATCCATAACACTGATAGTAGTGTCACTCTCGCAGAATAGCAACTGATTTTGAAAATAAAACAGTGCCACTAAAATAAGCCAAACTAAAATGAATAAAAATGAATAAATGAATACAGAGCATATTATCTGTGTAAAAGAGCAAGGCACAGGCTGCAAGCCTAAGTTAAGCCGTCACTGTGCCCAGGCAGGGAACTACGTATGGACTCACAACACGGCTTTGTCAGGTAAGTGCACCATTTTGGAGCAAACCTAGGTTTAGCAGTCTTTGTAAAAATGGGTTTACGTCAAAATACAGTTGTGGCTGCATGGAAATGCCCATCCTCTATCCATGTAATATCTACATAACATAAAGTATCACAAAGCTCCGCTACGCTCTATATTGCATTACTTTTTATTTTCTAAATCACACACAGCCATGGAGCGTGGCTTGCTGTGGTTTAGTAATGCAGGGGTTAGGGGCACCTTCCTGTACAAAAACAATTCCTTAATCTCTCCCTTAACCAATCCCTTAATCCCTTAAAAAATCCCTGCAGAATGCAGCACACATTGAAAGAGAGAAAAAAGAGGCAAAATAAAGATATTCTTCCTAGTTACGCATCACTTGGGGAGGCGTAGCAGTTTTGGCACATTGCCAGGTCTGCCACTCATGGTAAATCTGTTAATGCGTCAAAATCGATGGGTGTTGCGTGGAAATACCCACGCACCACTCATGGAATGCCTTCCTGGGTCTGAGTAACACAATGTTGCAGTTTGCGCTGCATTGTGTTACTCCAGATTTATCAAGCCTCTCAGGGGCAGGCAAAGGGGCCTTGTGTGGTTTGATAAATCACATTTAGCAATTGCATCGCACTTGAACCCTGTAGCATGGTGCAAGTGCGACACAACTCCTACATAAATATGTCCCATAGTGTGCAATGCACAGAGGTCCACTTTACACAAGAATTGAAAAGCAGGTATCACAGCAATAAAGGAACACCAGGTTGCAATCTAAAGTACCAAGGCCCATATTTATATTTTTTGACGCAAATCAGCGCTAGTGCAGATTTGCGTCACAAAGTTTAGTGCCGGCTAATGCCATTCCAACGTGCCAGCCATGCACCTTATTTATGGAATGACGTTACCTGGAGCTGCGGCCTGGTTAGCGTCAAAATAAATTACGGTAACCAGGCAGTGGAGGCGAAGGGAAGACTAGGGGTTGTGCGCCAAAGAATGGTGCAAGTCAGGTTAGAGTCAAAAATATTGGCTCTAACCTAACTAGTGCCGTTTTTTGATGCACAACCCCCATGGAAATTACTCCTGTCTTAGCAAAGACAGGAGTCATGCCCCCCTGCCCAATGGCCATGCCCAGCGGACTTCTTTCCCCTGGGCATGGGCATTGGGCACTGTGGCATGTACGGGGCCCAAGTTAGGCCCCCCCATGCCACTTAATTTTTTTTAATACTTACCTGCACTCACCATGGATGTGTCCTCCCATCCATTGGTGTCCTCCAGGGGTGGGCGAGGGTGGCAGAGGGTGCCCCTGGGTGCAGGGAAGGGCACCTGTGGACTTCTTCCATAGTCTACCACAATGGAAATGAGCCCACAGGTCCCTTAACGTCTGCCCTGACCCAGGCGTTAAAAAACAGTGCAAATCCGGCTGGGGGCCATGTTTTAAGGCCCCCCTCCTCCTGTGCGTCATTTTGACGCCGGAGGATAAATAAGGTGCACATACCTTAGGGTCATTTTTTGCACGGGAACGCCTACCTTGCATGTCCTTAGTGCAAGGTCGTTTTTCACGTACAAAAAATGACTCAAACTCAATAATTTTGGCGCTAGTCGGGTCTAGCGCCAAAGTATAAATATGGAGTTAAGTTTGCGCCGGATTTGCGCCAAAATAAATGACAAAAATGCGGTGCAAACATAATATAAATATGGGCCTCAGCATACCAACAAAAAGGCACATTTGTGTTATATACCAATAACATACAATGAGGTATCACAGCACTAAATTGTAATTAAGGCACAATGCTTATATTTTCTTTTATTTTAATGCACATTTTTCAACTTTAAAAATGTTTTTTATGAGACTTTTTTCTGTTTTATTGTATATTGTAAAGCATATGTGACAGGGCTCACAGACCCAAAAGCCTATTGTTCTACTGTTTTCAAAATAGCACTGAGTTCATATAGATACATTTTAATTTCCGCACGTTAGACCTGTCAGCATTAGGGTGGTCTTCACCCAAACGTTTTGACTGGTTGCCTCCAATTTTGCTGAATTTGTTTCTGTTTGCAGTAGGACTAACAGCATGTGGTACTTCACCCGTGTTCACCCAGCACTGGCAACAGGATCCAGGGATTTCTGGTATCGATATATGATACTGCACCTCAATACACAGGGATTTTTAGTAATGAGCTTTGATACTGGAGCTCGTATGACCCAGGTTTTTCTGCTTCTAGCATTAGAGCTCATACAAGCTGCACTATCAAAGCTCGTTATTAAAGATCCCTGGACTCACTTTTATTTCCCTTTCATAAGCATCAGTTTTAAAAAACTGAGGAACACATCTGACGAACCAGAAACAGGGGTTTGAGAAGTTTATTGGAAAACCATGCCCCCTCTTATTGTTGGGCCCTCCTGGTACATCAAAATCTACACAAAAGAAACCAAGAAGATGCCAGGCACACGGACTTCAAGGAGAGGCAATAGTTAGCCACCAAAGATTCCTCCAGCATTGTTCTATTTACCCACCAATTACCTCCAAGATAGAAATGTTTCAGAATGTGAAAATGATGTCCTTCGGACCTGATTCTAAATGAAATAAACTGGAAAAAAGCCATGACACCACACGTCACACAGAAAACACTGTTATATGTCTTTTGCTGCTACAGCACCCTACCCTCCCAACACCTTAATAAATAATTTCCTGTTCAAAGCAGAACATCTTATCTCAGTACCTAGACAATGCTTTTGGGCTTAACAGTAGATAATGACAGAAGCAGCCCCCAGTATTATAGGTATTCTCAGTAAAATCAATTCTTTCTCAGTAGAGGCCAGAAGATGTAGGTCAGATGTAAGTGGAGGCCATCATGTATACATAAGTCTGCAAACAACGCTGGGTGAGGTATGGTGCACTACCACATGCCCTACTTAGAGATCTCTCTCTGGAAAGCTAGGCTCTGGTCCTGGGAGAACCATGATGCACTATCACAGGCTGTCAATAGAGGTTCCTAGAAAAGAAAATACAGCCCTGCATAAACTATGGCGACTACCACTGGCCGTCACTAGGGGTCCGTTTGGAGCCAGGCTCAAGTGCTGAGCGCACTATGGGGCATATTTATACTCTGTTTGTGCCGAATGTGCGTCAACATTTTTGCCGCACATTTGGCGCAAACACTGCCCCATATTTATACTTTGACGTCCGACGCAGCGGGCGTCAAAGTTCCACCATGTGCGCCATTTTTTGGAAGGGGGATCCTGCCTTGCGTTAATTATATGCAAGGTAGGCGTTCCCTTCCAAAAAATGACTTTAAGGCCTGTGCCCCATATTTATACTGTGACGTCATTTTGACGCACAGGAGGGGGCAGGCCTTAAAAAACGACGCCCAGCCTGATGGGCGCCGTTTTTTAACGCCTGGGTCAGGACAGGCGTTAAGGGACCTGTGGGCTCAGAAGGAGCCCAGAGGTGCCCTCCCATGCCCCCAGGGACACTCCCTGCCACCCTTGCCCACCCCAGGAGGACACCCAAGGATGTGTCAAAAAGTATAAATATGGGCCCAAGTTCTTTCAGATCCTTCAAATCTGTACTATCTCTAGTAAGGTTAGTAAGCTTGCTTCTAATTTTCTTACTGTTATCAGGTATAAATGAGCAACAATGACGCTCATTAAGCATTTTGCAGACTCCTCCACTCTTTGCTAAAAGAATGTCTAAAGCATGCCGATTTTGAAGAGTCATAGCTCTTTCTGCAGCAAGTTCAGTATCCATCAGGAGTATTGCTCCTGTAAAATTTGTCAACATGTTATCCACTATAGTAGACAACTTTTGAATTTTCATGGAATTCAAGATAACCCCTACTGATGGGATAATGGCTCCAAATATATCACCAATGACAGCCACCACTGATTCTCGTTTTTGTCTAGGATGTTGTAATTCAGACGTTTTAGGTATTTGTTTTAAGTCATCAATCTGGTATATCTTTGGGAATACTATCCCCAAATAACATGTCCCATAGCATCCCTTAGGGAGATGGTAATAAGCATTTAGCCCACAGATGTAATAGATTTCAGGGATCGCCAGATCTTGTCCATTCAACATAAAGGTCCATTTATTCTGAAACAAAAACACATGCCTACATTCACTCGTGCCCACAAACAAATTGTCTTGATCAGATTTTGGCCTATATACACAGAGCCTACCTATGTGTAATGCATCTATAGCTAATTTGCCTTGCGTCTTGATTGCAGTATAAGCATAATCATTTGCATAGGTACGTTTCTCTAATCCTTTTTCTAACCTTTCTTTCAGTACTTTGCGTCTATCATCTGTGTGATCTAAAAAGCTCTTCTCTACAGGCGACAGTAAGCAAGTCATATTGTTGCGATGTGCATAAGCAGTCCCAAATGTAAGTGTTGGCTCAAAGAATCCTCTAACTATTTTTATATCGTGCTCTTTAGCTAATTTATTTAAGAATTCAATCACAGGCACAAAGGAAAACACAACATCCAAGTTCGAATAAAAGTATTGCACATGCTCTTGATGATAAAATCTTGTTAGTAGTAAGCTGCAACTAATTCCATAAGTAAGAGGGAGACTATGATAGGTAACTCCCTCCTGCACAGGCGAAGGAATTTTAGTACATACATAACAATCTTTCGCATCCATTGTTTCCACATACTCATTTAGTAAGCGATAGAAGACATTAGTAGATAGTTCTCCCTTTGCATTAGTCCCTTCATGCACATGTCTTGCATCCTGCTCAAATCTCTCCCACGGTGTTAATGTAGCAGTTTCAGGTTTTGAAGTTGCATTAAGAGTCTCTTTCTCTCTCCATGGCATTCCCACAATCACTCCTACAATCATCACTGCACACACAACACCTATTATAAGACCTAACCAAACACACACCTTACTTCCCCTGCTACTATTTCCATTATAAGCCATGTTTGTATAGAATCAGAATAGCAGATCAACAATCAACTCGAGGATAAACCTCTTCTTCTTTTATTTTATTTTCTTGTATATTACAGCGTGTTCACTCACTCCAGGACCCTTTTCAGTCAATTCAGATTTAGCAGCTTGTCGTAATCAGGTTTCTTTAAAAGTCAAATTCGGTTTTCTAGTGTCACTTCCGGTAGTTTCTAAAGTCTCTCTTTCTTTCCAGTTTTCAATTTAGCCAAAAAGATTTTCTCAAATTCATTCAGGTGCCGTAGTATTGGCCTGTTACTTCTCAATCAAAGCAGAATGCTAGGAATTCTTGTTGCCATTCAGAGGTTGTAACGTATGCCCATTCAGGACCTGTATATCTTCTGTTTGCAATTCTTTTTCTTTTTAATCTTCGTTCACCTTGTTGTTCTCCCTCACTCAGATCATCTGCTTGTGAAGTATCACTCTCTTCTATTATTGTGTCATTTGATACCTCTCTTATCTTAGGGTGTGGCTTGTCTGGCCAATTGTCACCTCTATGTGTCTTGGTTCGATGTTTTCCTTCAGGACGTTGGACAGCACCCTCCTCTTGTGATATGGTGTTTTCTCTTGACGGACCTGCAACTGGTTCGGGAAACTCTGACACGTTTTGATTTGTATTTACGGTTTCTCCTTCTCTTTCTTCCTCTGGTTCTATGTTGGGTTCAGATTCTATCCCGTATTCGTCTACTTCTGGGAGAACCTCTCCTTGGCTTAGTTCTCCTGCTGCCTCTACTGAGATAGGCACTCTGTCACCTCTCTTGAACTCATTGATAGTTTGAGGGACAAGGCTGTTCTCAGCGGGCTCTCCGGTAGTCTCAGTTCCTTCTTGACTGTTCTCTGACCCTGAGACTTCTCTTCCTGAAGTCGCTGTGCCGGAAACTTCAAGTTCCTCTTCAACAGGACACGTTACCTTTTTTGTATGACTGGCATGTATCCAGTTGGGAACTCCGGCACACTTCACAGCAGTAGTAGTCGTCAATATTACTTGATATGGCCCTTTCCAACGTGGTTCTAGACACGATTTTCTCACGTGCTTCTTGACAACCACCCAATCGCCGGCTTGTAGAGAGTGGCCTGGATCTCTAATCGGTGTCAATGTGTTAGCTTCCACCTGGTGAGAAAAAGAGCGAATCACGTCAGCCAAACCTTTGCAGTAATCCAACACCATATCACCTGTAATATTCACTAGTGCATTTGCAGGTACTGCTGGTAATCTCATAGCTCTGCCCATGAGGATTTCATGGGGGGACAGTCCTATTTTCTTGTCTGGTGTGTTTCTCATTGACATCAGCACTAGAGGTAAGGCACCTGGCCACTTCATATTAGTTGCTGCGCACATTTTTGCCATCCTTGATTTCAAAGTACCATTCATCTGCTCTACCAATCCTGATGCTTCAGGGCGAAAGCTACAATGCAGCTTTTGTTCAATGTTGTGTGCGGCACACAGAAGTTTAATCACCTCATTGTCGAAGTGTCTCCCCCTATCTGATTCTATAGAAACCGGAAACCAGAATCTTGGGGGCATATTTATACTCTGTTTGCGCCGGATTTGCGGCGTTTTTTTTAACGCAAATCCAACGCAAAACTAACTCCATATTTATACTTTGGCGTTAGACGCGTCGAGCGCCAAAGATCTTGGAGTTTGCGTCATTTTTTAGCGTGGACACCTTCCTTGAGTTAATGATATGCAAGGTAGGCGTTCCCTACTAAAAAATGACTCCGAGGCATGTGCGTCGTATTTATACTCCCGGGAGTGGGCTGGTCAAAAAAAATGACGTCTACCCTCGTTAGCGTAATTTTTTAACGCCTGCTCAGGGCAGGCGTTAAGGGACCTGTGGGCTCGGAAGGAGCCCAGAGGTGCCCTCCCATGCCCCCAGGGACACCCCCTGCCACCCTTGCCCACCCCAGGAGGACGCCCAAGGCTGGAGGGACCCATCCCAGGGACAATAAGGTAAGTTCTGGTAAGTATATATATATTTTTTTTTGTGGCATAGGGGGGCCTGATTTGTGCCCCTCTACATGCCACTATGCCCAATGGCCATGCCCAGGGGACATAAGTCCCCTGGGCATGGCCATTGGGCAAGGGGGCATGACTCCTGTCTTTGCTAAGACAGGAGTCATTTCTATGGGGGTTGGGAGTGGAAACAAATGGCGCAAATCGGGTTAAGGCGAAAAATTTGCCTCAGCCTGACTTGCCCCATTTTTTCACGCCCAAGCTCCATATCACCCTATGCCGGCGCTGCCTGGTGTACGTTGTTTTTTTCAACGCACACCAGGCAGCGCCGGCGGCTTACGCCGGCTAACGTCATTGCTTAAATACGGCGCCCGCATGGCGCTTCAGAATGTCGTTAGCCGGCGCTAATTTTTTTGACGCAAAACTGCGTTAGCGCAGTTTTGCGTCAAAAAGTATAAATATGGGCCTGCATTCTTTGCCAAGAGCTTTTCTCTTCCTTGCTAGCACGACCTTGTAATGTTTTTAGTTCGTCTAAGGTATCAACCACCCATAATGCTAGATTTAAGCATGTGTCATTTTCAGTTTGTGGTAACAATTCCCATTGCTCCTTAAACAATATACAGTTCAATGCACAAAATCTTGCGACTTGATCTGCATAGCCGTTTCCCATAGACACAAAGGGCCATATTTATACTCCGTTTGCGCCGAATTTGCGTCGTTTTTTTCGACGCAAATTCGACGCAAAACTAACTCCATATTTATACTTTGGCGTTAGACTCGTCTAGCGCCAAAGTTCATGGAGTTAGCATAATTTTTTTGCATGAACACCTTCCTTGCGTTAATGATATGCAAGGTAGGCGTTCCCGTCTTAAAAAATGACTGCGATGCATATGCGTCGTATTTATACTCCCGGGCAAAAATGACGCCCGGGAGTGGGCGGGACTAAAAAACCTGCATTTGCGCCGGATTTTAGCGCCTGGGTCAGGGCACGCGTTAAGGGACCTGAGGGCTCAGAATGAGCCTAGAGGTGCCCTCCCCTGCCCCCAGGGACACCCCCTGCCACCCTTGCCCACCCCAGGAGGACACCCAAGGATGGAGGGACCCACCCCAGGGACATTAAGGTAATTCCAGGTAAGTATTTTTATTTTTTTTGTGGCATAGGGGGGCCTGATTTGTGCCCCCCTACATGCCACTATGCCCAATGACCATGCCCAGGGGACATAAGTCCCCTGGGCATGGCCATTGGGCAAGGGGGCATGACTCCTGTCTTTGCTAAGACAGGAGTCATTTCAATGGGGGATGGGTGTCGTAAAAAAATGGCGCAAATCGGATTGTGGCGATTTTTTTGCCTCAGCCTGACTTGCACCATTTCTGGACGCCCATACGCCATTTTCCCCCTACGCCGGCGCTGCCTGGTGTACGTTGTTTTTTTTAACGCACACCAGACAGCGCCGGCGGCTAATGCCGGCTAACGTCATTCAATAAATACGGCGCCCGCATGGTGCTTCAGAATGGCGTTAGCCGGCGCTAATTTTTTTGACGCAAAACTGCGTTGGCGCAGTTTTGCATCAAAAAGTATAAATATGGGCCAAAATCTTGTGATCCGATGTGAGCACTGCACTTCACCATGGCAATTTCATGAGGTAACTGAATCGCGTGTAACAAATCTCTTATTTGTTCACCGTTTTTCACAGGAGAACCGGAGGAGGTCAGAAAACTCCTCTGTGACCAAAGTTGGCCAAAATCATGCACAATTCCGAATCCATATCTGCTGTCAGTATAAATAGTGACTTTCAAATTTACAGCTGCGTGGCATGCCTTAGTAAGGGCGATTAATTCTGCCACTTGTGCAGAAAACACTCTCCTGAGCCAGGAGGCTTCGACGATGCCAGTTATGGTACATACCGCATAACCGGCTCTCAATGTTCCTGCAGAATCTCTTAAACAGGACCCATCAACAAACATAATGCAATCATTTTCTTTTAACTGGGTATCCTGTATGTCTGGGCGAGGTTTGGTACACAGTTCAGTCACCTCAAGACAATCATGTTCAAATTCTTCCCCATCTTTGATTTCAGCATTTTCATTAGGAAGTAAAGTTGCCGGGTTCAGTACAGTGCATCTCTTAAGAGTGACATTCGGCGACCCCAGTATGATCGTCTCATACCTAGTGAGACATACATTTGTCGTGTGCTGAGTCTTAGTTCGTGTCAACAGAATTTCAACTGAATGTGGAACCATTACCCTCTGTATCCCATGACTATGCCTTCACATTGTAAAAGGCTCTGACCAACTGCTGCAACTGCACGCAAACAACCCGGTAAGGCTGCTGCGACAGGGTCCAAGGTAGCTGAAAAATATGCTACAGGGCGATTTGCATCTCCGTGGACCTGTGTTAAGACAGACAAAGAACAAGCATCACGTTCATGACAAAACAACAGAAAAGGTTTCTCGTAGTCTGGCATTCCCAATGCTGGTGCCCTGCACATGCATTCTTTTAATTCTACAAATGATTCAAGCTCCTCTTTTGACAAAGTTATAGTATATGGCTCATCCTTGACTTCCTTTCCTGTCAATTTTATTAATGGCTTTGAGATGATTGAGAAGTTGGGTATCCACTGGCGACAGTAGCCCACCATTGCCAAAAACATCCTGACATCTCTTTTTGTTGTCGGGGGATTCATTTGCAAAACTGCTGTTATCCTTTCTTTTGATATCCTTCTGGGGTGGGCAAGGGTGGCAGGGGGTGTCCCTGGGGGCCTGGGAGGGCACCTCTGGGCTCCTTCTGAGCCCACAGGTCCCTTAACGACTGCCCTGACCCAGGCGTTAAAAAATGGCGCCCATCAGACTGGGCGCCGTTTTTTAAGGCCTGCCCCATCCTGTGCGTCAAAATGACGTCACAGTATAAATATGGGACACAGGCCTTAAAGTCATTTTTTGGAAGGGAACGCCTACCTTGCATATAATTAACGCAAGGCTAGTTCCCCCTTCCAAAAAATGGCACACATGGTGGAACTTTGACACCCGCTGCGTCGGACGTCAAAGTATAAATATGGGGCAGGGTTTGCGCCGAATGTGCGTCAAAAAGTTTGACGCACATTCGGTGCAAACAGAGTATAAATATGCCCCCTTGTGTCCATTCTTTCCCAGATGATTTAGTAATGCAATGGTATCGTATTTACAACTATCTCTGATTTTGGAAGCAATTAGCAAATCATCGATGTACTGCACAAGAGTTGAATTAAAAGGCAGCACAAGAGGTTCCAAATCCTTTTTCAATATCTGATTGAAGATGGATGGTGACTCTGAGAACCCTTGAGGAATTCTGCACCAACTGTACACCTTGTCCAAGAATTTGAAACTGAACAAAAATTGGCTGTCCTCATGAAGAGGTATCGAAAAGAAGGCTTGTGATAGGTCTACTACAGTAAACCATTCAGCATCGCAGGGAACCTGGAACATTATTACTGCTGGGTTAGGTTCCACAGGGCAGCATTTTATCACAATTTCATTTATTTTTCACAAATCTTGCACAGTTCGAACTTTCCCACAGGGCTTCTTTAAATCCAATATGGGAGAGTTACACGGACTGCTCCAGACTTCTTTCAGGACTCCCTGTCTGAGAAAATCTGCAATTATTTGTGACACCTCAATGAGGACGTCTTGGGTCATGTGATATTGTGGCACCTGTGGGAACACTGCATTCAGCTTTATCTGAACTTTGACTGGTTCTACTCCTTTTATCAATCCTACTCCTTTCCCGGTCAAATCCCATACTTTCTCTGTTACTGTTCCTTGCAATTCGACAGGTAGGTCAATCAAAGTATGCGTTGGGAATAAAGTAATCAAAGGGTAGTCTTCATTTGTCCCTGCTTCTTCCTCTATAAATTGACTTTCACCTCCCTCTTCGTCGCTATTTGTCTGTACTTCAATTCCATCGTTGGAACAGGTAATTGAACATTTTGTCTTACAGAGTAAGGGGCATATTTATACTCCGTTTGCGCCGAATGTGCGTCAAAAATTTTGACGCACAATCAGCGCAAACGTTGCCCCATATTTAAACCCTGACGCCCAAGGCCGCGCACGCGAAAAATCCACAGTGTGCGCCATTTTCTGGAAGCGGCAACCCGCCCTGCATTAATGATATGCAGGGTAGGCGTTCCCGTCCAAAAAACGATGCACACGGCCGCGCGTCGTATTTATGCTTCCGAGCAAAAAGGATTCCCGGCCGGTAGGCGGAGCAAAAAAATTACGCAAAGCCCGATGTGCGTCAAATTTTAACGCCTGGGTCAGGGCAGGCGTTAAAATGGGGCAAACACACCTGTATTTAATCAGAACACACAGAACAAACAGCAGAGCAGCAGAGCAGCAGAGCAGCAGAGCAGCAACAGGGAGACATGGAGGTGATTTTTCTTCAGCGTGCACGTAGACGCAGAGCCCTGCAGCAACAACAGCAGCCACAACAACAACAGCAGGGACCCCAAAGACAGCGCAGAAGGCAGTAGAGGATATTCCGCCCAAGAACAACCCTGCATGGCCTCAGGGAACACAACATCATCCAGAGGTACCGGTTGAACTGGCAGGCCATTCAGCAGCTGCTGAGAAATATTGTCACTTTGGTGACACCCCGCACCATACCAACAGAAACAAAGCTGCTTGCCGTACTTCACCTGCTGGCAAGTGGCTCGTTTCAGACAACTGGTGCCCTGGTTGGTGGAATATCACAACCATCATTCTCTGCATTCCTGCCAAAAGTACTGGATGCCATCATTCGCCTGACACCCCGCCACATCTGCTTCCCTAACACAC
Source organism: Pleurodeles waltl (assembly GCF_031143425.1). Lineage (NCBI taxonomy): Eukaryota > Metazoa > Chordata > Amphibia > Caudata > Salamandridae > Pleurodeles > Pleurodeles waltl. The sequence goes on from NC_090436.1 coordinate 300,488,541, forward strand.
TGCAGAAGCAGCAGGGAACTAAACAGGGGTTCTACGCCATCAGTGGCTTCCCACACGTCCTTGGTGCAATCGACTGCACACACGTACGCCTTGTGACACCTGCTGCTACTGAACACCTCTACCGCAACAGGAAGCACACACATTCAATCAACGTGCAGGCCATAGTCGATCACCAGGGATTGATCAGCAACATCGTGGCTAAATATCCTGGGAGTGTACATGACGCATTCATCTTCCGTCACAGCACCATCAACCAACACTTCCAGGATGGACAGTATGGCAATGGACTACTTGTTGGTAAGGACAAAAATCAAACTCATATACACACTGCACAGCAACCCTCTAGGTCAAACAACACATACACCACAACAGCAACACCTAGCCAGGAACACACTGAGGTACTCACATCACTAGCCATGTGTCATAAGTCACCATTGAACCTGTCGCACATTGGAATGTACTCCACAGCTTAATGTGAAGACATTAATGAGTGTGGTTGCCTAAATGTCACCTTGCAAATTGGAAGTGTCACAATAACCTGTACATTAACACATTGCATAAGTCTTAAGGTATGGGATGTCCAGGGTACTTTCATATGAACGTCTTAACTACACTTTCATGTTTTAACTCTGCATGGAACTATCATCTCACCCCCAGTGAAGACACACGGACACCTGTATCACAAGTCACAATGCAAGGGAGGGCACACTGTTATGAAAATAAAAATACAGACTGCTGACAAACGGCTAGCTAACAAACACTTGCTCAGCCAAGGAAAAAACTCAATGCAAAACTTTTACCCTACAAGTATAGGTTGTCACATTAGTACACAAAAGAGTCACAGACAACACAAGACAACTACTGCAATCAAAGGTCTGTACAAGAGTGCTTTCTACATCTAATTGATCCCATTCTGTGTTTCTATTTCAGCTGATCAGGGGTATGGCATCCAACCTTGGTTAATGACACCATTTGGGAACCCCACTACTGCTGCAGAGCGGGCATACAACGACGCCCATAAGAGGACACGCAGCATTGTTGAGCGGACCTTTGGGATCCTAAAGTCAAGGTTCCGCTGCCTTGACATCACTGGCGGTAGCCTACTCTATTCCCCAGAGATGGTCTGTAAGATCATACTCACTTGTGCCATATTGCACAACATTTGTGTAAAAAGGAACATTCCCCTCCTTGAACCAGACCCAGACATGCCTGAAGATGACGAAGAGGAGGATGCTGGCCTGCAACAGGAGGGGGAACAACCAAACACGGCAGCAGGAGTGCGTAGGCGCCAACAGCTTGTAAATCATTTTTTTTCATAATTTCTTATATCAACACTTATTGCACAATTGTAAATAAACACAGATAACAAACTCCACATCATGCTTTGGCCTATTCATTTCTGCCCACCTTTAGTTCGGAATTGCTGAAGAAGAATGTCGTCTCATTGAGCAATAATGACATAACACCCATCACACACAAAAAAAACATCACAAATGTCTGCACAGAGGGTAGGATGTTACATAATACATTACCATCCACCGAGGCCAACAGGAGTACAAATGTGGCAATGACTCATGCCTGATCCAGACACCTGAGACAGTCTCTCACTCAGCCCAAAAATGTAGATCATTTGAAAGTCTCATTACATGTGTTCGGTGACAGGGTGGGACCATCCATGTGTACGTGACCATGTCCTCAATGGCTTTTCTCAAGTTTTTGATATAAACAATACCCAATTGGAACAACATTAGCTGCCACTAACTCATGAGGAGACCTTGAAGTTACAGTGACAACATACACCCAAACAGGTGATAGTGGATCCACATTCGCGCACACATATAAACATATGTCATCCAATCAACCAAATGTTTGCAAGCAGCCGATCACAGTAGTGTCCCAGTTCGAACCTAGCAGGAAAAATGTAACATGCCACTAAACCAGGTAATGCACAAAGGGCCACATACATCAACAATCTATTTGTCATCAGCACATGAGGAACGCTGAGATTTTGCAAACATAGTCATTGCAATATGGTATGTCAGATTGCTCCAAATAATCAATAGGGCAAACATCAAGGCCCGTATTTATACTTTTTGACGCTAAACTGCGCTAACGCAGTTTAGCGGCAAAAAAATTTGCGCCGGCTAGCGCCATTCTGAAGCACCATGCGGGCGCCGTATTTATTGAATGGCGTTAGCCGGCGCAAGCAGACCGGCGCTGCCTGGTGTGCGTGGAAAAAAACCACGTACACCAGGCAGCGCCGGCGTAGGGAAAAATGGCGTTAGGGCGTCTTAAAAATGGCGCAAGTCAGGTTGACGCTAAAAAATCGTCTTAACCCGATTTGCGCCATTTTAAACGACGCCCAGACGCCATTTACATGACTCCTGTCTTAGTAAAGACAGGAGTCATGCCCCCTTGCCCAATGGCCATGCCCAGGGGACTTATGTCCCCTGGGCATGGTCATTGGGCATAGTGGCATGTAGGGGGGCACAAATAAGGACCCCTATGCCACCCAAAACAAAAAAAAAAAAAAGAAATTTATACTTACCTGAACTTACCTGAATGTCCCTGGGATGGGTCCCTCCATCCTTGGGTGTCCTCCTGGGGTGGGCAAGGGTGGCAGGGGGGGTCCCTGGGGGCAGGGGGGGGCACCTGTGGGCTCATTTTGAGCCCACAGGCCCCTTAACGCCTACCCTGACCCAGGCGTTAAAAAGTGGCGCAAATGCAGGGTTTTTTGACCCGACCACTTCCGGGCGTGATTTTTGCCCGGGAGTATAAATACGACGCATTTGCGTCGCCGTCATTTTTTTAGACGGGAACACCTTCCTTGCATCTCATTAACGCAAGGAAGGCGTTCACGCAAAAAAATGACGCTATTTGCCCATACTTTGGCGCTAGACGCGTCTAACGCCAAAGTATAAATATGGCGTTAGTTTTGCGCCGAATTTGCGTCGAAAAAAACGACGCTAATTCGGCGCAAACGGAGTATAAATATGCCCCCAAATGGGCAAATGAGATGAATGAATGGCTAACAGTGATTCATACCCTATGGCCTTACATTAGCCTGCTGCTGCAGGTTTTGCATAACAGAATAAATGAAAGCCATGGATAAATTAGCAAATCTGGAAGGGCAAACCCTAGGGTGCTGGGGGCCTAAGTCCACCTGTACCGCCCCCCAAATATACAAGAATCATGTACTTGTGAACTAAACACATGCATAAGGCGCATGTGTGGCCTACATGTCAAAAGCCAAACACAAATCAGATACACAAAATCATAATAGGACATGGTTAGCCCCATAAAAACTGTAAGTGACTATTGCACTCCCTGTTTGGACTATAGATAAATGCATTACCATGATAATTGTGGACACATTTTTGAGAAGGAATACATCATGGTATCCCATCCATCATTTCCAAATAGCCATCAGCAATTACCCAAAATATGTGTACAAATATGGTTAATACATTTTTTGAGGTATCATAAATATTACAGTGTGAATGCCTTCTATACATCCAATAAGGGACATGTGTCATAGCTAACCACAAATGTGTATCACATAGCACCGTTTGGCCATGACAAATTTCCTTCCCCAACTTTAAAAAATGAAGACATAATTAAAAAATGCGTCAAATTTCCACACATACAGCATGGGCGTCATAATTTTTCCACGTACAGGAGTGCACAGAATGCAGAGTCAAAAAATATGATATGAAAATTAATAAATTAATAAGGAACATGACATGTCCACCATATTGTCCATGTTTCGTCACATTTCCACGCATACAGCATGGGCGTCATAATTTTTCCACGTACAGGAGTGCACAGAATGCAGAGTCAAAAAATATGATATGAAAATGTATAAATTAATAAGGTATATATTGTCCATGTTGTGTCACATTTCCACGCATACAGCATGGGCGTCATAATTTTTCCACGTACAGGAGTGCACAGAATGCAGAGTCAAAAAATATGATATGAAAATTAATAAATTAATAAGGTACATGACATGTCCACCATATTGCCCTTGCCCACCCCAGGAGGACACCCAAGGATGGAGGGACCCACCCCAGGGACATTAAGGTCATTCCAGGTAAGTATTTTTATTTTTTTTGTGGCATAGGGGGGCCTGATTTGTGCCCCCCTACATGCCACTATGCCCAATGAACATGCCCAGGGGACACAAGTCCCCTGGGCATGGCCATTGGGCAAGGGGGCATGACTCCTGTCTTTGCTAAGACAGGAGTCATTTCAATGGGGGATGGGCGTCGTAAAAAAATGGCGCAAATCGGATTGTGGCGATTTTTTTGCCTCAGCCTGCCTTGCACCATTTCTGGACGCCCATACACCATTTTCCCCCTACGCCGGCACTGCCTGGTGTACGTTGTTTTTTTTAACGCACACCAGACAGCGCCGGCGGCTAACGCCGGCTAACGTCATTCAATAAATACGGCGCCCGCATGGCGCTTCAGAATGGCGTTAGCCGGCGCTAATTTTTTTGACGCAAAACTGCGTTGGCGCAGTTTTGTGTCAAAAAGTATAAATATGGGCCAAAATCTTGTGATCCGATGTGAGCACTGCACTTCACCATGGCAATTTCATGAGGTAACTGAATCGCGTGTAACAAATCTCTTATTTGTTCACCGTTTTTCACAGGAGAACCGGAGGAGGTCATAAAACTCCTCTGTGACCAAAGTTGGCCAAAATCATGCACAATTCCGAATCCATATCTGCTGTCAGTATAAATAGTGACTTTCAAATTTACAGCTGCGTGGCATGCCTTAGTAAGGGCGATTAATTCTGCCACTTGTGCAGAAAACACTCTCTTGAGCCAGGAGGCTTCGACGATGCCAGTTATGGTACATACCGCATAACCGGCTCTCAATGTTCCTGCAGAATCTCTTAAACAGGACCCATCAACAAACATAATGCAATCATTTTCTTTTAACTGGGTATCCTGTATGTCTGGGCGAGGTTTGGTACACAGTTCAGTCACCTCAAGACAATCATGTTCAAATTCTTCCCCATCTTTGATTTCAGCATTTTCATTAGGAAGTAAAGTTGCCGGGTTCAGTACAGTGCATCTCTTAAGAGTGACATTCGGCGACCCCAGTATGATCGTCTCATACCTAGTGAGACATACATTTGTCATGTGCTGAGTCTTAGTTCGTGTCAACAGAATTTCAACTGAATGTGGAACCATTACCCTCTGTATCCCATGACTATGCCTTCACATTGTAAAAGGCTCTGACCAACTGCTGCAACTGCACGCAAACAACCCGGTAAGGCTGCTGCGACAGGGTCCAAGGTAGCTGAAAAATATGCTACAGGGCGATTTGCATCTCCGTGGACCTGTGTTAAGACAGACAAAGAACAAGCATCACGTTCATGACAAAACAAGAGAAAAGGTTTCTCGTAGTCTGGCATTCCCAATGCTGGTGCCCTGCACATGCATTCTTTTAATTCTACAAATGATTCAAGCTCCTCTTTTGACAAAGTTATAGTATATGGCTCATCCTTGACTTCCTTTCCTGTCAATTTTATTAATGGCTTTGAGATGATTGAGAAGTTGGGTATCCACTGGCGACAGTAGCCCACCATTGCCAAAAACATCCTGACATCTCTTTTTGTTGTCGGGGGATTCATTTGCAAAACTGCTGTTATCCTTTCTTTTGATATCCTTCTGGGGTGGGCAAGGGTGGCAGGGGGTGTCCCTGGGGGCATGGGAGGGCACCTCTGGGCTCCTTCTGAGCCCACAGGTCCCTTAACGACTGCCCTGACCCAGGCGTTAAAAAATGGCGCCCATCAGGCTGGGCGCCGTTTTTTAAGGCCTGCCCCATCCTGTGCGTCAAAATGACATCACAGTATAAATATGGGACACAGGCCTTAAAGTCATTTTTTGGAAGGGAACGCCTACCTTGCATATAATTAACGCAAGGCTGGTTCCCCCTTCCAAAAAATGGCGCACATGGTGGAACTTTGACACCCGCTGCGTCGGACGTCAAAGTATAAATATGGGGCAGGGTTTGCGCCGAATGTGCGTCAAAAAGTTTGACGCACATTCGGCGCAAACAGAGTATAAATATGCCCCCTTGTGTCCATTCTTTCCCAGATGATTTAGTAATGCAATGGTATCGTATTTACAACTGTCTCTGATTTTGGATGCAATTAGCAAATCATCGATGTACTGCACAAGAGTTGAATTAAAAGGCAGCACAAGAGGTTCCAAATCCTTTTTCAATATCTGATTGAAGATGGATGGTGACTCTGAGAACCCTTGAGGAATTCTGCACCAACTGTACACCTTGTCCAAGAATTTGAAACTGAACAAAAATTGGCTGTCCTCATGAAGAGGTATCGAAAAGAAGGCTTGTGATAGGTCTACTACAGTAAACCATTCAGCATCGCAGGGAACCTGGAACATTATTACTGCTGGGTTAGGTTCCACAGGGCAGCATTTTATCACAATTTCATTTATTTTTCACAAATCTTGCACAGTTCGAACTTTCCCACAGGGCTTCTTTAAATCCAATATGGGAGAGTTACACGGACTGCTCAAGACTTCTTTCAGGACTCCCTGTCTGAGAAAATCTGCAATTATTTGTGACACCTCAATGAGGACGTCTTGGGTCATGTGATATTGTGGCACCTGTGGGAACACTGCATTCAGCTTTATCTGAACTTTGACTGGTTCTACTCCTTTTATCAATCCTACTCCTTTCCCGATCAAATCCCATACTTTCTCTGTTACTGTTCCTTGCAATTCGACAGGTAGGTCAATCAAAGTATGCGTTGGGAATAAAGTAATCAAAGGGTAGTCTTCATTTGTCCCTGCTTCTTCCTCTATAAATTGACTTTCATCTCCCTCTTCGTCGCTATTTGTCTGTACTTCAATTCCATCGTTGGAACAGGTAATTGAACATTTTGTCTTACAGAGTAAGGGGCATATTTATACTCCGTTTGCGCCGAATGTGCGTCAAAAATTTTGACGCACAATCAGCGCAAACGTTGCCCCATATTTAAACCCTGACGCCCAACGCCGCGCACGCGAAAAATCCACAGTGTGCGCCATTTTCTGGAAGCGGCAACCCGCCCTGCGTTAATGATATGCAGGGTAGGCGTTCCCGTCCAAAAAACGATGCACACGGCCGCGCGTCGTATTTATGCTTCCGAGCAAAAAGGATTCCCGGCCGGTAGGCGGAGCAAAAAAATGACGCAAAGCCCGATGTGCGTCAAATTTTAACGCCTGGGTCAGGGCAGGCGTTAAAATGGGGCAAACACACCTGTATTTAATCAGAACACACAGAACAAACAGCAGAGCAGCAGAGCAGCAACAGGGAGACATGGAGGTGATTTTTCTTCAGCGTGCACATAGACGCAGAGCCCTGCAGCAACAACAGCAGCCACAACAACAACAGCAGGGACCCCAAAAACAGCGCAGAAGGCAGTAGAGGATATTCCGCCCAAGAACAACCCTGCATGGCCTCAGGGAACACAACATCATCCAGAGGTACCGGTTGAACTGGCAGGCCATTCAGCAGGTGCTGAGAAATATTGAACAGCAGTTGGCCCCCACTTTGGTGACACCCCGCACCATACCAACAGAAACAAAGCTGCTTGCCGTACTTCACCTGCTGGCAAGTGGCTCGTTTCAGACAACTGGTGCCCTGGTTGGTGGAATATCACAACCATCATTCTCTGCATTCCTGCCAAAAGTACTGGATGCCATCATTCGCCTGACACCCCGCCACATCTGCTTCCCTAACACACTGCAGAAGCAGCAGGGAACTAAACAGGGGTTCTACGCCATCAGTGGCTTCCCACACGTCCTTGGTGCAATCGACTGCACACACGTACGCCTTGTGACACCTGCTGCGACTGAACACCTCTACCGCAACAGGAAGCACACACATTCAATCAACGTGCAGGCCATAGTCGATCACCAGGGATTGATCAGCAACATCGTGGCTAAATATCCTGGGAGTGTACATGACGCATTCATCTTCCGTCACAGCACCATCAACCAACACTTCCAGGATGGACAGTATGGCAATGGACTACTTGTTGGTAAGGACAAAAATCAAACTCATATACACACTGCACAGCAACCCTCTAGGACAAACAACACATACACCACATTAGCAACACCTAGCCAGGAACACACTGAGGTACTCACATCACTAGCCATGTGTCATAAGTCACCATTGAACCTGTCGCACATTGGAATGTACTCCACAGCTTAATGTGAAGACATTAATGAGTGTGGTTGCCTAAATGTCACCTTGCAAATTGGAAGTGTCACAATAACCTGTACATTAACACATTGCATAAGTCTTAAGGTATGGGATGTCCAGGGTACTTTCATATGAACGTCTTAACTACACTTTCATGTTTTAACTCTGCATGGAACTATCATCTCACCCCCAGTGAAGACACACGGACACCTGTATCACAAGTCACAATGCAAGGGAGGGCACACTGTTATGAAAATAAAAATACAGACTGCTGACAAACGGCTAGCTAACAAACACTTGCTCAGCCAAGGAAAAAACTCAATGCAAAACTTTTACCCTACAAGTACAGGTTGTCACATTAGTACACAAAAGAGTCACAGACAACACAAGACAACTACTGCAATCAAAGGTCTGTACAAGAGTGCTTTCTACATCTAATTGATCCCATTCTGTGTTTCTATTTCAGCTGATCAGGGGTATGGCATCCAACCTTGGTTAATGACACCATTTGGGAACCCCACTACTGCTGCAGAGCGGGCATACAACGACGCCCATAAGAGGACACGCAGCATTGTTGAGCGGACCTTTGGGATCCTAAAGTCAAGGTTCCGCTTCCTTGACATCACTGGCGGTAGCCTACTCTATTCCCCAGAGATGGTCTGTAAGATCATACTCACTTGTGCCATATTGCACAACATTTGTGTAAAAAGGAACATTCCCCTCCTTGAACCAGACCCAGACATGCCTGAAGATGACGAAGAGGAGGATGCTGGCCTGCAACAGGAGGGGGAACAACCAAACACGGCAGCAGGAGTGCGTAGGCGCCAACAGCTTGTAAATATTTTTTTTTCATAATTTCTTATATCAACACTTATTGCACAATTGTAAATAAACACAGATAACAAACTCCACATCATGCTTTGGCCTATTCATTTCTGCCCACCTTTAGTTCGAAATTGCTGAAGAAGAATGTCGTCTCATTGAGCAATAATGACATAACACCCATCACACACAAAAAAAACATCACAAATGTCTGCACAGAGGGTAGGATGTTACATAATACATTACCATCCACCGAGGCCAACAGGAGTACAAATGTGGCAATGACTCATGCCTGATCCAGACACCTGAGACAGTCTCTCACTCAGCCCAAAAGTGTAGATCATTTGAAAGTCTCATTACACGTGTTTGGTGACAGGGTGGGACCATCCATGTGTACGTGACCATGTCCTCAATGGCTTTTCTCAAGTTTTTGATATAAACAATACCCAATTGGAACAACATTAGCTGCCACTAACTCATGAGGAGACCTTGAAGTTACAGTGACAACATACACCCAGACAGGTGATAGTGGATCCACATTCGCGCACACATATAAACATATGTCATCCAATCAACCAAATGTTTGCAAGCAGCCGATCACAGTAGTGTCCCAGTTCGAACCTAGCAGGAAAAATGTAACATGCCACTAAACCAGGTAATGCATAAAGGGCCACATACATCAACAATCTATTTGTCATCAGCACATGAGGAACGCTGAGATTTTGCAAACATAGTCATTGCAATATGGTATGTCAGATTGCTCCAAATAATCAATA